>NC_141685.1:1806347082-1807064582 GCF_964263255.1 Lissotriton vulgaris | reverse complement strand
TGTCTGAATTTAAACAGACATAAAGGTCAACATCCTACTTCCTGGCTGCAGACGGTTGATAGCCAAAAACCGGTCCTAGGCTGCTTGATTCCGGTCCAGGGAAGACATGGCTTCGCAGTTTGGGCTGGACTGTTCCCATGAGGCACAGGGTCAAGACTGTTTTGCATATGGCCATGTCTGAACTGGGGTGGCTTGGTGAGCAAAATAACGATGGATTAAACCCAGATCTGTGACTGGGGGTGAATGTTTTGCCATTGTGGAACATTCCGTCCATCATCTTGTTTGTTTATCATCCCACTTCATCCACATAAGCACCCCATTTCACACACCAACGCCTCCTTCCATGCACAAAAGGAGGACAAGAGGCCCTTTCAAAATAAACAACCAAAAAGCTATTGCTCCCTATATCAGCCAAAACACCCAGGTACACCATACCGCCAATACATAACACAATAAAAAAGCATGCACACAAAAGCAAAGAACTGATGCTAACAAAAAACACAAACTTTCAGAATCATTCTGATCAATAGCAAATCTATGCACTGGACTACTATCAAGTCCAGTACCATTGCCAACCCCTGAACTTGCATCATTAGTTTCCTAACAAGATCCAAGAAAACAGTATTCTCAGTCTTTAAGTTACCTTGACTATAAACTTGGTCTAGAAATATAGAACAACTCTTCCCAAATCCCAGAATCTTGCATCTTCCAGTCTCACTGCATTGCTCAAAACACCAATTACATGAATAGGATACTTAATAAGAACCCAGAGATCAATTATAACAGGGTTTCTATTAGTATTGCTCTTGGAAATAGGAACACCCCTTCTCTGATGCATAAACTTTCATATCTTCTCCTGGGAATTCTCCTCTTTTTCAACAGTTTCACTCACTTTGTTCAAGCCCGATCGTCTGTGATTTCCTTTTAGACACCCACAAAGACAATGTTTGGTTGCTGATAGCCGGACAAGCAATAATTAAAACATCTGACTTCCTAGTTACCAAATAGAAACCTAATCTTTGAAAAATAAAACGTATTGCAAAGAATGAAAGCAACATAAGATGGATTTGATGGCAAGTAGAAATACTTTGTTCACACTGTGGTTCAAACACTCAACATGACCACTCTGTTCAGGACAGCAAAATGCCACCATCTGAAGCGTTACTCTTGGTTTCTCCCAAATGACAATAGTAGTACACTGTTTACAAATAACTCTTAAGGAACACTTCCACTACAAATCGCACTTCCTTCTAATTCAATAGCAGTATCAGCATCTGAAGAACTGCTTGAATGCCTAACCTTTGGCCACTTGGAATAATAATCAGTTAGTACAATCTAACTTCTATAGGTGAAAGTTTGGGACAAATGGAGAAAACCACAGCCTCTGAAAAAGAAGTTTGAGGATAGTGGGACAGAGGTTTGAAGGTGGCAGAGAGATCCAGAAGGAAGAGGGTCGCACTGCCTCCAAAATCCAGAGTGAGACGAAGGTGACATAGTATTGCCACCAGAACATTTGCAAGATCGAAAGGACTTTTCTCTTGAAAAGAGAGTTCTGCATTAACAACATTATCAAGAGTTGGGGGGGGGGGGGGCGGGGGGGGGGGGAATGGACAAGAGGGAAATGGACTGATAACTAGCACAAAGGTGGGGTTGGAATTTGGTTTATTGAGCAGCGGTCACACTATACCTTTTACGAGTACTGGGAACTAAAGCTGGAGCTAAAGAAAAAATACACAGCTCAGAAAGTACAGGTGTGATGGTGTGGAGGAAAAACTGAAATATCGAAGTGGGGCGAGAACAGACAGCTGTGCCTATTTAATGCTCTAAAATCTGTCCTGCGTGTGGACAACAGAGAGAGGGAGAAAATAATTCAAACCCCAAAAGAAAGAAAGAAACAATCTGCCCCACGAAGTGGAGCCAGCAATAGAGCAGAAGAAAACTTTGATTAGATCAATTTTATCAACCACTCAGAAAAATTGGAGAGCACTTTTGATGCCTAGATACCACAAGTAGAATTTGAGTGATTGCAGATCACTCTGAAATTTTCGGTAGTAGAGCTTTTAGCACTGGTAATTTGAGTGAAACGGAAATCATTTCTTCTTTTTCTAATGACATATTTGTCCATGTAAAGGCCAGTTTACTATGGCTCAGGTGAATGTGTAAAGACAGCATCAATGCTCTCTGGTTCTTCGCCAAGTTGTTCTAACATAAATGTGCATTCAACATCGCACAATGTGGATTATAAATAACCAGAGAACCAAGGAAGATATAAGTCGACGTTTCGACCCCTTATGAGTGTAAGGATCTCCTCATGACAAAGTCTTCTGGCTCAGTAAAAGTATAATGTGTTGAGTGTCAAACAAATCAATCATTTCGAGTCAAATGTAAAAACATTGATAAGAGTCACACCATCCTGTCTGTGAGTCAATCTCCTCCTTCAAAAGCACCTTCCAATAGTGCCATCCAAATCAACGGATTCCAATGAATGCACGGTATCCAATGAATAACTAGCATCAAAGACTTTAAAGTACTGTATAAATTATACCGCATTACAACAACGAAAAAGCTGGACTGGTCTTGTTCTAAATAATGTATTGATCTGTACGATGGTCGGTATCCATCTTCGGTGCCTGACAAATGTCTCTTGCACATTAACTGTTGGTCTCCCTAGACTCAAACAAGATGGAAACCTACTGCATACAAACAGACCCATGGTGGACTCTGTACATATAGCTAGGACAGTAGTAGTAAGCATTCACTATAAAGTTCTGCATCACCTCACTTTGGAGGCCCTGACAAAAATTGTGTTCGATATTTACTCTCAATTAAGGGGGGTTTTCATAAAATGTTTGAAAGCTTTTGTGATATACTAATTACACACAAAGGACTGCTGTCACGTGATACCCGTAAAAAGGATTGGTATCGGTGATATTTGTCAAGTGGAAGTCATCAGAAAATAAAGCATGTACCAATTAAAAAACCTTCATACATACAAATAATACGATCTAGACTGTCCTATTAAAGTAAACATGTTAATATTGAATTTAAAAAGATTTCACTCCATCATGACCCGCAGTTATCACGAAGCTCAAACCAATCGAGTGGTCTGCAAGAAAGAGGATATGAGCAAAAACGAAATCTACAAGACACAAGCAGAAAGCCCTAAAATGTATAAAGGTTCAAAAGAGACACATTCAATAAAGTGGAAGGCTGAAACGTGAAGCTATTATGAAGATGTTAAACTCCACATTTATTTATACTAACAAAGATCAACCAATCCTTGACGGTCTATGTAAAGCGAACTCACATATGGCATCCTAACAAAAAGTATATCAATAGACAAAGAATATTAACTGAGTGCCTTACCTGTGTATAAAGTTCATATAACTTTGGTTCCAAAAACAGTGAACGAGGATTTGAAAATCTCGAGAAAACCTTCAAATGGGCAATAAGCTGCCTATAAACAAAATCAATACAATGTGTTTAATTATTTTTGATTAGCACTTGTCTTACTTATAGATCAATAAATGAATACAACATTTAAGATTACAACATATTCTAATTACACCAAGAGTTGTGATACCTCCTCCTTCATGCAGCTATAACTTTTCAGCTTTTTCATTGACAACATTGGTAATGATCTTTAGTGTAAGTACTCAATCGTAAGTTGTACAACTGAGTTGTAGGAACAGAGGCAGGATGTCCAAGTCTTACCTTGTGCTCTTTAAAATGGGGTAGCGTTGAAGGTGAGTATAACCAAGCTTAAGTCAGTGCATGGGAGGACATGATGGTCGCCTCCAGGGCAGACCCTAAAAAGTTCTGATTGGGACAGTGCCCTGGGCAGAAAGAACATTTGCTGTTTGTCGTTGGGGCGGAGTTTGTTGAGGTGTGAGGAAAGGAAGATGGGAGGAGTGAAGGGGACCCTATTAAGACCAGATGGGATGGAGGAGTAGCTGTTTGACATTAAGTCAGGCAGCTCCCTGCTGCGCCACTTGGGGGAATATTGCCGGCCAGAGTCCAGCCCGCCCATGCCCGAGGTCAGCCCTGGTCCTTTCCTCCATACCTGCCAGGATAAACTCCAAATCCATTAGCCGCTCTGTTTTAGGTGGTGTGTCGATGACGCCACACAGTGGATCCTAATAGTAGATCTATTGTAGCTGTATTGCAAAAAGGACATTTGCCACATCATCAAGGATAAAAGGAACTTCCTTGATGCTATGCAGGTGGTAGCATCCGGTAACCTGCTTTGAAAATAAAGTTTTTTTTTTTTTAATCGCACATGCTCATCCCACTTGCCCCTAGTGCCTCCTAATGCAAACTGCTGGATGTTGGTCCTGGCCTTATGGTAGTAACTTATGACTTACTGTTATCAAGGGTGGCATGGTGGTGGCAACTTTACCATAAGGCTGGTCTTTACTCAATAGTGTGAATTTCTAGCACATTATGGACAGCCATAGTAAGATGGTGTCAATGCATTAATTTAAGTAAGTGTGAATACATTAAAATTTAAGGAGGCTCAGAGAGTCAAGGAACCAGTTCTAGTTGCTTACAGAACAGACAATAATCCACCAGCTTAGGAAACCCGCCCACAAAAGTTTAGGAAAGAGATGTTTTCCGTAAAGGACAAATTACTTACATTAGGAAATACTTTTGTTTCGGATACTGCTAAAGAGTATTACAAAAAGGTATGGTACCTGTTCCTCTGATGGATGCCATAAACTACAGATTTCTCATCTTTTGAATAGATACAGTAGCACTATCTCCCAAAAGGGGACGGCCTGCGGAAAGAACTCAAACAAAAAAGTCCTGCAGATCCAAGCAAGAAAAAGTTACTTACTCATCACACTTCACTGTCAAGGCTGTGGTGATTTATGAGCGTATTAATCAACACCCATTTGGCAGTCTGGCAGCTATCATGGACAGGCATGCCTCATGCCATTGCTGTTATAGAAGCCTTGGTTTTGGTGGAGTGGGCTCTCAGGCCCTCAGGGGACTGTTTCTTGACCAGTGCATAGAAGATTTTAAAGCTGAGGACTGTCTATATTGACAGGGTCCTCTTTTGCCCACACTGCACATTCTTTTCACCTGGTAAGCAAACAAAGAGCTGATCATTTAACTGATGACCACTCAACCAATCAATGCAAAAAATCTAACCGCTCTTTGGATCAATGGGATGCACTGCTCTTTCTCTTTCGAGGACAGATTTAGAGTGAAGTATGCACGCAAGGAGACTGACTGACCAACTAGGAAGGGGGGGGGGAAACCACCCATAATCTCAATATAAACTTGCCCAGCAGTGTAGTTATACTGACAGCATATGCAGCTCATTCACACGGATTGCCAATTACATGGTGATAATAAAAAGGAGACCGTCTTGAGTGTCAAGAGCATTGAGGAGCAGCTACCATAGGATCAAAGGGTGTATGCATAAGGAATGCCAAGACCAGGGTAAGGTCTCACGGTGACATCACAAAGATGTGTCAAACATTTTATGAAACTAATCACAACTGGAGACTCAAACAAGGATTGTTGGTCCAGTAAACAAGAAACGGTCAAAAGGGCCGACAAGTAATCTTTCACTGTGCCCATAGCAGGGGCTCTCCGGTTTAAAAGGAGAATTAAAAAAAAAAAAAAGAACGTCAAAGTAAGGTGGCGCCATCTTGGTCACCCCATCAAGCAACACATTTGTCCAAGCATAGATTGACTTTGTGAGAAGGATAATGTCCTCCACCTGGTCAGCAATTCATACACCTTCAAATACCGCCGTTAATCTACACACACAGAGGTGTAAGCTGTGAAGTTTTAGACAGAGGACCTTGTCCAGCTTCTGAGTCAGGAGGTCCTCATGAAGAGGAAAACTGTTGAGAATACAAATGATAAGGCTAAGAAGCACTGTGTAGCACACTGTGCTGGTGAAGTCCACGGCTATCAAGATGACATGGTCCAGTCTTTCCTGATCATCTTCAGAACTAGAGGCAGGAGAGGTATCAGTGGAAAAGCATGCATGGGGTCCCTTGCTCCATTCCAGCCAGATTGAGCTTCCTAACCAATGCCTTGAATGAAACTCCAGTGCGGAAACCTAACAACACTGCGTGTTCCCAGCAGTTGTAAACAGAACTAGCCAGGGCTCCCCCATTCTTCAAATATTCCCCACACCACCCCGGAACGGAGACCCCACTCGTGGCCATCCAGACGACATCAGCACAGTCCATCCGCTAAGGCGTTTAGGGACCCTGCCAGTTGGTTGGCAAACAGGAAGATATTCTGTTTTAGCCACCTCCAGAGGTGTAGCCTCCTGCCACAGGAAGCATGTCACCACCTCACCCTGCTTGTTGTAATAGCACATGGAGGAAGTGTAGGAAACTGGCTCTTTCTATAGTGCACCAAAAATAGGTACACTGTGTACAGAGTCCGGGAGACCCTTACTGGTTTACAGAGGCAAAAATGTAGGAAGCGGACTCTGTTTATACTATACCAAAATGAGGTCTAATATGCACAGAGTACAGTGGAACCCCAAAGGTAGGCAGAGGTAAAAGTAGATGGCACCTTACTCTCTATTTGTGATAGTGTGGGTGAGAAGTAAGGCTTTATCGGAGGGTAGTGTTAAGCATTTGCTGTACACAATCAATCAGCAAATGGTGTCACACACTCAAAGACTGACCTCAGACCAATTTGCTTGCATAAAAACTATTATTTTGTTAAATGTATTTCCTAGGACCAAGCAAGCCTGGTACAGATGATTGTAAAGGGTACTTTTCAAGGCAGGTTGAACAATACACACAAGCTGAATGAAAATAACTTCTTTACAGGTTTGTTAATACTTTGAATACAGTTGAAATTATTGTAAGATTACTTTATGGATTACTTTTTCTACTCAGTTTGATATGCCTAGATATCACACTGGGACATGTCCTAGAGAAAAGGTAGGTAGAGCAGTTTTTAGTTATTGGCAGTTTTTCAAGTTCTCATACAAAGCGAACGCCACACCAATTTTCAAGGAAAAACAGTCAATGTTTTCCTATGGAGGAAGGAATATGCTATTTACCAGTATGCATCTGTTCTTGGCATAGAGGGCTGCAGAGTGGTACATTATGAATAGATCGCCATCTGGTGTTGGGCTCGGATGATTGCACTTTGTTTTTCTCTTGGAGAGTCTTTTGTATCTTGGTGACTCCTCCTTTGGTTGGTAGTGCGCATGGGCATCGGCTCCATCCTTAGATTGTTTTGCCATAGTAGGGTTAGATGGAGTAGTATAGTAGAATACAGATAAGAGTGCCCATGTAAGTGTATCTAAATAAGATAATGTTGGAACAGACACAGGTTTCCGGGGAGGCTGGGAGGGCATGTACCACTCTGCAGCCCTCTATGCCAAGAACAGATGCATACTGGTAAGTAGCATATTCCGTTCGAGGCATATGGGCTGCAGATGGTACATTATGAATAGACTATACAGCAG
The DNA here is from genome assembly GCF_964263255.1 of Lissotriton vulgaris. Taxonomy (NCBI): domain Eukaryota; kingdom Metazoa; phylum Chordata; class Amphibia; order Caudata; family Salamandridae; genus Lissotriton; species Lissotriton vulgaris. The sequence goes on along the minus strand of NC_141685.1, from coordinate 1,807,057,126 downwards.
TTCTCTCCCAAGCGGTGGTCGCCCGTGTCTGTTGCAACTGTCTGAAACAATGTTTTTAATACTGCTTGTCCCACTCTAGCTTGTTGTGTTGTGTGCACATCTACACAATAGTGTTTTGTGAAGGTGTGCGGTGTAACCCAGGTAGCCGCTTTGCATATGTCATCTAGTGGAATGTTTCCCAGAAATGCCATAGATGCTCCTAGTTTACGTGTAGAGTGAGCTCTAGGAGGAACAGTTAATGTTCTCTTTGCCTTTAAGTAGCATATTTGAATGCATTTTACAATCCATCTGGCAATGCCCGCTTTGGAGATGGGATTGCCTTTATGTGTGGGAGAAAACGCAACAAATAGCTGTTTTGTCTTTCTGAAAGTTTGTGTTCTTTCTATATAGTACAATATGGCCCTTCTAACATCCAGTGTATGTAAGGCTCTTTCAGCTACTGTTTGTGGTTTTGGAAAGAAAACCGGTAATTCCACTGACTGATTGATGTGGAATGCTGAAATAACCTTCGGTAAGAATTTTGGGTTTGTTCTAAGAACCACTTTATTTTGATGTAGCTGCATAAATGGTTCTTGAATCGTAAAAGCCTGCAGTTCACTTACTCTTCTGAGTGACGTGATAGCTATGAGGAAGGCTACCTTCCATGTGAGGAATTGTATTTCACACCTATGCATAGGTTCAAATGGTGGCCCCATTAGTCTGGTAAGCACTATGTTGAGATTCCAGACTGGGGAAGGTGGTCTTCTTGGTGGAATGACTCTTTTGAGTCCTTCCATGAAAGCTTTAATTGCTGGTACTTTAAACAGTGACAGATGTTGACTGTTTTGTAGGTACGCCGCTATGGCTGCGAGATGAACTCTGATAGAGGTATATGCTAGGTTACATTGCTGTAAGTGTAATAAATAGCAAATGATTTGTTTAGTGGATGCGTGCAGAGGGTTGATGTGCTTACTGTTACAGTGTATAGCAAACCTCTTCCATTTTGCTGCATAGCATGCTCTGGTGGTAGGACGTCTTGCTTGTTTAATGATTTCCATGCATTCTGGTGGTAAATCTAAATACCCAAACTCTATGACCTCAGGAGCCAGATCGCTAGGTTCAGTTGTTTGGGATCTGGGTGCATTATTTCTCCATGGTTCTGTGTAAGATGCATGGGTAATAACCTTAGCTTTTGATGTGGTACTTGTGAGAGTTGTAGCAGCGTGGTGAACCACGGCTGTCTTGCCCACGTGGGTGCCACTAGTATCATTGTCATTGAGTGTTGCTGCAGTTTCCGAACCAGTAATGGAATTAGTGGTAGAGGAGGGAACGCGTAAGCAAATCTGTTGGACCAATTTATCCACAGTGCATTGCCCTGGGACCTTTGGTGTGGGTACCTGGATGCGAATTCTTTGCATTTTGCGTTCTGATGATTGGCAAACAGATCTATCTCTGGTTGCCCCCATCTTTGGAAGAATGGCTGTAGTATTTGGTCGTGCAGCTCCCATTCGTGTACTTGTTCTGACTGTCTGCTTAGGATGTCTGCTATTTGATTTTGAACTCCTGGTAGGTGTTCCGCTAACAGGTAGATCTTTTGAGGAATGGCCCATCTCCATATGTCCTGTGCTAGTCTGGACAGTTGGAGAGAGTGTGTCCCCCCCTGTTTTTGAATATAATACATTGCAGTCATGTTGTCTGTTCTGATCAGGACTGCTTTGCCTGTTATTTGCATTTGGAAAGCTTTTAGTGCTAGAAATATTGCTAATAGTTCTCGGTAGTTGATGTGCAGTTTCTTTTGCTGCACACTCCACTTCCCCTGTACTGTGTATCTGTCCATATGCGCTCCCCATCCGGAGAGCGATGCGTCCGCTGTTATTATCACTTGTGGAATTGGCTCTAGGAACGACCGTCCCTTGGAAATGTTTTCTGTGTTCCACCACTTCAGAGAGCGATACGTCCGGTCGTTTACCAACACCAGATCTGTAATCTGACCTTGAGCCTGATTCCACTGTGTCGCTAGACACTCTTGTAGTGGGCGCATTTGTAGTCTGGCATGTGGTATTAGCAGTATGCAGGAGGACATCATGCCTAATAGTTGCATAAACACTCGTGCTGGTAGTGAGTGTTGTGGTTGAAATCTTTGTATTAACCCGACCATTGTCTGTACTCTGATTGGGTTGGGGTATGCTATTGCCTTTTCTGTGTCTACTGTAGCCCCCAGGTATTGCTGAATCTGGTTTGGTTGCAGGTGTGATTTTTTGTAGTTCACCGTGAACCCTAGGTGGTGCAGCAATTGAATTGTCTTCTGTGTGTTGTGAAGACATTCTTCCTTTGACTTGGCCTTTATTAGCCAATCGTCCAAGTATGGGAAGACATGTATTTGTTGTCTTCTTAGGTGTGCTGCCACCACAGCTAGGCATTTTGTGAAAACTCTCGGTGCTGTTGTGACACCGAACGGAAGGACTTTGAACTGATAGTGTTGTCCTTCTAACACAAACCTTAGGTATTTTCTGTGGGCTTTGTGAATTGGGATATGAAAGTAAGCGTCTTTTAGATCCAGTGTAGAAAGAAAGTCCCCTTTCTTCAGTAAAGGGAGTACTTGTTGGAGCGTGACCATGTGGAAGTGCTCCGAATTTATGTAAGCATTGAGAGGTCTGAGGTCTAATATTGGTCTTAGGGACCCGTCCTTTTTGGGGATCAGGAAGTATAGAGAGTATACTCCTGTTCCTTGTTGATCTTTTGGGACCTTCTCTATTGCATGCTTTTGTAGAAGTGCTAGCACTTCTTCTCTTAACAATGTCAGATGATCTTGACTCAATGGACGCTGTTTGGGGGGGATGTTTGGTGGGGTAGCTGTGAGTTCTAGGCAATAACCATGTTGGATAATTTGTCTCACCCACTTGTCTGACGTGATGTTTTCCCAGACAGGTAGGAACTGTGATAGACGTCCCCCGACCGGTGTTATGTGGTCTGGGGGGAGTTCTATGAAGTCACTGTTTTGGTGTTGAGGCGTTGCGGTTGTTATTATTTCCGCGGCCTCTTCCCTTATTGTTGTTACCTCTGTAACTGCCTCTTGAATTACCTCTGGGTGATGTTGGTGTGAAAGATGTGGATTGCTGATTCGTTCCTGTGTTCTTTGAGCCCCCTCTATAGGTGGATCTACGAAAGTAACCTCTGTGTGTTGGCTGTTGCAATGCTCCCATTGACTTAGCCGTTTCCGTATCTTTCTTCATTTTTTCTAATGTCTCGTCTGTGCTTGAACCAAACAATGTCTTCTGATCAAATGGTTTGTTCAGTAGGGCTGTTTGTACTTCTTGTTTGAATCCTGAGATTCTAAGCCATGCGTGCCTTCTTAGCATGACACTAGTGTTAATCGACCTTGCTGCAGTGTCTGCTGCGTCTAATGCACACTTAATGGAAGTATTGGTTATTATTTTACCTTCCTGTATTAATTGGTCTGCCTTCTTCTGATGTTCTTTTGGGAGATGTGTGAGAAGTTTTTCTTACTCATCGTAATGTGCCCTGTCGTAACGTGCGAGTAGTGCTTGTGTATTGGCTATACGCCAGCTATTCGCTGCCTGTGATGCTACTCTTTTGCCTGATGCATCTATTAACTTCGACTCTTTATCTGGTGGAGGAGCCTCTCCTGTAGATAATGAGTTTGCTCTTTTACGAGCGTTTGAGACCACCAGCGAGTCTAGAGGTACATGCCCTCTAATAAATATTGGGTCCTTTGGAGCCGCTTTGTATTTTTTATCGATTCTTGGGTTTAACACCCTGGCTCTCACTGGGTTTTCGAATATTTCCTCTGTGTGAGTAAGAAGACCCTTCAACATAGGAAGAGTACCTGATGTTCTCTGTGCATTAGGTAGAGTCTCTAACAAGAAATCCTCTATTTGAGGTTCTGTATGCATATCTAGTTTGTGATATTTTGCTGCCCTATTAATGAGCTGCACAAAACCTGTGTTATCATCAGGTGGTGAAGGCTTTGAGGGATATTGCTCTGGGTCGTTGTCCTCATCTGACCCTACATCATAATTTTCCCATGGATCCTCCTCATCTGGGATAGTTTCGTCATCCCCTTGAGGTTCTCCCTCCCCTAGATCACGGTCTACATCTGACTGAGGTGTAGCTGGTCTTGGTGTGGAAGGTGTAGGAATATTTGGCCTATTGTGAGGAATAGGAGAAGAGGGTGTTACTCTAGGACGAGGAGAAGCAGGAGGAGTTATATTCGTCCCCATTGTTCTCTTTTTTGAAGGAAGAGGTTTATCTTCTGACTGTTCACTCTTTCTCTTCTTCGTGACCACTTTCCCAGTTTGTGGATCAACAAACAAGATCTTTTGTTTGGGATCTGTCTGTTGCTCCTGAATCGGTACCGAGGGTCCTGGTTCCGAGAGGTGCTTTTGTTTTCGATCGTCAGATCTTGTTGTTTTCGACACCGAATGTTTGCTCGATTCCGACTTTCTTGGTATCGAGTGTCTCTTGGGCGATAAGTCATATTTATGTTTCGACATGGAATGTTTCGATACCGAGCTCTCCTTTGTATGTAGCCTCGGTGCCGAAGTCGATGTCGCCCTTTTCTCGGATCCGACATGGTGGGAGTCCGAGTGTTTCGGTTTCAGTTTCGGTTTCGTTGCCGGGCCCGAGGGCGGGGCGTCGGAAACTTTTTTCAGCGGTTTGACCGGGCCCGAGGGCGGGGTCGTTACCGCGCGGGGTCGGTTTTTCGGTAAGGGGACGTCGTCACTCACGGTTTGTTGCTCGAAGAGTTCTTCAACCTCCGACTGGTCCCCTTCCGACCCCGACTGGTCCTCTTCTTCCTCGATTTGTTCGTCTCCGAACAGCTCCGGGATCGCTTCCGCCTGCATTCTGGAAACCTCGTGTCTTCGAGCTCGACGATTTCTAATCGTTAGCTTGGAGGAGAATGCTGCGCAGGCTTCGCAGTCCCTGGATTCGTGTTCAGGCGATAGACAGAGGTTGCACACCTCGTGTAGGTCCTTGTGTGGGAACTTAGCACCACACATTGGACATTTTTTGAATGGAGTCCTTTCCATGGACTCCGGGCTTGACTGCGTCGAGAAAGGCCTCCTGTTCTTCGACGTAGATCCAAGTTTTTCTCTTCTATTTTGAATTTGTAACGCGTCGGAATGGAAATGAACGCGTTCGAATAACAATACCGTCGAATTGGAAAGGGAATACGCGCCGAAAATCACTTTCTTCTGAAGTTGATCTGGAGCGTCTCGATCTTCATCCGAACCCGATGGCGGAAAAAAACAATCTAAGGATGGAGCCGATGCCCATGCGCACTACCAACCAAGGGAGGAGTCACCAAGAGACAAAAGACTCTCCAAGAGAAAAACAAAGTGCAATCATCCGAGCCCAACACCAGATGGCGATCTATTCATAATGTACCATCTGCAGCCCATATGCCTCGAACACTGTGGTTATCAGTTAACAGGTAAGTACTTGTTTGTGGTAGTTGGTATTATGGGGTTAGAACCAGGGTTCCTCCAGTGCTGAGGCCCAATGTTATCCAATGGGGGATAGAGGGCCTGCGGTTGGTGGCTGCTCATGAGCAGGCCACATGGTTGTGGGAGCAAAGCTCCTGGAGATAGGTTCAGGGCAAAGGGGGATCCGCGTTAGCACACAAGGTTCAACCGCAGCGGCGGCTAGATGCAGGGTGCTATTATGGCGTTGGGTGTACTGTTTTCAATGGGAGTTGCCATTTTTGAATGTTGGCTGCAGGCTCGGTCCAGGAAGACTTCCAGGAGGAACCAACAGGTAAGTTGGAGGGCTCGGGGATGTAGGTGCACCTCAGGATCTCTTCTCCAGGGCGCAGGACGGCTAGATGCCGGGGTGTCTTTTGTGGTCAGATTTCACCTTATCGGGCCACTCATGGTTTGGGGGGGGGGGGGTCCTCAATACAGATGCTGCAGGCGACATTGGGGAGTGTCCTGGAGGCGTCAATCCACAGTGGACTCGGAAGCGCTGGGGGACTTTGCTGGGACCAGTGGGCCACCCGGATTCGGGCCGTAGGCATAGGGTGCAGAGGTGGTTCCAGGCGTCAGGTTTCTTTGTCCTCAGCAGGCTCAGAATATTTCTTTGGAGTTTTTGGTTTTTAACAGAGCTGATGTTCACAGGAGATCTGGTCTTTGTTTAATGCAGTCAGTCCTCCTAGGGGTTTTTGAGTTCGCTGGCTGCAGGACAAGGCAAATTTTGGTGCAGGATCTCTGGATACTGCAGATGGGCCGGTAGGGCTGGGGCCAAGTCAGTTCTCTGCTGGGCTTCTTCTTTTGTCCTTCTTCTTGGGTTGCGGGAATCTGTCTTCTTGGTTCAGGGCTGCCCATTAAATACTGTATTTAGGGGCGTTTAAGGGGTCTCGAGGTCAGTAGCCAACTGACCTGCTCACCCCACGTGGGAAGGTGGGCACAAACCCTAACCCTGATTGGAGAGTGCCTGCAATCCGCAAGATGGCGGGCACTGAAGAGTGTGCTTCACCTCGCAATCCTGAGGGGTGGAGTTGGAAGAGGTGGGCACACCTTCTGGGCTGTGCTACTTTTTCCTACCCGTCCTGCCGAAGAAAAGTAGGGGACAGAGGAAAGGGGCCTGCTCCTGATATCAGGAGAGGCTGGAGGTCACGTTACAAAGGCGGCAAGGCCTTTGAAGCTCTCCTGGCACAGACAGCTCTTCCTGGCCTGGGGGAGGTGTGACCACCTTCGCCCAGGAAAGTTTTTGTTTCTGGGCTTAGGGAGCGAAGGCTCCAGCCCCAGAGGTCCAGACACCAGTCTTGTTGTGGCAGGCTGGTGTGTATCAGTCAGGGAACCCACTAGAGGCTGGTCATTATTCAGGGGGCATCTCTAAGATGCCCTCTGAAGGCATTTTTCATTAAATCCCACACTGGCATCAGTGTGGGTTTAATGTGCGAGAAGTTTAATACCAAACTTCCCAGTTTTCAGTAAAGCCATTATGGTGCTGTGGAGTTCATAATAACAAACTCCCAGCACCATATATATACATACACACACATATACATATATATGTGTGTGTGTATATATACACATATTTATATATTCTCAAAGTTTGCCTGAAGCGATAGGGAGAAATGCCTGAAGGAAATAGCGGAGATAGAGGTCCTAATTGATGCAAATACCGAAATAGCAGATAAAGCTGATCTTCGTGAAAAAATTAAAACTCGTTTGATTGCATACCAAGAAAATATCAAATTAAGAAAACATACAAAATTCAATCGCGACGCAAATGACTACGAACAAGGTAGAATCCTTACCTTTGCAGGCAAATTTGATGCTCCACGAAGAGCCCTGAGAGGAGTAGGGTCAAAGAATACACAGTCTAAGGAAACATCGGAGTCAGCTGTGAGTACAGACACAGAGGAATCGGGGGAGGAAACCACTGATACAACTGTATATCCCTTGAGTGGCAGAGGATGTTTTTTAGAAGAGTTTCAACTAATGCGCAATTCTTGACAACGAGGGGGGAGAGGCAGACCACAGGCCCAACAAAGTCGACAAAGCTGAGCAACAGGAAGACAAGAAGGGGCGGCAGATACAGGACGACAATTAGGAATGGCCACTCAAACACGCACCCAGAGAAGCCTGAAAAAATAAAACGATCTGCAGATCTCTCCATCATTAATTTGACACAACACAAGCTATCAAAAGATCAAGAAAGTGTGTTGAAAAAAGGAATGACCTTCTGCCTCTCTAAGAAATTGGAATATACCCAAACTCGCATTGATTTGTATATTTTCTCCCGCAAATTGAAACTGCAAAAATCTTCAAATTAAGAGGTGAAAATCGACCACCCCCGTAGTAATATCTAGTGCTCATACTGAACTCTCTACCTTGACTGGTACTGACCTCAGAGCAATGCAACTCATTTCCAGTCAAGTACCAATGGAATCCCAAGACCCTCAATCTAATGTGATGGAAGTCATGAGATTTGGCCTCAAACAAAGATCAGCACCAACGAATTTCAAACCCAAATCGACTTTCATACCAGTATCAGCTTAGGACGCTATTGATGTATTTGAAGAGGCAGTAAATCAAGATCTCTTGAGAATGAGAACAACTGCAGCGCCTAACCCACAATACAATCTAACTAGAGGAAAACAAAAAGCTTTAAAAGAGTTACAGAACAATCACCAGATAATATTTAAACCCTCTGGCAAGGGCGGCAACGTAGTCTTGATGACAAGAGAATATCACACGCAGGAGGCGATGCGTCAACTGTCGGATGGTAATTGTTATGAAAAATGAGTAGAGATGATTACATCAGAAGTATTGATCAATATCACAAATTGCTTATGAAAAGGGCAGAAAGAGGCATGATTAATGACAAGGAGCACAAATTTCTTGCTTGCCCTTATCCTGTAACATCTATATTTTACCATTTACCAAAAATACATAAGGACACCAAACGACCACCTGGCAGACCGATCGTCTCCTCAATTGACTGCTTAACTGACTAGGTCTCAATACATTGATTGTTTCCTTGCAGACTTTGTCAGAACCTTGCCTTCTTACACCCAAGATTCCACTCACTTCATCAAAAATATTATGGACATACCATGGGAACCTGACATGAGGATGATTACACTAGACATAACTAGTCTATATATTGTTATTGATCATCAAAAGGGTATGCAGACAGTCCGGTATTTTCTTAAGGGAAGATCTCTTGAACATTCTGAGCACAAAGAAATGTTGTTAGAATTTCAAGAACGTGTTCTTCATAATAATATCTTCCTCTTTGATAAGCAACATTACCGGCAAGTAAGGGGGACCGCAATGGGCACCTACTTCGCCCCCAGCTACGCGAACTTGTTCGTGGGCTGATGGGAGAAGCAGGTTGCCTGAGCGGAACCTTTTAATGAATATGTGAACTGCACTGTATCGAGGCATAGGTACATAGATGATCCATTTATCCTATGGAAGGGCCCAAAGTCACAGGCAGAGGCACATATTGATCAACTTAACAAGAATTTTCTTAACCTCCACTTCAGTGGACAGATGAGTCAGACTACGGTATCCTTTTTAGACCTGCAAGTATTTATTCATGATGGTAGACTTTGTACCAAGCTGTTTAGAAAATACACAGCGGGTAACTCGACCCTTGAGGTAAACAGTAGCCCTCAGAAGTCTTTGAAGAATAGCATCCCCTATGGTGAACTACTTCGCCTTAAGAGAAATTGTTCAAATGATACAGATTTTGAACAAGCAGCAATAGATGCTATTGACCGTTTAAAGGTCAGAGGATACAAGAGCGGGTTACTAAGTCAGACTTTTGAAAAAGTAAAGAAAATTCCACGCAGTAGCCTTTTGAAAGAACGCAGACAACCCATAGAATGTGATGTAAAATCGAGCAGATTTATCACCACTTTCTCTGGTGAGGCTGAAGGACTAAGAAAGATACTCTATCGGAACTGGCATATACTTTAGGCAGATCTGGTGACTGGTAAGGAGTTACCAGAACAACCACAGATAACTTTTAGACGCAGTAGATCACTGAAAGACCATCTAGTGATGAGTCATTATCAACCAGTTCCTTTTGTCCCTAGGCTGAATGCTAGGACAGGATTCTTTTCCCTGCTCTAAATGCAAAGCATGCAAGAACAGGACAAAGGTTCAAACATTTCAGCTGCCAGGCAGAAAGGTCATGAAGAAGATAAAGAATTTTTTGACTTGTACTGCACCTTTCTGTGTTTATTGTCTAGTATGCCCTTGCATAAAAATCTATGTTGGCAGCACCAAACATCTTGCCAAAAAGAGAATTTTAGAGCACGCACAAGCTATTGAGAATAAGGACCCCACTTATCCGGTGGCGAGACACTTTCCTGAAACTCACAATAGCGACCGCTCACTGCTGAAATTTTATTGTATTGACCATGTCCCAGTGAGTGAACGGGGTGGAGATAGACTGCAAAAACTGCACAGACTTTAATCGAGGTATATTAATGATTTGCATACCATCATTCCCTTTGGTCTTAATTCTGAAGAACTTTCAATACACCTTGGATAATAATATCATGATTCCTGTGATCCATTGGGTTGTGCTTTTTCTACTTGTAGTAACAATGTTTTCTGCATTGAGTGGACATTAAGGATGGTCATTGACAGATTCATGAATGTTTCATATATTATGTTTACATTGCAATAATTTTTTCATCTATTTGCATTAATTAGACACACCATCGGTAAAGCGGTATTGCCCATACAGGGCTCAATTTTGTTGTTCATTGCATAATCTATATGCGTAGGACTTTGAACTGTGGCCTTAGAGTTAAACATTCATTTATTTTCGAATTGAAATAATTTCATAATGGTTATAAAATGGTAATGGATTGTAAATTAATATGCAGTGATGTGGTTGCTTTCTTAACTGCATATGAAACCACTCTAAAATGGCCGCCAAAGTAACATTGATGAATTTATCCGTTTTTTGTGTTTATGAATTCACGAGAAAAAAATGTGTGATTGTTTTTTGAATGCTTTAAATGGCGGCAACCTCTGTAATCAGGTTGATACAGGGGGAAAAAAGGCACGTTCGTCGAAGCGCGTCCTGTTTGTGCAATAATAAATTCAATCTTCATTACGGACCACGCGAGTGCGGCCGCTTCCTTCCCTGGTTGGGGGGGGGGGGGTCTTTCGGAGCAGAGATATATATATATGTATATATATACATATACACACACACACACACACACAGGGCCCCTAAAGGTGTCACAATAAGTGCTACAGCCCTTAGAGGCCGCCCCTGGCCACAGTGCCCTTGGTACCCATGGTATCTTTACAAAGAGACTGCCATGTGGCCAGAGAGGTGGCAATTGGAGGTACAAGGTACAATTTTGGGAAAGAACACAGGCCCTGGGAACCTGATTGGCAGGGACCCAGGGCACATAGAGTCAAACAGCATCAGTAGTCTGGCAAAAAGTGGGGGGTTACTGCAACAGAAACCCAGCCTCCTACCAAAAACTTATAACACTAAATGCTGTCTTTTTTGGTAGTGTGGGCAATCAGTTTAGGATTATCAGAGGATAGTGCTAAGCATTTGTTGTACTCACAGAGGCAAAAAATTACACACTCAAAGAATAAATCCGAGAACAATTTAGAAAAATAACTAATTTCTATAAACATTTTGATATTAAGAACTTCGTATGCAAGTAAGTACTTTTTAAAATATTGAATTTCACAGTTCAGTAAAATGTTCACTTAAATGCGTCTTTACGTGTAATGCTTTCCTATGGGAGAAAAATAAATTAAAGCATACAGGTACTTGCAGCAGGTTTCTGGGGGTCCCTTTCAGGATTTAAGGTGGCAAAGGGGAAAGATTCAAAGTACCTACCAGTAGTTAAGAGTGTATCTGCCTTGGGACATCGAGGTGCAGAGGTGCTGGTCGGGTTGGTATTCTTACGCGCTACACTGAAGGAGAGAGGGGGGTGGGCACCTAAAAAGAGGCTGCAGAGGGGGACCAGGGCACAAGCCCGGGAGCCCCCAATATGGGGCTCGGTTAACAAGGGCCGTAGGAGCAAGACAACACAGTCAGTTCTTGAACGCACAGGCACCGGCGCTCAGGTACAGAGGGCTTTGGTCAGCTGGGCTGGTGTGTCGCAGGCCATTGCGGTGGTCAGTCTTGCCAGTTGAGAGTGCAAAAATCAAGACAGCTGGGCCACTCGCGGATTGGACTCAAACAGGCATTGGATGCTGCAAGGAGTCGGGTAACCTGTGTATCGGAACTGTGTGGCTCCGATTGATCCTGGAATTTTCTCACTTGGTGGGGAGACGGATCTGACCTTCTGGAGCACGGTGACCTTCTCCCGGGTGGCTTCTGCAGCGGTGCGACCGAGGAGCAGCAGCATGGTACTCTGCTGTTTTGGTGTCTGCAACTGCAGGGGAGTAGCTCCTCTACTCCATCAGAGATTGCTGGCAATTTGTGAAGGGCTGGCAGTTTACCGGGGTTCTTGGCTGAGGCTCAGTTGCACGACGAGTCCGTTTCTACACAACTGTCAAGACGGGTGCAAGCAGGCAGGATTTGGAACCAAAAAGCCCACAGCAAGTCTTAATTTCTTGTTTTCACAGCTCTTCTTTGTCCTTTTCTTCTGGGTGTGTCAAATCTGAGTTCCTGGCATCAGGGGTGCCACCTAACTGCTTAATTTAGTTGCATTAAAGGGAGTGATTGGTAGTAGTCAATGGGCTACCCACCTTGAGGGTGACTACACCCCCTAAACGACCACTCCCTGTGGGAAGTGAGCATAACAATGCCCTAGTGAACCTAATTTCACCAAAAACCAATATGATGGAATTGTAGTTTTCATGTTCATATCAGGTAGCCCACCTTACGGATGGAACTGACCTGACAGTGAACACACCTTCTGACTAACTCATTTTCCCACCTGCCCAGGTGCCAAATGGCCCTTGGGCAGGTGGGGGGGAGGGGGTATTTCCCCTGTTTGTGGGAGGCCGGGCTCGCATTTGAAAAGCGGCAGAGGCCTTTGAAGCCTCCTGCTTTGATTTGCTGATTTTTAGCCATCCTGCTTGGAGGTAACAACGCCTCCGCCAGAGCAGGCATTGTTTCTGCCCTAGGATAGCGTGGGCTCCAGTGCTTAATTTGAGCGGGTGGTTCCAGGTACTTGGCACCAGCACTTAATTGTCAACACCAGCACTTATGACAGTGTGCCACACAGTGGCGCTGTTAGACGAATTTAGAGATGAACACAACAGCTGTTTATTACTTCAATACACAATAGAAATGACTAATACCTAACTTCCAAGCCATTTTTATAGTTATGGGGGCCTGGAATTGACACACTTTAAAGAGTGTGATGAGGAGTAGTGTCTTGGTGCTGTCACTGGCAGCTACAGCAGGAGCTGCGTGGCCTCCTGACAAGGGCCCTGGCACCTAATGTTTTTTTTTTTTTTACAAATTAAGCACTGGTGGGCTCTCACCAACAGGACATCAGAAACCTATCTGCGGTAGCAGGTTGGTCTACACCAGTAGACCAGCACACTTGAGGATGGTAGGGTTTCAGGGGGCACTTCAAAGGTATCCTCTGGGCTTATTAATAGGAAATGTTTGACACAAACATATTTGGTTTTAGTGAAGCCATCACATAGCTGGGGAACTCATAATCACCAGGGCCCAGTATATATACTCAAGAGGGTTTCCCTGTTCAGTGGAACTGTCCAAAAATCGACATGGACAGTATATCTGCTCATGCAGATATGTCCTCACATGTAATATAATGCACCCTGTCTTAGTACTGTATGGCCTGCTGTAGGAGTGACTCCTATATATTGCATCCAATGTTTCCAGGCATAGCACATAGAAGGTGTGCCATGCTGTGTCTTCACTTTTCTCGGACCCATGTCATGCCGCCTGAAATGGCACGTTGCATGAGGGTGGTGAGGGGTGGCACACTATATACTACAGCCGTTAGGAACCCGCTTTAGCACCAATGCTCTAGGTACCTGGGCTACCATTTACAAGTGACTTACAGGGGTGCTAACGGTATTGCCAATTGGGGGAACAATGGTACAGATTTAGGGAAAGAGATCTGGCACTGGGGACCTGGATACTAGGAACCCAGTGCACTTCTGTCAAAATTGCATCAATTACCAGACAAAAAGTGGGGGTGACCATGCCTAAAAAGGGCACTTTCCTAAACGTAGCTTTGGGAGGGTTTGCAGCAGCTTCCCTTTGAAGGATGCAAGAAAGGATTTTAGATTCAGACTAATAACACTAAGATCCAAAAGACTGGTATGAGATAACCCTTCTCTGGAGATCTCTGATTTCTACCTCCTTTAGGTGACCCTCCCACCCAATCCAGCAGCAACACGTCTGTCACAACTGTGAGCTCTGGGTAAAGAAGGGACAGTGGCAGGTTCTGTTCAGATCAGCATCGGAACAGCCACAAAAGCAGATCTTCAACGGTTTTCCTTTAATCCTCAATGTAGTGGGAGACGCAGCGCTAATGCTGAGCCTATTGGAATGTGAGCTTCCATTTTAAGGCTAATATGACACCTGACATTGTGGAGGAGGAGGATGCATGAGGCCCAATGGCCAAGACTGAGATCCACCCCCAAAGAGATGCATGAACGATTCTGAAATATCTGGATCATATCCTGAATGTCTCAGACTTGCTGCGGCGAAGACAAAGGAATTGAACACCACTGTTTTCAGAATTGTCATCATTTATGAAAGTCTGCGTGTTGGCAGCTGGGGGGGTGGGAGGAGGGTCAGACAGGACTTCGGCTCACTGATGGTGAAGCCTAACAATGTCAACGTCATCCGGAGGTGGTCCGCGACAGAATGTAGTGATCCGGTCTTTAGCAGTAAATCTTCGGGGTATAGAAATACATGTACTCCAATCTTTGAAGATGGGCCATGACCACTGACATTGCATTCTTGAACACCTGAAGGGCCAAGGTTAGGAAGAAGTGAGACAGGATAAATTGAAAGTAAACCTCGCTGTCCTTTAACTGCAGGTAATTTCTGATGGACTGCAGGACAGGTATTTGGAAGTACTTGCCCTGCAAGTCCAGGACACCATCAATGACACCATCAAGTGTCCCAGGCCTAGGATGAATAGGATCCGAGTCCGCTTGACTATTTTTAATTTTCCTTTCAAAAGAAAGCAATTTCACAGGTGAAGGTAGAGGATATGCCTGAAGAATTGGCCCCTTTCATGATGAGAAAGTAGCCTGATTAGCCTCCCTCTCCCATGTCTGATGCCCATTAGATGGCACCCTTTGCTACTCCGAAATTCACTGTGCTGTGGAAGGAAGAAAACTGGGATGCACAGACCTCTGAATAATCTGTAATACCTATTTGTCTCATGTGATATCCCCAGCCAGGGAGGAAATGCTGAATCCTGTCCCACACTGGCCTCACATGGGACAAACTAAAGCAGCTGGTTAGTCACTGCAGTTGGGGAGGAGGACTGTTGACTCTGCGGCCCTGTGCAGAGTCTGCCAGTGATCTGTCTGCAGCCACGAAAGGACTGCTGGAGAAGGCTGACATTGTCTATAGGATAGACCATTGAAATAGCCACTGAATTGAAGGGTAAAACTGTTTTGCTTGCATCAGTAACTCCAAAAACAAGTGCAGCCCCCTCCTCATCTGCACCCCCAAAGTTTGAACCCTGCAAAAGGCATATCCATTAGGGACAGCTGCACAATGCCAGATAATTTGCGTTGAGAAGCACATCATTGGCGCCAAAAGCTCTGCCAAGGAAATCTGTAGCAGCCAGGCCTGTAGGGATTGCATACTTCTCTGTATCCTGTCCCTCCTCCTCATCATCATCATCATCATCATCATCATTATTATTGTCCTAGAATAGCCCATGTTTTCCTTGAATAGGATCAGAGTCCGAGCCAAAACGAGAATGGAGCCTCTGCGCTGATAACAGAGTCACAGCAGAGGCACCGTTTTTTAGTCCGACTGTATAATAACTGGTTTAGCGTAAGCGCTCTATAAGCATGTTATTTGTCAAGCTCAGGCCATTGTTGCCTAAGGACCAGACATGGGCACTAGGGGAGCCGGTATCAGCGTTTGTGTGACGGAAATCTCAGTGAATCTTGGGGCTGGTGTGAACTCTGAACCAGTCGGTAAGGCCCCAGTAATGAATGCCCAAGGGAGAGGTGGTGATCTGACTCGAGGCCTTTGTGGCTCCTTGGTGCCCAAAGGGATGCCAGATGGTGTCAGGATCCGTTAAATATATGCAGCATGGCCTCCTTGAAGATGGGTATCTGCTGTGGGGTTGACAACAGACCAATGAACTCTGGTATGTCAGGTCCATCTAAGGAATTGATTACGAAACCGGGGACTTCAAAGGAGTACGATGCTTATCTTGATGTCCTCACACCTCTTTCAAGCTAGAGTCGAGTCCTGCTTGGACTTTTTTGTTAGTGCTTGGAATTCAACTTACTTGAACACGGCAGACGGGAAGTAGCTTGTTTTCAGAAATGGATCCGTGACTGGGTCACTGTTGGAAATGGCCCTTTTTGCAGGGTTATCCCCAAACTTTTTGTTTTTCCTCCCATTTTTCCCTGACCTGTGTGCGTTGGTTTTAGGACTCTGGGCACTTTACCACTGCTAATCAGTGCTAAAGCGCACATGCTTTCTGTGTAAATTGTGTTATGGATTGGGGTTTCCATGATTGGATATTTGATTTGCCTGTTAGCCACCAAGTAAAGTGCATTGCGTGTGCCAGAGCCGGTGAATCAAATGCTACCCGGGGACCTGCAGCACTGGTCGTGCCACCCCCGTGAGTAGCCCTGAAAACGGTAACTCAGACTTGCCATTGTAGATTCTGCTCGCAGTTTGTACCTGCCATGTCGACTAGGCCAGTGCACCCACTGCCCGGTCCCTAACTTTCCCTTTTCTTACATGACAGGTGTCCCTCAGGTAGGCCCAAGGTACCCCTTTGGGCAGGGTGCAATGTATGTGAAAGGTAGGACATGCCCTGGTGTGTGTGGCATGTCCTAATAGTGCATTACAGACAATTTCGGTTTTCACTTTTACAAGCCTACCAGTTCCCCATAGGATAGATTGGGAGGTTTGTTTATAACATCTTACAAAAATAACTGTCCCAGATAATTCGGTAAGAAAATAAAATTTAGTATGCCTGAACTCAGAATCTAAAGATGCATCTTTTAATGAAAGTGATTTTTACATTCTGCGTTTGAAAATACCACTTTTAGAAAGTGGGTATTTTCTTGCTCAGCCATCCCATGTGCCTCTCTGCTGGGATCTGGGTTTTTGATGACAGGCGGCTGGGGGGCTGGAGGGGCTCCAGATGGACTAGGTAGGTCGGGAAAGGGCTGAATAGAACTGAGCTATGCTGTGGGAAGGGGGAGGAGATTTCCTGGACTGTCAAAGGGCCTGGTCTGCCTCTGACAAATGCCGTCTCCACCTCCTGTCAGGAATTCACACCAGAGAAGGCCCAACTGGTCCTGGCCGGGTACAGATACCTTCTGCCTGAAAGATCAAATAATTTTTGGACATAAATACTGGGTCCCAGATCCCTGAACTTTAAAACTCATCTGGATCAAGAAGACTGCACAGAAGAAGAGCCGGAGAAACTGCTAAAAGGAACGACCGCTTTGCTGCGTGCTTGGCTGGGCTGATCCGCAGTGGCTGCTTCTGTCTTGGACAGTGAAAGGCCTGGACTGGACTTTCTGCAATCAAATTGGCAAGACTCTTCAAAGGCTTGAGGTAGAGCGTGCCCCCTGTTCACCAAGTCCCAGGAACAGCAAACACTTCAGGTTCTTTGACCCGCAGCACTGGGGACTGTGTGTTTTGTGCTGCAACCTGAAGAACGCCCCTCAACGACGTCTACAACTACCCTGCCGAACCCCTGTCCTGAAGGCACTTCAGCAGGCACTGCAGTAGGCACCGTCGCAATGACGCACCGCGACCCTGGTCCCACCGACGAAGCCTGCAGACGCCATCACCCAGCTGCTGCTCATACGCGATCTGTGGGCACCGCACTCCGCACCGCCTTGCTTCACGCTGAAGCCTTGGCACCGCAGAGGGCACCGCCGCCACGCCACACTGCGACCCTGGTCTCACAGACGACGCCTACTGACGCCATCACCGAGCCGCTGCTCGTACCGCGACCTGTGGGCCCGCACTCTGCACCGCCTCGCTTTCCCGATGTCGCCGTGGCCTTCCTGATGCCTCCACTTCCCGCCGAAATCAACGCCGCTGCTTGCACCCTGGTTTGAGGACACCGCTCGTAAGTTGCATGACGCACCGCCCTCCTCACGCACCACAGCCTTAGCCTATTGACATCGGAGCCATAAACTCCAGTTTATCAGCCAACGACAGCGCTTTAGCAACAACAACGACGCTGCTTGCACCGTGACCTGCTAGCACTGTGACGAGCTCCGCCCCCATCTCGCACCGCAACCCTGGCCTCACCGACGACGCCATCTGATGCCGCCACCGAGCCGCTGCTTGCACCGCAACCTGGGTACACCTCACGCCACACTGCTGCCCTTCACACCGCAACACCCGACGCCTGTTGGCGCCAGCGCTCTGAATCCCATCAGAAAGAAGCCGACGTGCAACGGGAAGTGACTTCAAGGGCCCCTGACACCGTAGCTGGCCCACGAGCTCGCGACCAGCCAGAACTGTTGGATTTGCTGCTCACGATGCCGTGGTAGCCCGGACGGAGCTACCCACACAAGGAACTCTTTTTAATCAGCGTATTTTTGGAACAGTGAACTTTTAAGTATTGTATTGTGGATTTTTATTGTTTTTGGTCTTGTCTTAAGTATATAAAAATTGGATATTTTTCTAAACTGGTGTGGCGTCCTTTTGTAGTGCGTACACTGTTTTACTGTTGATTATGTGCAAATGCTTTACACACTGCCTTTAAGACAAGCCTGGCTGCTTGTGCCAAGCTACTAAGGGGGTGAGAGCAGGGGTTATTTTAGAAGTGTAACTCCCTTATCCTGACTAGGGTGGTGGTGTCTGCCTCGCTTTGGTGCAAGTCTCAGCTAGCCAGAAATCCCATTTCTGACAGTCACTGACCTGGATTGGAAACGAGGCCTGTGCTTCGACCACTACCTCTTGTGTTTGCGATAAAGTTTTGCCTCCTGGTCCTGTCTTGCCTTCAAGGGCACACGGCACACGATTTAAGCAAGTCGAGCACAGGCACCAAACACACCTCATCTCATATGTGTTCTTGACGGACATCTGCTTCCTGGAGACTAAGCACGGCTTGAAGCCAGTACTTTTACAGAATTTTTAAATAATTCCCTACAGCACTGATAGTTTTTGGAAGTCCCTGAATGAACACAAAGTTGGGATTGAAGCTCCGGATCCATGTCAGAAAGAAAGGATGTCAGTGCACAAGAGAGGCGCTTATTTGAGTCTGTGCTCTACCACAAATCACACACAGCTGCAGGACACCACTTGTAAGGCAGTAGGGGCCCTGCTGTTAAAATTCTCCAGTCTGGCATCTGAGAATATTCAAAACACAAAGTCAGGAATAGTAGAAAAGAACCTAAGGACTTTTCTACTATTTGTTTAAAGGTGTGAAGTGAATACATGTACGTTGATTGAACAAGATCATGCCTTATTTGAACTTTTCTTCAAAACCTAAAAAAGCCTACCTATTTGCCAAAACACAGGTTTTGGAGAAAGGGCTGGGAAAGACAAATCTGACTCTGTAAGGAAACCATGTAATTTGTAGTGCAGAATGTGAAGCCTGTGCAAGTAATAATGTCACAAATATCCGCTCGGTAGCAACCAATCACCCCATTGTAACACTTGACTCTCTCAGGGTAACGAAGGAGAGCCGTCCAAAGCCTACTGAGGTGCTGTGGGTTAGTAATCACCATTCGCTGACACACAATATTAACTAACACTCAATAAATGATTGTCTAGTCTGTGCTTTTTTTTTGGAAAAGAAAAACTAAATTTATTAAATACACACTACTCAATATTACACAGTTATTTACAAATATGTGCACAAGGATGGTGGAAATACCTTTGGTGACATTCTCACATCACATCTGTCCGCTAAAGGGACATAATCCCCAAATATAACAGTGCCCCCATATCAGACAGCACATTACCATATAGGTGGGTCACTTAAAATAAAAAATAAATTAAAAAGAAAGCAGGCCTATTGGCTTTATCAGTGATAGCATATTATAAGACTAAGAATTACCATGTTATAAACCATTTCACTATCACCTTAATCAGTAACCATGTTTTACATGCAATCACTGTCATCAATAAACCATTGCAATATTTATTGTCAGTAATATGTTTTTTAAATAAAGTATCCAAAATATTCCTTCTTAACGCACTTTAGGCCACATAACATGCAGCCATAGGACCAATCGATAGAGAGGTTCCTCCACTTTCTGGCTGTAGAACAAAGGTTTCAGTCTCAGGAGTGTTTAAAATCTTGTTGGAAAACCAGGGAGCCAAGGATTTCTTGACCCTGCAAACTTAGGGTCACTTGCTAAACATTACGGCGATCACTGCAATTCTTGCTGCCACCCTAATTGGTTTTTAAGTCTCGACCTCTGCCAATGCGCTTGCCCATTGCAGATGTCGAGACATATAGAGGTGTAAAACCAAGCTTACCAAGGGGATTTTTCAATGCGGATTACGTGCAGTTCATTTGCTCCACTCGTGTGAGACGCGTGTGTACGTCAAACCCATCAGCCTGCCTTCAATGGAATGCGCTCCCTAGCTGCTCCCCCGCCGCTCGCATATGCTCGTTCCCTCCCACTCGCTCGCTCCCCTGCTCCTCCTCCCCCGACCTCCACAGCAATGCCAAGAGCCTGTTTGCCATGGCGCCTGGTTCACCGGACGCCATGCGCATACGTTTATTATGCACGGGCCGCTTTCATTATGTTACTATGGCAGACATGCTCCTAACTTTTATGTGCACGGCTGCCCGTCTGCTTCTTTTTTAACATTTACTGTTAATTTTTCCTGCTGGTAACTCAAAGCGCCGCCACGCACCACGCTTTTTCTTCACCAGTTTCCCGTGTTGCCTTTAGTCCCGCCCTCACCATCTCATTCTAAACCCCTCCCGTTGTATCTCTGAACTACTTTTAGTGCCTCAGGCAAGTGAAACATGAGGCGGCATCTTGGCGCCCACTCCCTGCCACCCACTCTCTCCTTGTCATAGTAAAGCAAGCGGAGAAGCTCAACATGAGGCAAAATCACGGCTGCTGCACTTAATGCATGTTTCCATAAATCCCCTTATCTCACCTCCTGCACGTCGCTGCTTTTTTAACATCTCCCGTCCCACACGTCGCTGCTTTTTTCACGTACAATTGGACACTTTATTTGAACTAAAGCTCCCCCTGGGTGTTAACTTCATTTTGCGGATGCACTATTTTACAGCGAACTGCCTTGAAGGTATTATAGCACTGAATGTGGATTTCATATCGCTGTGCAGGGTCCCTTCAATACTATGGCGGAATTGCTTGTTGGTATTTTCTGTAGGTCACGTTCTAGCCCGCAGTGCATACCTCCTAAAACCCAATTTACAGAAAATAACAAGCAATTCCGTCATAGTAATATTTCAAAACGGGTGTTACTTCGCCTCCCCCCACCAGATTTGTTTGGTCTTTCCCCCATCTTGCTTCACCTAATCCTGCTTGTTGTGTGTGGGGCAATATTCCACCACAGGCTTGCAGTGCACGAGCAGCTGCCACCCCTCCTCCACTGCTCTACCTCTAGGCACGCATTTCTTTCCCACAGATTTTGAGATAACTCGCAGCTACCTCACACCTCCCCCTCCCTAGCCAAAGCAACCTTTTCTTAATCTCTCCTCCCCGCCCCCTCCGCTCATTCGTGAATTATTTCCGTGTATTATATTAATTCATTCCAGACGCTTAAATTGGCTTGCCCTGGATAGGTCTTCTGCACGGTACTCCACTGAGCAATGATAGAGGTTAGTGCTTTAATGCTTAATTTACTTGTATATTTTAGCTCGTCAATGTGCCCTTCCACACAAACACAGCATTTTCCTGTTTGCCGAGAGGTTGCTGCTTTCTGCATCGCTTGTATCCTGCTCTAATTTGAATAATGACTTCCGCTACATTCTCTGGGAATTCTGGATTGACAAACACAGTCGGAGAAAGCTTGCCTTTGTTTCTCCCGTGTGAGTGCCTCGCACCATGATGCCAGTATGTTTATGATTTTGGCCCATCACTGGCCGTTTTGATTCCCCTTCTGCTTCATTATAAGCCCTCCATCCACCATCCGAGCACACACAGCCCCTGAAGCAGTGGGGTTTTATTTGATTAGTTTTAGCCCTTTGATGCGCCCTTCCACATAAACGCAGCATTTCCCTATTTGCAGAGAGGTTCCCGAACATGCTGCGTCGCTTTGGTATCCTGCTCTATTTTGAATAACAGCTTCCACTATGTGCTCAAGGAATTCTTTATTTACAAATAGGAAAATTTGTAGGGCAATTTGTTAGCTCTTCTCAGCATCGCCAGTGACTGGCATTGGCGTTTAAAAGATTGTGTTTTCCGCCGTGTGTGCTGGCTGGAGATAAACCATGCGAACTACAGCGTAAAATATGTTGAAAGGGAAGCAGTACAAAAGGGGGTGGTGATGGACAGAGCATCTGAACCAATCAAACACTCACACCCAGTCAACAGATCTGGGTTTAATCCATCACCGTTCTTTAGCCCACTCTGCCACCCCAGTTCAGACAAGGCCATATGCAAATCAGTCTGACCCTGTACCTCATGGGAACAGTCCAGGTGTGGCTGAAACTTTGTGAGAAGAGCTTGCATGCTGGCTCTCCTTACTGGAGTTGGATAAGCTAGCGCTGTTGAGGCGTTTATTGTGGCACCGAAATACTGTTGTACTTTGGATGGTTGCAGATGAGACTTGGTGTGGTTTATTGTGAACCCCAAGTTGTGGAGCAGTTGGATGGTGGCATGGGTGTGTTCCACACACTGGTTGTATGAGCTGGCTTTTATGAGCCAGTCGTCGAGGTACGGGAAGACATGGATGTGTTGTCTTCGGAAATGTGCGGCCACTACTGCTAGGCACTTGGTGAATACCCTTGGTGCTGTGGTGACTCCGAATGTGAGTACTTTGAATTGATAGTGCTGCCCGTCTATTACAAATCTGAGATAATTCCTGTGAGCTTTGTGAATGGGATTGTGGAAGTATGCGTCTTTGAGATCTAGAGTAGCAAGGAAGTCGTTTTGTAACAGGACAGAAAGGACTTGTGGAAGTGTGACCATGTGAAAATGGTCTGACTGCATGTATATGTTTAGCGGTCTGAGGTCTAGAATAGGCCTTAGAGAGCCGTTCTTCTTTGGGATAAGAAAGTATAGTGAGTAAACTCCCTTGTTTTGTTGGTGCAGAGGAACTGGTTCTGTTGCACTTTTTTCTAGCAAGGATATTACTTCTTGCTTTAGCAGTGATAGATGCTCTTGTGACATTGGACGCTGTTCGGGTGGTATGTTTGGGAGGGTAGATGTTAGTTCTAGACAGTAACCTGATTGAATAATTTGTCGCACCCACCTGTCTGATGTGATGTTGGTCCAGGCAGGAAGGAACTGCTGTAGTCTTCCCCCACAGGAGTGGAATGGTGGGGGGGAAGCGGAGGAAAGTCATTGGGTAGGGGTGGAGGCAGAGCGGGAGTTGTTGGTTTTGCCTCTACCCTTGTTATTGTTACCCCTATAACCCCCTCTTTGGTAGCCCTTAGTGAATGTGGATTGACTAGGGGTTTTATATGAAGTGGAGGGGCTATCGGAGGCGTAGCCTCTTGTGTTGCCTCTATATGATGAGCGACGAAAAGAACGTTCGGGAGCTTGCAATTGCAAGGCTCCGATAGATTTAGCTGTATCAGTGTTTTTTTCATTTTCTCTAAAGATACATCGACATTAGGGCCAAATAGGTGTTGCTCATCAAATGGCTGATTGAGGATGGAATTTTGCACTTCAGGTTTGAAACCTGAAATACGTAGCCAGGCATGTCTACGCAGAAGGGCACTAGTATTAATTGCTCCGAGGCAGTATCTGCGGCATCTAGGGCACAACGAATGGAAGTATTGGTGATATTTTTACCTTCCTGAGTGAGTTCATTGGCCCGTTTTTTATATTTATCTGGTAGATGCTGCATTATGGATTCTAGTTCATCATAATGTGCCCTGTCTTATCTTGCCAATAGCGCTTGAGTATTGGCAATACGCCATATGTTAGCTGCCTGTGACGCTGTGCGCTTACCAGAGGCGTCAAGGAGTTTAGATTCCTTATCTGGTGGTGAGGCCTCACATGATGTTTGTGAATTAGAACATTTACGTGCATTAGATACACTAAAGAATCTAGTGGTGCTGGACCTCTAATGTAAACTGGGTCTGTAGGGGCAGCTTTTGTATTTTTAGGTCTCGCCTTTTCCATTCCGCAGGAATGGAAAATGGAGAGAATGGAGAGAATTCTAGTGCTCAAAATACTCGTCAAACAAAGGCTTTTTTCTGTGCGGTTTTCTTCGAGTTCACGTGAATCACGTGACCAAACAAGCACGCGCATCAGCCTCCCTCCCTCCCTCCCTCCTAATTGCATTTTTTCACGGCCGCCACCACATCAAAGGGCTTCTCCCAGCGTGTGCTCTGCGGCTTCTCCTCCCCTAATTATTCATGGCTGGCCGGTCGTACTTGCAGTTTCCCGGCCGCTCTGGTTTCCCTAATTCTCTCTCACGCTATCACGTGCCTTCTCTTGTACTGTTTTCTCTCTCAGCTCCCTCTTTCTCTATATCTTTATGTGTCAACTGTGTCTCTCCAGATTATTTGCCTACCCGTTTGTTTCATTTCAGTTTGTCTGTCTTATTCGTCCCTTTGTTTTCTTTCATCATATGTGCCAGGCTGTCACCCCTCATCGCTCTCTTTTCTGTTTTCTGCATTTGCTTGTTATTCATGGCTGGCCGGCCGTACTTTCAGTTTCCCGGCCGCTCTTGTTTCCCTAATTCTCTCTCACGCTATCACGTGCCCTCTCTTGTACTGTTTTCTCTCTCAGCTCCCTCTTTCTCTATATCTTTATGTGTCAACTGTGCCTCTCTCCAGATTATTTGCCTACCCGTTTGTTTCATTTCAGTTTGTCGGTCTTATTCGTCCCTTTGGTTTTTTTCATCATATGTGCCAGGCTGTCACCCCTCATCTCTCTCTTTTCTGTTTTCTGCATTTGCTTGACTCTTTCACTTCCGAGCTTATTAAAGCATAACCCAAGACGGAATACAAACCACTTTATCCATTAGCATTATCCTTTTTATGAAATTATTAATCTACTTGAAGTTGTGCGGGGCTTCTCCGAGAGGTAATGAGGTGTCAGCATCTGCTGGGGACCAAAGAGGTTTCCTCCTCTCAAGACACAGACGATCCTCAATTAACTGAGCGCCAGCAAAAGTGGGCTGGGACCGACTCCATTAAACCCTTCAGATGCTTGAGAAGAATCGATGTAATCATTTCATACAGCTAATACACAGTGAGGGATGCGCGCGCATGCGGCTATGCAGACGACGTGCAAGAGAGGCGCGGAAACAGGAACGCGTGAAGATCCTTACAATGAGACACAGCGTTAATAGGTGCGCGTGATGTGCAAGGATATTATGATATGCAGTGAACCTTCCATAGTTACTATTAAACATGCATCTTTCCCTATGCAGACATGCACAAACAGTGGAAACAAGTACGGTGTTGTTGGCCAATACACTGACTGAATACGACCATAAGCATCAAACAAACAGAAAGCCACAACCTCAGCAACCACCAAAGAAAATGATGGTTGCAAGCATATCCAGGTCCTTTGAAGTTTGTGTCAGTGCTCATCACACAGCAGGAGCAGAGGCTGGGATCAGTCCTTGGGACTGCCTGCTGCTGGGCAACGAGAAGGCACTCAAATATCAATAAAGACTATTAGATGGTAATCAGCAGTTGAACTAAGCCAGAACACAATTTGCAGTTTTTTTAGAGGTTTCTCACTTCAAAAGGTTTGCTGGTTTGTGGCCAACTAATTATGTCATTTGTATAGCTTATTTTTGGGCCTTTTATTAAAGTCGTTTTTCCATCACTAAAACTTTCACATAGTCATTTTGGCTAGCCTTCACACAACCACACACCCAACCACACACCCAACCACACACACAACAACACCACACACACAATCTCACACACAATCTGATTGCAGTAGTGAATGGTGGTTCGCTCCAAATTGATTGAATTTTCTTGTGTCCCCTTTGCATTCTTGTTTTTCCCTTCAATGTTTCGTTCTCAAATGTAAAAATGGATTTTATAAAATATTATTGAATATATAATAAAATTGCGACTAAGAAGCATTCCCTTTTCTGAATCTGATTTTCAGTTAGTGGAGGATTTATCAAAGTTCTCATTTATTATTATCAGCACTGGCACTCCCTTTTGTTGTTTATGAGATAGGCTCAGCCTTGCTGATTAGAGCCAGCCCCATTTTGTTTTCAAAGTTAAAAGTATTGGCATTGTAAATCACAAAACAAATATAAAATGTCAGTTACAAAACCAATAGCTCCAACTTTCCAACTGCGAGACCTATTGGCAACGCCAGTGCTTGTTTCTCAATGCGAGGGTTGAGGACCCGAGCCCTGACAGTATCTTTAAATACCTCTGTTGCGTACTTAATGACCCCTTTAAACATTGGCAAAATGGCAGTGGAACTTTGTGTAGTATCAAAAGTGTCCAATAAGAAATCTTCCTCCACAGCATTGGTGTGCAAGTCAAACCCATGGTACTGGGCAGCTCTCTGGACTAGTAGGTTAAAACCTATAGTGTCCTCTGGTAGGGAGGGCATGGAAGGATATACATCTTCTTGAGGGACGTAAGGCACGTCAGGGGTGTTATAATCATCCCATGGATTAGGTGACTGAGGGGGACTATTGGTCCTACTGGGTGATGTGTGTGTATTTACATCATCCTCTGGATTAGTGGATGGTGTAGGCGAATGATTTGGTGGAGGAGGTGTAGGGGGAGAAACAGTATGGGGAGGTGGTGGAGAAGGGACCCTTAATGGAGAGGTTGCAATGTCTCTTTTCTTTTTTGGAAGAGGAGGAGTTGCAGGTGCCTCTAGTGGTCTCTTCTTGAAGCTACGAGCTAGTTGGCCAGTCTTAGGATCCTTTAAAAGAGTCTTTTGAGTAGGATCTGGTGTAAAAAGCTCTTCTGTGTAGGGTAGATCCTTCGGCGTTGAAGTTTTCTGTTCCGGAGGTTTTTTCGGCACCGACTGGGTAGTTGGTCTAGGGTCTTTTGGCTTGGAACTATGACCTGTCGAAATGTCTTTTACCGGAATGTGTTTTTTCGGTTCCAGGTATTTTTGGGCTCCGAATCGTATGAGTCGATACCTTTAGGCGGTTTTTAACTCGGCTGCGAGTGCGGTTTTGGCATCGATGAGCCAGTGCCAGTCTTCGGCGCCGAGTGCTTGGGTGTCAGAGCAGCAGTCGGCGTGGCTGAGGAAGATGGCTTCTTCTTCGGTGTCGGTATGAGATCGACACCGGGAATAGGCTGACTTGAGCCCGAGCCGCCTAAAGGCTTAGTAGGCTTCTTTGCCGGGCCCGAAGGCAGGGCGCGGGAAGCAGTCTCTCGCTGTGCACCCGGGCCCGAAGGTGAGGGTGTGACCGAAGCCTTTTTTGAGGGTGTCGAGGAAGGGTTGGGGTCGACGTTCTTACTTACGTCCCGTTGAGCTGGAGTGATGTCCTCGACGTTCGAGTCTTCGGCATAAGAGGAGCTGGCACTTTTTTCGGCCCGCTGGTGTTCTGGCACGTCGACGCCCTCTTCAAAGATGTCTTCGGGGATCAAAGCTAGCGAGCCATAGCTCTTCGAGCTCGTCGGTCCCGAATTGTCTTCTTGGAGCGGAAAGAGGCACAAGCGGAACAGTCTTTGGGCTCGTGCTCCGGTGAGAAGCAAAGGTTGCACACCTCAGGTAGATCTGTGTGGGAAAACTTCCACCCACATCGAGTACACTTCTTGAATGGCGTCCTTTCCATGAGCCAGAGAGTAAGGCCTAGGTAGGCCCGAAGACCTTCGTCGACGACCGGAATCGAAGACTTTGAAGTGGTGAAGAATCGCGTTGATGGGGAGCGCGATCGAAAAAATACCATCAAACTGGGTGAGGATTGCACGCTGAAGAAAATTCGGTTCCAAACCGGAGCGCAGGAAACACATCCGAGCCCGATGGCGGAAAAAAACTATCTGAGGATGGAGCCGATGCCCATGCGCAGTGTGGTCAAAAGGAGGAGTCACCTACCTCACGATTGCCAAAGAACTTTTCAGGACAAAAACAAACTGCAAACATCCGGGCCCAACACTAGGTGGCATCCTATGCACAGTGTGTAATCTGCAGTTCACATGCCTCAAATAGATATTTTGTAGAAAACTAACATTCAGTACCGTCATCAGCGACTCTGTGGGAAGCATATAAAACGGTCCTGCGGGGCCAGGCTATCTCATTGGTGACACATCACAAACAGTAAAAGCGCCTACAAGTTCAAACATTAGAGCAACAGTTAGACAAGGCAGAAACTAGTCATGCCTCGGATATAAATGAAGATGCCACTCAGACTTAAATTAGCACAACAGGAATACAAAACTTTCGTATGGGAAGAAACAACATCTAGTTTCATGGCCACGCAACACACTATCTACGAGCAAGGGGACAAGGTCGGAACACTCTTGGCCTGGCTAGACAAAAAGGAGAGGACTTGTAGATGGATAGCGGAGCTAGAAATACAGCCAGGTATCACCACCTCAGACCCCCAGGGCATAGGTGACCAATTAGCGACTCACTATGAGCAAGTATATACACCTGTAGCCACTGCTATGATAGACAATAATATAGACTTCCTAAAAGATATAAATATGCCAAGGCTCAAACAAGAGGCAATGCAATCCTTAGAGGCAGATCTTATACAGGACGAACTAACTAGTACCATACTAGCCTTACATACAGGTAAAACCTTGGGCCCCAATGGAATTCCCATTGAGTTCTACAAACAGACAACTGGTATTCTTTTACCTCACCTACTTAACATGTTTCATGATAGCCTAGAACAGGGCGAGCTTCCTGAAGATCAGCGCCTGGCAACAATAGTGGCAATACACAAGCCAGGCGAACCGCCACACAGCACCATGTCATACAGGCCGATCTCCCTTCTCAACGCAGAAGCAAAGATATTAGCAAAACCGCTGGCGACACGGCTACTGCCATACCTAGAAAAGGTGATCCACCCGGATCAATCAGGCTTCATGTCACAACGTAATAAGGCACTGAATTTGTGAAGGCTCCCCAGTGTCTTAGCGAGCAGATCCACTAAAGAAGAAGATGCATTTATCCTATCTCTTGATGCCCGAATGGCATTCCACATGGTGGAATGGCCCGTTTTTGCTCGCTGTTCTGCAACATTTGGGTTTTGGACCCAAATTCATACGATGGGTGAAATTGTTATACACAAGACCAATGGTGCAAGTAGTAGCAAATGGGACGAATATCGGCCACTTTCCCACTGGGTAAAGGGACTAGGCAGGGCTGTCCACTATCGCTGCTATTAATCGCACTGGTATTAGAACCGCTAGCGGCATGGATAGGACAAGACCTGGTAATCCGGGGGCTCAAATGGACAATGGGGTGGGAGGATCGCATCTCGCTTTATGCCGATGATGTACTCCTTTATCCTTTATCGACCTTGCGCTCTCTTAACTGCCTCATGGATATTTGTGCGGCATATGGGCGGATATCAGGTTACACTATAAACTGGACGAAATCACATATCTTCATATTATCTGGTGATCCCCCACAACTCCCGTGTGACTGTGACATACAAATAGCTTGCGATGGGTTTAAGTATTTGGGTATTTACATAACATATCAAGACACACACTTTATTGCCGAAAACCTCATGAAGCCTATGGCGTGCTTTCGTTGAGATGTTCTCCACTGGCAAATCCTACCGCTCACATTGCTGGGCAGAGCGGCCCAATTTAAAATGATGGCGCTCACCAGATTTCTCTATATCATACAAAATACGGCATTCCCGGTTCCCCCGACGTTCTTCGTCGCGATTGATAGTGAAGTTAACAAGCTGTCACGGGATGGTAAGGCAACCCGTATAGCCATGCATAAACTGGTCAGAAGCTGGTACAATGGAGGCATAGGGCTCCCCAATATCAAAATATATCACTGGCATCACAACTGACCGTAATAAATCAATGCTCCATGTCGCACAGGAGGACCCGGCGTACCGTTTAGACAGACATCTTCTGGGAGTGGACGGTATGATGGGAGAACTGTATAATAAAAAAAGACCAACAACACTAACAGGCCCAACAGTGCACACAATTAGCATATGGCACGAGACATAAAGGGAACTAGGATGGGAAGGGGTCATGACGCTGGCCACACCATTATGAGACACACAGAAAAAAGGCAGGCTACGCAACACTAAGGGTTTCAGATCTGATAGGCATCTCAAGGGTGGGGGACTTATGGAAGAAAGATGAGATCATCCCCTTTGAGCAGCTAAAGCAGACATATGGCCTAGCAGACTCAGAGGCCTATAGATACATTCAAATTAGACATGCACTCACAACAATGATCCCAACTGCCGGAGTCGTCACCCCTGGAGGATAGGCTGCTCACTGACCATTTGACAAAAAAAGCTATCTAACTTACAAGAAAATAATAAACAACCAACCAGACATGTTGACAACCCCAAAAGCTAGATGGGAAACTGACCTGGAAACTGACGTGCACTGGACGAGAAGGAGTGGCAGAAGGCAATAGCTTCCCCCAGGGAGGTGGCGATCCCCTCCAAATTCAAATTAATACAACTAAAGAGTCTACACCGTACGTATTATACTAGAACACTGTTGTATAAATTACACAAGGCGGATACGCCACATAGCCTCAGTAAATGTGGAGAGCAATGCTCATTCTGGTACACAATCTGGCAATGCGTAGAAATCACTTCATACTGGAAGGCAGTCATGCACACAATTTCTCAGGCACTATAAATGACAATTGAACCAGAGCCTAAAAGATGTTTACTCAACATCTGGGAACCGATGGACCAACCATGCAGCACAAACTTGGGTAGCGCTGGCGAAGAGAGGTATAGCGCAATTGTGGGGAGCTAGACAGAATCCCACAGTGGCTAGGTGATGTTGAGACATGGACGAGTTAATGATAAACGAAAAATCTGAATACACGCATAGAAGGTTCCCCAAAAAATGGACAGGTGTGTGGGGAAAGTGGAATAAGTATAGAGGAAATATTTGTGATCCCCGCATGAAGAATCTCTATCAGAAGATGCCGACTAGGTATTGTATCCATGACAGACGCTGATGTATTGTATATGCATGTGAACAATGATGAGGGTGCAAAAGAAAACCCGATTTGTATATGGGCGCAGTCAGACTTTTCAAGGACAAGATATAATCATAATGTGATGTATGCAACCAAGAAAAGGTATGTTATTGCAGCAATGTTTGTAACTGGAAACGTTATTAAAAACATTATTTAAAAAAACAACAAAAAAAACAAGAGCCTCAGGTCTATTGGGTGTAAGGTGAGACCTTATCATGCTTCGTGGGAAAATGTACACTACTCTGCACACTTCACAATCCTGAGACAAGGACTCACAAATAACATTTACAACATTAAGGTTATGTTCTGTCTCCAAACTGAAGATTTGTGATAAATCATTAACTGTGAAAAACTACTGCTGAGACATCAAAATGTTCAACTAATTAACCAAAAATACACTGAAACTAAAAAACACCACATGCCGGCAGTCGGAACTTAAAAGGGACAAAAGGTCAAGAGAAAAGTGTTTTACCGTGACAACTTAACACCTTGACAAGTAAATCTTTCACTTGTGGATTCTTGACATCAGTAAATTCCTAAAATGACCAGACCGCTTTAAAGCCTAACTTAGTGTTAGTTAGCCATCATCATGTAGTACCCATTAATGCAGAAAATCAATGAGTAAACCAGAGCATGGAAAATAATTTAAAAAAAATCAAAAGAAAAATTTGCCTCACAGTTACTTGGTTCAGTTAGGCAAGCTGATCTACTCGATAGACAATGTTAAATTAAATCCTAAATGCCACCCTCTAAATGTTGAAATGAGCGTCTCTAGTTTGATCATTACATTTATCTACTTTTCTTATTACTTATTTGGAGATCATTACTTTTGGCAGAGTAGACAAGAATAAGTCAAATACATTTCCAACATGTTAAGCTACTCTCAGTCAGCTAATCAGTGAAAAATGTATACATATTACAAACTGATCTATCAGGCAGATATCTGCCTGCTCTATCCCATAAAAAATTACATAGAAAGCAGCAATACCCTGAAATAAAATTGACCATGGTGAAAAGAACATTTCTCCATAAAAACAATTCATTTTATTTGAACGTCGTCGTCTTCTGAACTGAGCAATTAGCAGGTGTAGAGCGTCCAGTTTTGCATTTTGGGACTGATCTAAAATTGTGAGCGCATAAACAGCAATTAACTTTCAGCAGCAGAGTTCAAAAAGGCTACCAGCAGTCCCTAATCTGCTGCACTGCTGTGCCCTTTCTCCTTACATTCACCAAGCACTTCCTACTTTGACACACATTTCTTTTCTGTCCTGCACAAATGCACAAGTTACTTACCTTTGGTAACGATATATCTGTAAGAAACAGTACTTAGTGTTAGACTCCTTACCTTACAATATCCCCTGGCGTCAGACTGCATCTGGAAAGTTTTACGTAGCAGTGCACCTGTGCATCGGTAGGCATCGTCTGCGGCTCCGCGTCAGTCATCGGTGTCGTTGGCGCCGGGATGACGTCGCCGGAGTACTTAGACGCCGCCCTCGCGCGCTGACGTCCGTTCTTAAACACAGCTTTTCCGCAGCAGAAACGCGGAGCCATAATAAAAACCAACACTGGTGCCATGAAACTAGGGTCCTCAAAGGGATGACCTTAATCCTAGATATCAGTTCGCAGAACGGGGAGGATGGGTGGGGCGGTAAGGAATCTAACACCAACTACTGTTTCTTACAGATATATCGTTACCGAAGGTAAGTAACTTGCGCATCTGAAAGAAATAGGTAAGTGTTAGATTCCTTACCTTAGAATAGATACCCCAGCAATACCAACCCCGGTGTAATACAAAGGCTATTTTTATATATAACCTTGTGTTGAGTTTCCTTTGTGGTGGGCCTTGGGTGTTGTTGCTGGGGTGCGTGCGCAAATACTTAACTCATATCGCCTCCAAGTTTAGCCTTGCTGCTCGCGCCACGTTACCTAGAGGGTGAGCAGGGGTTATCTTGGCGTGTAACTCCCTTGCCCTGACTTAGGAGTGGTGGTCTCTGACTGACTTTGGCGCAAGCCCTGGCCAGCCAGGGATCCCATTTCTAACATTGGCATCAGCGAGAGGATAAGGATTTGTGTTTGCGTTGTACCACAGTGGCCACAGGCCACACTACAAAACTCTGCATTTTAGATGACCACATTTTAGGGGATTATTGTTTTTATGAAGTTCCATATTTCTTCTCCTGAAGGTATCCTTGTTTAATTGTGTCCAGTACATTTGTTCCCCCGCCCTGCACCCAGAGTTTGGTACCTGTGTCACATGTGGTCAGGTTGAGGAATCAGGGGTGGTAGAAACTGCCTTACCAGTCCGAGGTGAGGGTTGTGTGTGGATGAATGGTGTGTGGCACTAGACAAGTGAGTGTGAGTTCTCTGGAGAGGGAACTTGCTGAACCTTTGTGAATTGTGTACTCCTGTCTTAAGCTCAGACCCTCAGGTTCCCTGTGTGATCTTGTCTCTAGAACGTCCTGCCAAGATGGAGCTTGTCTTTGATCTCAGTGATCTAGTTTGGTACAATACGCAGGAGTTGGAAGGGTTCTGTAGAGAGAGAGACATAGGGGTGGATGGGTCAGATACTAAGTACGAACTTAGGAACTACCTGGTCCGATGGTGTAAGGAACAAAGGGATCTTGAGCGCAGTGAGGAAAGGGCCCGGGCCTCACACCAGGAGGGTGGTGGGTCTGTGGGGAGCCCTGAAGATTCAGAAGAGGAGGAAGAAAATGATAACACAGGGACGCCAGCAGATAGTGAGGACCCCATAGATAGGGAGTCCCTTGCTGGGTCCAGCGTAGGAGGCAGCGCCTCATCCCTTTCCCTGTCCCCAGAGGAGCTGGAAGATAGGAGGAGAGAAAGGGAGCACCAGCTGGCTTTAGAAAAGCTCAGGTTGGAGCATGCCCAGGCTATGGCACAGCTGGGCGTAAGAAAACAACAGTTAGAGACTGAGAGGGTCTTAGCACAGGAAAGGATAGAGGAGGCTGGGAGGGCCTCCACCAGAGGCAAAGTAGCTCTGGAGGGTAGACTATCCCCTGCGCACAGTTTTAATTTTCTGGATTCCCCGGGGAGGGTTGAGTCCAGTGGTGGCAGCTATATAGAGCCCAGTGCGAGCAGTCCCATTCCTAGTTCCCCAAGTACGGAACCTGTTTCCCAAAAGGAGGAGAACAGGTTGAAGTTCAGGAACCTTAGGAAACCGCCTCACCAGAAGTGGGGGTATTTTGTGGATGACTGTTCTGATGCAATGGAGGATTGGCTGGCGGCTAACCCGGACGATGAGAGGGACGGAGTAGTGAATATGTTTCTCAAGGAGCAGTTGCTCAGTGTTTGTTGTCCAGAGTTGCGCCAGCACCTGTCGAAGTTTGGATACTTTTGCCCTTGGGAGCTTGCTAAGGAAGCAGAGCGCTGGGAATGTGCTAGAGGTTCTCTAGAGTCATTAGGGAGTGACTCCAAAAGTAGTAGTTCAGGTATCCTCCAGCCCGGCTCAGTGTAGCCCAGCTAGGTCCCAGGATAGCGAGGAGAGTGTAGGGGCTCACTGCCTGGCTCAGTGGACCAGGAGTGAGGGGGAGACCGAGGTTCCCCAGACGCCCGAAGCCCTGCCTCAGGACTTGGATGGTTTCTGTAGGGAACACCAGGTTGGGGACCTAGGCTGTCCTGTTAGTCCATTTGAGGAAGATCTCCTAGTGAGTAGAGGACCTGGAGCGTCTGTAACCAGAGCTCCTGTGGTTCTAGAGTCTGGCAGTACCGCTCCGGTAGGGAGGGTACAGGAGTCCAGCGTGAGGAGTGATTGGAGGAGTTCCCCAGTGGAAGAACCAGTGGGTCAGGGACTACCCAGTTGGGCTAGGATCCCGTGTAGTGACCATGGTGACACCACTTCTGTGCTGGGGGATCTTTGCGCACTGTCAGGTGGACAGGAGGCGGGAGATCTGCGCCAGGCAGACAGTCACACAACAGATGTGTCATTTGTTAGCCTCAGGGGGATTGTGTGTGCATCCCCAGAAGTCCTGGAGTGCCAGGCAATTGTTCCACCAAAGGTTTTAGACCGGAGGTTGGATGGCCAGGTTCAGAATCAGCCTGACCTGAAGGGTAGGACGACTGTAACCAGTGTCCTGACCGGTTCTTCCAGAGGAACCTCTCCAGTTGGGAGAGGGCAGACCTCTGGAAGGGGGTGCAGAGGGTGGGAGAGCCCACCTCTGACCCCGGTGCAACCTGAGTGGATAAGCCCTGGGTTGGAGTGGCGTTGTAAGGGTACCCCTCGCAGGAGGAGGAGGAACCCTAAAAGAAGAGGTAGGGGGAGGAGAGCCTTCCCCGAGACTCCTGGTCCGCCTGAGGTTGTAGGCCCTAGGCTGGAGAACCAGTGGCAGTCTAGTCCTGTCTTGCAGACAGGGAGAGTGGAGAATGGCTACTATGTGCCAGAGGTTACTACCCCCCGCTCTGCGAATAGGCGAGGACCGGTGGCACCTGGGTGGCCGGGGCCTGGTCCTGGCCGCGGACTGCTTGGGAGTACCAGTGGGGTAGCCCAGTTGGTCCAGACAGTGTGTTGAGAAGGAATCCCATGGGTTCACCGTGGCGTAGAACAGGAGGGTGTCCCTGCAGTTGCGGCCCCGCGTCCGTGTTCTATCGCCCCAAGCAGGGAAGTCCATCACGGTGGTGATGGTTCTCCCCTGCGTGTTGGCTGGAAGGGGGTTGTGCAAATACTTAACTCATATCGCCTCCAAGTTTAGCCTTGCTGCTCGCGCCACATTACCTAGAGGGGGAGCAGGGGTTATCTTGGCGTGTAACTCCCTTGCCCTGACTTAGGAGTGGTGGTCTCTGACTGACTTTGGCGCAAGCCCTAGCCAGCCAGGGATCCCATTTCTAACAGTGGGCAAGGTGATGAACTGCCCGATGTGGAAGGCCGTGAATACATTGGGCAGAAAGGAGGGACGCGTTCTCAAAACAACTTTGTCCGGATGGACAGAAGGGAAAGGAGGTTGAGAAGATAAAGCCTGGAGCTCACTCACTCTCCTGGTAGAGGTGATGGCAACCAGGAATGCAGTCTTAAGAGTGAGAAGACGAAGAGGGCAATTATGAAGGGGCTCGAAAGGAGCGCGCATCAAGTAAGTAAGAACAAGGCTCAAGTCCCACTGAGGCATCACGAAAGGAATAGGGGGGGGGGGGGGGGGGGGGAGGAACATGTGAGTGATGCCCTTCAAGAACCTATTCACAACAGGTAGCCTTAAGAAGGCGGAAATGGCAGAAAGGGCCCTTAGTAGTGCCCAGAGCAGAGCCCTGCAGGGCAAGAGAAAGAAGTAAGAGGAGAACCTCAGAAAGGGGGGCAGAGAGTGGATCCACAGCCTTTACTGTGCACCATACCACAAATTTGTTCCACCTGCAGGCGTATACCGATTTCGTGGCTGCCAGAATCACATTGCAGACTTCAGGAGACAAGTCAAATGGCCTCAACTGTCGCCGTTAATCTCCACGCATGGAGGTGGAGACTGGACAGGTTCGGTGTAGGACCATCCCCTGCTGCTGCGACAGAAGGTCTCCCTGAAGAGGCAGATGAATCGGAGGATCGACTGACATGCTGAGTAGCTCGGGATACCAGTATCTTCGTGCCCTGTTCGGAGCCACAAGGATGACCGGTCGCGCCTGATCTTCTTCAGTACTCTGGGCGGAAGTGGTATAGGCGGAAAACCGTACAACAGACCGCAACTCCACTCGCGACGAAAAGCGTCTCCGAGCGAGCGCTGCCTTGGAAATTCCAATGCGCAGAACTGATGACATTGCGCATTCTCTTTTGTGGCGAATAGATCTAACAAAGGCTCTCCCCACTGCTGAAAGAGACCTTGTGCCACGTCCGAGTTCAGACGCCATTCATGATCAATCATGCACCGACGGCTGAGTTCGTCCGGCCTGGCGTTCAGGGAACCTGCCAGGTGTTAAACTACCAGGGTCACGCACTGATGTTCCAGCCATTGCCAGAGGCGCAGAGCCTCCTGGCACAGGGTCCATGACCCCACCCCACCCTGTTTGTTGTAGTACCACATTGCGGTGGTGTTGTCCGTAAACACATGCACTACACTTCCCCGGAAAGAGGGGAGGAATGCTTTCAGTGCAAGTCGGATCGCCCGCAGCTCCAAAAGGTTGATGTGGACCCGGTACTCCGCCGGAGACCAGAGGCCTCTGATCTCCGCCTCTCCCCTTTGGCCCCCCCCAGCCGAGGAGGGACGCGTCTGTCACAACTACGTGCTCTGGTTGGGGTAGGGAGAGGGATCTGGCGCTGACCCAATTGCGGTCTGTGAGCCACCACTGCAAATGTCTTGCAGTGCCCTCTGAGATCAAGACTTGGTCAGACAAGTTGCCCTGATGCTGGGCCAACTGAAACTTCAGGTCCCACTGCAGAGCCCGCATCCGCGACTGGGCGTGATGCACCAGAAGGATGCAGGAGGCTATCAGCATCAGAAGCCGCAGCGTCAACCTGACCGAGATTCGGGATAAAGGCTGAAAGATCGGAATCAGAGCCTGAATATCCCAAACCCGCTGCGCCGAGTCTAGAACCGCTCCGATGAAGAGGAGATTCTGAGAGGGACACAGGTGTGACTTCGGCACATTGATGGAGAACCCAGCAAGTGCAGGAGGTTGGCCGTAGTCTGAAGGTGGCTGACGACTGTCTGGGTGAGCCCGCCTTCAACAACCAGTAGTTGAGATAGGGGAAGACTGCCACCCCTAATCTGCGCAGGTGAGCTGCGACCACCGCCATCACTTTCGTGTACACACGAGGGGCGCTGGTAAGGCCGAAGGGGAGCACGGTAAACTGAAAATGCTTGTGGTCTACTGTGAACCGCAGGTAACGCCGGTGGGCCGGGGATGTGAAAATATGCGTCCTGCAAGTCCAATGCTACCATCCAGTCTCCCGGGTCTAGGGCAGCTGAGACCTGAGCCAGAGTCAGCATCTTGAACTTCTCCTTCCGAAGGAAGCCGTTGACGATCCGCAGATCCAAGATAGGGCGTAGGTCACCTTTGCCCTTCTTGGGAACCAGAAAGTAGTGGGAGTAACAACCACACCCTACTTCTGGCCCAGGAACACGCTCAATGGCCCCCTTGGCCAAGAGGGCCGTAACTTCCTCTTGCAGAAGTTTCAAGTGAGACACACCAGGACCCCCTAGGCCTGCCCAGGTGGTCCCACAAGGACACAAAAGGCTCAATTTTTATTTTTATTTTTTAAACCTGGTCTGTTTTAAAAACAATTACCCCCCGGGGGGATCAAATCACAAGGGCATAGTGATAAAGAAGTGTGGGGGGTCCCCAATCCCCCCCACACTGCCCCGGGGACCACTGCCCCCAGGGGCAAAGCAACGCAGCCCCCTGGCGCATACTGGAGGCTCCTGGTAGGCTAGTTGGCCCCCAAGGACCCCCAGTATGCAAGGAGAATTAGTTCCCCCTCTGCAAACACGCCCTGGGGCTGCGTTGCAGAGAGGTGTAAAAAAAGGGTGTGGCCTCATTACACCTTTCTGCAATGCAGCCCCCTGGAGCATACTGGAGATTCCAGGGGGGCTAGTTGGCCCCCAGGGACCCCCAGTATGCAAGGGGAATTAGTTCCCCCTCTGCAAACACGCCAGGGGGCTGCGTTGCAGAGAGGTGTACAAACATTTTTTTTTATGTAATTTAAAAAATAATATATCTAAAAATAAATAATTTATAAAAATGTAGTAAATCAGTATAAAAAATATAAATTATTACATTTAAAAATTATCATTTACAAAACCATTGAAATTCACTGAAAAAAATCATAGGTTTCAGCCACGATATAGTTCGGAATTACCATTTAAAAAACCTTTGAAATTCATTTAAAAAAACATAGGTTTCAGCCAGGTTATAGTTAGGAATTAGCATTTAAAAAACCTTGCAAATTCACTGAAAAAACCATAGGTTTCACACCAGTTATATTTAGCTGGTCATTTTACTCATACAAAACCTATGAAATTCCCCTGTTATAGTTAGTTCAGCTAACTATAACTCGCGCGCCCGCAATGCACTGCTGAGGACGTCACATATTACATTACTCATGACATGGTCAGTGACATCACTCATGACATCACTGATGACATCCCTGATGACATCACTGATGACATAATCCAGTGAATGTGTCTCTTTCTGAAAAATAAATCAATATTTTTTATATATGTATATCTAAAGTCGATGGAAGATTGAATGGGTAAATAAGTCTCTAAATCGATGTTTTTTTTTTTATAACAACTAGCGTTGTAACAGCTGCGTTGCAACTGCATCGCGGTGTACTCACCGCGATGTAAAGGATGTTTCCCGGCCTAACACAGAGGAGTGCAAAATATTTATTGCAAAACGGTGATCAATAATGAACATACGACTCAAGAAAGAGATCCAACCCAATTGTATATAATACACTTTGTTTGTACTTATTTTAAAAAACAGGTCTTCGTAATAAGGTTAGTACGCTTTTAACAGAAAATACTTTTCACTTTGAAAAATCGACACTTAAAGATTTTTCACACTGTTGAATGTTATCCTTTGGGGAAAACAATATTGTGGTTAAACAGATAAGTATTTAACTTACAATCTTAGTCTTCGGAGCCAAAAGTCGCCAGGGGTCAGGTAGGTACCAAAACTGCATCACCAGCGGCACAGGGGTGGCCGTGTTAGGAGGTAGAAATCTGAGTTCGACCCAATGATTTCCAATGGGGACAGGGTGACTAGAGTCACATTGCTTGAAGGTAAGTAAATTGGATGCCTTGTGCTTTACATCTACTGACATTCAAGTGCTCGCTAGGTTTGGAAAATTCGTGAGACTTTTGGACAATCTTTTATTACCCCCCCTGGTTGCCATGCTTCTCCCCCCTCCCCCTCCCCCTCAAAGACTCATTACAGACTTTTTTCGTCCTTTGGCCCAGTACTCTGTCTTAACTATTTTATCCGGCCAAGCATAGCAAAACGCTCACATAGGGAACTATAATGCCGCTCTTCAATATGCATATTGGTCTCTAAGCCTTGAAAATTGTTCTTTAGCCTTGTTTTTACTTGATAAATGTGCTAAAAGCTAAATTTTATACTCGTGCTAAAGTAGATTTTGTATAGCAATGGTTTTAAGTAACTGTGCTAAATTAATAAAAAAAACTTGGAAACTTGGAAACTTGGATGCAGGAGACAATCTTTGGAGTTTAGCACAAGCATGGAGGCAGGGCAGGGGAAGTGAATCCGCCTGGATCCGGAGTCTTTGGAGTCGGTTTCTTCTGGACATGTCCGCTGTCCTCAGGAGATTGGAGTCTTTTTGAAGGCAAGGGGTTTTGGAGGTCATTGTTGCAAGACAGGTCAGAAGGTTGTCGAAGCTAGAGACAGGCCGGTAGGGCTGGGGCCAAGCCAATTGTTGTTTTCAGGCTTCTATTGCAGGGTGTTTCTCTCTTCTTAGATCAATGCAGATCGGAGGTCCAGGTATGGGAGAGACACCTAAGCACTTCATTTAAGAGGTCATTAGTGGAGTAGCAGGTAGGGCCAGTGGGCACATTACCTGGGTGACTACACCCTCTATTATGCCACCCTCCTGTGGGAGGAGGCATAGACCTAGCCCTGATTGGAGGGGTCCCACCATCTTCAAGATGGCAGGGACTGAAAGCTGTGCTTCACCTACTTTTTCCCTACCTTAGGGATGGAGTTGGCAGAGGTGGACCCACCTCCTATCATGTTTAGGTCTTGCGCCTAGCATTGCAGTGTGCAGCACTGCTCACGCAGCGTGAGACCTCTTATATGGGCTTCAGAAAGCTAACCGCACACTGGTGCGTGTGGTTTTGCTTTCGCAGGCTGGCATTGGCTGTAGCGTGCTTTTAAAACAAAACGGCACGCAATTGGGCAACGGCGGGTGCATGTCTCGCCTTTGCTCCGCCCATTTCCGTCTGCGTCTAGGACGCGCGTCAGCGTGCAGCACAGACGGCAGGCTCCCTCGCCCCCCGCTCCTCTGTGGTGCGCGAGCACCACTGGTTTCGATTCCCACGTTCAGCTCGTCTGTGGTGCGCGAATTGAATGATCTCTAATATACTAATTAAGCCATTCGTAAACTTCAAGTCATCCGCCTTGGAGTCCAATGCCAGGTTACATTAGTAGAAACAAAGACCCGGAGCAACATTTCCTGACCATGGGAGCACTCCTCTGCCAGTCAAGCCGCAGGTAACCTTTAAATCCCTTTGTCTTCCCCACCCAAATGAACCAACAGATGAGCATTGGCAACATGTCTGAATTTCCCTTTCCTTTACTCATCCGAAATGTACTCCACATCTCATGTATATGCTGTAACCCGGGAGGATATGGATCTTTTCAACTAAATGACGGCTGCTATGGAACGTGTATCCACAGACCACATCTTTCATGCAGAAAAGCTACAAATCCAACGCTTTCAGTTAAAATACCCGTTTCCTCCACTTTCAGTCAGTCAAGCAGAGTTTACACAGTATGTTCTTTGCATGTAACCTTAGTTCTTCATTCACACACTAGTTGCTCTGCCAGCTCTTCTTGCTGGGGCACTTTAACTGGGTCTGGATGATTCCACTGCGTTGTTTGGATGTCCCATTGTTGTCTCAGGGGAACTTGTATTGTGCAATCTGGTAGCAGTTTATTTCTAATAAACCTGCGGTGTGGCTGGTATGCTTGCAGCATGTCGCCCGACATCTTATTGCATATTGCCACCTTGCACTTACACTGTGTTGTCTGTTATCAGTAAGTTAGCATGATTGCATTTCTATTTTAGAATATAATTTAAGTGGGTATGCTTGCACTGCACTGCCACACTCCCTCATTGATGGAGAACAGCCTGCACATTCCAGGGGCTCACAGTACCCAGTCTGACAGCTGCTTTTTGCTGTTTCTGCCCAGATAGCAGCACCCAGGAGAGCACTCAAGCTGCAGAGGAGGGGCCCGAAGAGCACAAGGAGGGATTTCTTACCAAACTAAAGAAAACGTTTAGTTCCTGAGACCCCCAGCTGAGTAGTAGAGCTCTCGTTTCTAGCACATGTATAATTAAGCTGTGGAGAGTGGCTTCAACTTAACAATTTGTGCTCCTCCCTCTGGGGCAGACCACATTTTCCCTGAAGGCTTACGAAAGCTATCTAAAATGTACTACTTTATTTTAAAATTTTGTGTCAATGTTATCGTTCTATGCTAACACCCAATGTAAAGGGACACTTTTAATATAGTTGCACCATTGACAATGGTACCTCTTATTTTCTGAAGCAGTCCCCTGACTGGTCCTGCCAAAAAAGTGAGACTGTTAGCATGAAATCAAGCCTATGAGCCCTTGGGTAATGGTGAGGCTTCTCATGAGAGATGGAAGTTTACAGGGTTGTCTGAGTTAATGCACTGCTTGTAATCCTGTTGTTCGCTACCTTGCGGACTGCTTTTGTAAATTAGTTGGCACACTCAGTGGACAGCCTTGTCTGCAGTAGAATGTTTACCATGTTCAGTGTTTCACAAGAGCTTGTGACTTCAAGTTATATGCGGCCCTTGTGCCTACTACTATATGAAGGTTTTGGTTGACATTGGTTATTGTTTGAATTAGCAAGCTCTTGATTTGAGAGCCATTTGTTTTGTGTGACCATTTGATTTTGTCAAAAAACAAAACGGTCACAATTAATTAGTCCTTTTCTTTAAAACAAGATGATTCTCTAGCTATGCGGTACGCAATTATTTTCTCTGCATTTTTTTGCAACAACTAGTTTATTTGAATTATATAAATGGCAGCACTCATCCTTGTGCAATTTATTAGGCCAACAAAAAACAATGCAGCACCAGGAGAGTATTAGTTAAATAAAATGCATATTTAAAACATCAAAGATGTGCCAGGCAGAGAATTGATTATTATACATGGGTAATAAAAGCACAGTGGTAGAGACGGCAGTCCTTGCATACAGACCATATCTTAACACAACTCATGATGAACAAGCATTTGCAATGCAATAGGTCTCACAATTGCGAGAATTTAAGCTACTAGCATTGTAAATAACTATGCCTTTTATTTATGTTTTTAAAATAAAAACATATAAAAGACATTGTCATTTACAATGCCAATAGCTCAAACTCGTTTTTAATGAAAAGGATGTGCATGTAAGGATTCACAGCTCAGCATAGCAAAAAAATGAGATGGGATGCAAAATAAGGCCCCTAGAGGAGACCCATTTGCCTGAATAATAAATGTTAATAAAGAATCTTAGAATGTTAAAAGAACAATATATATAGGTTGGAATCTCTTCAATCTTCTCCGCTTTTGTAGCTCTTAGCGTCCTCCTCCTCTTCGGAGGTCATCAGGATCTGCTTCTCTGGTGCCAGGGACTCATAAGTAAAAAAAAAAATATATATATATATATATATATATAAATATATATATATATATATATATATATATATATATATATATATATATATATATATTTCATCACGAGGACAGGAAACCCATTTGAAGAACAGCCACAAGAGGATGAAATAAACAATCGGTTTAATGTAGGCTTGCTCGGCAGCATCACACAACAGTCTGTAACTTCATTGCATAGTCATCGCCAAACGCGTTTCGAGAACCTCCTGCTCTCTTCATCAGTGGCGTGTGTTGAAAAAAAAAGCAGCACCAGTGCCGATGCACAGTTTAAATTAATCACCTGACTCCAAAAGGGGCGTGGCCGACACCACGACCTTCTGGAAATTGTAGTCCATTCCGGTGTCCCATGTGGGCGCGCTGTTTCTTTAGTGAACTAAAATTATTTCCCAAGTGGGCTGAAGTTGTCAAACAGTGCGAGAGCTGCCCTGCTTTGTAGCCTCACACAGCGCCCAAGCAAGTGTCTCCCTGTAAAGGCACCTGCTCGGAACCTCTTCCTTACTCGAGAAAGACTCCCACTGGAGCCAGCTCAGGACCCACAGCTGTGGTGGTGGGCTGTCTTCGCGACCGGGAACCAGCCGCCTATAATTCATCACGAGGACAGGAAACCCATTTGAAGAACAGCCACAAGAGGATGAAATAAACAATCGGTTTAATGTAGGCTTGCTCGGCAGCATCACACAACAGTCTGTAACTTCATTGCATAGTCATCGCCAAACGCGTTTCGAGAACCTCCTGCTCTCTTCATCAGTCGAAATGCATCATGGGGCTCTAACATAAAGCTGAATGAAAACGTGTGTCTTCAATAAAGAACAGCTTTTACTGAACTCCTGGGAGTGCGGCATTATTTCTCCATTGCTGAACATTTTTCAAGGGGTTTGTGGTTTCTCCCCTACATGTCGCACCAGCAGCGAGAGCGCGCCGCAGTTTGGACCACAATTGCTGTAATAAAAAAAATATATATATATATGTATATATGTATATATGTATATATGTATATGTATATATATATATATATTATATATATATATATATATATATATATAATATTCCTTACGCATACAGATGAATATTTTACATTCATACAGAGCATATAGCGAAAAAACAGAGAGGAGGGTGAGCCAAAGCATATAGGGTGGCTAACAGGAAGAGAATTTTCCACATTTGCCCCTGCCTTTTGGAACTCTCTCCCTGCCCACCTCAGATCTTCCACTCAATATTTACACTTCCGAAAGGCGCTAAAAACCTTCCTTTTCTCACAAGCCTTCCCATTATAACTGTCTTATTCTCCGCCTCCTTCCTGATCTTCCTGTCCTCCGGGGTTCAGTACACCACAGCGCCATGAAACCGCCAGGTGAACGTGCGCTCTATAAATACTTTAAACTCAAACTCAAACTCATTGGCATAGGGCCATATATATTGGCACAAGCTCAAATTAAGATTTACTAGTAGTGACATATGTACCCGGTTAACAGAGTGTACATATTGTGAGGACTGAGCTGAGGAAGATGAACAAGAAG
Source organism: Lissotriton vulgaris (assembly GCF_964263255.1). Classification (NCBI taxonomy): domain Eukaryota; kingdom Metazoa; phylum Chordata; class Amphibia; order Caudata; family Salamandridae; genus Lissotriton; species Lissotriton vulgaris. The sequence continues at coordinate 1,807,012,382 of NC_141685.1, read as the reverse complement.
GGTAATGCTTATCCCTCTCTCTACCTTGCCCAAGTGCCAAGAGCAAATTATTCATTTTTGTTGTGTACCTAGATGTCTGCCAACAGAAGATAGGCGATGTGGGTTGTTACTGTGACCTCCTCTGGTCCTCCTTGTCCTACAGCTTTGGAGGGAACAGCTGTTCTGTTATTTTGGGGAACAAATGTGCTCACACTTGAGCAAGGGTACAGGGATAGCAAACACCTGCTAACCTTAGACACAGCAGGAGTGTGTGAACTTGTCCCCACACTTTGTGAATGAAGGGGAACTATGGTAGCCATCATGCCTGACAACAGCCAAGCCTTTTGAGCTTTTGTGTTTTTTGATACCACAATACTACCCTTATTCGGAGGGTTGTAAAGGGACGGGACAGTCAGAAATATTTCCCTCCCACACTTGGACAATGCAGGAAGGTAAATAGCTCCCTCTCCCTCTTCAGTGTGGCAGCAGGGAGGAGGCTTAATTTACCATTTCCTGGCAACTCTAAAGAAGGAAGAAAGCAAATCCCCTCAGCCTTTGAGCAAGGGCAGCCACATTTGCTACATTCCTCCTTTGCCCAGCTTTGCAAGGCTAGAGAGGGTTTTGTTTTTCCAGTCATACCTTCTCCCCCCCCCCCACACCCCTGATAAATCATGTTTATTTGAAAACTCATTCCAGTCCTGGACAGACCAGGAAGAGTCGGAGGTAGCACCCAATTTTGATAATTTGAGCTTGTGCAGCGCATGCGCTGCTCTGCGAGGCATGCTGTATTCAGGTTAAGGACTTTAAACTCTGTCCCCTCTCCACCCATATTTTTCATTGGCTTGTGTCATTGTCTGCTGTAAACAGTTGCTGTTCATTGGTCAATAGGCTTAGTAGTCCTTCTTTAGTACCGCCTTGTCTCATTTTGTAACCTCCCATGACGACACCCCATGTTACGTGTTTTGTTACTCTGTGGGCTTTAATTACAGCCTTCGAGCACTATTTTCTCAAATAGCTTTGTCCTGGATGCTGTTGCAGGCAAGACATGCTCTCTCCTAACGCTTTTTCAAATATTTTATAGCACGGGCACCGAACACATTTGCAATAAAATAGGTCTCGCATTTAAGAGAGTTTGTAAATGGCAATGTCTACTATTTATCTGTTTTAGAAACAACACATAAATAAAAGGCATTGTCATTTACAATGCCATTAGTTCAAACTGTTGTAAATGCGAGACCTATTGCATTGCAAATGCTTGTCAATTTTTCCACCGGTTACCCTGCCTAAAGTGGGGGTGTAAACCAGAGGCTGCCATCTGCTGCTAACAGCAGAGGCTGGGGGTCGCATTACAAAGGCAGCAGGCCTTTGAAGCTTCCCTCTTCAAGCACAGCCGCATCCTGGAGGAGGAGGCCTAACACCTATTCCCAGAATGTGCATTGTTTCTGGTCCCAGAGAGCAGGGTCTCTGTACCGAGGAGTCCAGAAACATGTCTGGTGGTGGCTGGCTGCCTACAGCCGGTCAGAGATGAAATCAGGGTTGGTAGGGATTCAGGGGGCACCTCTGAGGTGGCCTCTGGGTACATGGCACAATAAATTCCCCTTTGGCATCAGTGTGGATTTAGTGAAAGGAGTAGTTTGGTACCAAACACTCGCATATTCAGTAAAGCCATCATGGTGCTGTGAAACTCGAGTCGTTTAGTTCCCAGCCCATGTACTCTCTATGGCTTCACTGGCACTTACAATATTGGGAAATGGTGCCCAATATTTTACGGACATATCTGCTCATACAGATCTGCCCTCACCTGTAGTACAGTGCACCCTGCCTTAGGGCTGTGAGGCCTGCTAGAGGGGTGACTTACCACTGCTGTCAGGCAGTACTAGCTGGCATGGCACCTGGGCAGATTGCCATGTCGACTTTGTTGATTTTATCCCTCACAGGGACATTTATCTGCAAGGGCAGTGGCATTGTCCCAGTGAGGGGACAATGACACTGCCCCAGCTCCCAGGCCCTAGGTGCCCAGGGTATCATTCACTAGAGACTTATAGGGGGCGGACGTACCAATTGGGGGTTTGTTTTAGGGAAGGAACACTGGCACAAGGGACCTGGATGGCAGGGACCCTGTGCACTACATTTGAAACCACATCAAAACCAGGCAAAAAGTGGGGGGCTAACCATGCAAAAGAGGCACATTCTCACATTTGCTGTGACAGATAATTAGATAAATAACTAACAAAGAGTATACTAAAAATAGAACTCTAGAGACAACTCAACGAGGGCGACTGGAAAGAGACACGCCCTACGCGAATCAGCCATAGCCTCCCATAGGGTGTACTATACATGAAGCTCTGGAGAATGGAGGCAATTACATCGCCACACTGTTTACTATGCAATGCAGAGAGGAGGGGCCTTCTCCACAGAGTCTGGGCATGTGTGAGGACAAAGCCATTCTGGGAGAAGGTGATGAGTTCCTGGAGACGCATGCTGGGCTGGATCCTGGAAGAGGAAATCCGGATGTACACACAGACCTATGAACTGGGGGGCAGGACGGGGCGGTTGAGAACAATAGTCACCATGGTTGTTTTGCCATATGCAGAATGGGCATCAAGGGAGACTCATTTGGTAATGGCTTACTGTATTTAACTCTCTCAAGGTTGATGGACTCATTTCCACTTTACTATTTGCTGCAAAAAAGAAAACCAATAAAATGTTATTCGACAAAAAACCTCTACCTGAAGGGGTACCAATGGATTATTTGTGTGTAACATTTGCAGCCTAATGAGACTTTTACCAAGTCATATGCAATTTTGCACCTTTTCAACTATAGAATAGCTTTGCCTGGGAGATTTCTGAGATAGACCACAACTAATGCTGCTTTGTTCTATGATGTACACTTATGAAGCAAGAACATTTTTACTTGGCCTGATATTTTAAGTCATTCCACTGGCATGCAGAAAGGTCAAACAATGATAGTCTGTTCAAGGATACTGATTAAGTCACATTTTCTGTTAATTAAGTCAACAAAGGTCCATTAGAAAAGGACACTTTGGCTGGAAGACAGCTAAATGCTAGTTTCCGTTTACATTAAGGAAAATAACCAGTCTATAATTGCACTTTCAACTTCTCTGACTGACATCTGGAGGAGAGAAGATGCGCAAAGGACAAAGTTTGAAGGCCAAGAATCCGCTATTAAATACAAGACATAGCCAGCATGAAGAAACATCAAATATCTAACAGAAAACAAAACTCTGTTTTGAGGATATTATCAATGATTGACAAAACTACCATTGTATCAACTTTGATTAGTCAAAATGTACATACTTTCCAGCAGCTCTTCTATTTTTCTTTTTCTGCAGCACTCCATATTTTGTATCAATCTCTGTATCGTTCTCCTCATTCTCAACTTGTTCTGCCTCTTTACCACTATTTTCATCTAGTGTGGTTAAAGAGGTCTTAAGATCTTTAGGCTTTTTTCTCAAATCCTGGGTTGGAGCTACCAACAAATCTGCAGGATAATATTCATTGCTAGAAAGTAAAAAGAAAGTTGATAAACACATGCAACATTCCATCTTGATGCACTCAGAAATGATATACAACATGCAAAATGTTTGGCTGTCGTACGCAGTTTGCTACATCTTGTTCTAGAATGTTTACAAATCAAGGGGTCTTATACCACCTTATCCTGATCAACATGTATCCCTTGAATACTGGCCATCCTCTCAGAGACTATGGCACCTATTTATATAAGAATATTTATGACTTCTAGACCATCCAAAATCTTAATGGTCATTGTATTCTGAGGGCAGCACTATAGAAGTAACTTTCAGTATTGAAATGACCGCACAACTCATATTAAATAATAAGGAAACACACTGTGTTCTACAAGAGATAATGGAGTATATGGGGCCTGGGCCTCTGACATTCTATTGTGTGCATTTGCTTTTTTCAGTTCAGGAATGAAGCTACTAGGTTTTGCTATCAATCTTGGTATTTATCTTACCTTTCAGCATAAAACCTAGCATTTCCCTCTGTTTGCTTTCCTCCACTAAGATTCTTTACTCCATTATTTCTCAGATTGTTTCACAATGACATTGCTAATCTGTTACTAGAATCACTGGTGTCAGTTTTTTTATAGCAACTTCATATACATAACTGAATATCTCTGAGAGAAGATTCACACATTGAAAATGTTGTGGACCAGTCTTTTACGAAGCATGCAAGGTTTACTGTGTGCACCTCTTCTGATTTCTCTGAAATGGTTTATGGAGGAATTTACAGCTCAGTTTAAAGTGCTCTGATGGCACAGTGTGCTTACCTTCTATCGTGCTAGGCAGCCTTTTGATTACAAATACAACTCTTTATTAGGATTTTTGCTTCATGCAGCAAAATACTTTATGGTTTCTTAGAACTCAGAACTTCAAAAAGCACCAATTGGGAGGTTGTACATTTTCTATCCAGGTCTCTACTTTGTCTAATAGTCTTCCAATTTCTCTTTGCTCTGTGCGCAGTTGGCTGATTTTATTGATCGTGTGAACAACAATTGTTCACCACATCTATCTCCTGTGCCTTTTATTAGTCTTTGGTCTCTAGCTCTGTTGTGCTTGCTTTTTGTTAGTGCCAGATACCTTTGCAGAATGAGAGTTAAATAAATGCCAAATATAACAAATATCTCCATTCAAAATGCAGTGGCAGGAGTTTCTAATGCAAACAACCAATAAATCTTGTGTCTAATGTAATCCAAATGTAATCCAAATGTGAGCTCAGAATGGGACAAAGTAGCTGTACAGCAAAAGTGCTGTAATGACAGCAAATATTGCCAGCAAGATCATAGAGTAGTTTGCCTGGATAACTTACTCTTCAATAGTAACAGATACTCAGTCTATTAGGACATCTTCGATTATCAACTCTGTAGAAAACCTCTGACATTTTAGAACCTCACTAAGACTCTCCTGGTCCACGAACCACCAGACTCGCAGGGGAGTGGCGGTCTTCCGACCTCCCTATCAAGAGGGCAGTTAGACCGCCATTGCACTGCCAAACCCACCAGGGATCAGAGATCCCTGGAGGTGGCACGGCGGTCTAGAGGCCGCGATATGCTTTCCGGGACCGTATGGGTCCCACCAAGCATATTACAAGTTTCCTTTCCACCACGGTTTTCATGGCGACTTCTCCTTCATGAAAACAGTGGCATACAGAATGTGCTGGATGTGCTATTCATAGAGAAGGAATGACTGAAACTTGAGAGCTCTATTCTTGGTTAATTACTGCAAGTAAGGTAATCCCTGCAAGCTTCCAATACCCCTTAATGAATTGGGTATCTTGCCTCAGCAATACATGCCAATCGTGCATAGATGCAAGAAGATTGAGAGGTACCGTAAAACAGTTAACTGAGAAAATCCTTTTCAAAGCTGAATTGTCTTCTTAAGTTGGAATTGCAACTTACCTAATAAACCTTAGCAGAAGAGGGGACAGTTCCCTTGATCGAGGCTCAATCCTTTCTGGGAATTCTGCCATTGCCTTCCAGAGGAGAAATCGGAAATTTGTGTAATCTGTCCTGTCACTCGTTTCAGTTCGATTCTTCAGCTGTTTCAGATACAAGCCTTCCAAATTACCTTCGTCAACAGTCTGATCATTGTGGTCTTCACTGAAATTTTGCTCATCTTTCAGTTCATCTTGAAGCTCTTTCTCTGCACATTAAAAAATGAAGCGGATATCAGATTTCAATTTAGCAATAATACACCTCTTTCTGCATGTCATTCCTGTAATGTTTTTAGGAAAACTGAGCACTTTTAGTTTTCTATGGCCAGATCAGGAACTATCTGGGCATAGTGGCGGAGAAGCCACTTTAGCATGTTGGACAGGAAAAATGGGACTCAGGCGGGAAGGTGTTCCGAGTGACTCACAGGAAGCAGCATTCAATAAAAGGTGATAGCCACTCACAGTACTTCAGTTTCAAAATCACATAAAGAAAGTGTTTCCGGTGCTTATCACTGGCACTTAATTGTCAACACCAGTGCTCGTGACAGTCTGCCACAGGTGGGTCATTTAGAGATGGCCAAAACAACAGCCAATTATTAATTTAATATACATAAAAAATTACTAATACATGCTACCCAAGCCATTACTATAGCTTTGGGGGCCTGGAATAGTCCAAATTGTCACACTGGTAGGAATGTGATGGTTAGCAGTTGTGTTCTTACGGTCATTGGCAGCATGGCAGGGGCAATGTGTGATGCAAGCTGCAGTGGCCTTCTGACGAGAGCCCTTGCAACTTATTTTTTACAAATTAAAAACTGTCCTGGCCAGATATCAGTTCTGAAAATGAGCAGCAAATAAACTCACTGTTGTCTCCAATACACCCTGGTACATTCATCTTGTAGGAAGCTGGCTCTGTTTATACTATACCAAAGTAAGGCTTAGTGTGTACAGAGTCCAGTGGAACCCCAAAGGTAGACAAGGTAAACTTAGATAATACCTTGCTCTCTATTTGTGGTAGTGTGGGCGAGCAGGAAGGTTTTATCAGTGGTTAATGTTAAGCATTTATTGTACACACTCAGGCAAGAAATGATGTCACACACTCAAAGACTGAACTCAGACCAATTTCTTTGTATAAAAATACTATTTAGTTGTATTTTATTTTCTAGAACGAAGCCAGGCCTGGTAAAGTTAACTGTAATAAGACTTTTAAATACAGTTTGAATGCAGTTGAATGCAATGGGATTGGGTACAACAGGTAAGTCATTTGTTTATAAACAGTGTGTATAATTTTCAGATTACCTTTTAAGTTACTTTTTCTACTCAGTGTAATATGCCTAGATATCACACTGGGGCATTTTCTAGATACAAGGTAAGCAAATCAGTTTTTGTACATATGCAGTTTCTTATGGTTTCATACAAACCAACTCCACACTTGAAACAATTTTCACAAGAAAGCAGTCAATGCAGTCCTATGGGAGAAAACAATGTTATCGATTTAACAGTGAGTACTTGGGTTTGGGAGTTGGCTTTCTGGGGTTAGAACCAGGGTTGCCCCAGGGTCAAAGCACCCTCAGCGGCACTAGGGTGGCCAGGTGCAGGGTGCAGAGGTCCAGTGCTAACCAAAGGGGGATAGGGTGCCTCCGGTTGGTGGCTGCTCACGGGCAGGCCACAAGGTTGTGGGAGCAAAGCTCCTGGCCTTTGCACAGGGCAAAGGGGGATACGATTTAGCAGACAAAGTGAATCCACAGGGACTGCCAGGTGCAGGGTGCTGTTTTGGCATCGGGTGCCCTGGTTTCAATGGGAGTTGCCGGTTTTGGATTCTGGCTGCAGGCTCGGTCCAGGAAGTCTTCCAGGAGGAACCAGCAGCCGGGCAAGTAAGTTGAAGTGTTTGGGGACGTAGATGCACCTCTGATTCTCTTCTCCAGGGCAGCTGGATGCAGGGTGTCTTTTGAGGTCGGATTTCAACTTACCGAGACACTCACAGTTGGTGGGGGCATCTCCGTGCAGAGGCTATAGGTGATGTCGGGGAGTCCTGAAGGGGTCAACCCATGGTGGACTCGGACTCTGAACGCTGGGGGACCTCGAGGGGACCAGTGAGCCACTCTGACTCGGGCCCTAGGCCTTGTATGCAGTGGTGGTTCCTGGCATCGGATTTCTTTGTCCTCAGAAGGCTCAGAGTCTTTCTTTGGTGATTCTTCTGAACAGAGCTGCTGTTCAAAGGAGATCTTTGTTGACGGCAGTCAGTCCTCCCAGGGGTTCTGGATGTCGTTGGCTGCAGGAAAAAGGTGATTTTTGGTGCAGTATCTCTGGAACCTGCAAACGAGACGGTAGGGCTGGGGCCAAGTCAGTTCTTCTCTGAAGTCTCCCCTGCTGGGCATCTTTTTTAGTACTTCTTCGTAGGTTGCAGTAATCTATCTCCTAAGTTTAAGGCTGCCCCTTTAAATACTGTATTTAGGGGGTGTTTCAGTGGTCTTGAGGACAGTAGCCAACGGGCTACTGACCTTAGGATGACATAACATAACGTGTATTTGTAAAGCACACCTTCACCCGGAGGTATCTTGGCGCTGAATAACAGATGTTTCTTGTTACCCAACTCAATGGCACTCATTTTATCGACCTCAGATGGATGAAAGGTAGAGTGGACCTGCTGGGATTTGAACCTGTGACCATGAGGTCGAACACAGGTCCCTGCAGTGGAGGCATTAGTCCACTGAGCCAGGAGATCCTTGGTGTGCTCACCCCACGTCGGGGAGTGGGCACAATCACTAATTCTGATTGGAGAGTGCCTACTATATGCAAGACAGCATGCACTGAAGAGTGGGCTTTACCTCACCTCCCCCTCCAGAGGGGTGGGGTTGGCAGAGGTAAGCACACTTTCTGGGCTGTTCTAGTTTTTCCTGCCTGTATTCCCACCGAAAAGAAGGGGAGACAAAAAGGGGGCCTGCTCCTAATAGGACAGACTGAGGGTCGCGTTACAAAGGCAGCAAGGCCTTTGAAGCTTCCCTGCCAAAGATGGCTCTCCGTGACCTGGGGGAGGTGTGACCACCTCTGCCCAGGAAAGGCTTTGTTTCTGGGCTCAGAGAGCAAAGGCTCCTACCACAGGGGTCCAGAAACATGTTTTGTGGTGGCAGGCTGGTGGTTTTACTAGTCAGGCCAAAGCGGCCATCTAAATTCTCAGGATTGACCACTCAGGATCTTTAGCGCCAAGATGCTCCCTACGGAGCGAACGTCGCGCTCTACAAATAACCTCACAAATATCACAAATATCAGGGAACCCACCAGAGGCTGGTCGTTTTTCAGGGGGCATCTCTAAGATGCCCTCTGAGTGCATGGTATAATAAATCCCACACTGGCATCAGTGTGAGCTTAGTATGCTGAGAATTTGCTGCCAAACATCCCAGAATTCAGTAAAGCCATTATGGTTGCTGTGGAGTACCTAATGACAAACTCCCAGACCATATACTCCTTATGGCTTTACTTCACTTAGACACTGTGGGGGTATAGTGCACATGCAACTGTGCCCTCACCAGTTGTATAGTGCACCCAGCAAGGGGGGTGTCTTACCTATAGGCAATGGGTTGCAGGCATGGCTCACAGGTATGTGTGCCATGTTGACTCTTCACTTTTCTATGCACCAAAACACACAGCCTGCAATGGCAGTGTGTGTGTTAAGGTACAGGTCCTCTAAGGTTGGCACAATATGTGCTGCAGCCTTTAGATGCCTTCCCTGGTCCTAGTGTCCTTGGTACGAATGAAACCTTTTACAAGGGACATGCATGTGGCTAGAGAGGTGCCAATTGGGCGTACAGTTTTAGGAAGAACACAAGCCCTGGGAACCGGATTGGTAGGGACCCAGAGCACATCAAGTCAAGTTAAATCATCTCTGTTCGCATTTGATAAATGCATAAAAGTACAAATATATTACACAACAGATACAAGATATGCAACAAATCTTTAAAAAATATTTAAAACAATATTAGAATAGATTAAAAAACGGCCTTCTATGGCTTAACAGACTCTAAAAGTAAAGCACCAACATGGAGTGTAATAACAATTTCATTACAGCATTGCACCTACAATCCTGTAAAAGCAGTGTCAGAAGATACCAAATCAGATAGAACAACCCCTCTTGCAGATGACTTCTTTCTAATCTGTAAGATTGATTGCAAGAAGGATGCTGTCATCAAACAAATAAATGGAGTCTCTAGAGTGCTTATTACAGTAAGAGCATGCAAATGCGTATATATAAAATTATAAGATATTAAAATAAGCAAAAGAATAAAATGTGAGAAATGGATTGGGAAGACCACTCATCATACAGGCAAGGCGCCAGTTGATTAAGTGAGTAAACCTGGGACAGGTAGCCAACCATTAGGAGGAAGATGTTCAGTCTCATCCTAATTAGTAAAAATCGATGCACATTACTAGAGACAAAAGAAAGGTAGGAGGCATGACCCAGTGCCACTGCGGGTAATGCCTGATAAGTTATAACCGTAGCTTTAAATAAGTTTTGTTGCCACCTATCATCATCGCGCTCAGCAAAACAAAGATCTTTTCATCTTGATTTGACTTGCCCATGCTTCCTCCCAAAATTGCCTCTTCCTCTCTTCTCTTACCAATTTATATTTAGCCCTCAGGTCTATTATCAGCATTTGATTTCTGGGATGTATCTTAAGGTCATTCTAAAGTTCTCGCGATGCCTTGGAGAAATTAAGCTTGAACCATTTGGTGGGCTGTGAAATCTTTTGAGGAAATGGTTGGAAAAGATGGGTTTACTAATGCAAGTTAAGATTTTGCTGAAAGCGACCACCACTTGTGAACTACTTGTTTGTCAGTCTAAACAGGTTTGGATCTCCTGTAATGTGTCCCCTACAACCAATGGGAGAAAAGAGTTAGAATCAATTTTTCCCATTTTAAAGTAAAAACATTTTCTGGATAAAAGTGGCTTAGGGACAAGAAGTGAGCTTGATTTTCTTCACACACTTCTTAAAATTTGCAGGAATAATTATAAAATCAATTGTTGAGGTAGATCCAGGACAATAAAAAGTAGGGGGTGATTTGACTCGTGGAAAGATGTAATGGGTTTATTAAAACTAAATCCCAAATCAACAGAAGACTATTTAAGATGTTACCATATTTGTGATGATTAAAATGGGTAATCAGACTAATTCGAGTCGGTTAACCCGCAAATACGCTGATCGATTTTGCTACATGTATGCGTATTAAAATCTCCCGCTCAAATAATCAAGAGTGGTCTTATGTAATGGTAAACGAAATCCTCTAAAATTGTAACAAGCTCTTCGGCCACTGAGTGATCCGAGAATTTATTGAAATAAAAGTTTATCAATTACAGGTCAGACTTACCACGACCGGTTGCTACTATCATGTGAATATATGGCAAGCTATTCATAAAAGGGACTTTTTTTAATGAGGATTTATTAACTATTAGTGTAGGTCGACCCCCTTTTGCTCTACCCGAGGATGAAGAGACAGCAGGAGTGAAAAAGGAACGGTAACCATTAACAAAAACAGCTGCGTTTCCTGTAAAAAACAAAGTGTGAACTCCTAAACTCTTTATACCAATCCAGGTTATCTTTTTTAATGTCATATCCTGCTATGTTTCAGTAAAGGAACGTGAAGCCCTCGAAGGGCTCCTGTCAGATGAACTCTACCAAATGAATAGAACTTGGTATGCTAGATAGATTTGGCGTGGGGTCAGTATCTTGCGAGTTTTGAACCAAAGACTGTGCCCCCATGGAATTTGCGGCAAGAGAAACTCTTAAATTGGAACATTCTAGCACCTTGGTAGAATAAATTAATTTGGATGGTAAAGGGAGTCAATCACATGAGTCCAGGTCCACCAAAGGGGCAAACCTATTAGAAATGGGAACAAAGCTATAGAGCTGCTGGCGGGGGATGGGCAGAGTGCTTTTTTAATGAGTGGCTTAGGCTGTATGAATTAAAACTGTTTATCGCAGAGGGTTTATAGAAAAAGCCCAAAGGGACTGTGTAAATGTGCGACTGTGATGAAGGATAGACCAGTAAGGACCCTAAAAGTTTGCTGACCAACCTTTGATTGCCACAATTGAGCATGACACAGTAGTTATCGATCTCTTTGTGTCAGACCCAATCCAAGGAGTCCTACGGGCTATGATCAAGTGATTTTGGACATAAATGGCTATGTTTGAGGCTTGGGACAGCCATTGCGGAGCTTTAGCCATTAAATGCTTTGTTGAATAATTTTGATTGTGTAAAAGAAAAGGGACATTAACTAATATTAATACAAAGGGACAAGATGCAGGGGTAGATTTGTGAACTGATGGGTGTTCTTTAGTGATGAAGAAGGTGGAGGAGGCTTGAGTTCGGACTTGCTCCTAGAAATATGCTCCTTTACAACATTATCTGAGCGATGTGTCTGGGAGAAACTATGCCTTATAGTAGTTTATGTAAGTAACAGCACTTGGCGGGCCCTGGTATGGAGTGGTACCAACAATCTTACTTTTGTAGCTCTGACATAGTGTGTGAATATTCAAGTTACATGATTTACAGAGTGTAACTTGGTTATCTGAGACATCAGATCAAGAGGTAATGTTAGAGGGAACACAATTCGCACGCCCCCCCCCCAAAGTATGTTGTGATGCCCTACTAGATATCAACCCTTCAAATGTGCAGTCTTTAGTGTCCAACCGCTTGAAAATCTGCTGCAATAATTGTTTAACCCCTTGGATGCTGCCGCGATTCTGCGCCTGTACGGCACATTCCGATTGCGGGTGTGGTCATGACGGCCGGGAGCCGTCATCAGCACACGAGCACTGTGTGCCATGACGGCTCCTGGCCGTCATCAGCATGCAAGGGGTTAAATTTGACTTGAAATTCATGCCAATTTAAAGTTAATGTTGCAGAGTCCTGATGCAGGCAGTAACTGATTAGCAGTACTGGTGAGCCCAAAGAGGAAACAGCCTTTCTAGTTTTTATGGCTGGGCATGTGATGGTTGTTTTGGCTGATCCTCTTTTCCTTTTGCCATTAGTTCCAGATATCATTGGTAAAGGGGGAGCTCCACTGGCACAGAAAGCACTAGGGGTTGCTAATGAGGGTTGGGAGGCAGACAAAGTGTCAGTTAATTGTACCTGCAGGTATTGCGGCTCAGTTCCGGCAAGAGAATTGCCCCCGCCCCGTGATAAAAGGGGGTCGCCTGTTACCTGCCCCGTCCACACACCCCGCCAAAGCCTACTTTCTGTAACATCAATCTCTCTTTCCAGAACCATTTTTGCCTTGGCTAAAAAGGTATCCAAAGATGGAGTAGTTACCTCTGCAAGAGCGGCAGTCGTCTTTTTCTTGCCCATGTTGAGCTCAGTGAAGTCGACGTAAGGGGGGCAAGCCCAGCCTCCTTTGGGCTCCGACATGCGTGTACAGCACCCCTTTGGCCCGGCTTTGCATGGGCGCCTCCACCGCTGCGGGAATGCGGTGCACTTTAATGCATTGTTCTCCTGTAGGGGCTGATGGGAGTTGACGGCTCCCCGGCTGCAATCAAGCAGCAACCCCGCACAGTAGGCACCAGGAAACAGATGGGTGAGCTGAAGGCTACGCTGGCTGTAGGATTGTGCAAAAACAACAGGTGATGGACCGAATGTGGATCAATGTCACACACTCAACCCAGTCCAAAGATCTGGGCCCCAAATCCATCGTTTTTTGCACTCCACACCACCCTCGGTTAGACAATGGCGATATGCAAATCAGCTCTGACCCTGTGCCTCATGGGAACAGTCCAGTCCGAACTACAAAAGCCATGTCCTTTCCAGACCGGAATCAAGCATCCAAGGACCGGACCGGTTTCGAGGTAACACCTCATCAGCCCGGCTAGCTTGACTCCAGTGGTGTGGAGTGCCTGGGACCCACGTCTGGGCATCCCCAGCGCACTTAGGGCGGAATATGCAATTGGCTGTAGGATTGCGGCACGCTTTTATACGCTGTTCTCTTGTAGGGGTTAATGGGAGTTGAATTCTCCCCAGCTGCATTCAAGCGGCTCCCCCGCACACTAGGCACCAGGAAACCGACAGGTAATTTGGCGGCAACGCTGGTCATGGGATTGTGGCGCGCTTTAATGCGCTCTTCTCCAGTAGGGGCTGATGGGAGTTGAAGTCTCTCTGGCGGCAACTCCAAGGGCATCAGAAATCTGGCAAAAATGGAGAGGTTACTGCAACAGAAACCCAGCGTCCTACACATCTCAGTTGTAAAAGACTAGAAAATGCTCTCTTCCATCCTGTTAATCCATGTATTTCATGCAGTACAGCAAACGTGTAGAGTACAACTTTCTATGTAAGAGCTACATGTAGCACAAAAACACATGCTAAAACCTCTTAAAACCAGAAACAACCTGCTCACGCAAATACACCAGTGTCTCACCAGTAAGTTCTTTAAACCTCTTGTGCAATATAAAATCCTATTTGGGTTAATGAATGTGGATCACCATGATCCACATACAGTAAGTATGCAAGTTACTAGAAGAAGTAAGAATCTTACTCTTAAGGCTAGATTCCTCTAATCTCAGCTTAGGAAGAAATTAGACAGAAAGATAAGAGGCAGGACTAGGCAGTTTGATAAGCCTCTGAGATTGTTAGTTCGTTTTTAGAATTTGTATTGCGCAACAGCTACCCAAAAAGGGTTTCCTGGATTAGACAGAATAGTCGAGACAGCAAAACTAGTGCGTTTTATTGAACAAACAGCCAAGTTTTAAGTGACTTGCGGAAAGTGATGTAATTTGTCTCATTTCGGAGCGTGACAGGGAGTGTATTCCAGAGTGAGGGCCCTAAATGTGCAAAAGAATTTCCCCCCATCCGGGCCAGTTTGAATTTTAGGACGACAAATCTTCCTTGAGTGGCTGATCGTAGATTCCGGGACAGGATATATGGTTTAGCCAGAGCAAGGGTAACTGGGGGCCATTCCTGATTTAATTTTATGCATATAGGAGAGTGTCTTGAATTTTACTCGGCTCTCGATTAGGGCAAAAGTGCATGAACAAGCAAACACTCAGCACAGACTCTTGTATCTTGTATGTGCAAAGCAGTGCTTCCAAAAAGTGCGTGGGCTTGACCAAGCTGCTCTCTTCAACATTTATTTTTGATTAGCTCTGTAGCAACAGGAGAGAAGTATGTGGTTTCAAATTCACAAATAATAATAATCATTTGGCAGAAAGTACTGATACCTTTCTGAGGGTAAACCCCCTGTATAGAGCAAAAACTCCTGATCTATGTCAAAAAGAGAAACATATATTTCTGAATTCATATCTTCAGCTGGAATTCTCTTCACAAGTAACAATAAGCCTCATTTTCAAGTGTGACAAATGTCAATGTTATTAGAACACCTAAATTATGAAGAGAAAAATTCAGCTTGCAACTGAGGTGTATGGGGAAGAAGTTAAGAAAAAACAGTGGATATATCGATTGGTTTAGGTTTTATAGCAAAAAGTACTTTCAGTAATGATAACAAATTCTGCAGGACTGACAAATTCTGCAAACATACTTGGCCTCTTGACTTCCACTCCCAAAATTTTTTAAGACGCTGGTGTCTTAAAAATAATTTTTGTTTCAACTTAAAGTAACAAAATATTGAGACTAAGTTAGATTATGCTTTTATAATTTGAGTCACTGGTTTGGGGAAAACATAAAAGATATGATCATTTATTAGGCTGTAGTATTGGGAAACAAAAGTATGAGAAATCGGTTAAATAAGGAAAAATAAGGTTATTAAAAAAAGCTATTTCATGAAAAGAACAAAGTACAAGACCTTTTGAAAAATCACAATGCCCTCGTACCCCCTTAAATAAAACTCACCTGAATGGAATGCAGACTTCTCCAAGTGTTCATAATATATCTTCCAGAAAACCTTGTTTTCCATTCCATTTGCATGAGAACTAAAACAATATTGAAATAATTACACTGCAAAGTAAAGTCAGAATGCTATTTCTAACATTAAAAAATATCTTTTGGCAGCACCAATGCTGATACACACAATGCCTGCTTGCTTGTTGGGCAGAGACAGACACACCAAATTAAGCCTCAGTACCTTAAGTCTGTGATGTAATACACTGTGACCAAGCTTGCAAGCATGATCTGCAGTCCAGTTTCATGAACTGCAAAAATCAGTGATGCCCAAGCTACCACAACATCAGCCAAACCGATAGTATCCAGGACAGTGGTAGCCACAGCTGAGCATCATGTAATTTTCAAGCATCCTTTAATGGATTGGTTAGAGCATATGAAAAAACACAGCCTAGGCCTCGATTGTGAGTGTCCTATAAATTCAGATGAGCCTGTTAACTGGAGTTACTGGGCCCTTCGGATTTAAGAGTCAATGATTATCACACAGAGATTATCTGCAGAAAGCAAGCAGAAATCTCAGTGTGAAACTCTACAGAAAACATGCGAGAATCTGTGTGATAAGACCAAACCAAATGTTATTACCCAAAAACTTGCAATCAAGGTTATTTTCTTACACCTCAAATTAAAGGGACTGCCCCAGTAAAAGTAATTAGCAGAAATAGAAGGGATAATTCTACGACACTCAAAATTGTGGCCTCAAATTCAGATTATTTCAACTGGGCAAAAACAACAGTTTTATTTTTCTTATTTTGATCCATATGTAAGAAAATCTCAAATGATTTCACATCTTATTTCACCCAGATGATCATTCTTTCCTAATTCCAGTACACAGTCCTGGTGGCTAATGTCAGAGACACTAATAAACAATTATGCAACAATCCACTAAATGTTTTCTATAGGTTCAAGATTCATCTCAAAGAGATCAACTGCTGAGGCAAGAAGCAGCATGTTTGTTTTGTAAACACTAAAGCAAGACATGTATCAGTTAGAGAAGACACATTTGCCCCACGCTGGTCAGCACATTATACTTTTTATTGAATTTAACTTCTCCTTGAAATAATAGAGGGTTATGTTAACAATCAGTGGCCCCAGAAATGTGAGCGAAATTTGCATGTTTGTTCAATGGGTTGCAAGGTTAGTGAAAGGACTTACTTTAACTATATTAAAGGAACCTGAGACCCAAACAGTGCAACATTGAAAAGAAAGGCCCTGTCATTTCATTATTGCAAATATTCAGAGAGCGGCATTCTCTGATGTGTCTAGTCAGAAAAACACACCTTTACAGACAGTTGTGTATATAAAATACAAAACTACTTTAAGAAATAGTATCCATTATTTTGTAACATTTGCTACTTTTAACTTAATATGTAAACACAAGGGGTACAATTTTCTTGTTTGTCCATACTCACGTTAGAAGTTCAATAGCTGGATCCCAAAGAGGACTGAAATTAATGTATAGCATCGCAATTAAATATCGGAGTGGTACCTGTTGTTAAAGATAAAAGGGTTGAACATAAATTCTTTATTTTTTGCAAATGACATTTGAAAGTTATTTCCAAATTCATAAGCTTATTACTAAGCCTTTATGACCAAGAAATTGTCTCCAAAACAATAAAAGAAGCCAAACTCTTTTGAACCTGTTAAGTCCCAGGTGTTTTGCTCAAAGTCTACAGGGATCTCAGACATATCTTTTGTTGACTTTCAATACCCAATGAGGCATACAACGTTCTACCACACCAGTTTGCTTAGTTTTCCTTTTTTCACTCAAATAGGCCATTATTATGATCACTAGATCAGTATAATGATCTGACTAGATTAGGATTCATGAGAATGACTTGGACATCAACAACGTAGCTAACGGTCACTTTGTCACAGAAATAAAAGCAACTAACAGGTCACAGGAGACCGAATACCAGTCACTTACTCACTACTTCCATTGATATTGTCACACAATGGTTTTTATTTTATAATACACCCACATGACAGGGCACAAAATCCTACTATACTCAACAATTTAAATTCAACAACATTTTCATGTTCTGTTTCAATGCAAAAAGGTAGTGACCTTGCAATTTAGAGTTCAAATGAAGGGAAAAATATTAGCATCAATCTTTTGAAATGTTACTGACTCACATGAGACACACTTTTCACAGACTTAAAATTTACAAGAACAGTTGTCTCCTTCAAAACTGTAGCCATCTTCTCGGTAACCTGAAAGGAACTATCATGATTTAGGCCCTAATTTCTAAAGGTTTACTAAGTTATCACAGACTGTTCATGCTTCCCTTGGAGATTTCAGGTGCTGACAGCAGCAGAAGACTCTGGGGGCAACTGCAGCATAGAAAGGAATTGCAGAAGGAATCGCACCTGCGACTACCGATTTCCCTTACAATTCTTTATTACTCAGGCGATTTTCAGGGTTCAACCTGCAATCCTGATTTATTCCGCACCCCAGAGTTAACAAGATACCTGGTATGTTTACCTGGTCCGGCCTCCTTCCCCTCCCTGGGAGCTAAACCTGGTGCTATCAAGATTGATGAGTACGCCTTTTGAACCCATACACAAAGCAACATTACAACACCTTTCTTGGAAGGCGGCTTTCTTGATAACGTCAGCTCGCAGAATGAGCAAAATACATGCTCTATGCTCTAAGGAACCTTATACAGTCTTCCATCTTAATAGATCGTATTGAGGACGCAACCCTGTTTCCTCCCTCAGGTGGTGTCGGATTTTCATGTGAATCAGACCATATCTCTATCCATCTTTTTTCCTAACCCCTCCACTCCAGCTGAGAGGGCTTTACACTCTCTGGACCTGAAAAAAGTTTTCAAATTCTATCTGGATAGGTCCAAGTCCACAAGAACATCCGATCAACTATTTGTTAACCTTGCATCGATCAGTACAGGTTTTGCAGCTTCAAAGCAGTCCATCTCCAGATGGATAGTTTCATGTATCAAGCTAGCTTATCAATTAGCGCAGAGGCCCCTTGGGTTTACCCCCAAAGCGCACTCTACCAGAGGAAAAGCGGCTACTACTGCTTTTCTACATAACATGCCCATATCTGAAATCTGGAAAAGCGGCTACTACTGCATTTCTCCATCACATGCCCATATCTGAAATCTGCACGGCGGCGACTTGGAGGTCCGTCCATACATTTACGAGGCACTACTGTCTAGATTCAAACACCAGAACAGACACCCAAGTAGGCCAGGCCTCTGATTCAGGCTGATGTTGTATGTTGTGTCATTCTCTCTCATTTGCCTGCAGGTGGAAGACGGGCTTGCTATTCTATTCAATGCATATGACTATTGATGAGGATCCCCTGGAAGAGAAGATTAAGTTACTTACCTGTAATCCTAGCTCTCAGGCAAATGAGATTTTTTTCATTGTTAAAGGAGAATAAATATATATATATATATATATATATATATATATATATATATATATATATATATATATATATATATATATATATTTCTGCAAATACCTCGCAGCAGCGCTCCTCCAAAGAAACACGAGGCAAGGACCAACTTTTCTCAGCATCTTATTTATTTAGCCATTAACCAGAAAGTCATGACGCGTTTCGGCCGTCCCAGCGGCCTTGGTCACATGGCGATACAGATTGCTTTTGCCCCTTTTAAAGTGATATTGTGCAGTCACATGTTACATTGATGGACATAAACAAAATACTACCTGTATAAATACATTTGCCTGTATTTTCTCATAGGTGCCAATACAGAGGTGAATTAATAGCTGTATAAATACATAAATTAATCCTATAATCTCATTGTATAAAAAATTATTTTGTGTATATACATTTGCAGCTTCAAATCTCATGTGAAAGAGTATTTATAGTTTTGCAATTTTTATATATAACAGCATAAATGCCTTTAACTCTTCAAGTTGGTAATGAGAAAAATATGTCAATTTTGTCCATCAAATCCATTGATAAATATTGTGCATAGTCAGTGCTCACCAACGTGTATTAAATCATAATACAAAATAATAATAATAATAATAATCACTACTATTACATGATAGTAGAGAAAGAAAGATCCAAAAAAGAAATTAGCTTAATCTATAAGGACCCTACAAAAAAAGAAGAAATGAATTCATAATGAACATATTACCAGCCATTGAAAACTCGGAAGAAGGGGATATAATACCGTTTGATATTATTTAGTTCTATTAATTCATTCTCACCTTCAACCATATTGTAGCGCCTGTATTTTAAAGTGACTTCGTGTCAACAAGAAAAAAATATATATATAATTTTTTCCTTTAAAGTGACATCGTGCAGTCAAAGTGCAAATACAGATAAAGTGGCTGGTGCTGGAGGGTTATACTGGAATGAGGTAGTAAAGGGAGGAAAAAGCTTAACTCTGTTCAAACAGAGTTATACTTTGGTATTCAAGACAAGATATGATCATACATTACCAATGTAGCACATATAAAAAATCACACCATAAAACCAATCTATTAAAAAGAGGGAATCGGTGACATGATTAAAATCAGCTATCACATCAAACATCAGGATAAAACAAGCTACCCTAATATTTAAAACGACG
This sequence comes from Lissotriton vulgaris, assembly GCF_964263255.1. Taxonomy (NCBI): domain Eukaryota; kingdom Metazoa; phylum Chordata; class Amphibia; order Caudata; family Salamandridae; genus Lissotriton; species Lissotriton vulgaris. The sequence continues at coordinate 1,806,992,481 of NC_141685.1, read as the reverse complement.
GCTAAAATCAATCAATTCATATATATACACATACACCCATACATTACACTCAATATATAAATAATACACAATACATTATAATATAAATACAAGTGTATAAAAAAAAGTGCAAGGTGCAGACCAACTCCTCTTATAGTATGGTATATTGTTGTATCATGGTGTTAACTATATGGCTAAAAAGTGACATTATCATAAAGTGATCATAAGTATGTGTGGAGGTCCTCCGTGGTGTTAAGACCTCCCGGCCACTTTGAATTAAACTCCAAAATATATTTGGTTTCAAGCCTGCACATACACGCCTCCCTATCGCCTCCCCTTTTGGTAAGCGGGATGGATTCTATGGCGAAGTATTTGAGACACTGAGGCTTGCTGTTGTGACACGCCTCAAAGTGTCTGGCCACTGGGTAACTCTGGTCTTTGTTTACAATGGCGTGCAGATGTTGTAGGATACGCTTGTGAATTTGCAGTTTACTGCTACCAATATATTTGAGTTTGCAGTCACATTCCAATATATACACACAGTTTTCAGTTCTACAGGTTAAATGCTGTTTTATCTCCCTCGTAGTTCTTGGGATTACTGTTGTGTATTTTTTGGTGTTGACACCATGTTGGCAAGCCTTACATGCCAGGCATTTATAGAAGCCCCTGCTGGTGGGTCGCCAAGGCTCCTTGCCTATGTATTCTTGGCTGTTTTTTGAGAGGATGGAGCCCATACTTAGACTTTTACGAAAAGTAATAGAAGGATTTAGGGGCATCACATCACCAATCATGGGATCATCTTTTACAAAGTGCCAGTTTCTTCTGACTATACTCCTGATTTCTTTCTCCTGCTTGGAGTAAGTCAGAATAAGTCTAACTTCGTTGGTTTTGTCACATTGTTTCACTTTCTCAATCAACAAGTCACCTCTTTCTTTAACCCTGGATTTCCTTATAGCAGTGTTCAATATCTTAGCAGTGTAACCCCTGTCAACAAATCTCTGAAAACTTTCCTGTTGTTTAACAATCATGTCATCATGATTACTACAAATACGGCGGATGCGTAGCATCTCGCCGTACGGTATGGATTTGATTAGATGTTGGGGATGAGCACTCGTGGCATGTAAAAGAGTGTTACCTGCCGTCGGTTTCCTAAAAAGAGTACTGGTAAGAATATTATTAGATATAAAAACCTGTACATCTAAAAATGTCACCGATTCCCTGCTTACATCAGAAGTAAAATGCAGATTAAGATCACTTTCATTGATTTCATGTATGAAATTTAAAACACTTTCCTCGGAACCACGCCATACAATAAATAAGTCATCAATAAACCGGAGCCAACATGTGATATTAGTGGTGCAGTATTTCTCAAATTTGCTCCTGAGGACCAGTTCCTCCCACCACCCCATAAATAGGCATGCGTAACTGGGGGAGAAACCGGCCCCCATTGCTACACCTTGGACCTGTTGGTACATTTGTCCATTAAAAATGAAGAAGTTATTGTTGAGGCAGAATGTTAGCATTTCTAAAAGCATTTTGGTATGTTGGGCCAGTTCGATAGGCCTGCGGCTAAGGTAGTACTCACATGCACGCAGGCCATCCTTGTGCTTTATACATGTGTATAATGAACTGACGTCCAACGTTACCAACAGCAGGTCTGGGCTCCACACTACATCCTCCAATTTTCGCAGAAAGTCACTGGAGTCTTGTACATATGACTTTAAAGATTTCATGTGTGGCTGCAAAAAATAATCAATGTACCTTGAGAGGTTTTCCAACGGGCCACCACATGCTGCAATTATTGGTCTGCCTGGTGGATTGGAGATACTCTTGTGGACCTTTGGTATGAAATAAATATATGGAGTGAGTGGATGATCTTTTTTAACATACTTAAACTCATCTCCACTTAGCATGCCAAGGCCCTTCCATGCCACCAGGTTCTTACACAAGGCCTCTAACATTGCCGTGTATTTCTGAGGATTGCTCTTTGTATAGCATTGTGGGTCATCTAATTGCCTGTGCGCCTCCTCAAGGTACTCCGTGGTAGGCCATAAAACAATGTTCCCGCCTTTGTCTGAATTCCGAACTATAACTTCAGCATCTTTTAACTTAGTGGACAATTGTTTTAGCTTTCTTTCCTGATTCGTAAATTGTCGCTTATTATTGTCAGTCTTTAAGGCCATCTTTTTCACTTGTTGCACCACAGCATCGCTAAATGAGTCAAGGCCATCACGTGCCGCCAGGGGAATGTATTTGGACTTAGGTTTAAATGGGGTGATTGGTTTCATCTGACCACTGGATGCCACTATCTCCTGTGTCCTCATGGTCTCATCAATCCCCAGCTGGCACATGTCACGATATAGATTTAGGTCACTGACTGCCAGTTCAGAGGTGCTAGTCGTTAATCTTGTTGGAACATTTTCTGTGCTGGCTGTCTTATTTAGGATTTGTTTCTTAAGTTTCAATTTCCTTATAAATCTGTAAATGTCTGCCCTCGTGGTGGTATAAGAGAAATTAGACTCAGGGCAAAAGCTCAAACCTAAGCTTAGAAGCTGCTCTTCTGCAGCTGATAGTTGAACTGAGCTTAGGTTGATTATGGATTTGGCTTGTTTCTCCTTGCTGGATTGATCTCCATCACAGCTCACAGTATTGGAAGAATCCATAGTGTTGTCTTTGGCTAGGCCTGGGGTTTCTTGCTCCTCCCCCGTCCACGGCCTTGTCCCCGCTTGGTTGGCTTGCCTTTGTTTGGCTGCTTTTCTTCTGCCCCTCCTGCGTTGGGACTTGGATGGGACGATTTTCCCTGGAAGTGCGATCTTAGGGTTGCCTTTCTGCTGTCTTTCAAGACCGCCAACTCTTCCCCCATCGTCAAAACAACATTGCTTCTTGCCCCTTCATTGTCCGAGCCGCTTTCTGCGGCCGAGCTGTATATAGATATCTCATCAGATTCTGCCGGCACAGCCCCAGTACTGGCTGCTCCTCTCTTGCTTGCTGTGGCTCTTCTTAGATTATCGTAGCGACGTGCAAATGTGAATATTTGGCCATTCGCGTAGTCATCCCGGTCTCTTTTGAATTTATATATTTTTCTTGTCTTGATTTTTTCTTCCTCCTTGGATAGTCTTGTTATCATTTCATTCCTCATTTTAGTGGTCTGTGGGTTTTCCTTCTCACCCTGTAGTGCTTTTATTTTCTCCTCAAGAGTGTCTATCTTTGTTTGGAGTTCCTCACCATCAATTTCTGCAAACTTCACCAGAATCTGCATTAGTTTCCGTGAGGATTCAAGGTTGCACTGACCCCATTCTTCCATCATTAAAGGGTTGGGGTTTTCGTAACTGGGGGCCAGCATGATGCGAAGTCCTCTAGGGACTCTCCCTACATCCAGATATCTTTTGAGGGAGCGAGCTTCCCACCATTTAGACTGTTCATTTCTTTTCAGTTTTTCCAATTCCCTGAACAAGTCTCTGGCGGTACTGTTAGCAGCACCTTCTGGCCCCCCTGTCCGCACTTCCTTCTCAGCAATCACCTCCTGCTCAATGTCATCTGAAAACATTGCTTGCGCAGCGAGCTCACGGGCCCTCCGTACATCGCCTGACATATTCTGGCTAGTGGCTGTTAATTAATCAAGTGCTGAATAACGTGTTTAGCAAAACCGCCTAATTTCGCTTCAATAGTCTATGTCAGCACAGCTGACTCTAGCGGTAAGCCACGTACCTCCTCAATCCGATTTTCACAGTTAAGTGCTTTCTTCACTCCGTGCCACTGGCTATGCTCGCATCGAAGACGCAGGTCGGGACCAGCTGCCTGTTTGTATATCGGCGCCACCCGGCGCCCACAATGCACGCTGATCTCTTAGCTGCGCCGTTCTGTTGTAGCCTCAGGGCGAGAGATTCTCTTGTTCACCGGCGTTTCCGCTGTGCGCACGGTGCATAATCGGATGGCTCCACTCCTTCCCTTGAATGGGATCTTCAAAGTGCCCCCGGGGTCCCCGCCAACTCTCCTCCACGAGGAAGGAGCTCAGAGGGTTGCCGGGCAACGAAGGACTGCTTGCTGTGAAGCCGGCTTTCAGAAGAGGGGGTCCAACATCGGCAGCAATCCAATGCCGATAATTATCTGCAAATACCTCGCAGCAGCGCTCCTCCAAAGAAACACGAGGCAAGGACCAACTTTTCTCAGCATCTTATTTATTTAGCCATTAACCAGAAAGTCATGACGCGTTTCGGCCGTCCCAGCGGCCTTGGTCACATGGCGATACAGAGTGCTTTTGCCCCTTTTAAAGTGATATCGTGCAGTCACATGTTACATTGATGGACATAAACAAAATACTACCTGTATAAATACATTTGCCTGTATTTTCTCATAGGTGCCAATACAGAGGTGAATTAATAGCTGTATAAATACATAAATTAATCCTATAATCTCATGGTATAAAAAATTCTTTTGTGTATATACATTTGCAGCTTCAAATCTCATGTGAAAGAGTATTTATAGTTTTGCAATTTTTATATATAACAGCTTTTCTACATAACATGCCCATATCTGAAATCTGGAAAAGCGGCTACTACTGCATTTCTCCATCACATGCCCATATCTGAAATCTGCACGGCGGCGACTTGGAGGTCCGTCCATACATTTACGAGGCACTACTGTCTAGATTCAAACACCAGAACAGACACCAAAGTAGGCCAGGCCTCTGATTACGGCTGATGTTGTATGTTGTGTCATTCTCTCTCATTTGCCTGCAGGTGGAAGACGGGCTTGCTATTCTATTCAATGCATATGACTATTGATGAGGAACCCCTGGAAGAGCAGATTAAGTTACTTACCTGTAATCCTAGCTCTCAGGCAAATGAGATTTTTTTCATTGTTAAAGGAGAATATATATATATATATATATATATCCTGAACTCCGTTTTCCCACAAGCTCGCACAGCTCGCACAGCCAGCAAGTAGACACCGGACACGGACCTCGAGGTACTTCACAGATTTATTAGGCAGAAAGAGTCACAGACGTTTCGGCTCGGCGGAGCCTTGATCACATGACAGCGATTGCAATGTAAGGTACACCTTTTAAAGTGCTAGTGCGTGATTAACTGAAATCACCTGTGCAAACTTCCGTGTAGACATAAAAGACATACTAGGCAAAGCACCCAATTATATTGACAATTCCATTTTCTGAATAGATGTAAAATACATTTTCAAAATTGATATGACATATATGTTGTACAGAATCAATGTTCATTGTAACATAGATTATATAAGTAGTTCTTTTAACAATCATTGTAAAATACATTAATCCGCCTAAGAGGAACCTTATTTACAAGTACATAATCCTCCTACCTATTAACTCAAAATATTGGCGAGTTTTGAATTTATGGACCTCAGATTGATAAATGAATCAATATAAAGTGCTGTGTGCTAACATTATAAAGTGCAAAATCGTGCTTTAAAGTGCATCATTTTGATAAAATGTGCAAATTTAGCAATACTTGTGCAAATACGCATGTTTCACTATTCCTAGGTCCATGTTGGAAATACTTATAAAAAAAAAAAATCAAATATTTTCCAGCCTAATGTGTTTGAGGGAGGAGGAAAAAGGGGTTCTTAACTCTATTCACATTCAACCGTATACATTGCATTTTCTTATTGGTAAAACGGATTCCAAAATCACATCACAGTTCAAGCAAATCACATGAATCTGTAACATTAATAATTGTATGGGTGCCATAGTTGCCGTGTCTAAGTGTTATGTGCAAAGGAATAGGTCAAAATAACAAGGGTCTAAAAGACCCAAAAACCAAGCCCCAAATAAAATAAAATAATAAAAAAAAACCATGTTAAGAAACTTCGTGGTATACTTCATCATACTGATTCCTAACCAGGTTAAAACAGTGCACTGTGAAAAATAATAACATACACAAATAGTATTCTCAAAGCAGCATATCATTTCCATATAGGTTTATAATAGTCGGTGTAATTTGCCTGTATTTTCTCATAGGTGGCAATACAGAGGTGAATTAATAGCTGTATAAATACATAAATTAATCCTATAATCTCATTGTATAAAAAATTCTTTTGTGTATATACATTTGCAGCTTCAAATCTCATGTGAAAGAGTATTTATAGTTTTGCAATTTTTATATATAACAGCTTTTCTACATAACACGCGAGACGGAGGTCCTCATCCTGGGCTCTTCACCCTCCGCCTGGGACGACTCCTGGTGGCCTCCCGCCCTGGGCACCGCACCCAAACCGACAGACCATGCACGCAACCTGGGCTTCATACTGGACTCCTCCCTCTCCATGACCAGGCAAGTCAACAACATCTCCTCGGCGTGCTTCAACATCCTACGCATGCTACGAAAGATCTTCTGGTGGATCCCCTCCGAGACCAGGAAGACCGTCACCCAGGCCCTCGTCACCAGCCGACTGGACTACGGCAACGCCCTCTACGCCGGTACCACCGCCAAGCTCCAGAAGAGACTCCAGCGGATCCAGAACGCCTCAGCCAGACTCATCCTCGACATCCCACGAACCAGCCACATCACCGGACATCTGAGAGACCTCCACTGGCTCCCCGTCAACAAAAGAATCACCTTCCGCCTCCTCACCCACGCACACAAAGCCCTACACGACCAGGGTCCGAGCTACCTCAACAGCCGAATCAACTTCTACGCTCCCAATCGCCACCTTCGATCAGCCAACCACGCCCTCGCCGCCGTCCCCCGCATCCGAAGAGCGACTACGGGAGGAAGGTCCTTCTCCTACCTGGCCACCAAGACCTGGAACTCCCTCCCGACCGACCTGCGCCTGACCCAAGACCACCTCGCCTTCAGGAAGAAGCTGAAGACCTGGCTGTTCGAGCAGTAGCGGCACCCCCCCTCCCCAGCGCCTTGGGACCCTACGGGTAGTTAGCGCGCTATATAAGTGTCACTGATTGATTGATTGATTAACATGCCCATATCTGAAATCTGGAAAAGCGGCTACTACTGCATTTCTCCATCACATGCCCATATCTGAAATCTGCACGGCGGCGACTTGGAGGTCCGTCCATACATTTACGAGGCACTACTGTCTAGATTCAAACACCAGAACAGACACCAAAGTAGGCCAGGCCTCTGATTACGGCTGATGTTGTGTCATTCTCTCTCATTTGCCTGCAGGTGGAAGACGGGCTTGCTATTCTATTCAATGCATATGACTATTGATGAGGATCCCCTGGAAGAGAAGATTAAGTTACTTACCTGTAATCCTAGCTCTCAGGCAAATGAGATTTTTTTTCATTGTTAAATGAATATATATATATATATATATATATATATATATATATATATATATATATATATATATATATATATATATATATATATATATATATATATATATATATATATATATATATATATATATATATATATATATATATATATATTACCTACTGGCGGTCGCCAGTAGGTATATATAGTTAGGATTTTTTCTCTATGGGACTTTTGAAAATTCTATGCCTAATAACTTTGGCGTTTGTGGACGGAATTGGCTGAAATTTTCAGGAAAATGGCACATTTTGTTTCTGAGCAGCACCTGGAAATTTGGGGGGGGTTCGTCAAGGGGGGGCCGAGAAAAAAGGGGGGTCCCAAAACGCGTTTTTCCCATGTTATTTTCCATAGGGCGGTTGGACTCACTTTTAGCCCGAACGGCTGAATGGATTTTCACGAAATTTGGCAAAATTGTAGGGACTGTTAGCCCGATGTGCCTTTGCTAGGTCTCAATATATGTGCTTCAATGGATTTTGAGAAATTAACGTTTAAATCAAGATATATATCTGTAACAGCGCTCCGGGCAGCTATCTGGTTAGCGAACCTTTCGCGTAACGGTACTTTGCGATGAGAAGCTGATTGGCCCTCCGGTGTCTGTCAACATTCTAAACAGTCCGGAGCGGCCGCCATCTTGTCTCTCGGTAGGATCGAGAGACAAGAGGAGGCCAAAACAAAGGGGGAAATTACCATAAGGGGGCATAGTAGATCCTCGTTGACCCCCTAGGTTTTATGTGGAGGTTTTAAAAGGGCCTAGAGGGTCCAAAAAAAAAAATTTTTTTTTGCGTGGTAAGCGCCAAGTTCGCGAACCGGATAGCTTTCTGGGCAGCGAACTTTATGGATAAAAGAATGAAAGACTTTTCTAATACTGTATGTTAATTGTTTGTTGTTTTTCTTGTTTTTTTTTGTTTTCTTTGTTTATTTTTTTTTTATTATGATTGTGTTTCATATTTTATTAAATTTTCTAACATTTCATTGTCAGAAATGTCATAATTTATTATAGGGTGTAATTGTTTTTCATTTTGAAGCAAGTTGTCTACTGCTTCAACACATTGTAGAAGTTCGTGGTCTCTACTGTCATCCATAAAGTCATCAAGTTTGTCTTGGCTGTTCTCCTTCAGTTCAATCGAAAATGAAACTTGTTGTTCGCCTTCCATTTTGCCTGAAATTTTGAATAAGAAAATATATATTAGTAGAGATAGGGCACTGTTGGGATTAATTTTAGATAGGCAGTTTTTATCAGTGAATTTATCTTTTGGCAGTGTATAGTATGAGAGTGGAAATAGGACTATAAAAAAGTGTATGTGATTTAACCAAGACAAGCCTTACTCCATTGATAACTATAACAGAGAAGTCTATCTAAATACATTACTACTACAGAGGGATAGTGTATATCTAGCAGAAAAAGTCTACTATATTAAGTCATAGTGCACAATATATTAAATTATAACTTACCTTCACAAAGAAGTTGAAGTTTTTTGAAGCTTTTGAAATAGGAGGTACAACAAGAAGTAGTAGTCAAAATGGCTGTGTTTCCTTCTCTCCCTTTATATATATACAGGTATATAACCAATCAAATGTCAGGTAATAAAAGTAGAAAATGAAAGTAACATTTTCATTGGTTGTCAATTCCAACAATTCAGATGTGTTTTGTGAAGTAATTTACCTCACGGTACTTGGAGAGGTCTACAGGCTAAATGGCTAAATGGAATTTCAATGAAATTTGTGAGAATGGAAGGGATTGTTATGTAGTATGAGCTAATCTATATTTGGTGAGAGTGTCTCTAGTCGTTTTTCTGTAAATTACTTTCCCGCCTTTTTTTAGGACCGCTTTCCGGGAAGCTGCCCGGTTAGCGAACCTTAAGCGTCACGGGAGTCCACCATTTTGTGTTTCGTTCGCATTAAGATACAAGATGGAGGGCAAATAATGTTTAGAATGGGTAGAAGGGGTCATGGTAGACTTATCTTGACCCCCTAGGTTTTCTGAGCGTGGCTGAGGAGGCTTATATGTGCGGGAAAAAAAATGTTTTTTAAAAAAATTCCGCGAGGTTAGCTTTCGGTTAGCGAACCGGGTAGCGCTCCGGGGAGCGAATTTTGTGGAAAATTAGTGAAAAAAGTTAGAGAAAAATAATAATTGTGAGTGATCAGATGTAGGGTAGCTCTGAGAAGAGCTTTTGGGTTTATGGTACATTTAGGTACTTATAAGTAGGTACCAATGCACAGTCTTAAATTCAGAATGAAAATTCTGTTGCCCTCATCTGAGAAGTGAACTCCATCTCCTCTGTAGATATCTTGCATGTAGTAACGCAAGTTGTTGTTGTACAGAGAGCCCATTCCATGGTCTCTCATGTAAGCTGAAACAGATTTGTTTACATGCTTCCTCGCTTTCTCAATTTGTGGACAAAATTGGTTGGACCACCTCCATTTCTGTCTTTGGCATATATTGGAATATACCAAGGCAGTTTGAGGAAAAAGTGCCATTAATTGTGCCAAGGTGTCCTTTAAAAGCATTTCCAGACCTACCCCTGTCAAAGTGCCCAAATCATTACCTCCACAGTGCACTATTAACAGGTCAGGTTTTGGCAAAAGCATAAAGGTTTTCACCAATGGAATCAATTGGTGACATTTTAATCCTCTTTGGCCCAACCAGTTAATTTCCACATCTTGTAAATTGAGGTTGTGTAAATTTCTGCTCTCAGCATACCTTTGAGCCCAGTGGATGTAACTATGTCCAACAATCCAGACGTTAAACATGGTGGAAGAAGGTTGTTCTGCAGTCAGATGAAGTGTGGTAATGAAAGGGCAGTTGAAACAGTAGGAGTTTCTAAAGAAAAAAAACTGTGGTTTTACTATGCTAATGATTCATTAGCAGTGATTGGTGCATTTCCATTTCGGAAAACAGAAAGTTAGGGTGCATGGATGTGTTCTTTGAAAGATGTAATTTGAATGGTCAAGGAAGAAACAATTAATGAAAGATTGCACTGGATACGCAGGTGCACTGAGAGTTCAGAGTTCAATTGAAACATTGTTTTGTGAATTTGCAAACATGAGAGGTCTTCCAGGAGGTGGTTGCTATGGAAACAAGGCAGACAGGGCAGAGGGGGGAAGGGTTTTGATTTGAAAAAAGTGAGGGAAGAGGTATGATTGGCTAATATGAGAGATATGTGAAAAGAATATCTGTATTTCTGTGCTTTCAATAGCTGCAGCCTTTGGAGTGCATCCTTTTTCTTCTGCTGAAGACAATTTGGTGTATTTCTGAGACTGTTTTCAAAACTCAAAAAATATTTGCTAAGGTGAGAAAAGATTTATTTAATTTAGATAGAGAATAGTATGATTTAAGGAGAAAATGATGAAGAAAGCTGTGTTTTTAAAATGTGGTTTTGTCTCTAGTGATATACTAATAGAATTAGTTTCATAGAGAAATTATAATTGCATATTTGGTGTAACATTCTGGCATGCAGTAACACAAGATATTGTAATACATGGAGGCCATTTCATGGTCTGTTATGTAAGCTGAAACAGATATGTTGCTTTTAAAAACGATTTAAGAAATCAATTACATTTCTGGATATGTACTGCTAGAGCTTTATAGGTTGTTTTGGGCCATATTTATAAGGTATTTGAGTGTCTAAGATGTTGTGTTCGCCTTTTAAAATGTAAAGTGTTCCTCATGGGGCAAGTGTCTTGTAAATACGCTCCCACTTGCGCTTGGCAAATTTAGATTTTGATTATGGGAGTTACCTAGCCATGTTAATAGTGTCCCAAAAATGGTGCTAGGGCATTCCAGAAAACACTTTCATGTGTCTCAAGGACATTTTTAGTTATTTCTTCATGAATGCAGGTATACAATTGATTTATATGCTGTGTTTAAAAACGAATTTTGAAATGAATTAAATTTCAGGATATGTACTGTTAGAGCTTCATAGGTTGTTTGGGGTCATATTTAGAAGGCATTTTAGTGTCTTTGAAGTTATTTTTCCCTTTTTAAATGGAAAGCGTTCCTCATGGGGCCCTGAGCAGTTCTTAGCCATGTTATTTAATAGGAAGTGGATAACATGGCTAATAGCATTTGCTGGAAAATGCATGAATATCGCTGATTTTTCTGCTATATTCTTGCATTGTGGCCGTTTTTTTTCACATTGCTTCATAGGTTGTTTGGGTTCATATTTAGAAGGCATTTTAGTGTCTTTGATGTTATTTTTCCCTTTTTAAATGGAAAGCGTTCCTCATGGGGCCCTGAGCAGTTCTTAGCCATGTTATTTAATAGGAAGTGGATAACATGGCTAAGAGCATTTGCTGGAAAATGCATGAATATCGCTGATTTTTTTGCTATATTCATGCATTGTGGCCGTTTTTTTTCACATTGCTTCATAGGTTGTTTGGGTTCATATTTAGGAGGCATTTTAGTGTCTTTGATGTTATTTTTCCCTTTTTAAATGGAAAGCGTTCCTCATGGTGCCCTGAGCAGTTCTTAGCCATGTTATTTAATAGGAAGTGGATAACATGGCTAAGAGCATTTGCTGGAAAATGCATGAATGTCGCTGATTTTTCTGCTATATTCATGCATTGCGGCAGTTTTTTCCACATTGCTTCATAGGTTGTTTGGGTTCATATTTAGAAGGCATTTTAGTGTCTTTGATGTTATTTTTCCCTTTTTAAATGGAAAGCGTTCCTCATGGTGCCCTGAGCAGTTCTTAGCCATGTTATTTAATAGGAAGTGGATAACATGGCTAAGAGCATTTGCTGGAAAATGCATGAATATCGCTGATTTTTCTGCGATATTCATGCATTGCAGGCCTTTTTTTATCACATTTGCAAGCACTTCTTAGCCATGTTATCCAATGGGAGGTGGATAACATGGCTAAGAGCATTTGCTACAAAGGTTGTTTGGGGTTATATACCATTTTTGGGAAATTATTAACATGCCTATCTAACTCCCATAATCAAAATCTAAATTTGCCAACCGCAGGTGGGAGCGTATTTACAATAAATTTGCACCATGAAGAATGTAAAATAGCATACTAGATACTCAAATAACTTATAAATATGACCCAAAACATCTTATGAAGCACTAGTAGTGCATATTCCCAGAAATGTATTGGTTTTCATTTAATGATTTACTTCATTGGTAGGCCTTCACATGTTTTTTTACCTTGGTTTTTTTTCAGTGAAAATCTTATCTGCAACCATGTGTTGGCCTCACCTCAAATAAACAAAACAGGTGATGGACTGAATGTGGATCAATGACACACATTCACCCCAGTCCAAAGATCTGGGCCTAAACAAACCTTTAGATAGGCTACATCTTATCGTCATCCTGAATTAATGATTTAAAATATTAGGGAGTGATTTATGAGTGTTGTATGCCTGTTTTGTACCATTGAGTGTCATTTTTGTGATGCAGTGCTGGTGGAAAATATTTGCTATGTTAAATAATTAGTACGGCATTAAGTTTTAGATGACTGTTATTTATTTACTGTTTGGTAATAGTGGTCAATAACATTTTATATTATATTTTTTCACAGATTCAACTGCAGATTCTTTCATAGTTTGGAAAATGCCTTCCAGAAGTCGAATACGAAAGGCTAGAAAACGTCAAAGACAGCAGGATGATGTTTTATTGCAGCAGTCCTCTTCCCCAAATACTTGTCAAAACACCAAGAAAGGGCCGGGTAAGAGCACGAAATCATTCTTAAGAAATATTTGTAGTAAAAAAAATTTTGCACAAAAAAATGTGTCTGTTCACCAAAAAAAAAGTAATTTAAATGGAAAGGAGAGACACATCACAAATGTTACTGGTAGAGGAAGAGATAACTCTGTGCATGATAGTAGAAGGAAACAACAGTTTAGGGACATTCGACAACGAATGTTCCGTAATAGGATATTAGTTAATTTATTGAAAAATATTAAAAAGAAAGGCCAACAGAAAGCGGCATTTTATAGGAAGAAGAAAAATGTAGAGAAAATTATTGATCATGCTTTTGAAATCAAGCGAAAGTTGTTTATTTTGGTAATTAATAGAATTAGTAAACTAAGCAAGGTAATTTCTGATTTCAAAACAAAAAGTAGATGGAAGAGAGTAGTAAATCGTACTAACTTTTGTGAAGTTTTTTCTGGAGAATGGATGCATAGTTCAAGTTCTGAGGCATTTTTTAATGAAGAGACTTATTTTCAGGATAATGATTTGGTGCATGCAGTTGACATCAATGGTCGAGCTTATGAAGTGAAGGATGGTTGTCCAGTTGAAAAAGAACAACTTGTGACAACAGAGACAGAAGAGGCGCTAAGTGATGAGGTTTTAGGAAGACGTCCTAAGGGTCCTGTGTACATTTGGAAGTGTAGTTCTATTTGCAGTGTGCGACAGGTTTCCATCAATTTGCTTTGTGATTTTATACGGACATTTAATAAGAAAAGTTTGAAGCAGAAAATGAAGTTGTTGCAAAATTTAGATCCTTGCAGAGTGAGACAAATGACAGGTTTGCGTGGTCATTCACTGGCTTGTCTTTCCAGGAGAGTATGCCAGAGTGTTTTTCATCATTTCAGGATGCTAGCAGTGCATCATAATAAAGTGAGAAATTTAGTGAGAATGTTGTATTATGCTAAGAGTCCAGCAATTATGCTTAAACAGTTATGTGCTGCTCTTTTGCATGGTTCTGAAATAGATGTGAAGAATCTTTGTGAAGAAATTGAGTTTTGTTACTTTGGTAGTAAAGATGAGAATGTTCAAATTGACCCTGAAGTAGAGGGTAATGTGGAAGATAATGTACAGGTTTCCAGTACAGATAATTTTCAGAAGGAAATTGCCACGTTTCAGATGAAATCAAGTGAGAGGCCTAATTTCACTTGTGTATGTTGTCGACGCACTTATTATAAGAATCAGACTAAGGTAGTGGATTTATATGCAAAAAGTGAAAGGGAAAATAATAGTGAATGGAAGGATTTAGCCACATACTTGATGGTAGAAAATTATTTTGATTTGGGATCGGATCAACGTGTGTGTACTTATTGTTGTAATAAATTAAACCAAAACCAGATGCCTGCTAGGGCAGTTCATAATAATCTGGAATTGGTTGAGATTCCTTCTGAATTGAAGGATTTAAATACTTATGAATCTATTTTGATTCAAAGTATCCATCCCTTTCAGGCTATTGTAAGAATGGAGCCAAAGACAGGGAAGTTGCCTCCAGCAGATTTACAGAGAGGATTAAAGGGAAGAGTTGTTTATTTGCCTCTAGATTTGAACAAAAACATTAACACAATTGGAATAGAAAAAGTGGAAGAGGAACCTCTGGTTATCTTGGTTAATGGGGTTCCGACAAAGAATAAGAAAATATGGCAAGATTTAGTGGATGTTAGGAAAGTCAAAAAGGCAACAGTGTATTTGAAGAAAAATAATAAGTACTATAAGAATGTATATGTTGCAGAAGAGGAAGTAAGTGATGAAGAGGATAGCGATTTGTGTGCTGGCCAAATTGAGAAACTAGAGGCCTCTAAAAGTGAAGAAATATATGAACATTATAGTGTTCATCCTTTGCATTCCAAGGAAGTCATGGGGAATGCTATTGAGTTGTTTCAAATGAAACAAGCCAAAGGGAGTCCCATTAGTGTTTGGGAGGAAAGTTTGGAAGCTCGGTGTTTCCCACAGCTATTTCCCACAGGTCAAGGAGGAAGATATGATGAGCGACCTCGTGAAATTCCTGCGTCTGAATACCGGACTTTACGATTGTATGCAGAAGATCCTAGGTTTCGGCAATGCATTCCCTATTTGTTTCATCTCCTGTTTGAAAGCGATCTGTCTGGACTTTCATATGCAGTGAACCACATCTTAAAAAGTGGTATACAGATGCGTAACATCTCGGCAAGTGACTTTATGCATAAAGTCAATGTCCAAGACAGTATTTTGGATTCTCACTTAATTAATCTCATGGCGTGTCAGCGTGGTACTAATGAGTACTGGTACCGTCGTCATGGTGATTTAAAATGTATGCTGAGGAACTTAGGAACTCCGACATGGTTCCTCACTCTGAGCTGTGCTGAGTATGGCTGGGATGACTTACTTGAATTTCTACGAGAGGCAAATGGAAATATTGAAAACATTGAATTCAGACACCTGGAGAACTGTGTTCTTTGGATCCTGTGAATGTATGCAGGTACTTCAATCATAGATTTGAAGCTATGATGTCTTTCATCACAAATAAAAAGAATCCACCTCTTGGAGAGGTGTTGGATTTCTTCTGGAGAAAGGAGTATCAAGCAAGAGGTGCCCCTCATATACATATGTTGCTGTGGATCAAGGATGCACCTAAATTTGGAACAGATCCGGATGACTTGGTGATGAATTTCATCGAACAGTATTCTACATGTGCTGTTCCAAACGCAACGGAGAAGAAAAGTCTAAGAGAACAAGTTCTACGTTTCCAAAGCCATCGTTGTGGGAAGTACTGTCGTCGTAAATTCAGAAACAAGGACAAGTTCTACACCAAATGTCGTTTCAACTTTCCACGACCGGTGATTTCTAAAGGAAGAGTGAACAGTTTGATGTCTTCGCTGCGACATAATGTGACGAGGAAATCACCCAAGAATACATACAATTTGAAAAGGAACGAAGAGTCCAAGTACATCAATGACTACAACCCAGTGATTTTGTCCATGTGGAATGCGAACATGGATATACAGTTTGTGGCTGACAACTGTATGGCAGTGGCTCGGTATGTGACATCTTACATCACCAAAAAAGAAAAGACCGAACTGAAGGATATGTGGGAGGACATTTCCCATGAAAAGAGCCTCAGCAAGAAGTTGTACAGTTTCAGTCTGAAGATGTTGTCGCATCGAGAAATTGGAGCTTACGAATGTTCTGATCGATTGTCTTCAGCAAGTCTCTATGCCAAATCCAGGAGTCTCGTTTGGGCGAGTCTTGGTCTTGCTGCAAAGCGAAATCGAGTTCTAAAACCTGTTCGGGAAATTGAGTATTTGGCAGTAAAGGAACCAAACAGTACCGACATTTTGAAGACCAACATGTTGGATACATATTATCCAAATCGAAGCAGTCACCTTGAGAATGTTTGTCTATATGAGGTTCTCCAAAATTATATATTCAAGAGGAACATCAAAGAAGATATTGAGAAAGGAGTGTATGCTGTAATTGGAAGTGAGGGATGCCTGGTCAAGCAAAGAAAATGCCAATTAGTAAACCATCGAAAATTAAGTGGCGAATCTCCAGAAAAAAAGGAGTTTTTCTATTTAGCACTTTTGCAACTTTTCAAGCCTTGGCGTGCAGAAGAGGAACTGCTTGGAGATTTCCTCTGTTACGAAGACTCTTTCAATGCAGCCAAGGAGTCCATAGAATGTCCTGCTTTTTCTAAATATCAAGAAATGCTAACTTTGGAAATTGAGCAGGAAGCAACGATTGCAGCCGAGATTGCCAGAGACAGTTCTCAGGACAGTCAGAGTTCTGTTTCATTGAGTCAAGATCCACTTGGAGGACCTATTATCGAAAATGAAGCTGCCACTGCTATGAATGAAGTAGAAAGAGCCATGGCACATGCTCAGGAGGATTCAGTTAACTTACAAGACTTGGAAAAACAACTCAACGTTGAGCAGAGGAAAATATATGATGAAGTTACCAAGGAAATTGAGCACGGATTAAGTCATGAGAAGAAAGAGTGCTCGTGTACGTTGTTGAAGCCTGTCCGACTGTACGTGAGTGGAGAAGCGGGAACTGGAAAAAGTTTCCTCATTAAAGCAATCTCTTGTTATTTGCAGGAAAGGACTGAGTCATCGCTGTCTTGTGTTGTCACCGCTCCTACTGGACTGGCAGCACATAATATTAAAGGTATTACTTTGCATCGTCTATTGATGCTGCCGGTGGAGCATGACAACAAATTACAATACAACAAGTTATCTGGAGATGCTTGCTGGGAAGTTTCAAGAGTCTTGAGGAAAATGAAACTACTTATCATTGACGAAGTAAGCATGGTTTCCAATGTCATGCTTGCCTTTGTGCATTTGAGAATGCAAGAAGTACTTAAAACTGAATATGATGTCTTATTTGGTGGGAAACACATTATTGTTTTCGGAGATCTTCTACAGCTGACACCAGTAAAAGGTCAACCTGTGTTCAAAATACTCACGCATGAAGATACCAGGAAGTGCCTAGGGAGCATTGGCAACGTCAATATATGGTTAAACTTCAATTATGCAGAACTGCATCAAAATATGCGTCAGGCAAAGGATGAAGATTACAAGAATATTCTACAAGATATTAGAATTGGAAAAGTGACCGAGTATGGGAAAGAAGCTTTAAATGCACGGTTACTGTCAAATTTGTATCCCAAACAAGAGATTGTGCCTGAGAATATTTTTCAGAAAATTACTGAGAAGAAATCCGGGATATGTCTCATGCCAACTCTTGCAGAATGTGCCATCTTCAACAACAAAATGTTGAATTTAGAAAAGCAAGAGATTGTGAAACTTGAAGCTATCGACAAATTAGAGCATATGGGATCAACAATTATTTTGTCAGATAATTTGAAATCAAAATTGGATTCATTAGAGAAGACTATATCTAAGACAGCGGGTTTTGAAAAGACTCTGAATGTGTGTTTAAATTGCCGAATCATTTTGAGACGGAATTTACATGTAGAAAGAGGTCTGGTAAATGGATCAATGGGTAATGTTGTTGATTTTGAGAAATACAGAAATAGAGATGGAATAGAATTTTTACGAATTAAATTTGATGGCATTGAGGAAGTACAGAAAATTGCTCGTTGTTCTGCTAGGTTTTTGCTTGTTAAAGACTTATATGTTCGCCGTAAACAGTTTCCTGTTTGCTTGGCATATGCGGTGACAATCCATAAATCGCAAGGTTTAAGTGTAGACTGTGCATTGGTGAATATTGGAAGTTCAGTGTTCAAGGAGGGTATGGCATATGTGGCATTGTCGCGAGTTAGAACTTTATCAGGATTGTACTTGATTGACTGTGATGTCACAAACATTTGTGCGGATCTAGATTGTGTTAAGGAATACAATAGGTTAAGAAGAGAGTATGCGCCACATTTGCCTCAATATCCTTTGTTTGAGAAACGTGTGGTAGGCCGGAAACGTAGAAATAGTAGTAATAGTAGGGAGGTTGTTGCAAAAAGACTAAAAGTCAATGAACCGAAAGTTGTTAGCAGAAAGAAAGTGGATTCTGTTGAAGATGTTGTCGGTTTTCAATTTGAAAACAGTTCTGGTGTCAACTGCTATGCAAATGTAGTGGTTAATGTTCTCTTTTCACTAGAGAGTTTAAAAGAACAGATTCTGTTGAATTCTGAACAAATTTTATGCTGTTTGTTGAATTCTGTTTTCGAGAAATGTAGCACTGATCGAACAAAAGTAGAAAGTGTGTCTGAAGTTCGTTATCTGTTAGATGAATGTTCAGGTCAAACAGACTTCTCTGAAAATAATCAGCAAGATTGTCAGGAGTTTTTAATGTATATGCTTGATATATTGCAAGTTGAGGGTGTAGATGTAGATCACCTGTTTGGGCTTTCTTATCAATGGCAGCATGACTGCGAGAACTGTATGGTATCAAGTACTACTAGTGTAGACTCAGAAAGATTTATATATTTAACTTTGCCAGACAGTAAATCAGTCTCCTTTAATAAGCTAGTAAATGCAGCGGATCACAACATGGAGTGTAGCCAATGTAAATGTGATATGATGTCAACATTATTTATACGTAGATATGGCCAGTATGTCATTTTAATGATGCAACGATGTAGGCCTGATGGAACAAAATTGTCAACTTTAATAAAACATTTTGTGGCTTCTCAGCTGTCAATATCAGGGAGGACTTTTGTTACTGTAGCAATTATCTATCACGATGGTTCATCAACTACATCAGGACATTATACAGCTTACTTAAAGTCTGGAAACGGCTGGTCATTCTGTAATGATTCTGTTGTAACGTTCAAAAAAAAATTGCCGTTTGACCTTAAAAATTCTTACCTGGTGTTTTTAAAACCAAAATTTTAAGTAGAGGGAATGTAAGTCTGCAATGCTGTCTCGATTAAAAATTCAACTATATAAACCTGATGCAAGTAAGTCTGCTTCATAGTAAGCAGTATCAGTGTCATAGGAAAAGGAGAACATGAGTGACAAAGAAGAGTAAGATATTAGTAGTCCAGGATTG
Source organism: Lissotriton vulgaris (assembly GCF_964263255.1). Lineage (NCBI taxonomy): Eukaryota > Metazoa > Chordata > Amphibia > Caudata > Salamandridae > Lissotriton > Lissotriton vulgaris. Next base: position 1,806,973,020 of record NC_141685.1, on the reverse strand, counting down.
TGAAAATAATCTCAAATATTTTATTTTTGAAAGTTGCGAAAATAGAAAATGTCGGGATTTGATTGGAAGAATTACAAGATTTGCGAATCGCGGCAACATGATTTGGCCTAGTGGAAACATGTGATATAATGAGAGAAGTTTTTTTTCTATGTAACATATTTCACGTATCGATGGAGGTTTTCTTTCAGAAAGTGGCGGGCTGAAAATATTTAAAGCACAACAGAGTGGATGCTGTTTATAGGAGATCGTTTGACGTCATTGAAAGTAAGTTAATTTTAAGAAGTTTTGAAAACAGATTTCTTAGGTTGTATGGGTTTTTTAAACACAGTCATTTTGATTGTGTTTTTTTTTCCCTGCTGTTACATGATGAATACCTTCAAGTCACTGATTTAAGTGAAATTTGATACATTCTGAGAACAGCAAAAATAAACCATTTAACATGTATAATTAATGTTATGCTTTTTGTCCTTATGATATACATTTAGAAATGTGTGGTACATATGGGTAAGCTGAGTTCTGTAAATATCAATTTTAATGCTTAGAGTGCTGTACTTCTGGGTAGTGTTTTTTTTTTTATAAAAAAAAGAGGCCTCACCTCAAAGAAAGCTCTTGAAAGCACACATCTTATTTGCATCCTAAAACAATCATTTACAATGTTAGACACAATTTTATTATGGCTTTACATCTTTTTTGCGCTGCTATTGCATCACTATTGTGAGACATTAGCAGTGCAAGAAAAACATCATGTTCCAAAATAGGCCTCAGTTCAGCAACATCAAGATACAGTTTCTTTTGAATATATATGTTTAGGATTGTGTAGGTGACGTAGAGAAGCAGAGACTTCTGTAAATGTCAAAGTTGTTGAAAAACTGTTTGGTTTTGAACCTTTTCCCTTGTCTTTTCTAATTTTTAAATACATGTTTTAATATTTTTTGAAATGTTTGTTCTTTGTTTTACAGATTGAAAGTATGAAAAAATATTTAAAAAAGGTAACAAGAATTATAAGGTAAATATTTTCCACTCTTTTTACCCGCAATGCACTGCTGATGATGTCACTGACACTATCTCTCATTTACTCTCTCTAGCTGTCTTTCTTTTTACATTATTCTCTGATTACTTCCCTTATACTAACTCTTCTTTTTTTTAAAAAAATATTTTTTTAGTTCGCTTAAAGTTCGCGAACCGGTCAGCGAACTTGAAGCGAACCAAAAGAAATAGAGCTTGCCAGAGTGATAAACATTCTAGCAATTTTGTTTGAAAGGGGAGGTAGTTCTGAAAAGAACTGTTTTTTTTTGTTTTTGTTGTTTTATATTTTTTTTTTATTTTTTGAACATTTTTTGATTTTTTTGTATTTTTAGAACTGTTTTATGTTTTTTTTGTTTTTTTTATGGAGGGGAGACAACAAAAAACAGGCTTTCAAAACGGCTCAACTGGAGCAAAAAAAAGAAAATTACTTTTTGGGTGCATTAGGGCATTTATGATTTTCATATGCAATGTTCATGAGGTTGACACTCATGTTGCCATATGATAGCATTTCACCACAGTAAACACAAGATAACTTTATGTGCTGGAAGTTAGGTTGGATGTTGGGCACAGTCTCTTGTGCCTCTCTTCCCGTCAAAGACAATGTGGATGTCGATCTTGCTACAGGAGTTGCCGTCGGATTGTCTACAAGATCCCTTAATTCAGCCCGGCTGTAGTTATTGGGATGCCACCTGCTCATGTGACGGTGCATTGTATAGTTCCCCATACTGTACTTCTTTTCTGTGCCTCTCGACAATCTGTGATCACAGATGAGGCAGGTGGCATATTTTGCATTCACTTTCTTTGTTCCAGGAGGGATGGTGAAAAACTGCCATATGAAACTGGATTTTCGTTTGGAAACCCGGGGCAACTCATCAACAAATTGTTGTTCCTCTGTCTCCTCTTCTTCTTCTTCCTCATCTTCCTCCTCTCTGTTAGTCATAATTTGTGTAGGTGGTCCTCTCTTCTTATGAGGAGGTGGAGGTGGTGGTGGGGGTGCACCAGCTGCAGCAAGAATGGAAGCCATTGTGGATCTTCAGATAAATGGTCTTTCTCTCACCAAGATGAAAGTCAGAGTGAGGAAATAAGGAGGGATTTACATGATTTGGGGAAAACAAAAGTTCTGAGCCAATGAAAAGTGTTATTTTTAGGTCACATGACCTAGTCATACATCATTTGGAAACCAAAAGTGAAATGAACCAATGAGAAGTTTGATAAACAAGTCACATGACCTGTTCCGCTTACGTTACGCGGCGCGCGCCGCGTCCCAGATCGCTTCTGGACCGCGGTCCGGAGCACTTCCGGGAGCGCTAACGCGACGCGTCATTAGACGCATTACGCGATAACGTGATATGTCGCGCTTCCGCGACGCGTCACTGTTCCGCTAACGTAACGTTGACCGGTTCGCGGACTAGATCGCGGCATCAAGATGAGCTAACGGAAAGCTTCCCGGTTCGCGAACTAGAAGCGAAGAAAAAAATATTTTAAAAAAATTATCAATAAATATCTATATATATTTTGGGATTTAAAGAATAATACATTTTACAGCTACAGATGTTAGCTTTTAAAAAACCAATGAAATTCACTGAAAAAACCATAGGTTATAGACCATATATAGTTAGAAATTTACATTTAAAAAACCATTGAAATTCAATGAAAAAACCATAGGTTATAGACCATATATAGTTAGGAATTCGCATTTACAAAACCTTATTTTACTCGCACAAAACCATTGAAATTCCATATATAGTTAGTTGCACTAACTATATATCGCGCACCCGCAATCCACTGCTGATGATGTCACATATTACATCATTCATGACATGGTCAGTGACATCACTGATGACATCACTGATGACATCTCAAATGACATGACTGATGACAACATCCAGTGACTGTATGTTTCTGTAAAGTTAAAATATCTCTTACATATTGAAGAATGAGTGGATGTATAAGTGTCTGGATGAAGGATTTAGTAGGTGCATGACTGACTGTATGAGTGAGCTATTAAATGTGTCTCACTGAGTGCATGGGTTAGTGACTAAACTGTCTTAATTTGTGCATCATTATGTCTGTTGTTCTGTAAACTGTTGCATGTGTTGATAAGTAGCTATATGAGTAACTATATGGGTTATTGATTGGTTGCCCAAGTATTTGTATGGGAGACTGTGTGTGTTTGTGGGTGGCTGGGAGGTGTATGACTCTGTGCATAGATGTGTGAGCAGTTGATTCACTAGATGTATGGTTTCAAAAGTGCATGTGGAAACAACTGTATGGGCGGTTGACTGTGTGCATGAGTGTATTGGTGAGTGAATGGATATCTCAGTGCTACATGTCAAAGTAAGTACATATGTAAAGCACAGTACATGTGAGAGTTGACATATATAAATAACTGTGCATAAGAGCCAGTGAATGTGTGAGTGGCTGTATGGATCATTGTGAACTTGTATCAGGGATTGTATAAGAGAGTAAATATGTGTTAGTATATGTTTGAATAAGTAAAGTTTGTCTAACTGTATAGTTGAGGAAATGGAGGTGTGATTGATTCTTTGCATGACTGACTAGGTGTGTGAGTAACTCCATGGATGAGTGACAGTCTGTGAGTGTCTGTTTACACTGATTGTATCTAAGGTTATATTAGAGTCTGAAGAGGTTCATCGTATTATCACATGAATGATATCATCAGTGATATGATCAGTAATGTCAAATGAGATGTCATCAGTGATGTTATCAGTGATGTCATTTGAGATGTCATCAGTGATGTCATCAGTGATGTCACTGACCATGTCATGAATGATGTAATATGTGACATCATCAGCAGTGGATTGCGGGTGCGCGATATATAGTTAGTGCAACTAACTATATATGGAATTTCAATGGTTTTGTGCGAGTAAAATAAGGTTTTGTAAATGCGAATTCCTAACTATATATGGTCTATAACCTATGGTTTTTTCATTGAATATATATATATATATATCACACAGTTCCAGTTTCCCAAAATTGAAGGACCACCAGGAAGATTCGTTGGAAAACGCTCGGTTTTAATTTCATGGCTGGCTTGTGGCATGTTCACAGGAAACCTCACACATTGTTCATACTGCCAGACGCGTTTCGGGAGAAAACCTGCTCCCTTCTTCTGTGGCACAATGTACTCCGCACCAGAACCGACTTTGTAATTGATAGTCACGCCCCTGGGCGGGGGCGCAGCCACTCCTGCGGCATCATGGACTTTGTAGTTTGTTCACCGAGTGGTTTGTTCAGTTCAAGTGCCCTTAGGTACCAAAATTAAAGTCCTTTAGTGGGTAGTGAGAGTGACCAGGGAACTGTGTGATGTTTAAACGGCCGTCCCGGTCGTGAAGTGACCCCCCAGTTCATGGATCCGAGTCGGCACCACTGGGTGCGCGATGACAGCGGATGGAAGGCGCTTGAGCACGATTCCAGGTAGTGCTCACGCGAACGCTTTTTTCATGGCGATGAAGCAGAGTGACAAGTCCCTGGTCACTCTCACTACCCACTAAAGGACTTTAATTTTGGTACCTAAGGGCACTTGAACTGAACAAACCACTCGGTGAACAAACTATAAAGTCCATGATGCCGCAGGAGTGGCTGCGCCCCCGCCCAGGGGCGTGACTATCAATTACAAAGTCGGTTCTGGTGCGGAGTACATTGTGCCACAGAAGAAGGGAGCAGGTTTTCTCCTGAAACGCGTCTGGCAGTATGAACAATGTGTGAGGTTTCCTGTGAACATGCCACAAGCCAGCCATGAAATTAAAACCGAGCGTTTTCCAACGAATCTTCCTGGTGGTCCTTCAATTTTGGGAAACTGGAACTGTGATTGGTATATATATATATATATATATATATATATATATATATATATATATATATATATATATATATATATATATATATATATATATATATATATATATATATATATATATATATATATATATATATATATATATATATATATATATATATATATATATATATATATATATATATATATATATATATATATATATATATATATATATATATATATATATATATATATATATATATATATATATATATATATATATATATATATATATATATATATATATATATATATATATATATATATATATATATATATATATATATATATATATATATATATATACACCAAACGCTCACTTCCATCAAAATGAGCCCGACACACCAGGAAAATTCAAAACTGGATTTATTTCAGAGAGTCTCAGCAGCGCCTGGTTGCAGGTATTTAGAAACGCTGTGGCAGACGCGTTTCAGCATTGGCTTTCTTCAGTGCCTCGTTTCTTTTGCAGATCTCACACCACGGGCTTTGCATCTTTACAGAATGGTTCCTTAGCCACTCCCATGGCGAGATTGTTATCAGGTGCGCTGCGGGTTCTCGCGCTGGCCTGGGTCCCGTTGCATTCTGGTGAATGTAGTGCAATCTGGTAACCCATACTGTGAAGGGTATTACCAAACACCCAGTGGCATTATCACAGCTTCTTTCACCTTCGGCTTCAGGTCCCAGGAGAACAGTTTGTAGCTTGAAGCCAGTTGTTTTCCCCAGTAAGCAAACTACATCGCTCTCTCCCCAAAATCGACGATGACGCACAGTGGCTTTGTCTCCGCTTGGGGGGGGTGACACGCTGTACCTTCCAAGTACGTAGTCCACAGAGTTGCTGGTTGGCTGTGTCACTCCAGACCGAGAGGGGGTGTCGGTGACCAAGATCCAGCTACTTGGTCCATATAAGAACACCAAACGCTCACTTCCATCAAAATGAGCCCGACACACCAGGAAAATTCAAAACTGGATTTATTTCAGAGAGTCTCAGCAGCGCGTGGTTGCAGGTATTTAGAAACGCTGTGGCAGACGCGTTTCAGCATTGGCTTTCTTCAGTGCCTCGTTTCCTTTGCAGATCTCACACCACGGGCTTTGCATCTTTACAGAATGGTTCCCTAGCCACTCCCACGGCGAGATTGTTATCAGGTGCGCTGCGGGTTCTTGCGCTGGCCTGGGTCCCGTTGCATTCTGGTGAATGTATATATATATATATATATCTCTTCAGTACTTAGATGAGTCCCTGGCACCAGAGAAGCAGATCCTGATGACCTCCGAAGGAGGAGGAGGACGCTAAGAGCTACAAAAGCGGAGAAGATTGAAGAGATTCCAACTTGGCACAGGTCGACCTGACCTGTCTGGCGTTCGTCATCTCCTCTGCATCAAAGAAGTCCCATCAGCAGCCGTTGAGACTCCAAAACCTTGGGAGGACTGCCTGCCTTCAATAAAGACCAAGAACTCCCATGAACATCAGACCTGTTCAAAAGAACTCCTAAAGAAGAGATCCTGAGGCCTCTGGAACCGCCAAACCCAGACACCTGAAGCAACCACTGCACTCGTTGCCTCCTGCCGGAGCTGAAATGGGCCAACAAGGTTCATCAGTCCTCCAGAGCCAGAGTCCATCGTGGGTTCACCTCTCCTGGACTCCGTGAGGTCGCCAGCAGTTTCTGCACATCGACCCCTCTGGACCACGAGTGCTCCGGTAAGAAAATCCCAATGCCTAAAGACACCCCTGCACCCGACACCCCCTGGGCATTGGATAAGAGACCAAAAGTGTCCCCTGGAACCCAAGAATCGCAAGGCCTGAGCCAACTTGGTGGTTCAGCCGGACTGGCTTCTTAGCCAGAGCATTCAGTCACTTTCTGCAGTGACCGATCTCCATTACAAGCTATTGGACACCCAACGCTGATTTGCATCCTGCACCCGGCCACCCTCATACCGTAGGTGATGTACTGTTAGTACTGCCTTGGACCTTGCTCTCCACTCACCTTAACTCCTGAAGTCAAAATACTGTACCTGTTTTTCAAACTTGCTTGTCCTTCCATAAGATATCATTGCAGAACTCTGAAATTACACTGTGTCCACTTTTAAAAAAAACCAATTTATATTTGAAAAGTACTTAACTGAATTATTTTTCTCTGATGCCTACACCTACATAAACATGTTTGCTATTTTTATAAATTGGTGTGGATCTCCTTCTTGAGTCATGTTGTCATTTTTAAATTATTGTGTGCATTTTACAAATGTCTTGCACTCCTCTGTATTAAGCAGAAGACTGCTCGACCACACTATCCCCTAATAGAGCACTTGGGGATTGCATAGTCCATGTCTACTAGCCCCTGGACTCTTTACACGGTATAGCACATAATTGATTTATCACACAAAGAGCCAACTTTCTACAATCATCCACAACGCTACGCATCTACCAAAGTACTTTACAACTAGCTAAGTCATTGCCCACGTCCATGCCCCTAACCAAGTTGCAAACCCCAATCAGCTATGTGTGTTCATCAGTTGCTGTCCTTATATATTCTGATTGCAATGCACTGATGTATGAGGCATACGTTCTTTCACTCTTGGTAGTGACAATGAAGAAATTAAGAGTCGTGCACAGGACACTAAACCTATAATTGTATTGCAGGCTCGGAGCTTATTTTTGTAACTCCCTAACCAAAGAATTCTTATTGCATTGCTGTATTCATGTTTATTGGTAAACTTCAATAAACAAATTTTACAACAAAAAAATATTGTCAGAGCAGCCCATCACTAAGCGAATAATGGTCACAATGTGCAAGGAATGTCTTACTAATGCCAGGGAAAGGGTATTGGTGCAAAAGATGGCCACAATAGGTATCACTTGCAGTGTACTAATACAATCCATGGCTTGGTGGATAAATTAAAAATTATAAAGATTTCTCAAAATGCAGGTCGAAAACATCACAGGTAGAGAGATCTCGCTGGCTCAGTGCAAATATGTGTGTGCCCATTGTTAGTTTCAGACGGCACACAGACCAGGAACTCTGAAAATAGTATCACTAGGTACTAAAAGCTCAGCCGAAATAGTAATGAGTATATGAGAACTGATTTAAATGTTGATATAACAAAAAGGCTATCAGTTCCTTCCCGAAGCTCAAGTAAATTCAGAGGACAGAATATGCCACATTAAAAACGTCTGACCGATAAGGCATGGCCTTCCAATCATTTCATACAAAGTCTGAGAAGCGTGAAAGAAGAGGAGGAAAGAAGAGACCTCGATGAGTTATCAGATTGAACTATCATTCAATGAATTTGGAGGATGTGCTGAAGATGGAACATTGGATGAATCTGTACATTAAAGGAGACAAAAGCCTTAATGGGAAACAAATGCAGAGCTTTAAGGACCTGCGTAGTCTGGCAAAATTGGGGTGTAGCCACCACCAAGCAGCAGCTTCATGTTGAATAGACTAGCAGTCAATTAGAGTTAACTTAATGTCTACATAGAAGCTGTTAAAGCAGTGCAGGTTTGAGCCACAAAGTGCCAAAATAATATCTCGTCAGCTAGACTTAGAGAGGAAGAGGAGAATAAGAAAACTTTTCTTAGATAGGGGGTACACGAAGAAGTAACTGCCATGACCGGACTGTCTATCAGTAAGAAGATATGAAATTAACCCTAGGTCTTTTCAACTGTACCTAACGGTGTGGTGCAAGGGCCAAAATAAAAGGCCAGATGAAATGTGTGTCAGAAAATGGAAATGCCAATTGTTGATAAGAAGCTCTGTTTTGACCGTGTTCAACTTGAGCCAGTGGGTGCCAACGCCTTCTCTGAGTGCAAAAAGAGAGCAATAGAAAAGGCAGAGCTGTAAATATCTAAATAATTAGGAGGAAGTCAATTTTGAGATCCCTATGGCTCTGAAGCCCTGTAAATTCAACACCTGTGCCAGACAAGGTCCCTCCAGCGGGGGCGGGGGTTTCGAGTGTGAGTTTGCAGTCATATCCGGTCCATCTCAGTGCTGCTCTCCAGACCGAGCACATCACCTGGGTCACCTGCGGTATAGAGGCAGGAATGGAGACCCCATATAGGAGCCGTCATATAGTTCAAGTTCAGGAGGGAATACTCGCCCTGATATGCGGGCGCGGGCCCCTCCCCCCTCCTCCCCCATCCCCCCCAACACCAGAACCATCCATTCATTTATGGGCGCCCAGTTATAGCGGACATCGGCAAAGGGAGGCCGCATCAAAGACCGAGTGAACGCACTCACCAAAAGCTACTCTTGGTGGTTTACCAGCCAAAATGAATCTGCGCTCCATGGCTGCCAAGGCCTTGAACCAGGCCTGTGGCGGGGATAAAGCTAAAGAACATATAGGAGCCTCGGAAAGATTAACGTTTTAAAAAGGGCTATCCTGCCCATAAGGTTAAGGGGGAGCTTGTCCCATCATATCATATTCTCCTGAATCCTCAGAGAACCAAGATTAAGGCTCCAGGTGCGGCCCAGTTCCCAGGAAATATAAATCCCAAGATATTGGAAGGTAAGGCGATGTATCGGGAATGGGGGGTGCCAACGTTCATCTTGGCTGTCTCTTCTCAGCACCAGGAGGGCCTTATCCCAGCTGAACTTCAGTCCAGAGGCCACCAGGTGAGCTTCCAGGATTTGAAGGAAAAGCGGCCCATTTCAGCCGGTCTGGACAAAAAGAGTTTTACTTCATTGGTGTAGAGGGTTATTGGGTCCTCCATTGTTAGACGCCAATCTAATCCCCAGAATTGGGAATCTCACCGGATCCAAGCCGGATCCAAGCCGCTAGGGGTTCAATGACCAGAGCAAACAAGGGGAAGAGGTGTGGAGGAGGTGTGGGGAGAGAGGGGACAGCCCTGTCTGGGCCACCGTCCGATGGGCAACCGATGGGCAACAGGTGAGATAATATCCCACTAATACGTACCCGGGCCTGTGGAAGAGCATGTAGGATCTTAACGTATGCTCGGAAACTGGCCCAAATCCTTCCTCAGTGAGAGTCTCCTCTACGAAAGAACAATTGATTGACAGCGTCAAAAGCCTTATCGAAGTCTATGAGTAGTAGGGCTGCCTGTACACCTAGTGCTTTAATGTAGTCCAGGGCCAGGCTCTGAAATGTAATGTGGCGGCGGCGTGGGATAAAGCCACATTGGTCCGGGTGTACTGGAAAGGGAATGATCTGTAGTAGCTGGTTAGCTAGAAGCTTTGCATACAGTTTAACCTCTGTGTTAATGAGGAAAATGGGCCTGCGCAGCAGAAAAACATTGTAGTGACAACCCAGCTTGGGTAGGATGATATGCATTGCCACATTCATATGAGGGTTGGTATTAGCCTTGATGTATAAATCTAGAATAAATCTAGAATGGGTGGCAGAATGTCTGACCACAGCTTGCAATAGTATTCAATTGGGTAGCCGTCTGACCTGTGTGTCTTCCCGGCATTCAGATCTGCAAAGACATTTCCAATTTCCTCAAGTGTGATCACCTGCTCTAATTCTGTCCTATCTGCCACGGCTAGTTGGGCATTGGGATATCCGCGACCAGTGGGTAAGCCGATTTGTGCTCTGGGCAGGCCTAGGCCGGGTATAATGTTACATAGATGCAAGTAAACACTGCCACAATCCCTAGGAGTCTTCAACGATCTGCCCAGCCTCATTCCTGATATGGGGCATTATCCTTGCTTCTGTGGCTAGCCAATTGTGAGAAAGTGCCTCTTTTTGCATGGCTAGTCCCCACTTTTTGCCTGATTTTGATGTGGTTTCGATTGTAGAGCACAGGGTCCCTGCCATCCAGGTCTCCTGTGCCATTGCTTATTCCCTATTGGTACTTCTACCCCCTGTAAGTCCCCAGTAAGTGGCACCCTGTGTACCTAGAGCCTGGGAGCTGAAGATGGTCCCCAAGGACCCCCCTCACTGGGATCATGTCACTGCCCTTTCAGCTTGCATGCCCCTGGGAGGGAGAAAACAACAAAGTTGATACGGCTTGCTGCCCGGGTGCCATGCCAGCCAGCACTGCCTGAAGGTATAGGTAAGTCACCCCTCTAGCAGGCCTCACAGCGCTAAAGCAGGGTGCACTGTACCACAGGTGAGGACATATCTGCATGAGCAGATATGCCCCTACAATATTGGGGTCCAACCTTTAATATTTCAAGTGCCAGTGAAGCTATAGAGAGTACATGGGCTGGAAACTCGACAACTCGAGTTCTGCAGCACCATGATGGCTTCACTGAAAACAGGAGTGTTTGGTACCAAACTACTACTCTCAATCATTCCAAATTGATGCCAGTGTGTGATTTATCGTACCATGTACCCAGAGGGCACCTCCGAGATGCCCCCTGAAAACCTACCAACCCTGGTGTCGTCTCTGACCGGCTGTAGGCAGCCAGCCACCACCAGACATGTTTCTGTACCCCTCGGGGAGAGAGTACCTGCTCTCTGGGACAAGAAATAATGCACATCCTCAGCAGAGGTGTCACTCCTCCTGCCCCAGGATGGGCCAGTGTCTGGAGAGGGAAGCTTCAAAGGCCTGCCGTCTTAGTAATGCGACCCCCAGACTCTGCTGCTAGCAGCAGATGGCGGCCCCTGGTTTACACCCCCACTCTACGCAGGAAACCAGAGGGAAAATTAAGGAGACTAGGAGATGTGCCAACCTCTGTTAACTCCACCCCTAAGGTGGGAAGGTGAGGTGAAGCACATCTTTTGGTCCCCACAGGAGGGTTGCATAATTAAGGGTGTAGTCACCCCAGGAAAGGTGCCCATTGGCCCCATCTGCTACTCCTCTGAAACGCCTCTAGATCTAGCATTTAGGTGGCTCCCCCAAACCTAGAAACCAGATTCGTAACGACCTTAGAAGCAAGACAACCCTACAGAGAAGACTGAAGACGATGACTGCCTTCGCCCAAACCCTACCAGCTTGTTTACAGCATATGCGAACTTGCGAGCTGTCTACCAGCCAGCGACCTCTGAAAACCCTGGGAGGACTCTGCCTTCGAAAAAGACTCCAATCTGCCATGGACAGTGTAAGAAAGTGGCTCTGTATATACTGGACCAAAGGAAGGTACAGGGTGCACAGAGTCCACAGTATGGCAGAGGCTAAAGTTAGACATAACCTTAACTCTCTAAAGTGGTAGCTTGGTCGAGCAGTAAGGCAGTATCAGAGGACAGTGTAAAGCATTTGTTCTACACAGTCAGCAAATGGTCTCACACACACAAAAACTGAACTCTAGGCCCATTGTTTTATATATAAAAATATATAGTTGTTTTATTTTACAACCACGGTAGGTGGATTCAGCCCTGATGCATTTCCTGTACACAGTTGAAAGAAATCGTTTTTGTTACACAGGCATATTTTAAGGAATAGTTGTGAGTTTCGAAAATCGACACTTCGAGGAATTTCTGGTAAAAAACAGACAATGGATTCCTATGGAGGAAAATTGAGTTAGCAGTAACAGTTAGCAATAGCAGTTATAATTACTTTTCAGGTTCAGTGCTGGGCTCAAAGGTACAGCACTGGGATCTCTCCTGATAACAGGTGAGTAATTTAGTTTTCCTTGATCGGCTGATTTTTTGTGAATATTTTAAAGTTCCAAAACTTTCAAGTGAAACCCCGCCAATGTTACCCTATGGAGAAAATCAAGTTATCGGTCTTTGGGCAAGTACTCGGCTGGCAGAGTTAAGGTTCTGGGGGTAGACTCAGGGGTCTCCCAAGGTCAGGTAAGTACAGTTGTTACACCCTCACAGCACAGGGGCAGCCGGGTGCAGAGTGAGTAGGCCCAATGTTATACTACAGAGGATAGGGGGCCTTTGGTTGGTGGCTGCCAGCAGGCGGACCATGCGGCTGTGTCAGCTGAGCTCCTGGTCACTTACACAGGGCAAGTGGGAAGTAGGATAGGGTAGTTGCTGCACTTCCAGTGGCACACAGCGGCTGGGGGCAGGGTGCTTTTGGGCACCCAATGCTATTCAATGGGAAAGCTGGAAGTTCAACAAAGGCTGCAGGCTCAGGGACGGAGATTTTTCAGGTGCGACCACCACTTCGAGAGGTAAGTTGGGATCTTGGAGGATAGGTAGACACTCAGGAGTTGGGCACAGGGGGCCATGGGGCGCATGGTGCAGATGTGTCTTTTGACGTCAGGAAATCTTACCCTCTGCTGGTCGCGGTTGGACGGGTCCCTTGTTGTGAGGCTGCAGGCATCGTCGGGATCGTCGAGGAGGGTCCTTGGGTGCTGGATTCTTAGTCACAATCGCCGGGGGGAGCTCCTTGTGATCTTTGACCACTCAGGCACGGGCCGGGTTGGTGCAGAATGTGCTGGATTCGCGGTTTCCTGGGTGGCACCAGGGGTTGTTGCTGTTTGAGCACAACCACTGCTCATGGGAGTCCCAGTCCCAAGGCAGGCAGGTCCTCCGGGGTTTTCGAGGTTGCTGTTCGCAGGAGACAACAGGGTTTTAGCAGGATCAGGTTCAAGGATCAACAGGCCGGTAGGGCTGGGGCCAAGTCAGTTGGTGTTGTCCTTTTGTTAGCAGCTGCACGGCAGGTCTTCTTTCTTCTTCTTCTTGTTCTTCTGGTTTCAAAATCGGGATCTGAGGAAGGAAGGTTTAGGGTGCCCCTAAACACTAAATTGGGTTTTGGTCTCAACACAGTTTTAGGGAAGGAACACAGGCCCTGGGTACCCGATTGGCAGGAACCCAGGGCACACTGACTCAAAGTACATCAGCAATTCAGCAAAAAGTGGGGGCATACCATGCATGAATGATGACACTTTCTCAGAGACAGCATACCTGTCCAGAAGAAACTGACTCCAAGGGCTCCGGATCCAGCCCACTCTGCACCCAACGGCCATGCCTGAGTGGCTCACCTGTGCAGTGAAGTCTTCCCAGCAATCCAGACCTCATGTCCCGCACTGGCTGACCTCTCCTGATCTCCACAGGGGGTGCCTGCAGTGTGAATCTAGAGGCTCCCCCTGACCGCGACCAGCTACGGTAAGAAGACTCCGACGTTGATGTATGTTTGGTGCTGCTTTGTAGCCCCCACTGTGCTTGTGCTAACTCCAAAGCTTGGCCCCTGCAACCGATTTGCCTACCTGAAAGCAGTGTGGCTCCAGGCACCCCCAGTCTCCATTGAAAAGCATTGAGCTGAACTCAGATTTTGACCCCTGCACCCGGCGCCACTGGTGGTGCAGTTTTGGTCCTCACCTGACCCTTAATGACTTTTGGGTCTGAAGACAGGAATTGTTAGTGCATTACTTACTTGTTTAACTGCGATATTGTTTTTCCCTTAGGATAAGACTGGACTGTGCTGAAAGATTTTAAAGTGTCGGTTTTGCAAGGTGAAAAGTATTTTTATTTAAAAACACACTTACCTTATTGTGAAGATCTTGGTCTTAGAATACAATTAAAATAAAGTATAATTTTCTAAACTTCATCTGTATCACCTTGAGTCATGTGTCCATGATTGATCACTGTTGTGCAATAAATGTCTTACACTCCTCTGGTTAGTCCTAAGGCTGCTTGCCCACACTACCACTAATAGAGAACTTTGGTTTTACATTAAGCCCTGTACACTTTTGGGGAACGGTATCACCACCAAGTGGCATTTTCATATACAGAGCCAGCCACACCAATGGAGGAGCTTGCTCGATTTGCTTGATTTGTGGCCCACCATTCACCCCACCAGCCCCCCCCCCGACTCGTACAAACCACGATTGGAAGCCATCCTACATTTCCAAGCACACCCTGCGCAGCGCTATTCTATGTATAGTTAACTGGCATGAGTGCCTTTGAATCCACCCGTTCCCGTATCGAGGCTTCTAGCTATGTAATTCGGATCTGTTTTTTCTGTTATATCCAGCTAACAGAGTGAGAGATACCTCTCAATGAGGCCTTGTATACCTCCCAGAGGAACCCTGCCGAGTCTACCATGCCTTTATTTAAGTCTAGGAAGTCTTTCAATTCGGCGGCCAGGCATTCTGCAAACTGTTTGTCAACTAGGAGTCTTCCATTGAGATGCCACGCCAGGTGGTCCGATATCCCGCGGGGAGTATATGCAACCCTGAGTCTGCAACAGGTCAGAGGTCAGGAGAGACAGACAGTCTATGAGAGACAGCGGACCATGCGCTGTTGAACCAGGAGTGTATTCCTGTTTCCCAGGGCTCCATAAGCTGCAGGAGTCGCTGAGTCCCAATCCAGTTGACCATTCTGCTAAACCATTCCCCTGCCTCTGGGGTCCTCTCTGGTGTCTGTGCCAGTCCAGCTGTCCCATTGCATCATTGAAATCCTCCTCCACAATAACCACCCGAGAGGCATGGCAACTATCAGCTCTCTGAGGGTTGTCAGGGAAGATTGGTGTGTGGCAGGTGGGGCATATACACTTATTATATTGTACAAAGTGCCTTCAAAAGAGCCCTTCAGGATCATATACCGGCCATGATCATCCTGTGTAAATCTTGTCACCACCAGGGGTAATATTCGGTGTAAGAGGGTAGCCACATCGCGGGATCCAAAGTGTATACCCCATGGTACATCCTATCATTGCCTTTAAGGGCCAGAAAGTGGCAATTGTGTCCCTGTAGGGGAGTTTCCTGGAGACGGAGGACCTGGGATTCATCCTAGACTCCTCCCTCACGATGACCAAGCAAGTCAACGCCATCTCATCCTCATGCTTAAACACCCTATGCATGCTCCGAAAGATCTTCCAGTGGATCCCTACCGAAACCATCCGTCTGGACTAAGGGAACACCCTCTAAGCAGGAACCACAGACAAACTTCAGGAAAGGCTCCAACGCATACAGAACGCATCCGCACGACTCATCCTAGACATCCCTCGCCACATACACATATCTGCCCACCTGAGAGAATTGCACTGGCTTCCTGTCAGCAAAAGGATCACCTTCAGGCTCCTCAGCCACGCACACAAAGCGCTCCACAACACGGGCCCCGAACACCTCAACAGCCGCCTCACGTTCCACACCCCAACCCGCCAGCTCCGCACCGCCAGCCTCGCCCTCGTACCACGGATTTGCAGAACCACACCTGGAGGAAGATCATTCTCTTACCTGGCTGCCAAGACATGGAACTCCCAACCCACCCACCTACGGCTGACCCAGGACCATCTCACCTTCAGGAAACACCTCAAGACCTGGCTTTTCGAGCAGTAGCAGCATCCCCCCCCCCTCCCTCCACCCCCCCACTCCCCTCAGCGCATTGAGAACCTCACGGGTGAGTAGCGCTCTCTATAAATGTATTTATTGATAGGGTTGTGTCTTTGTGCAAGCTGAAGATAACACCCCACCCCCTTCATACAATCTAACAGACCGTTAACATTCCAGGTCATGACCAATTGTGTCCCCATGGTGGCGGTGGTGATACATTATAATTAGGGCTCCCGGTTTTATGGTATTTATTTTTTTGCCATTTCCATCTGTATTTATCCATATTTATTTTTGGGACATTTTTTCTGTATTTATCCACATTTATTTTTGCCACAAGCAAAATACGACGGTACAGCTAGTATCTTTCCACATTTATTTAAAGTGACACTGCACACATGCGCTCGGTTGTTATTGGTCAACACTATACATTCATCTGAAAACTTTGCCATTTGCAGAATGTCCCAAATATGCTCAAAAGTGCTATCACAAGCCATTTGTCTCAGAGCCTTGAAGTTTGTCATATGCAGAGTGCCACATCCTCTCCCCCATTAAACACCATACTGCCCCACTGAGAGAAACTCACACTGCCTTCAGCTCCAACCAAATTGTGCCCCACCAGCGTTAAAGCGGTCCTTGGCCATTACTATGAGGATTGATGCTTTGTGTGTGCAGAAGAGAACAAGCATTTGCAATGCAAACGGTCTCGCATTTACGCTAGTTTAAGCTATTGGCATTGTAAAGGACAATGCCTTTTATTTATCTGTTTTAAAAACCAAAACATAAATAAAAGGCATTGTCATTTACAATGCCAATAGCTCAAACTCAAGTAAATGCGAGACCTATTGCATTGCAAATGCTTGTTTTTTTAAGTGAGTGCTTGAAGTAGGAGGACAGAAAAAATACGCAACAAAGAAAAAACAGTGAAAACACTTGTTTCATTGCAAACAAAGTTTTACTGCCTATTACACCAATTGTTTGCAAATGGTGACAAGTTCCATTTAGCCCTGTGGCTCCAGCCACTTAAACCGGAGATGTGAAATGGAAACCATCAACAGACCCAAGGAGTAAAAGCAATGTTACAAGGTCTAATAACCGTTATCAAGCACTTTTTCAGGTTTAGCGTACTGTGTGGCAAACACTCAGCAAGCTGTGGAGTCCCCGCATCTTTCAAGAAGCTCAATGGGTTTGTTGTTTCAGAGCAGCAAGGCAGGTGCCTGCAGCAATATAAGACAGGTGTTTCTCTCTTGGGTTATCACATCTGGCACAGCATTCTCTTCAGACTCAACACGTTTACAACAACATTGGATCTGATCTTTGTACATCCCAAGTGGCTCTCATACCATTGTCTCCCAGACAATACAATCTGAATGTATGTGTTCTGATAAACTAAAAACATGCATATTGAAGTTTCAATTTTGTGAAATCCTTACCTCCTGGAAAAGACTGCTTGACACCGAAGCGGAAACCAAATCATGCCGCAGTCTTCTCAGGTGTAGGAGTTTCTCCCTGTAGTCATGGACAGTTGCAGGGACAAGCTCTGCTTGCAGTAATATTGTAAACACAGACTGACGCTCCTCTGCCCCCTCACTCTTAAAAACACAAGAGAGTTCTGTCAAAAGCAGCATCTGTATGAATACAATATCTAAACCAGGTAATGAACAACGACGTACAAACCCTACAATTTCTATAATGGATTTAAAAAGCTACTCAAATGAAATCTTATAATGTGTACCTCACTCTCAATATTCACAATGACCAAAAAAATGTCCCAATTGCTTCATACGTCAGAGACAACTTTACCTTCTTTGCAACTCTGTCCCAGGATGGCTAAGGAATGAACAAAAGAGGAGTGTGTGCAGGAAAAAATGGCAGAATAGTATAACTATGATTTACCAAATATTTTACATTCCTGAATGATTCTTAAAATGCTATGGCACTTAATCGAATCCTGGAGTTGATGTTTACATGATAAACAAAAAGTACTGATAGTATAACTGCAAAAATATGAGAGCCAACTCCACTGGACTCCTACATATAACACCTCGCTCTTGAAAACATAGGGGGCAGATGAACCTGGGCAGGCCTGTTGGCTGCTCCTTGGCAGGTACTCCGGCCTAGCGAAGGGGCAAACTATACGTCTGGAATACTGCATCTTACTTCTTCCTACCCCCAGGACATAAATCATAATCTCTAACCTGCGATTAGGAAAAGTTGTGTAACAAAGTTAAAGTGCTCATGTAGTGCTCTTGTGTAAAGCATTCTGAAGCCCATTGAGCTGTGTCCGTGCTTTATAAAACTCCAAAATAAGTAGGTGTTTTAAAATCCTAAATACAAATAAATTAGCATGCTTTTTAGAAAACATAGTCCAGATCTTCATCCCCGACCCCACAAATAATTAAAAAAAAGTCAGCAGTGCCCTTCTTACTCAAACCCATTATATTTATTGAACTAACAGTACTAGTCTCGGAAAGGATGAGAGTATACATCTCTCAGGCTCTAGGAGATATTCTGTTGTGGTTATTCCATATTTACATAAAATATGAACAAAATCCTTGGCTTCGACTCTTGCCTTTCTTTTTCACTTTAAGTGACTTATCAGCCAAAGTAGCTCCCGTGGGACTCAAACTAAGCTACTGATTTAATAATTCTACGTATGCTGAGTAGCTGTTTACCTAGCAAACAGTTGATATTCCCATTTTTGCTTTGTTTGCGCAGATTAAAGTGCAAGACAAGCATTTGGCAAGTCACAATAAAAACACTGATATCCAAAGCAAACTTCTAAAAGTAAATTTCAAATAATTTAAGTTCCTAGTCTTTCAAGCAACCAGTGGAATTTCCCCCTCCAGTAAGGCTGGTCTCCAACTCTTGTAGATAGAGCGCAGAAACTTTTCACAGTCTTTGTTGGCAGGACTATTTGCTTTCACCTGCCAGCTGCTGGTGCGTCAGACTATTTTACTCAACGTGATGATGCAGACGTCTTCCTTGAATGTACGTTAGGGCCTCTTTCAACAATGGAACTACGTGTGACATCTATATTGTTTCGTGAACAGATTACTAGCTATACCAAACAAACGAGAGAAAATCACAGAGGCTTCTCCACAGCACGGGTCACTGGTTTGTTATGTGGGATCGAAAATGTCTTTCCAGTGCTGATGCAATGTATATTTAGTTGCAGAAATGATACGTAATAAGATTTGAAAATACTGCAGACCATAAGCAATCGTTATCAATCATCATGCCAACGGTAGATCATCATAAAATGCAACAAACCTCTAGATTTGCAGGAAGTTGAACTTCAAAATGGTTTAGAATTCTTATGGCCAGAAGCCGTACCTGGAAGAAAGATGAAACCAAATTCAGTGAAGTGTGATTATCACACTCAAACAAATCAACAGCTGCACATTCAGTAAGAAAGCGTCAATTTGCCTTGCCTTAGACCAGCAGAATCAGAGCTTTTCTTAAATACTTGGCCAATTAAGACGCAATGAATGATGGGAGAATGGAAACAGCTTGTGTCAGTTCAGGTCTCAGGTGAAAGGTAGCAGAAGAAAGCCTAGCCAAAGTAATATTCCCTCTCAAGCTTGTTTTTGGTCACTTTCAGGTGACTTCACTTCATTATTATTCAAACAATACTAAGAGGAGCTCCTAATGGCTGATCTCAATAGCTTGAGAATAGTGCATGTTTTAGGAAATGTGTCAATTTTCTGGTGGAATTGGTGCACTGTTGTTTGTAAAGCAGCACTCCAAGTATGTCACTAGGGGCCAGATGTAAGACCGTTTTCTGTGGTTGCAAACGGGAAATCGGCCTGTTTGCGAAGGCAAAATAGGTCTGTTCTATGTACAAACCCTACTTTGCGAGTCGGTAACAAATTACCCAGTCCCAAAAAGGGTTTGCAACTCGCTTGTGTTAGACCTAGCATATCTTGGCGTGATTACCCGACTTTTTGCCTCTGTCTCCTTTGCTGTTAAATGCTTTGGGTACTTTTCCACTGCTGATCAGTGTCAAAGTGCAAGTGTTCCCTATGTAAAGTTGTGAGAAAGTGAGTTTCTGTTGCTGTACCCCCCACTTTCTGCCTGATACCTGATGCACTTTTCCTTGGTGTGCCCTGGGTCCTTGCCAAACCGGTACCAAGGGCCTGTGTTCCTTCCCTAAAAACCGTACTAAAGCCTAAACCCAATTTGCATCTCTGGCAAAATGTCAACCCCTAGTAAATGGTACCCTAGGTACCCAAGCATTGTGACCAGAGAAGACCCCTAAAGGCTGCAGCACTTATTGTGCCACCCTTAGGGGCCCTGTACCCTGACACACACACACTGCCCTTGCAGGTTGAGTGTCCTGGTGCAGAACTAAACGAAGAGTCGTTATGGCATACATCAGCCACCCCTCTAGCTGGGTGCCCTATGCCAGTAATGCGGGCACAGGTGCCTGAGCCCTGTGCCCTTACAATACCCAGGGCCATTCCTGGGCACTGTAAGTGCAGTGATGCAATTAAGAGTTTATGGTGCTGGGAGGTTGTCATTACGAACTCGACAGCATCATAATGACTACCCTGAAGGCTGACAAGTTTGATATCAAACTTCTCAGCACATTAAACCCACACTGATGCCTGTGTGGGATTTAATGTAAAATGCACTACAGGAGGCATCTTAGAGATGCCCCCTGAAACCTAACCTACAATCCACGTCTTGTCTGAGAGGCTGCCATACAGCAAACATGATGTTGGACCCCTGGGTGGAGAGCCCTGCTCTCCTGGGCCTGCAACAAAGCACATCCTGGGACGAGGTGCCAAGCCTCCTCCCCCAGGATGGGCAGGGTAAGCTTTAAAGGCATTCCGCCTTTGTGAGCTTCTCTAGACCACTTGCTGTACTCAGTAACTGGCCCCCAGCAGTTCCGACCCCCATTCTGGCGGGAAGACTGGCGGGAAACCCTACGTCAGAAAGGCGGGTGTGCCAGCCTATGCCAAAACCCACCTCCCAGGTGGGAGAGGTGAGGTGATGCACGACCCCGGGCTCCGGCCATCTTGACGATGGGGAGCCCTGCCCAATCACAGCTAGGCTCCTGCCCCCCTCCCACAGGAGAGGAGCAGGCTAGGGGTGTACCCACCCCAGGACAGGGATCCATTGGTCCCTGCCCTTGCCCTACCTGTAACGCCCCTACATTTAGTACACAGGGCACCCTGAACCTTTTTCCTTAGATCCAGATTAAGAAACAAAGAAGATCAAGGAACAAGAAGATGTGTTGTGCAGCTGCTAAAAAGAGGAAGACACCAACTGATTTGGCCCCAGCCCTACCGGCCTGTCGACCTTCTAACCTGCTTCTGGTAAACCCCGGCGTCTCCAGTGGTCAGCAACCTTAAAAACCCCAGAGAACCCGACTGCCTTGCAACTCTGGCTACCTGGATCTCCCACGAGCAGTGGTACTGCTCAAAGCAAGTAAAAAACACTGGCATCAGCCCGGAACCGCAAAACCTGCACACTCTGCACCCGCCAAGCCTGGCCTGTGCTGTGCTGGAGTGAATCAAGACCCTGAGGACGTCACCCCGGCAATTCTGACCTGGAATCCAGTGCCTCAGGGACCCTTCTCGACAACCCTGACGATGCCTGCAGCCTCAGGACAAGGGAACCCTAGAACCGCGACCAGCAGGGGGTAAGATTTCCCGACCTCAAAAGACCCCCCGCACTCGGCACCCCACGGCCCCCTGTGTCCAACTCCTGGGTGCCTACCTATCCTCCAAGATCCCAACTTACCCCTTGAAGTGTTGGTCGCACCAGAAGATCCTCCGTCGCCGAGCATGCAGCCTTTGTTCCCTTTTCAAGATCTCCAATGAAGAACATTGAGCGCCCGACGGCTCAAAAGCACCCTGCAATCAGTTGCCAGAGTGCCCCTGGCAGTGCACCCTTTGTCCTGATCTACTGGCCCATTTGCCCTGAGCAAGTGACCAGGAGCCCAGCTCGCACAGCCGCGTGGCCTGCTAGCCAGCAGCCACCAACCGAAGGCCCCCTGCCTCGCATTGGATAACATTGGGCCTAACTACATTTGCACCAAGCAGCTCCTGTGCTGATGAGGGTCTACCAACTGCACCCACCTGACCCTGGGGGACCCCTGAGTCTATGCCCAGAACCTTAACTTCACCAGTCGAGTACTCACCTGAAAACCGATAACTCACTTTGCTTTCATAGGATAACATTGACTGGTTTGACTCAAAAAATCTTCTAAGTGTGAAGTTTTGAAATATTCATCTAAAATCAGCCGAATAACGAATTCCGAAGTACTCACCTGTGATCAGGAGAGAAGCCAGTACTGTACTTTTTAGCCCAGTACTGAACCACAAAAGTAATCCTAACTGTGTTTACTAGTAACCTGAAATTTCTCTCATAGGAAACCATTGACTGTTTTTCTCTGAAATTTCTTCGGTCTACTTTTGAAAATTACAAATATTGCTTAAAAATCGTACCAAATACTGAAACATAATTACTTACCTGTCTTAGGTAGAGACCCCAGTACTGAACCTAGGAGTCCAGTCCTGGATTACAAAAGTAACGAGAACCCACTTTAACTGTGACTCAAATTTCCTCCTATTGGATAACATTGCTAGTTTTTGACTGAAAAGTTTCTAAGTGTCAAGTTTTAAAAATCCTTGCCATATCTAAACCGTTTTTACTAAACTGTTTTCAGCTTAGAACTCAGAACTGAATCCAGGATCCAGTCCTGAAGTTACAAAAGTCATCTATAAAGTAATCAGCTGCATTTATGTGGAAAACCCCATTGAGCTCAATGTTAAATCGTGTTTAGAATTGTGTCGCCTACTGCAACCACTGCACCTATTGTGTTTACAAAGTTTATTGCCTCCTTGCAAAGTAATTACCTGACAGTGCTCATATTGAGAAAAGTATATTTTGATACCTAATGGTTCTAAAAATAAAACAACTATATCTTTTGATATAAAAACAAATGGCCTAGAGTTCAGTTCTTGAGTGTGTGAAACCTTTTGCTGACTTAGTGTGTACAACAAATGCTTTACACTGTCCTCTGGTACTGCCTTACTGCTTGACCAAGCTACCACTTAAGAGAGTAATGTCACACCTGACTTTAACCTCTGTTATACCTCTGGGGGTTGGTGGTCTCTATACACACTGTACCTTACTTTGGTCCAGTATATATAGAGCCACTTTCTCACAAAAGTGTAATGGTAATTGGTTGGCAATGATTGGTATGCTTGCCTTACTAGTAAAGTCCCTAGTGATGTGCACTGTGTGTGCCAGGGCTAGTAATGCAAAGGCGCGCAGAAAAGGGAACTCTGGCCTGAAGTGTAGGGCCTGCGCGCAGTTTGCTAAGTTAGCATGTTGTCCTGACAAGTGCAAGCACTTGTCAGGCCTTACTTTCCCTTTTGCATACACATGAGGCACCCACCCTGTGGTAGGTCCTGGGTAACCCCTGGGCAGGGTGCAGCGTAGGTAAAAGGCAGGACATATACTAAGGTGTGTGTTCTGTCCTGACAGTGAAACACACTCAATTTAGTTTTCCACTGCTGAAAGGCCATCCTGCCCATAGTACAGAAAGGGGGAGGCTGGGTGTTGTGTTTGTAATTCTAGTTTCCTATAAGTTTAAAATGGAGAGGTGAGGTTTAGTATGTATGAACTCACAGTGTTATAACACATCTTTCTGTGAAAATGGTTTTGTCACTGTGTATTCAGAAACCACTCTTTTAGAAAGTGGATGAGGTTTGTGCTTTAAGCATTTGTGTGTGTCTCTGTTGAATGTGGATTAATTGTCTGGATCTGAGAGGTGAGAGGAGCTGGGAGGGATCTTGACCCAGGGAGGGTTGAGATGGCACCAGGCTGCCCTGCATCTGGAGAGATGGGTAGGAGAAGCCTGGGAGGTGAAAAGGCCTGGGCTGGTGCTAGAAACCAATTGGCCCAACTCCTGCTGAGTGATTAAGGATCCAGACCCCCAGTATCAAAGGGAGGAAGGTGACACAGACACCCAGAACTGATTTAGGGAGGGTCAGGGACCCTGAGCACAAACAAACTTCAAAGACATTAAGGGGTATAACTATGAGAGCTGAAACCCCTGAATGCTGGAATAAAACAGAAATGGATTGAGATTGAAAAGGCTTGGACCCATTTCGTGGTCAAGAGGAACCTCTGCTAAAGAACGAGCAACTGAAGAGACTGCTGTGGAAAGACCAATCCTTGCTTCGTGATCTGGGGCTGGTCTGCAGTTTGCTGTTCCAACCAAGGAAGAGGCTGTTGGGACTGTGCTTGGAGGCGCTGGGTCCCCCTGCTTGACGAAGACTGTGCTTTGTGCTGTGTCTTGAACCCCAAGGGCCCGATGTGAGCTGGCTCCCTGTTTGAAAACACAGGAACATAAAAGTTTCCGGAGAAGTCCGAAGCAATGCGGTGTGCGTGTGCTTTTGCAGCTTGAGGCCCTCAGAAGTTGTGCCTTGTGATTGTGGGCACGCAGGAGTAAGCGGAGTCTCGGACGCACAGGGTGCATGTCGTGGTGCAGGCCAAGGCATTGGTGAGGAGCGCCTAGTCTTGTGTGCTTTGGGAGACTCAGTGAGACTCTGACGCGCAGGGTGCGTGTAGTGGTGCAAGCCAGGCGGTTGTTGAGGAGCGTCTGGTTGTTGTGTGCACTGAGTGAAGACGTGAGTGTCGGATGCGCGGGGTGCGTGTCGTGGTGCAAGTCAGGGTGTTGGTGAAGAGCGCCTGGTCATCGTGTGCATCAGAGAAGAGGCGAGTCTCAGACGTGCAGAGTGCGTGTCGATGTGCAACCAGAGGCGCTAGTGAGGAGTGCCTGGATGGTGTGTGCACCCTATTCGAAGTAAGTCTCCACAGTGCTGAGGGCGGGTCTCGGTGTCCACTGAGACGGCCGGAAGGAGGGCCAGGTCATTGGGCCCTCAGAGTGAAACAGCAGCAGCCCGACCGGCAGCCCTGGAGAAGCCGAGCAGCCGACCCGAGTTCGCCGTGCCCATTGACTGGATCAAGGTCCAAGTAGCTGAAGGAGGAGAGGAGAGTGGCGTCGCGCCCTCCCAGGTAAACTGGATCAACACATGGGGTGGGGTGCGGGCTCGGAGGGACACTCTCTCGGCCTCTTGCTTATGTCAGCTGCACGAGCCTGTTGCTTCCGCTCGGATCTAGGTCTGTGCTGGCCCAAGGAGGAGCAGTACTAGGGTCGGAGTGAGAAGCGGTACTTATGTCTCATCATTGATCCATATTGGGGGCACTGTTAACGGAGTACCTAAACTGTTGTATTACACTTTGCATTATTGCTGCTAACAAACTATAGAACTGTCGTATGACGGCTGACCTTATTTGTGCCTGACTAACTGTATACTTTGGGCGCTACGCACTGCGTTATTTTTCCCTTGCAGAGCACATGATTATAACATGGAGCATTGCATTATTTCTTCATTGCACAGTACATGATTGTAGCGTGACGCATTGCTTTGTTTCTTCCTTGCACAGGGCATGGTGGTAGTGATACGCATTGCATTATTTCTTCTATTGCAAAGTACATGACTGGCGCTACGTATGGCATTATTTCTCTATTGCATAGTACAGGAATGGAAAATGCTACTTACCAGTATGCATCTGTTCTTGGCATGTAGAGCTGCAGAGTTACACACTGTGCATAGATCGCCACCTAGTGTTGGGCCCGGATGTTTGCAGTTTGTTGTTGTCCTGAAAAGTTCTTTGGAAGTCACAAGATAGGTGACTCCTCTTTTGGACCACATTGCGCATGGGCATCGGCTCCATCCTCAGATGTTTTTCGCCATTAGGCAAATGATGGAGCTTTGCAAGAAAAGGAAGGATGTCCATGTAATCTGTATCTAATTAAGATAATACTGGAACACACAAGGGTAGCCGGGGAGGCGGGTGGGCGTGTGTAACTCTGCAGCTCTACATGCCAAGAACAGATGCATACTGGTAAGTAGCATTTTCCGTTCAAGGCATATGAGCTGCAGATTACACACTATGCATAGATTGTATAGCAGTACCCACACCTAGCGGTGACCACCAGTATCTGTTGCAGTTGTTTGAAACAGTGTTTTTAGTACAGCCTGGCCCACAGTGGCTTGTTGTTTAGTTTGCACATCTACACAGTAATGCTTTGTGAATGTGAGCGGTGTAAGCCATGTAGCTGCTTTGCATATATCATCTAGGGGAATGTTCCATAAGAATGCCAATGAAGCCCCTATTTTCCTTGTCGAATGGGCTTTTGGAGGAATTGTTAATGTACGTTTGGCTTTGTGGTAACATATTTGCATGCATTTAACAATCCACCTAGCGATCCCTGATTTTGATATGGGGTTGCCTTTATGTGGCGGTGAAAAAGACACAAAACGTTTTTTTTTCTTACGAAAAGTTTGCGTCCTTTCGATAAAGTACAGTAATGCTCTTTTGACATCTAAGGTGTGTAGAGCTCTTTCTGCGACTGTTTGAGGCTGCGAGAAAAATATAAGCAGCTCAACTGATTGATTTAGGTGGAATGGTCAAATGACTTTAGGAAGGAATTTAGGATTAGTACGAAGAACCACTTTGTTGTGATGCATTTGCTGAAAGGGTTCTTGAATGGTAAATGCTTGTAGTTCACTAACCCTTCTGAGAGAAGCAATTGCTACTAGGAAAGCTACTTTCCAGGTTAGGAATTGCAATTCACATTTACGTAATGGTTCAAAGGGAGGTCCCATTAATCTTGTGAGAACAATGTTTAAGTTCCACACTGGTGCAGGTGGCGTTCTGGGAGGAATTATTCTTTTGAGTCCTTCCATGAAAGCTTTTATAGCTGGTACTCTAAAAAGAGAAAGAAGTTGTCTATTTTGCAAGTATGATGCAATGGCAGTGAGGTGTAGTCTGATAGATGTATAGGCTAAATTACACTTTTGAAAGTGTAATAGATATCCTATGATGTGTTGAATAGACACGTCTAAAGGATTTATTTGGTTGTTTTGGCAGTATATGACAAACCGTTTCCACTTAGCAGCATAACATGCTCTAGTAGTGGGACGTCTAGCTTCTTTGATAACGTTCATACATTCTGGAGGATGGTTGAGGTAACCAAACTCTATGACCTCTGGAGCCAGATCGCTAGGTTGAGCTGAGCTGGGTCTGGGTGTCTGATCTCTCAATGGTTCTGTGTTAATAGGCGTGGAGATAGGTTTCGTTTTTGGTGTTGTACTACAGACATCTGCAACAGCGTGGTGTACCACAGTGGTCTGGCCCAAGTTGGAGCGACTAGAATGAGCGTCAGGGAATGTTTTTGTAGTTTGCGTACTACTAACGGAAGTAGTGGGAGAGGAGGAAAAGCGTACGCAATAGTTTTGACCAGTTCATCCATATCGCATTGCCTTTGGACAATGGGTGTGGGTATCTGGTGGCAAAGTTTGGGCATTTTGCGTTTTCGTGGGTGGCAAAGAGGTCTATCTGAGGTTGTCCCCACATTTGAAAGAACGGATGAAGAACTTGCTGATGAAGTTCCCCCTTGTGGATATGCTGTGTTTGTCGACTTAGCAGATCTGCCATAGTGTTTGGTACTCCTGGGACGTGTTGGGCTAAGAGGAAGATCTTTAGTGGTATAGCCCATCTCCATATCTGCTGTGCTAACTGAGAGAGCTGCAGAGAGTGTGTTCTCCCTTGTTTGTTTATGTAGTACATAGCTGTCATATTGTCTGTCCGGACTAAGACAGCTTTGCCTGACACTTGAATTTGAAATGCTTTTAGGGCTAGAAACACAGCTAGCAACTCCAAATGGTTGATGTGGAGTAACTTTTGTTGCGGTTTCCACCTCCCTTGAGTGGTGTGATGCAGTAGGTGAGCGATGCGTCCGCTGTCATGACTATTTGAGGAACTGGCTCTAGAAACGGTCGCCCTTTTGAAAGTTTTTGGGTGTTCCACTATTGACGAGAACGACGAGTCCAACCGTCTACCAACACTAGGTCTGTTAGTTGACCTTGAGCCTGGTTCCATTGGCGTGCTAGGCACTCTTGAAGTGGACGCATTTGCAGTCTTGCGTGAGGTACTACAAATATGCAAGATGCCATCATTCCTATGAGCTGCATGAACACTCGAGCTGGTATGTATGCATGTATGTATGTATTTTAATGCTTATTAAGCGCAGCTGTCACCCAGCGGGTATCCTGGCGCTGAGATCAGTTCCACCATCAGTTCTACAATTTATTCTGCTCTAGGGAAGAGAAAGGTTTTAAGGTCCTTTTTAAATAAAATCAAATTTTGACTGCTCCTCAGTGTTAGAGGTAGAGTGTTCCACATTGTGGCGGCCGTGAAACTGAAGGCGCGGCCGCCCATTCTCACTCTGTTTATTCTTGGGACTTTCACTAGGAACGCTGAGGCGGATCTCAGAGGTCTGGCAGCCTGATACCACGAAAAAAGATTTTGCAATGGTATTGGTCCTTGACCATGCAGTGCTCCAAAAACCAGGCACAAAGCCTTATAGGAGATCCTCTGCTGGACCGGCAACCAATGTAAGATTGCCAGAGCTCCGGCAGAAGAAGCCGAGCGAGGTAGGGATAGGGCTAGTTTAGCCGCCATGTTTTGAACCCTCTGTAATTTATGGATCAAAACCTTTGGGGCTCCTAGAAGTAGTGCGTTACAGTAGTCTAACCTACTGAGGATGGTACTACGCACTACTTCTACTCTGGCATCCCGCGGGAGAAGCGGCAGTATCTTCCGTAGAGCACGGAGCAAGCCCATACATGTCCCAACAGTCCTGTTCACCGAGACGTCCAATTGTAGGTTCGACTCGAACATGACTCCCAGATTGCAGGCAGAGTCTGCTACCTCCACCGAGCCTGGAATGGAGCTAGGCCAAAAATCTTCCGGCAATGGGCGAGGGAGTCGGTCAGAAGAGCAGTGCAATATCTCCGTCTTTGTGCCATTGAATTGGAGTGAATTGGCTTGCAACCACTTTGCTGTGGCCGACATACACTGATGGAAGGTGTCCCTCGACACTGCCTCTGAACCCTCAAAAGAAAAAATCAATTGGGTATCATCGGCGTAGTTGATGACTTGAATACCGAAAGATCTTATAAGTTGTATCAGGGGGCGGAGGTACAGATTAAAAAGAATCGGACTTATCGCCGAACCCTGGGGGACACCCTGGTTCACCTGGCGTATGGCAGAGCGGAACGGTGGTAATGTTACTGCCTGTTGTCTGTTATCCAGATATGATGATAACCAGGCTAGTGCTGAGCCCGTTATTCCCGCATTACCGAGACGGCCCAGAAGGACCTCATGGTTCACCGTGTCGAACGCGGCCGACATGTCAAGCAGTACTAAAAATGCTGACTTGTCCCTGTCGACACGCGTTCGCAGATCATTCAACACGGTAACCAGAGCAGTCTCAGTACCGTGGCCCGGTCTGAAGCCAAACTGAGCTACATCCAGACTGGAGTTGGATTCCAGGAAGATGGCCAAGGCTCTCGTAACCCACTTCTCTAAGATCTTTATCGCGAATGGTAACAGCGAGATAGGCCTGTAATTGGCTGGGCAGAGGGGGTCCAAAGTAGCCTTTTTTAGCAAAGGTGTTACAATAGCCAGTTTCCAGCAGTCTGGTACAGATGCAGTAGCTAACGATTGGCAACAGATAGAGTGGAGCGGGGGAAACAGCTCGTCCTGGAAGGCCTTCCAGATCTTGTGCGGCATGGGATCAAGAGGAGAGCCAGATGATACACAGTTAGCCAGAGCACAAAACTCCTCCAGCGAGGGTATTGGAAAACTCGGCAACTGACAGGCAGGCTCCTTGTTCATACTTGACTCAGAAGCCGGGTGACCGGGGGACACAGAGGGACAAGAACCAGATGGCATAGGCTGCATAGAACCCTCAAGGCCCTTCAGAATGTTCCTAATTTTGTCATCAAAAGCTGTGGCTAGAGAGTCACAAAGCTCCTGTGACACCGGTGGAGATGGTATGGCACATGTAGGATTGGCTAAGCTCTTTACCAATTTGAACAGGGTCTGTGATTTATTCGATGCCTTTGCCAATGTCTCTTCCAAGAATTTGGCTTTGGCATTTCTTAACTGGAGCTTATATTCCAGTAAGATGCCTTTATAGGTGGCCCTGTCCTGCTCTGAATACCCTTTCCTCCATGTGCGTTCTGCTTGTTTACAGCGTAGCTTCACCTGGCCGAGTTCCTCGGTGAACCAACCATTGGTCCCTCTGGATCTGTCCTTCAGTTTCCGTAAGGGTGCTACCTCGTCCAAGGTTGTTAAGATTTGCTGACAGAGGGCATCATAGCTCTCACCTACGCTGTTCTTTAACTCAAATGTTCGGGCCAGGAACATAGGTTGCTTAATCTCCTTTAACAGGCGAGTCCATGATCGATTGAATGTAGTACTCCCCGAACTAACTGGTTTTGATAGGGCCGGCTGAGCTACAGTAAAGAGGATCAGTGAGTGGTCGGTCCAGCATTGGGTTAAAATGTCCTTCACTGAGATTAGTTCATTATCCGCAAACACCAAGTCCAGTGTATGCCCCTTCGTGTGGGTGGGGGAGAGGACAAGTTGTTCAAGTTGAATGTTCTCACACGCTTGGCAGAGTTCTCGAAAGGCAAGGTCGTGGGGCCCAGAGGGCCACAGATTAAAGTCGCCCAAGACAAGGAACTTAGAGTGGGAGTTTGAAAGATCATATATCAGGTCGACCAGGGATTGAAGGGCCGCTGTAGTTGACGAGGGTGGTCTATAACACTATAGGCCAGCCATCCACGTACCACCTTGGGTCCCGATAGAAAAGCCCATGAGCTCAAATCCCTGAATTTCCTTTAGCACAAGCGGTAGGAGGGAGATTGAGTCTCTAAAAATACATCTGACTCCTCCTCCTCTACCAGAGGTACGAGGAACGTGCCTCACGAGATATCCAGGTGGGCACGCCCACCCGAGCTCTACCTCGCAATCTGATGTGATCCAAGTCTCGGTCACAAACAGAATATCCAGATGGGAGGATTCTATTACCAGGGCAATTTCCGCATAATGCTTAACTAGGGAGCGTACATTCAGAAGTCCACAGGAAAAAACCTGAGATTGTGCTCCTCCCCTGTTCTCGAAAGGAAATACCAGCAGGTCCGTCGGAGAGCTCGATGTGCCAGAAGCAGCCCTATGCACTGCACCGGACGCGTCCGAGACGCGAACGGGCGCAAACAGGCTTACCTCTGGCGCACCTCCGGCGCGTCTACGGCGCGTCCGCTGCGCGCATCCGCTGCGCGTCTGTTTACACATACCTATTTATGGTATTGCGCCGCCCGGGTGAGTATTGCGGTTTGAATTTTGTTAGGAGAGTTTGTACACTTGTTATCCTGGCTGGAGAGGGATAAGCTAGTGTTAGTTGGGTGTTTATTGTAGCGCAGAGATACTGTTGTATGTACGAGGGTTGCAGATGCAATTTGGTGTGATTTACTGTGAATCCCAAGTCCTGAAGCAGTTGAATAGTAGCGTGAGTGTGTTGTACACACTGGCTGTATGAGTTGGCTTTTATGAGCTAGTCATCTAGATATGGGAAGACAGGAGTATGTTGTCTTCTTAAGTGTGCTGCTCCTACTGCTAGGCATTTTGTAAACACCCTTGGCGCTGTTGTGACTCCGAATGGGAGCACTTTGAACTGGTAGTGCTGCCCGTCTAGCACAAATCTGAGATATTTTTTGTGCGCTGTGTGGATGGGAATATGGAAGTAGGCATCCTTGGGATATTTCTATTGCATTTTTCTGCAGGAGGGATATTACCTCCTGTCTGAGCAGTGTTAAATGTTCTTGTGACATTGAACGCTGCTTGGGTGGTATGTTTGAGGGGGTGGATGTTAGTTCTAGGAAGTAACCAGATTAAATAATTTGTTGCACCCACCACATCTGAAAGAATGGTTGAAGAGCTTGCGTATGAAGTTCCCACTCGTGGGTCTGTTGTGTCTGACGACTTAACAAATCTGCTATGGTATTTTGTACTCCTGGAACATACTGGGATAGAGGGAATATGTTTTGAGGTACAGCCCACCGCCACATGTTTTCTGCTAGTTGAGAGAGTTGCAGGGAGTGTGTTCCGCCCTGTTTCTGTATGTAATACATGGCTGTCATGTTGTCCGTGCGGACTAACACAGCTTTGTTTGATACTTGCTCTTGCTTTCAGTGATAGGAATATAGCTAATAACTCCAGGCGATTGATATGGAGTAACTTTTGTTGCGGTGTCCACCTGCCTTTCGTGGTGTGATGCAGTAGGTGAGCTCCCCAGCCGGAGAGCGATGCGTCCTGAGGAACTGGCTCTAGGAACGGTCATCCCTTGGAAAGGTTTTTGGTGTTCCACCACTGCAGAGAGCGATGAGTCCGACCGTTTACCAACAATAGGTCTGTAAATTGACGTTGAGCCTGGTTCCATTGACGTGCTAAGCACTCCTGTAGAGGACGCATTTGAAGTCTTCCATGGGGCACTATGAAAATGCAAGCGACCATCATCCCTATGGGTTGCATGAACACTCGTGCTGGAAGGAAGTGTTGTGGCTGAAACTTTGTGAGAAGAGTTTGCATGCTGACTATCCTTACTGGAGTGGGATAAGCTAGCGCTGTTGAGGTGTTATTGTAGCACCGGGGTACTGTTGTACTTTGGATGGATGTAGATGAGAATTTGTGTGGTTTATTGTGAACCCCAAGTTGTGTAGCAGTTGGATCGTGGCATGAGTGTGTTCCACACACTGGTTGTATGAGCTGGCTTTTTTGAGCCAGTCGTCGAGGTATAGGAAGACATGGATGTGCTGTCTTCGTAAATATGCTGCCACTACTGCTAGGCACTTGGTGAATACCCTTGGTGCTGTTGTGACTCCGAATGGGAGTACTTTGAATTGATAGTGCTGCCTGTTCATTAAAAAACTGAGATACTTCCTGTGAGCCTTGTGAATGGGAATGTGGAAGTATGTGTCCTTGAGATCTAGAGTAACAAGGAAGTTGTTTTGTAACAGGAGAGGAAGGACTTGTTGGAGTGTGACCATGTGAAAATGGTCTGACTGTATGTATATGTTTAGCGGTCTGAGGTCCAGAATAGGCCTTAGAGAGCCATCCTTCTTTGGGATAAGAAAATATAGGGAGTAAACCCCTTTGTTTTGTTGGTGCAGAGGAACTGGTTCTATTGCACTTTTTTTCTAGCAGAGATATTACTTCTTGCTTTAACATCAGCAGAGGCTCTTTTGCAACAACCCCCCCGGTGCCAGCCAGGAAGCTCCGGACCAGCCCACTCTGAATCCGCCGAGACCGGCCCGTGCCAGAGTGATCCAAGACCACGAGGACGTCCCCCTTAGTGACTGGGACCCGAAGTCCAGTGCCCAAAGACCCTCCTCGACAAACCATACTGAGCCTGCAGTAAGATTTCCTGACACCCAAAGACACCCCTGCACCCGGTGCCCTGCGACCCCCTATGCCTCCCTTTGGGGTACCTACCACTTCTCCAGGATCCCAACTTACCTCTCGAAGTGGTGGTCGCACCTGAAGAAACTCCCTCCTGAGTCTGCAGTCTTTGTTCCCACATTGAGCGCCCGACGGCTCAAAAGCACCCTGCACCCAGCCGCCCGAGTGCCCCTGGCAGTGCAACCTGTACCCTATTCGACTTCCCCCTTTGCCATGAGCAAGTGACCAGGAGCCGAGCTCCCACAGCCACGTGGCCTGCTAGCCAACAGCCACCAACCGGAGGCCCCCTGGCCCTCATTGGATAACATTGGGCCTAACTACCTCAGCACCCGACCGCCCCTGCGCCACTGAGGGTGAACCAACTGTACCTACCTGACCCTGGGGGACCCCTGAGTCTATGCCAGGAACCTTAACCTTGCCAGCCGAGTACTCACCTGGAAACCGGTAACTCACTTAACTGCCATTGAATAACAGTGACTGGGTTGACTCGAAAAATCTTCGAAGAGTCTACTATTGAAAACCTAAAATATTCATATAAAATCATCCAAATTCCGAAGTACTCACCTGTGATCAGGAGAGAAGCCAGTACTGTACCTTGTAGCCCAGTACTGAACCGCAAAAGTAATCCCTATCGGGTTTACTAGTAACTTGTATTTTCTCCGTTGGAATCCATTGTCTGCTTTTCTATTAAATTTCTTCAAAGTGTCTACTTTTGAAAACTAGAAATATTCTTTAAAAATCATACGAAATACTGAAACGTAATTACTTACCTGTTTTAAGTTGAGACCACAGTGCTGGCCCCAGGAGCCCAGTACTGGATTACAAAAGTAACGAGATCATACTTTATCTGCAACCTGAATTTTCTCCCATTGGATAACATTACCAGATTTCTGTTGAAAAGTTTCTAAGTGTGAACTTTTAAAATAGCTTTTTATTCCTGAAAAATCAGTGCAATACCTAAAACGTTTTTGCTAAACTGTTTTCAGCTTAGACCCCAGGACTGAATCTAGGAGCCAGTCCTGGAATTACCAAAGTAATCTACAAAGTAATCAATTGTGTTTATATAAGAAAATCCATTTAGCTCCATGCTAAATTATATGTAGACTTGTGTTGCCTACTGCAACCCCTGTTCCTATTGGGTTTACAAAGTTTATTGCCTTTCTGCAAAGTACTCATCTGAAACCTCTCTTATTGAGAACAGCATATTTTGATACCTGTTGGTTCTAGGAATAAAACAACTATATCTTTGATATAAAAACAATTGGCCTGGAGTTCAGTCTTTGAGTGTGTGAAACCATTTGCTGACTGAGTTTGTACAGCAAATGCTTTACACTGTCCTCTGGGGTTTGTGGACTCTATACACACTGTACCTTATTCTGGTCCAGTATATATAGAGCCACTTTCTCACAGAACTGTATTAAGAAAAAACATATATTTGCATAATTGCACCAATTAGAATTATGCCTTCAACAATAGCAAAAAGATATGATCTCACCTTTGATAAATTGCTTGAAATATTTTGCTGCAGTACGGGGAATATTTCCATTAGGTTTGCTTGTGACAGTGGCTCATGGCAGCCACAAAGAACTAATCTTGTGTAATAGAGATCAGCCATCAGCAGAACCGAGGGCTCTGAAGGAAAGCGCCTGTAACCAAACAATCAATTAGGGTAACTGTAATATGAAAAGTCATCACAAACACATACATTTTCGATTGTGTTTCAAAAGAATAAAACTGTTCCTAACTTTACTTTGATTTTTCATACTGTCAAGAAAATGGAACAAAACAGTACTCACAATTAAAGGTCAGATTCATGGCAACATCTGGCTCTCAATAATGCCAGCTCATCAGGGCGCTGGAGAAGGAAATTGATTACTCAAGGGTGCCTAAGATGTCAAACTAAACCAGTACACTTCAGAAGGGACAAATAAATGAAGAAGAAATTGTGGTGCTTGTGGGGTGGTACTATAGAGGCGTTAGTATGAAAAACAGGCCTAGAAAAACTAGATGGACTCGAAAAAAGGGAAGAGAGACTTTCAAACAGAAATCTTGTGGCACAAAAGTTTTGCTAGAGTTTACTTACATTAACAAGTTCTTAACATGTTCTGAAGGTACCAATTGAAGAATGTCTGAAGATTCATCTAAACTAAGAAGTACGTTCACTGCCTGGCAGGCCACAAACAAGCTACCTATAAGATATAAAAAACAAAACACATTACAAACACAATTAAAGTATTGGAAACAGAAACTGCTCCTCCCTGCTGTGATCAAAGATGTATCATTGGAACCTCTCCCTTCTTTTGACAATATTTTAAAAGTTTTGTTTCTAAAATGTTTGTCAGAAACTCAACCTAATCTTATAACCTTTCATTCTATCACTAAGTCCAGCCCTAACATAGCCATGACTATTACGCTTACCTTGACATTACCACCACTGGATTAGCCATATTTTATTTTTCAACAAATGATGGTTCAACAAAATATATGAATAGAATTTCAACAAATGATGGTTCAACAAAATATATGAATAGATTTTTTTTAGGAAATGTTCTGTGATGAACAGAGTATTACAAATCTGTTTATTTTGTTTACCCACAGAGACTGGGTTAGGGGCCATGATGCCCTACTCATTGATTTAATACAGTAATGTACATTCACATGATCAGTATTAACATTGGTTGACATTGTGTGAAGATGAGCAGACGGGAGAACTTAACAAATGACAATTCCAGTACATCAATCAAATCAATCAGGGAAATGTAAGCAGCAGTTCCATTCAATCGAAGAGCTAGGACTTGAGAGCCTTCCTGAATGTGATCAGGGAGGGGGTGCGTCTAAGGTCGATAGGGAGTTCGTTCTAGGTCTAGGCAGCAATATGGGAGAAGTCACTTCCCCTTGTTCTGGTTCTACGGATGAGCTGGGTTTTGGCGAGGGCGAGGTTGGCGGAGCGGAGGTTTCTTATGGGTATGTGGAAGGCGATTCTTTCATTGAGATATTGGAGTCCTGTGTTGAGTAGGCATTTGTAGGCGTGGGTGAGTATCTTGAATGGGACTTCTCGAAGGGGAGCCAGTGAAGGTTGCGTAGGTGTTGGCTGACGTGCTTGTGTCGGGATATGCAGTGGACTAGTCTGGCTGCTGTGTTTTGTATCGTCTGGAGTTTGGGAGTTGCTGATGCCAGAGTAGAGGGCGTTTCCGTAGTTCAGTCTGCTGGTTATGAGTGTAACCAGCAGGTGACCATCTTCCTTGACTCTGGGGGGATCCATTTGAAGGTCTTCCGGAGGATGCAGAGGGTGCTGAAGCAGCTGGAAGCGATGGCGTTGACCTGCTAGTTCATGGAGAGAGAGGCGTCTAGTATGATGCAGAGGTTTCTGGTGTGGTCCGAGGGGGTCAGAGGGCCGCAGAGGGCGGTGGGCCACCAGGTGTTAATCAAGCTGACGGGGTGGTTCCGACTACAAGGACTTCTGTCTTCTCAGAGTTGAGTTTCAGGCAGCTGTTGCTCATCCAGTATGCAACGTCCTGCATTCCTTCCTGGAAGTTGAGTCTGGTGGTAGTGGGGTCCTTGGTGAAGGAAAGGATGAGGTGGGTGTCGTTGGCGTAGGATACTATGCTGAGGCTGTGCTGTCGGGCGATGGAGGCGAGGGGGGACACGTAGATGTTGAAGAGGGTTGGGCTGAGTGATGATCCCTGGGGTACTCCGCAGTTGATTTTCGTGGGCTCGGAGAGGAAGGGTGGCAGTCTGATTCATTGGCTTCTGCCGGCGAGGAAAGAGCGGATTCAGTCAAGGGTGGTAACTTGTATGGCTGCGTCGTGTAGTCCGGCGGCGAGTGTGCAGTAGGAGATGGTGTTGAATGCTGCTGAGGATCAGGGCTGCGCTGTGGCATTGTTCAAGGAGTGTGCGGATGTTGTCTGTGGTGAGGAGTAAGGTGGTCTCGTGCTGTGTTCGATGCGGAATCCGATGTCTTCGATGAACTTTGTTAGCTGTGCGTTGACAGTCTTCTCAGCGACGTTTGCCATGAAGGGGAGGAGAGAGAAGAGCAGGTAGTTCTTGAGGTCTGTGGGGTCTGCTGAGGGCTTCTTGAGCAGGGGTCTCACTTCTGCGCGTTTCCAGTAGTCGGGGAAGGTGCCGGTCACAAAGGTGGTGTTGATGGTGCATCGTAATTCTGGTGCAATGGATGCTCTTTGGTAGATATGCGGTGGACATGGGGTCCGTGGGGGCCCCTCGAGTGGATGCCTTTCATGGTTGAGGCGGTGTCGTTGGTCGTGACCGGTGCCCAGGAGTCAATGGTGGGCTGGCTGGTGTTGGCGGAGCGCACAGTGGTTAGCGGGGCAGGTGTGTGGTTGTTGAAGTTGTCGTTGAGGTTTGTGATTTTAAGGTGAAAGTACGATCTGAGTTTGTCGCAGATTCCTGGGAGGGTGTGACGTCTGTGGCTTCGCTGGGGGGCTTGGTGATTTCTTGGATGACATTGAAGAGCTCCGTGGAGTTGCTGGCATTGGCGAGGATTTTGTAGTGAATGCAGATTCTTTTGGTGGTTCTGATGTGTTGGTGGTATTTCGTCATGGCATTTTTGTAGCTGATGTGGTTGTCAAGCGTTTTGTTGTTTCTGCAGTTCTTCTTGAGGCGTCTGCATGTGCGTCTGGCTTCGTGGAGGTCGGCGGTGGCTTTCCTGTGGCATTGTCTGTAGGAGCGGGCGAGCTTGTCCGAGCAGCTGGAGATCCAGGTGTGAATCTTTCTCGCTGCGAGGTTGACGCCGGTTGTGGCAGTGGGGGTGGCGCGGTTGAGGGTGGTGTTTAGCTGCTCCACAGTAATTCTGCTCCAGTTTCTTCGCAGAGAGCACGGAGCAGGTTTAGCTTTGTTGACGAGGAAGTGTACGCAGTGGTGGTCAGTACATGTGGGTTGTGTGGTGCGGCAGGGTTCTCTTTTCCCTAACGAAGATGGGGTTGAGGGTGTGCCTTGCCTTGTGGGTGGGCGTGGTGACAAGTTTTATTAGTCCGATGTTGGCGAGGTTGTCAAGGAGGGTGGTGGAGTTGTGGTCTCAGGGGATGTCGAGGTGGAAGTTCAGGTCTCCGATAAGTATGTAATCCATGGAGGCGTTGGCATGGGGTTCAATGAGATCGGTGATGGTGGATGCTAAAGTGGAGGGGGGCCGGGGGTCTGTAGGCGAGGGTGCCGCAGAGTGTGGAGTTGGGGCTGGTCTGGACCTGGAAATGCAGGTGTTCGGCAGCAGAAAAGGGGTTGCTCGAGGTGGAGGGAGTTCTTCTGCGCATTGGCGATCCATCCTCCCGGGTGGTTGGGGTGGTCTTCCTCTGGATCGTGTATCCATCCGAGATGGCAATGGCGGAGGCTGAGGTGGTCCAGGTTTCTGTGAAGAAGGCAACATCTGGCGAGAGTGTGTCTAGGAGGTTCCAGATCTCTATGGCGTGTCTGCTTGGAGCGCATGTTGAGGAGGATGCACTTCAGGATGTCAGTGGTGGTGGCGACAAGGGTGGTGGTGAAGGTCTGGTGGCAATGGCGGCAGGAGAACTGGCCATGGGTTGTGAGTCTGAGTGGACTGCTGGCAGTTGTTATTTCTTCTGGGGTTGAGTACGAGGAGGGCTGCTGAGTTGTGGCAGTGGATAGTAGGAGATCAAAGGGGTTCTGGAGCTGGTCGCAGTCGGGTCCCCGACGGGGGCAGACGTGCTTGACTTTGGTGAAGGGTCCATTATATAGGGGAAGGGGGTGGGAAGTGCCGCTGGGAGGTGGGGGAGGGAGAACTGGAGGCAGGGATGGAACAGAAAATACGGTGAGAGAACGAGGAACGGGAAAAGAGAGAGAGCAAAACCAAGGCAAAATGAGGCAAAATACAAATGGAAGAACACAATTAAGGCAAGACAGTATGAGCAAAAAACAATTAAGGCAAGACGAAACAGCAAATACTCTGCCTGAGAAAGCAGGGGAAGTAATGGTTCGAGGCAGCAGCCTCGAACCACTACTGGTGTCAGAAGAGGATGGGCACCAGCAGCGAAGGTTCAGTTAGCGGAGCTGCTCGGGTGGGGAGCTGGGTCTCTGGCAAGGAGGTCAGAGGTCCTGCCTATCAAATATTTGGATGGAATTCTGAGGCTGATTCCAAACATCCTTGAGCATAAATTTTGTGATGCAAGTTCAAATTTCTTGTAACTTACACTATGAACAGTTTGCAAACAGCTCTCAAAGATTAGCAGATTGCTTATATTGTAAAAGAAGTTAGTTTAAGGCTGGGGAATCAGATGGGAAGATGGTTGGCAATCCATAGCCTTAAGCAGGAAGATCTGTAGCTTTCTTTCTGTAAGCATTTGTAAAGTGAAGTCTATTAAGAGGAATACCAATAAACCTTGTGAAGAATAGAGAGTTCCTAACAACAGTAAGGAATGTATGGATATTTAAGGCCGCTAAAAAAACAACTGGAAGTCTGTACACCCTATTGCACGAAACGCAATGCTCCATCCGATTTTACAGACCCCCATTGAGGTGGACTCCTGTTAAATTGCCGGTACCATCAGTTACCCCGACCGGCTACAGACCGGATTTTGGGACCTGTTCCTCATCCGCGGAACGTTCAAGTGTTAAGCCTCACTATGCGTTATGGTTATGCCTAAACCACTGATAAGATCGGGATTTAATTATCCCCCCCTTTTCCTCATTAGGTCCTCATATGAAACAGTCTCCGGACCATGTTATTTTAGACGATCCTGTACTTTTGCTTTACATCGAGGCATGCATTTATAAGTCCTGATGATGATCCCATACT
The DNA here is from genome assembly GCF_964263255.1 of Lissotriton vulgaris. Taxonomy (NCBI): domain Eukaryota; kingdom Metazoa; phylum Chordata; class Amphibia; order Caudata; family Salamandridae; genus Lissotriton; species Lissotriton vulgaris. The sequence continues at coordinate 1,806,932,849 of NC_141685.1, read as the reverse complement.
AAACAGGGATCGAAACGTCGTCGACAATATACACTTGATGATTTATATACTGTATTGAAAAGATCACAAAAAGTGTATTTCTATCATCGTCTGTTACAAATTTTGAAGTATTTACAGACTGCCCTTTCTTTTGCCTTATATGTATGTCATATGTTTTCACATATGTGATAGCTGGACACAGGCTGTGTCCTGCTTGGTAATTGCTTTACAACTTGGATATATATATAACTATTTATGCTATTAAAATCTGTTCGACTGGGCAGCAAATCTAGATTTCAATTTTGGTCTATATTCATTCGGATTGTCCTATCCTTGCTAATGTTTGGGACCACTGTCTTCTGAAACATTATACTCCCAAAGGTCCCAGACCAATTGCTACTTTTGGGTTCCCTTGATCCTTGTAACAATCTGATCTCCCATGTGGCTGCCCCATCCCAGGAGGGACGCGTTCATCACAAATATGTGCTCTGGATGGGGAAGGGAGAAGGATCTGCCGTTGACCCTATCGCGATTCGTGAGCCACCACTGCAATTGTTGTGCAGTGCCCTCCGAGATCTGGACGTGATCAGACAGGTTGCCCTTATGCTGTGCCCACTGGAACTCCAGGTCCCACTGCAGAGCCCGCATATGCCATCTGGCGTGATCCACTAGCAGGATGCAGGAGGCCATCAGGTCCAGGAGCCAGAGGGTCATCCTGACTGAAGCCCGGGATAGAGGCTGAAAGGAAGAATCATAGCCTGAATATCCCGGACTCGCTGCTCGGCAGAGACCACCTTTTTACCAAGGCAATTCAATGCCGTACTTGCCGTACTTTCAGCCCTTCATGCCCCCTTTTGGTGGATGGATGAATCCTTACAACCCGGGAAATGAACAACAACCACATATAAGCAATCAAATGTTACCAAATCCCAATCATTCACATCAACCACTACAGCCTTTTTTAGGAAGAGGCCAAAACCAACCGAGAGGCAAAAAGAAAAATCTGACATGGCAGGATCGCCCACTCAATGTACAAACACGCAGCTTGTCATCTGCACAGACAGATCCGAGCAAGAAGAGTCACTAATTGTGAATCTGCCTGACATTGCTCTAACTAAAGAACAAATGACTATTTTGAACAAAGGTCTTGGGTTTGTTCCAACTCCACCCCTTGACCCTTTCAAACTTAAATGTGAACTGTCTGAGTTGTGCAGAACATTAAAATTGAAAGCCTTCTTCGATGGTTCTCCCATTCAAAGAAATGAAGGAGACACAACATTGAGAAGAAAATCTAAATTGTCCTCCTCACAAAAGAAGGTTATGACCAGCAATGTCTTGCACTATTAGGTGATGAGAATTTTTACAAAAAGCTTGATTCAGATCCCACTGAAAGACTTACTAATACTGTCGCGATAATGACACATGAGGCTGAAGTAAATTGATGGATCTCCAAAAGAGAAGCAGACTTTTTGACACCCAGAACACCTAAAGTCCCATATTTTTACTCATTACCCAAAACCCACAAAAACAAGTCCCCTCCGCCTAGACGCCCGATAGTTTAGGGAATTGGTTCTCTTTTGGAACCTCTCTCGAAGTTTGCTGATGAGTACCTCAAACCCTTAGTGCAAAAAACTCCGACTTATCTTAAGGACACCCGGGATCTTCTGACTCAGATCGCGGATAAAGATTTTGACCCCAAGACAATGATATTAGTAGGATTGGATGTCGAATCGTTGTACACGAGCTTGCCACAGGATGACACCATGCAAATGCTCGAAGACTTATTGTTCCTTAAAGAATGGTCACGCCAGACTCCCCGCCACTTCATCTTAGAGTCTTGTCGGTTAGCTCTAAAAGAGAATTACTTTGAATGCAATGGTCAACTTTTTTTGCAGTGACATGGTACTTCAATGGGGAGCGCTTTTGCGCCCTCAGTAGCTGGACTGTATGTAAGTCAATTTGAACAAAAATACATTCTAAATAATGAGAATCCCTACGTTTCCAGTATATAATACTGGAAACGCTACATCGATGATATTTTGTTAATCTGGGACACTAAAAAGAATCTGACTACATTCATGGACTGGTTGAATGATAGAGACCGCTGGCTCAAGTTCACTTTCACTGCGAGCAAGGAGAGAATTGACTTTTTAGATCTAACAATTTTCTCTGAAAATGGGAAGTTGGAAACTAAAACCTATACCAAGCCTACAGCTAAAAATAGCCTCCTATCATATCTCAGTTACCACCCTCGACCACTTTGAGATACTCTTCCCTACAGCCAATTCCTCCGACATAAACGCAACTGCAGCAAAGAAAGTGACTATAGACAACAAGCTACAATCTTAAGTGAAAAACTGCGAGCAAGGAACTACACCCCACAGACAATTGCTAAGTGCAGAAAAAGAGAAAAGAACCAGCCCAGAGAGTGTCTACTACAGATCCATCAAAAAGAACCGGTTAAAGACCTTGTAACATGTGTCACAACCTTCTGCCCGGCAACTTACCAAGTACAAAAACTAGTGAGAAAAAATTGGCAAATAATTACATCTGGAAGCTTTGATTGGCCAAAACCAAGATTTGCAAATAGGACTAAGAACCTGAAGGATGTGCTAGTTCACACTCGCCCAAAGAAAAGAGCCATCACAACTACTGTAAGAAACGTCAATATGGCCCTTGTCACAGGTCATTTTCCATGTGGTACGTGTGGAGTTTGCAAATTCACCAACACCACGAAAACCTTACAAGTTACGGAGAACTTAGTTTGGACCCAAAGGCAACATACGAATTGCAACTCCACTCATGTGGTGTATCTTGTGACATGTCCATGTCAACAGAAATATGTAGGCATTACCTGCCGCAAGATCAAGATACGTATAGGAGAACACAGGAGCAATGTGAGACTGAAAAAAGGTACAACGAAACTGTGCACAAATTTTGTGGAGGCAGGCCACACATGTGATGACCTGAGATGGTCAATTCTGGAGATGCTCCATGATAAGAACAATAACGCAGAACAGATCTTTTTTGAAAAGGAACAAAACCCACATATCAGGGATGAATGATAATATCCCATGGCACCAGTTCAGGTAGTATCAACTGTAACTCTCTTCGAAAAAACAGAACAGTTGACATATAATTTTTCCATTCATCATGAAGTCCACGCTTATTGGTTTCAGTCCCCTGTCTCCCCTACCCCCCTGATTAAGTTTGTAGAGGGGTGAAATTCCAATTGAGATACAGTTTGGTGAGTTATTTATTTCTTTAATTTTGGAATTGTTTTGACAGGTATTGACATTTATGAACATTTACTACATTACTACTGACTTTGAACGCAAATACGCGACCAATATCCTCAAATATACTGTCGCAACACTGTGCGCTGTTGGCACCTTTAATATCACCATCTTTAAAGTATATTTGCTTTTTAGCGCGAACCCCTTGTCTATCTTTACTCTTCTTAAGGGGCAGAGGAAGGACCCTCCCACATCCCAGGGGCAGAGTCAGCACTAGCAGAAGTTGCGCGTCAACACGCGGGTAAGAATGGCGTCCTACTCGTGTTTGCTTTGTTTTCTTTCCTAGTTATATTTCACTTGGAGTAAAATAGTACAAACATAGCTTTACCCATTAGCGCTTATGTCTGTTTTACTTTCCCGGAGAAAATTACAAAAAACAATTTGATGGACAGAATGTAGATCAATGTCTTACATTCACCCCAGTACAAGGATCTGGGCCTAAATCCATCGTTTTCTGCACTCCACACCACCCTGGGTCAGATAATGGCTTTATGCAAATCAGCTCTGACCCTGTGCCCCATGGGAACAGTCCAGTCCGAACTACAACAGCCATATGTTTTACTTTCCCAGCACACGCCACGTTAACTGCGACTCTTTGCCACCTGACGCGGAGAGGTTTACCTATAACTAAGGTATTATAAACAACATATTGCCGTAACTGTACTTAGCTACTAGCCTGTATATTTGCCTGTTGATAATCTTAATCTGTGAAAATCTCCGTTTTCAACATAAACAGTAGTAATGTCTTACATTCACACCCGATAATCCAATGCAAATTAACCCATGCGCGATGACTGTATGATATTCTCTCTTGCGCTTCCACAACCCACTCAATCTCCACACATGCTAATGATAATGCCGCTTTCTGAGAGACTTGAGCGACCACTAACGTGCTCCATTGCTCATGCTACACAGTGAACCGACCTACGACTTGTTCTCCTACTTTAAGCTTTAGTTTCATATCAGTGCCACAATAACGGTGCACTTCACATAGAAATAACCATTTGTAAATTACACAATTAGCTATTTCTTGGTTAACTACAGAAATTATTTGTATGTATGCTATATGCCCTTATTATTGTGACATTTAGAAACCAAATGTTTCACAATTTTTGTTTCCACAACACAGGAATCTCAGTATGACAATTTCATACATTCCAATGAACACTGCACTAATGGTGTGAGTATTAATATTCTTTGTCTTGTCCTGACGAAAGCTCTACAGACCCTCCGGGGCCCAATAGAGCTGAAACATGTCGACCTATCAATAGAGCTATATGGTAATCAAGTAACTCGATTACCGAATATACCACTATTTTTTTAAATCTACACTGTGCACCTCTTTACAATAAAATTTTTTGCTTTTGGTGTCACATTGTTTTTTATGAACCTAATTTTTTTGGTTCTATATATTATCCCTCTGGATCTGTCCCCACAATTTCTGGACACTTCTACACTCACCATAGGTTGCCTCGGGTGAGGCAGGCATATAGCATGTCACTTGACAACCCAATGACTATGCCATGACGTTAGAGAAGGGGCGGATAAAAGATACACCGCAACATCAAAATCCCAGCGTCTATGAGGGTTGTCAAGAATAACCATTGGTTATTTTAGATACAAGTGTCCATTCTCTACTTTTTGATAACTACGGTACCTATTCAGGGGAACTGAATGGACGTGAATTCCTCTTCCCTCCTTCATGATAAAAGCTCGGGAGGATAAACCTAAAACAGTGCTGAGTCAAGAACCGCTCCGATGAAGGTGCGACTTCGGCACATTGATGGAGAAGCCCTGCAAATGCAGGAGAATGGCTATAGTCTGGAGGTGGGAGACGACTGCCGATGAGCTGCAACCACCGCCATCAATTTTGTGAACACCCGGGGGGCGCTGGTACGGCCGAAGGAGAGCGCAGTAAACTGAAAGTGCTTGTGGCCTACCGTGAACCGCAGGTAACGCCAGTAGGCCGGCAGGACGGGGATGTGGAAATATGCATCCTGCAAGTCCAACGTTACTATCCAGGCTCTAGAGTCGAGAGCAGACAAGCAAGCGTTAACATCTTGAACTTCTCCTTCCGAGGGAAGCGGTTGACGTTCCTGAGGTCCAAAATAGGACGCAGGCCCTTGTCCTTCTTGGGGACCAGAAAGTAGTGGGAATAACAACCACAACCTACTTCTGGCCCAGGAACGTGCTTGATGGCCCCCTTGGCCGAGAGGGCCGTGACTTTCTGCTGAAGAAGCACAAGATGGTACCCAGACATGCGGTGGTATTGAGGTGGCATGGCTGGAGGGGTAGTCTCGTAGGGGAGGGAGTAGCCCCTTCAGACTATTTGCAGCACCCACCTGTCCGAGGTGATGTTGTGCCAGTAGGGGAGATGATGGCAAATCCTGCCACCCGCTGGCGTTTGATGGGCCTAAAAGTTCAGCCTAGGAAGGCTTGAAAGGTGGATGCTGCGGGGTGGAGGTAGACTGATCCGCCTGTTCACACGTTTGCGCTGAGGTTGTTGTTGCGCAGTACTGTGGCTCTGGAATGAACGCGTTGGGGCACCCCTTCCGTGGCCACAAAAGGACCGAATAGCAGAAGGCGGAGAAGGGCAAGTGGCCGACAGGCCCAAGGACTTGGCCGTAGCCCACGAGTCCTTAAAGCGCTCCAACGCACTATCTGCCTTATTGCCAAAAAGGCGAATGCCATCAAAGGGCATGTCCTTCAAAGTGTTCTGGACATCCCCCAAGAAGCCAGTTATCCTCAGCCAGGCGTGGCGCCGAAACGTCACCTTCATGGAAATCGCCCTGCCCAGCGAGTGGGCGTATGAAGCCCACAACGAATGGTGAACCTAGCTGCGTCTCTCCCCGCTGCTATAGAGTGGGAATAACGACCCAAGAGGCATGCAGTGTTCATCGACCACAGCCCTAAGCTGGCAGATGAAAACAGCTTCTTGCCAAGCTGCTCCAGCTTCTTGGATTCCCTATCCGGAGATGCAGAAGGGAACGCGCTCTGGGAAGCAGAGGCCAGGACAACCAAGCTCTGAGGAGTGGGGTGTTGGGAGAGAAAGAGGGGGTCGCCCAGAGCCGGTCGACGGCGTCAGGCCACGTTCCTGTCCACAGGAGCCCCTGTGTTGGGCCTGGACCAAGTGCCCAAAATAACGTTCGAATGTGCGTCATTAAAAGGCAGCAACTGCTCCGAAGAGGTTGCCGCCAGCTGAAGCACTTCTGACAGCCACTGTAGGGAGTTCGAGGTGGAGGGCTTCGGCCGCCCTATGCAACACCACTGTGTAACTAGCTTCCTCCTCCGTAGCCACGGTAGGAGGAGACAGCATGCCAAGATAAGGTGAGGTGAGGTGAGGTATCAAGACCGCTGGCAATCCACAAATCCTTAGCCCAGGCCTGATCATCGTCACACTGTTGTGTGAGAGGGTCCTCAGACCCCTCCCAGTCATCCCCTTCCTCCGAAGTCTGCAAAACAGGCTGAAAATAAGGAGGACATAGGGGTATAAAGGCCCCATCAGTGTCGGATTCGAGCGATCCCGATTCGGCACTGTGTCGGGTCGGGCTGAAACCTGGGTCGACGTCAGCGGTAATACCGAACGACGTCAGAGGTGGTGCAGGAGGGTGGGAGGGTGGGAGGGGAGGGGCGCGTGACACCCGTGGAGGTGTTATGAGGTCAACCGGTGTTGCCTTGGATCCGAGCACGAAACCAGGGGGCCTGCGGCGCCGGAGCAGAAGCTGACGGCAGCGCCGGGGCTGGAGCCTCCGGCGATGGAAGGGCAAGAACCCCAGTCGGGCCCGCGGTGCCCGTAGGCGCACCGGCAGGGCCAAACAGCCATACCAGCAAGAAACTCTGAGCAGGCGTCGCCAATGGACCCGGAAAGGGCGGGTAGGCCCGCGGCGACGTAGCAGGCTCCGCCGGAGCCACGGGAGGGGCACCACCTGCACTTGCAGCCGTGTCGCGCAAGGGAAAGTCGAAGAGCGACAAAGCTTCTTCGCCTTCTTCTTGGAATGCTCCGACTTACCTGACCCCAAGTGCGAAGACTTAGATCCAGAAGAACGATGGTGACGGCTCCGCCACCGGTCCCTCGACCTCCCACGGGACCGGGACCTAGAGCGGCACGGAGCAGACTGCCGGACTTCCAGCAACTTTCGGGACCGCTCCCGCATAGTCTTCGGCACCATGGCCCGGCAGTCGGGGCACTCTTGGAGTCGTGGTCGGGCCCCAGGCACTAAAGACACACGCAGTGTGGGTCCGTCACCGACATCATGCGGTGACAGTCCCCACAGTCCTTGAAGCCGGGCATCTCTATGACACCAGGAGTCGATCGACTCAAAAGAATTGAGACAAAAAGCCCCGAAAAATCTTTGAGTTTAATGTTGCCCCTAAGGTGTTTTCTTGTTCTGGCGTTGTGGATGATTTTTTGTAGTTTATTGAGAACCCAAAGTCTTGGAGTGTGTTGATTACTTGATGGAAATGTGCGTAACATGCTTGTTTTGATCATGCTTTTATTAGCCAGTCATCTAGACGTGGAGCCCCTCTCTTTTAAGGGATGCTGCAACTGCCGCTAGGCCTTTCGTGAAAACTCGTGGTGCTGATTTTATCCCAAAAAACGGAGGACATTGAATTTTTAGTGAGTGTTCTCGTGGAAGAACCGGAGGTATTCCCTGAGGGCTTCGTTCATGGGGATATGTAGATAGGCATCCTTTAGCGCTATTGTTGCCATGTAGCCTCCTTTTTGTAGTTGTGGAATTATTTCCTTCAATGTCGTCATTTTAAAATTTTGTGTGCGAATCAATTTGTGTATGAATCTGAGATCTTTAAGATTTGTCTTAGCGTGAGGTCCTGCTTTGGGACTAAGAAGTAGGGTGAATAGTTTCCTTTGTAGTGTTCCCTTATTGGTATCTGTTCTATTGCTTGTTTTTGCAGGAGTTCCTTTATTTCTATTCTTAACTGTACGAGTTCTGATTTGAGGGAACTTTTTCTTCCTTGGAGGGTTTGCTGGAGACTTTTTGTTAATTCTATGCAATATACGTGTTGTATCAAATTTAAAATCCAACTGTATGTTATGTTTTGCAATTGTTGCCGGTGGTGCGCTATTCTGTCTCCTACTGGTGTTCTGTGAGGGTCCTCTATTGTAGGCAGGTCACTGAGTTTGCACCTCCACCTCTCGGGGTTGCCCTCTTCCTCTGCCTCAAAAGGGCTGCTTTGGCTGGGGCTGCCAGGCTTGGAACCCAGACTGCTGGTTTGACTGCTGTTCACTGCCTTGATTTTGTTGTTGTTGCTGCTGCTGGCCTGCTGAGAAAAGTCCTCTTCCTGTGGGTCTTCTGGTGCTAAAACCTCCTCTTTTGAAGGTGTCTCTTTATTGTAGAGCTGCCTTAGATAGCTCTTGCTGCTTCATTTTCTTTATCTGTTGTAGGACTCATCTACTTCCTTTCCAAAGAGGGTGTCCCCTGTGAAAGGTCTGTTAATACTTGAAGCCTGATATTCGTAGCCAGGCCTGGCTTTGTAACATGGTACCTGTTCACATTTGTCTGTTGGCTGTATCGGCTGCGTCAATGGCCAACTTCAAGCAGGTATTGGCTATGTTTTACCTTCTTGTATAATGGATTTTGCTCTTTTTCGGTCTTCTTCTGGGAGCTTTTTCATGAGTTCTTCAATGTTATCCCATTGTTGATGGCCATACCTGTTAAGAAGAGCACTGGAATTTGCAATGCGCCATCATGTTGCTGATTCTTTTTCCATTTTCCTCCCCACCATGTCCATTCTCTTGCTCTCTCTTTCAAGGGTGGGCCAGTGGCTGAGTAGGCATTGCCCCTATTTCTTGATGTGGTGAAGAGGATTGAGTATGGCACTTTGTTTCCCTGAATGTATTTAGTATCTACTGTGGAGGGTTTATATTTCTTTACAACCCTTGGTGTAACCCCCTTGGCTGAGGCTGGTTCTCTGAAGGCTTCTTTGCCCTGATCTAGAATGCTTTGTAGCACTGGGATATGAAATCCCTTCAGCGTTTTGTTAAACTCCTTTTTTCTTTGAAGAGAAGAAGTGCCGCCATTTCCGCTTCGAGGCGTCTCTTCTTCTTTGCTACCTCGAGGACCCTCCTTGGCGTCTGAGGTTGGGGATTTTAAAAACGGAAAAGAAAAGCAATTTAGCTGACCTGCACTGCAGTAGACGTTCAGGCAGACCAGACAATGTTGACACAGCGAAATTGCACAGATGCTAAAGAGATGGTAGAGAGTCAGCGAGGGGCCCGGATTTTGGCACCAGTGGCCCATTGAAGCCCCCCTATAGACTGCACAGGTATGGGGGGGAGAGGGCCCGGGGGGGGGGGGGGGGGCACAAACACAGCCCTCACAGACTGAAGGCTGGACAGGCCCGGGGCTGCTTCCGCCCCCTTCCAGAAAAGTAGTGGCAAGCGGCCGGCCAAAGGAGCTGCAGTGGTCCGGGGTCGCCCCTCACATCACAGGTCTGACTGTTAACAGGGGCATAGCTTCAGTGGGTGTTTGGTATGTGACACCGCACTAATAGATACATTCTTGACTTAGTAGTCGGGTAAAATACAAGTCCTTATACTTTCAGAAATTTATTGAAGATCCTCATTCCATGGACACACTGGACGACCCGATGCTCAAACGTTGTGCAAGAGTGGCTGAAGATTATTACACATGATGAACAGCATTTGAAGGTATGCGTAGGCTATTGAACGTATACATTAGTCTGTTTTTTTTCTTTATTACCCTTGACGAAAGTGGTAAACCATTTTTGATTTTTACTTTACAGAGCGAGTTAAACGGGGACGGATGCAGGAGAGGTCTGCGGAAAGGTAAGTTTAATCTAGAGTTGATTAGACTTGTTTTAGTTTTTATATTAAGATTTTCGTAAACAAGTAAAAGTCCATTTCTTTTTCTTATAACAGCTGTCGAAGCGTGCCAAGCAAGTCCAGGAGGAAGACATAACTGCGCAAAGGTAAGTTCAAATTAAAATATATCTAACTTAAAAAAGCTGGCTAAATATAGTGTAAGGATAGAGGAGGAAGTAAGTGACTACATAAAAAGAAAATGCTTATCTGAGCCTTTAATTTTCGTGGCAATAGCATACGTTGTTACAAACTGCAGAGAAAATGTACTTTTATATGTTAAAATGCATTTTTCGTTCACTTTGCTTCGTTATAAAATCTTGCAGAGTCATGGCATTTGCGGGGTTAAAATTGCGTTGTGATGGTGTGCAGAGTTTTGGCCTGCGGGGTAACTTTGTACATTCTCATTGACTTTGATGCGGGAATTATTAACTTTTTAAGCTTAAATCAAAAATCTTTCTGTGTGATAATTGTGGTCACATTCGTCTCTCTGCTATGACATCCTATGGTTCAGGCCTTGGTGCAACATCTTGCCTTACCTTTATCACATCTGTTAGAAGGACAATTTCCAAAACAGTAACCTATTGTCCCTTGTAGCAGTCAAACAAATTGTAAACAACATTCACATTAACATATTGTATTATTCCGTAAGTCATATAAGAATGTTCTCTATAAATGAAAATTAGTAGAGGTCTCTTCTGGATGCAAAAATGCAACTTGATAAAAAGCTAATAAAGACAGAGTATTAACTTGTCTCTGAAGAGATGTGCCAGGTTCCCAAAGCAAAAGAAAACTGAAACCAAAGAATCAACAACATCATGTGAAAGATTTTTGGAACGCGGCTTTCAAAGTCACAAAAAGTAATTTAAACTCGGCAAGGTAAACACCTAACCATTGAGAATAAAGAGTGTGTTTGGCCAAAAGTCCTCTACATGTCTTGAAAATTTGGAAAGCCCTTAACATTTCTGCATACTTGGGAGTTTTTTCATCCTGTAGACTATTCCGTCATGCAACCCCACTAGAAGTGCTACATTTTTTCAGGAGGTTGGAAAAATCAGAACTGTATTCAGATATCACAAGGACATCCAAAGTGTACTCCCTCGCTCAGTTGCAGGGGCTGCCATGTTTTCAATGCAACTTATGAAGCAAGTGACAATGGTGGCAGCAAAATTATAGTTTCTTTGCTGGTCTTTTTACACGTCCCTGTAGGAAGACTGGCTACTAGATTGCCCCATTAAAGATCCTTCCAGGATCCTTAATGTGGACCCATCTTTTTTTTCTTTGCCATCTGGACATCGAAGAGACATGCACATCAGTGAAGTAGCAGAAGACACTGGCTCAAGTGTGGAACCAATGCATGATGGCATACTCTGTTTCAAGCTGGACCTAGGCCTTGGAAGCTTGAGGAGACGCCTTGATGATGTGACATACGGAGAGCCTACCTTCCTGCTGAGGTGTTGAACAATTCTTCCCCGCAAACTCCAACTTGATCCACAGCCTAGGTGACTGAGCATCTTGAGTGAGGACACATCGTGAATGAGGCTCAGATACCATGAGGTCACCAAATCCGATTTACCAGATGACATAAAGCATCCGAAGATCATCATCTGGGTTAAGGTGCCACTCAATTACTTTCAGAAACCGGGAAAGGCAAGCAAGCAAAACATCCACTCTTTGAGAGAGACTGTAAAGAATTACGCCACACTAACGAGGCCCACTGATCGACTTCACGCCCCAGGAAAAGTAAAAAAGAATTAAAAGCCGGTTTTGTCTCTTAAATAAGGATATTTCTGTCACAAATTAACAGAGTGGGAGTGGCCAAAGGGTTTGGCTGAACTACTTTGGCTGAAGGGATCGTTAGGACTTACTTGCACATACTATCTCCTTCTGTAATGGCCGAAATTAGCTAAAAATGATACAATGGAACTCTACCCACAGAACCCCCAATTGTTAAAGACCAATTAAAGCATTTCATCTGCCTCATTTTCACTGCATCTTAATTAGTGCAAGGGGAATGAGTAGAAATAGTTCTCGATAGTACATAGACAAGAACATCAACTTCAGACGGTCTGCCTTAAATAAGGCAAGCCTTCTGATGCACAAAAGGCGGCAGCCCAGTAAAGGAAGGCTGCAAGAGAAAGGCCAGCTAAGACTGAGCTGTTGGAAACGAGTCAGGGCCTTCAGCTCTAAATGAGGCTGGGAAGATCGAGAGGGGAACCAGCTTTTGGAGAACGTTCTGGTCTGCCAATATCCAAATAGGCCCCTAAGTCTTGAAAGCTGATAATGGCATTACTGTTCCTTACCTCTTCCGCCAATCTCCTACATCCCATTTGGGCTAACATCTAATGTAATGAGTCAATTATGTAATATAAACGGTATACCACCACAAAGGGCATTCTATCAACAAATGCAATTAGCAAAAATATTACAAAAGGCCACCACAAAAACAATCCTAATGAATGCTCACCGTTTCCAGTCATGTCCGACTCTGTACACTACTGAAATGTTATTCTCAAGATGCAGGTCTGATGGAGTTTGCCACTGGGATAGGTTATTTGAACGTTAGGATATGCGGCTTGTGATCACCTTCTTAAAGCTCATAACCAACAACTGTCTAACCAGGTAGCAGTGCATCCAAAAGCAGCTTTCACTTCTGTACCTGACTTGTTATTCAGAAATACGAATAAAATGTATTGTTATTGTCTTGCGGACACCCATATCAAGATCCCATCAAGCACATTGGGGTAAAAAGCTACACTGGACCAAATATGTATAGTTTGCAGAGGTTCAGTGTTTTTCTTACAAGGTCGACTAATCTCAAACTATGCAAGTATTTGTGAAAGGAAGTGAGAATGGACGAAATGAAAACACTAACATGTAGCCTGTGCATTTGTGAAATGTATTCGTCATATGTACAAGTCTGTTTGTATACATTTTTAATCTTTTTTTAAATTGGTTTAAATTATTGTTTCTTACATTATTGATTGTGGTTTCAATAAATGAACTTTTGTGATACTCATGAAAGATGTGTGTGTTTATAATTGGTTTATGGGTTTCCGAAATTATAGTGGATTAAGTATACTTGAATGTCCTTTGTATGATTGAATGTGGTGAAATTTGACCCTTTATGAGTTGTAATCCAAGAAAAACCTCTAGTATACATTTACTGTATTTGGTTCCCCATCTTTTGGATAGTGGGGCCACTCCCTCTCTGTTCTGAATAATTATAAAAAACCAGTAATAGTTTTGCTGCTCACCTGATGGATAGAGTGCTCTCTCTCTCGCTCATAAATATAAACATGTAATACTCTACATTTTATATCGACCAGCCCAAAGCATTCAATCTTATGCATGGAAACTTTAAAACATAGCATTTTGAAAAGAGGCACCGCATCTTGATAACCCCAATAATCAAGGGGTCTACTGTAACGCTTATCAGGTGATAACACCCAACATTATTACGACTACGCCACAAAGGGCCTCCCTGAATTTACGTCATGACACACAACATGTTTAAATGCCCATCTGGTGACATGTATATATACTTTCCAACATCCTTTAAATACATAAGGCTCGCCAAGCACCTTTAAACGTCAGAGCTCTTTTGTGACAGTCTTACCATTTCTGAAGTTTCCTTGGTCAAATGAGGCAAAGAGTGAATCTATGAACCTTATCATACGTGGTTGAAGGATTTCCTTTTGCATAGGTCTGTAATAAACAGGAAAAAATAAGCTGTTTAGATGCATCATACAACTGTAAAGGTTTGTACAAAATATTTCACAGCAATTCAATTGTCTGATAAATAGTCTGAGACAAAATTTAAAGACAGGATACCTACATAAAGGTTTAGTAGCTTCGATTTATTATTGCACATTTTAACATCACTCAGAATGACACTCAAAATAAAATTGTAGATATGTATTCTCTATCAGCGAGCTTTTTTCCATACTTTAACCCACACAATTGCAAGCTTGAAACCTTTTTGTACCAGCGTTGTGGACCAGGTCCTGGTGTTGCAATGAGTAAAAGGGAAGCCCCCGGGTGCACGGACATACTACTTGGGCACAAGTGATGGGATATTAACATTGTCATTGGAGTGGCCTGGACTGCGGGCGCTGTGCCTATAAGTAAATGGGGATTACCAGCTGGCTAGGGTGGACCTTGCCTCCACCCGCTGTGAAAACCCAGGCCTGGCCGACATGTGATTTTCATGACACGGCATGAGATGCACATGAAATCAGACCGAGTGAGTATCAGTGAGATAAGTATTGAGAGTCAGGGCACTGCCTTAATGTTCCTTATGGTGTGTGGGACCTCCAGGGGTGAGGATTGATGACATCCCCACCCCCTTATTACTTCTCAGGAGAGGGTGTGTGCAGACCACAGTTCGAAACCGGCGGCCCATCGCCCAAATATCACTGACTGCCTTGACTTGGGCATGGAGGTCTCAAATTGCTGCGAAGCTTATAGGAAGCAAGGTACACCCCAAAAGAGCAAAGGTCTCTGCCCACTAAGATGCAAAAGGAGATGAAAACTGGATCAAAGAATAAGGACACTCTAAAATCAAAAGAGACAACTCCGGTGCATACAATCAGAAATTTAACGCTATTCTTGACACAAAATCCAGCCTTAAATTCAAAACCAATGCTATCGCCATAGACATGAAGTTGCTCCGCACTGACCATTGACAACTGGTGTAGGAGGGTAGGATCTGCTTACTATGGTTACCCCCACTTTTTGCTGGTGTTTCACTGTTTTTCGACTTTAGTCTGGCTAGGGCTCTGCTATTCAGGACCCCAGTCTAGCTGCTTCCTCACTAAAATGATTGCATTTACTTTAGGTACACTCCAGATTGGTTACTGGGTTACCCTTGTGAATCCCTAGTATATGGTACCTTAGGAACCAAGGGCATAGGTACCCCAGAGGCATACCAGGGGCTGAAACATGTATTATGCCACCACTGGGAAACCTTCCAAAATGGCACCACAGGTCTGCTACTGCAGCCTGGGTAAAATGGTGCATGCACCCCTTACTAAGATATAGGTTACCTATATCTACCTTTAATCACTGACACATATAAACCTATAGGTCACTCCTTTGGCAGGCCTTATCAATCCTGAATGCAGAGTGCTTTTATGTGAGAGGGTGCCCATGTATGAGCAGGACCCCTCTGCAGCTTTCGGAATCTATTCTCGGAGGCTGTTCTGTGATGCAGCCAGACCATATACTCTTAAGTGCATTATAACCTTGCTGTAAATGCTAACTTTGAAATGGCTGCATGGAAACATGTTCTGGTTGGTGCCTAACACTTTGGAATCCTAGCCCCCCCCCCGCCAGTCCTGGCGGCAGGGATCGAATTTCACCCTTCTAGAGGGAGAAGACATGTACACACTTACCTAACCGGTAATAGTTTAAAAGAGGCCCAGCATCACAAAATGGATGCTGCAGCCGCAGACACGAGTCTGACCTCCTGCTGATGGACGAAACTCCGGCAGGGGAGGCCTGGACAATAGGTTTCCTGGCACAGGGAGGTGTAACCACCTCTCACACAGGCTTTAGTGTATTGGGGCTGGGTGGGTGCATTCATAGAATGCTTTTCAGAAAATTGTTGGGGGTATACTTGGTGTCCCTGTGCATACCCCAGTTCAAGATGGTTGCAGGAGCACTCAGACCCTGCTCTGACGCAAAACTGGACAAAGGTAAAGGGGTGTAACCACTCCTCTCCTCCGAACATCCCATAGATGGGTCCCCAGAGTAAGTCCAACCCCCTATCTTAGTAGAAGTATGGTGGGATCCCAGTACTTAGGACGAAACTCTGCAACATATATCCTGGAACTTCGACATTCTACACGACTAGAAGATGGAAGAATCTCCCTTGGGGTCAAGGAGTAACTCCCCTGCTCAAGCAGGCACCAAATAGCATCTTGCCGGTCTGCATTTCCAAAGCTCCCGCCGAACTCCGAAGTATTTGCGAATCAGGACACGGACTTCCAGACTTCTCAGAGGCCGACACGAGATCCCAGCAAAGCTGAGACCTGCAGCCATCACGAGTGACGTGGGACTGGAACTTTTGCACATTTGCCAGTGCATCGACTTCCCGAGCTTTCCCGAAGTTGTGCATTGGGCTACTTGTAGTCCAAGCCCCGAGCCCCATCTGCACCGAAAACTGTGGGCCTGCACTCCACAAGTGTTCCGTGAGCCCGCTTCTAGCGTTTCTGCTCGAGGGCCCTTTGCGATCCCTGGTCCGTCGACTGGTGGGTCCCCTAAAGGTAACTTCTTTCCTTTGGGCTTCCCTGGTTGCTCCAGACGTGCCCCGACTCCCTGTCAAGAGGTGAGTCCCTCAGACCTTGCTGGTCTGCACCCGAGCCAATCTGTGCTTTCTCCGTTGGTTGCTGTTACCACAATCCGGAAATCAACACCGCAGCACTCTACATCCTTCGTGGGACAGCTCGAATCCAGCTCCTGGTCATCCTCGACACCTCGTGGTTGAAGAGTCAAGCTTCACCTAAAATCACCCGACATCAGTGGGCATCTTCTCTACACCTTCCTGGTCACTGGCGAGTGAACTAGACTCTGTCCCTTCTGCTTTCAGGTTCTTCACATCTCCGATCACCCTTGGATCCACCCAGACACTTTCCACTTAGACGCCAGCAGCATTTTGCAGCAGCTCTCCATTGAAATCGACGACAAAACCCGACCCGAAAAGACACTTATGCACCCGGCTTCCCTAGGTGAGGTAACTAAAGTACTCCATTGCTCCCGTGAGTATTGAATCTAGAACCTCTTAGCTCTAAAGGAGTTTGCTCCAAGTCCTCTTCTAAGTGTCCTTAATCTTTAAAATTCCAACCACGACTTTCCCCATAGAAGTTAATGATGATTCGCGGCTGTGTTTAGACCCCTGTGTCACTACCTTGGGTTGTTCCTGGTGGCCCCAGCGGTTCTAAAGGCTTTAGGCTTTAGGCCTTGACTCTAGGTCAGTCGTGGTACTTATACCACTTTCTTAATATATGGTTTGGTACGTCCCTAGGGTTCGACGTATATTGTGCTAATTTACTGTGTGCTAAATAAGTTTACTGAATGTACTTTTGCCTCGAGCCTCATAAAGAGACTTGAGGGATGTATTTAGAATAAATACATATATTTTATATATATACCTGGTGTGGTTCTCCTTTCATTTGGTCATTCATGAGATTACAGACTGGTAAAAAAAGCTGCTTTACATTCCTTCAAGACTTAGCCTGAAGGCTGCTCTCCACAGCTACCACTAGGATAGCGTTCTATATAGGTTGTCTTTAAACCTACCATCAATAACGGTAATTTGGACTGGTGCAAGGTGCCCACTAGAATAGTGGATGGCATATGCCAAGCCAACTTCTCACAACTGGCTTAACTGGCTGGCAGAGAGCGTAACGCTAAGTACATCTACAATCTCTTGAAAGGACAGAGTGTGGGACATAGGGAGAGTCACGAGAAATTTCTCCTGCCAGGGGAGATCACGCGGAGCGTTACTGGCACGGGGACTATGGGATCTGAAAGGCCACTGTTCTCTACAGTGTTTATTTCATATACTTGGTTATAATCTTCTGACTTGCAACTTCATGGGGCTGGAGAAACTGGCAAAAAGAATGTTAGTAATGTATTGCCTAATGTGCATTACTACACTTTGCCTGTATTCAGGAAACCCACCTGATTAAAAAAAGAACTGGACAAAATGAGGTGTAAGTGTAGGAGCCAAATGGTGGGCACAACATACTCCACTTTTTCATGAGGGATCATGGTCTGGATTGCTCCAGTGGAGCCGTACAGGGCGAATCATATGATAGGGTATGATGAAGGCAGATGCTATTATGGAGTTGACACCAGATGGAAAGGGACTGGTATTGGCAAGTATTTACATGCAGAACGTGAATCAAATTCAAATCCTTAAAGTATTAGATGGCAAACTTGCGGACAAGCTTGATGAAGTGTGTCTGCTGAGAGGGGATTAAAGTTTGGTGCTAGATGTTCCGAAGGACAGATCGGTGATGCCCTGGAATTGGTGATGCCCTTGGAGGTGCACCATGCAGGTTGGCCTACAGGCAGTTCGCCTCTTCAATCTCAAATTGGCAGTTAGTCGAGGCTATGAAGGGAGTTACACCCCTAAAAAAAAAGGCGACTCTTATAACTACGGCATGCGTAAGATTTACACCAGTCTAGACATGTTTCTAGTTAAGCATAGAACTGTGGTTGATGCCACTGAGGGAGAATGCATGAGCAGAAAATTGTCTGATAATAATCCCCTTTGGATGGAGATGGTGATCTGTGGACCCTGTGTGTCAATACCAACTTGGCCGCTTCCAGTTGACACACTCTCTGATACCCCCTTTAGGGTGGAGATGTGGGGGCACATCACTCACTACTTCCTTAAAACAAAGGGCCAGGTAGGTATACTGCCACTGAGTGGCAGAGCTTTAGAGTTGTGATAAAGCAGGTATAACAAAGACAAACTATAGGATCAAGCTGTTGCTCACCTGACAACTAGATGCACTAGAACGTATGAAGCATGATTTAGAAAATTGGAGGGTGTCATATGCTGAAACTCAGACAGAAAAAGAGAAGGAATATAGGAATTTCTGGACAGACTTAAGGGGTTCTTGTATATGGAATATGCGACTAGACAGCACATTGGTGGTGAATTTGCAGGGCACCTACTAGTTTGGCTGGTGGTATTGAGGAGGAGCGGAATTCTATGCAATATTATCTACTACAAGGGGTATTCTAGATATACAACAGGAAATTGAGGATGCTGTTGCCACCTACTATAAGGATTTATAGTCAACCCTGGAAACATGGAAGGGTAATTCCCTGGCACAGTTTTTAGCTGTCATTACGATGTCTGTACTGCATGTGGAGCATAGAACCACTTTGAATGCCCTGTTGTCCCTAGGGGAGGATACGTTAGTAACCGACTAGTGGGTAAATGGAAAAACACCCAGGATTGGAAATTTAACACCTCCGTTCTATAGCACCTACAAAGAAACATTACTCCCAATGTTGAACATGCATTTAGCAAAGGAGCCCCTCTGGAGTTCATGTGCATAGCGATGATCTTTGTTTTATCTAAACTGGGAAGGGACACAGACTAAGTCGTGCAGGCCGCTCTCGTTACTGATAGAAGTTAATACGAATACACTACTGCCATTAATTAGAAAATTCATTTTAGTTTTTTTCCCGGTGAGGAGCACCCATTTGAACTTCAGGTGCCTGCTCATGATAATAGACAGGACCTGCGCACAGCCCCAGACTCTATGGTCGCTTCCCCAAAATATACATAAGGTATTCAACACTTTGGGTTGGCCGTTTTTGTGTGCTGTGCTTGAGAAGCTGGTACTAGGGCAAGAGATTATTAAGTGGATATGACTACTTTATGGGTATCCGGAAGACGGGGTTCACACAGGACAGGTTTTTTTCCTCGCCTGTGGTTATTTTGGATTGATACATGTCAGGGTTGGGCATTGTCCCTACGGTGACTTGCAGTGGCGATAAAACCATGATTGGGGAGGTATGGGGTCAGGCTGAAAACTGGGGCGCACAGGGTTTCCCTTAATGTCGATGACGTACCTTCTTTATCACAGGCAGCCTCGACAGAGCTTGAGGGGCATTTTGGAGACAGCACTTAAGAATGAATAAACTGGAGAAATCCTGCCAATTCCAAATGTTTTCACACTGTGAAGCATCTGCACAAGCTGGCTTGATCCTCCTCCACCATCCCCTGCACCCCTCATTCTCGCCGCCCGTTCTTAATTGGGACCCTGCACCATTAAATACCCGGGGGTGTAGGTTTATCATACAGATGAGAACCTGTTCACTGCGAATTTTAGCAAAACAATATCCAGAGATGTTTCATCAATGGGACGTGTGGCTATTGCTAAAATGACAGTTCTACCACAATTAATAAACATTTTGATGGCTATCGTTGTCATTTTGTAAATCTGTAGAGACAGTTCTTCATTGAGCTAAACAGTCCTTTAACCGGCTTAAATTAAAGTCAAAAGAAGGAGAGTAGCCTTCTCAAAAATGTTGAGATTCATGTGCGAGGGCGGTGGACAACCTAGCATGGAGGCCATCATGTGCCCAGTACAATGTTTGTGGCAAATGAGATGGGTAGCTGAGGCAGGTCTCAGGAATCTTTAGCCATTTGTAGGAGACTGAGGAAATGGAAGCAAAGGGGGTGTTATTATGAAGTTGGAGATGTATGAAATGATAGGAACATCGGGGTTGCCAGGGCAGCTAACTTCTGGTAGCATGAATAGGATGATAAACCAGATGACAGAATGCACTTTACCCCCAAACTGCTATTGTTGTGCCTCCCAGACTTCTGGGCACAGACTCATGTCCTTAGTGACCATACTGTGAAGCTGGGGAACCTGTGCCACTGGGGATGATCTTCACCCTATAGTCAATAAAGACCAAAACGGGTAAATAAGTAGTTCACTGCATGGCAATTGCTAGGCTGGTCAGGACAGCTAAAAACACATGGTGGGGAAGATACAGAATCAGAAAGATGCAATCAGTTTTCCAACGTACTCATGTTGTGATCATGTAGGTACGCCGTGACTATTGTGAACAGAGCTACTGACCCCACTTTTTATACCAAGATATCCTCTTTACAGGCACGTTCGGAGCTAAACCTTGGAGAAGAGATAACAGAGACCAACTAGACCAGTGCCCTGGGTTACCGAAAGATAATCACTAGGAATCATGGTCTCAAGTTCACACTAATGAACAAGTTACTTACCTTCGGTAACAATGTATCTGCTAGAGACGTTGTCTAGCCGCAGATTCCTTAACTTAGAATATCCCTAGGCATCAGACTGGATCAGGAAATGTTTATTACAGCAGCACCTCTGCGTGCCGGGGGACGGCACCACGCGACCCCGCCCTGACATCGTCCACGTACGTGATGTCAGTGAGGTCATATAAGTCCCTCCCGGCGTGCTGACGTCAGTTTTCTTCTGAGAAACTTTTCCGTGGCCCAATGCGGAGCCACCAACAAAAAACTGTGAAAGTATGGGAACAGTGTGCGAGGGATGAAAAAACCTCGCACAAAGAAGGAGGATGGTGGAAGACACCATAATAAAAGACATAATTAGACACTGCCTACATATACGTGAAAAGCTGTGAGAAATAGCCCCGCAAGCTAAGCAAAGACCCTTCCCTGAGTGCCACAAGGGAAGAACATCTCAACAGACCGAAATAGACTGATATTGCTATGTAGAACTGTGCCGTTTATTAAGAACGGAGCACAGAAGAACAACAGTCCGCCATAGGAAGGTATGAAAAGCCTGGCCCTTTCCCTATAATAACGGAGGTTGGAAACAGAGCACAACCGACCCCGAAAGAGGACGACCAAGAGGACCCAGAGTCAATAGAGAAGACGGAAGGAAGGGAAGGTAACTGGAGAGGAAAAAGAATTTCCTCGTGCCGTATTACAGGAAAGAAGCCACTCAGCAGAGGTTAACTGTATATGGAAGCAGTGAGAAGGGAGCCACAAACAGAACTCCTGTGAGAGATAACCCAATGGCAACTGAAGAGGCCAGTGGAGAACACCATTCGGCAAGGTTCTCGCAGAACGGGGAGGCTGGGTGGGCGTTAAGGAATTTGCAGCTAGACAACGTCTCTACCAGATACATTGTTACCGAAGGTAAGTAACTCGTACATCTGATAGAGACATCTAGCCGCAGATTCCTTAACTTAGAATAGATACCACAGCCATAACCCAAAGGGGAGGTGGGTCTGCGACAGAACAACAGAAAGCGCAAAGCATTCGATCCGGCAACAGAGTGATGGATAAAGGGGGAAAGCTGTGGCGGAACAGCCAGACAGCAAACCAAGCAGCTCGGAAGAGCAAAAATAACTGGATGGTAGATATCCTAAAATTGCCAGAATGGCGCTACACCATACCCGTATAAAAATGACAGAACGGCATGAGCCATATACCAGAGCAAAGAGAGAGAGCGAAAGGAAGAAGTACCACTCTCCACTTGAAGGCGCACGATGAGTACACCGACCCAAGCTCGAAAAGAACTTGAAGAGATGCAACGAGAGCCTAACACACTAGCCTATAAAAGGAAGCCGAAGGAGCCGGTATCAAGAGCCCAAAAGCAAGAGCTAGAACCTGAGCAATGCGTTGGGAATAGCCGGAGGGACAAGAAACACGCCAAGTGCACACCCAATCACAAAAAGGGGAAAAATAGCGGCAAATAGCATCAATTCTAAACCCGCTGAAGCAGGCAGAAATATGCAGGCGGCAAACAGCCATGGAGACCTTAAAGTGGCTTACGCAAGAAGCATAACAGTGCCCGACCGGGCAGTATGAAGCCAAAGTCAGAAACAACCCACAATATAGACTTGCACGCAGCAGTCCAGGTCCACTGCCACCAGAAGAGCTGTCCCGCAGGCGTAGCTTTAACAATAGTAGGTGATCATTTGGAAAAAAGACATATCCGAAGGAAGTGGCCATAAACACCAAGTTACCGAACTGTGGGAAGAGTCTCAGAATCCGAGACCAAACACTCCAGAAAAGACACGTACAGCATCGAAAACCAAAAAGGGACCATGTGTCAAATTGGGAATCGATCTAGGTCTAATTTTGGCTCAGAGAGAACTCACCTGGCGCTGGAAGTCGACGGAGGGCCCATCCAGTAGGCGTCGGGCGATGGAATTGAGTAAGTGGGCCAGGAGTGAAAGTATGATCCGGCTTAGACAGGCAACGCGCACTGCTGATGAGAGAGGATTGGAAGTGGCACGGGCGTGGGAGAGCTTGGTGCAAGCGCTGATTGAGTACCTGTCACAGGACGGGGACCATGCAGAGTGAGGCAGATAGTGGGTTCCCGGGTGGCGCACGGTTGCGTGAGTGTTGTTCCCTCAGCTCCTGAATGACAGATTACAGTCCTGCAGTTAGCTCACACCAGTGACAATTCAGGGAGTGGGTGGTGGGAGGGAAGTTGGGGGGACCCCGAGGGAGGCATGAGGATGCTTATTGTGTGAGTGGACGGCAGATTGCGGCAGGTGGATGGGTCTATTTGGTCCAGTTTCCTTGGGTAGAGTGAGGGCGCTGGTCTTTTTCATTATTCCTCATGCTAACCGGGGGAGGCGAGTTGTTGGTTGGGGGTTTGGGGGGGTAGGTTCAAAAAAGCAGATCCATTTAACAAGCCCGCATAAACTGATGTCGAATTACTGTTAACATTATTGTCTTATCACCTGGCTTACTCCCGGATCCTTAATTCTTGCCGCCCTGCCTCCGGGATGTGGGCTGAATGGCTGTGTGATGTTGGAGTAACTATAGGGGGTGGCTGATAAGCGGAGACGGGCAAGATTGCACGTATGCTGTACATTTCTGATTCTGCAATAAATATTAAATTTCAAAAAAAGAAAAAAAAAATGGCAAATTGGGAAATCACCCCAGTAAGCGGAACCAAGGAGGAACCCATGGGCAACTTGCAACAACTGAGAAAAGCTCCCCCACACGTGGAGATATTGGGCCAGACCTCGCAGCCTCGAAAAGAGGTGGAGACCTGGGAAGAGGAATACCAAGGCAACCGGCATGTATACATAAATGTATAAACATATAATTATGTAGAGCCAGAACTAGCCAGGAGCATGAACATGTCCATACTGGATCATACCTAGTACAGTAAGGGCAGGTAGGAGCCGTTTTTGAAGAGGAGACCATGAAACCTCCCAAGGAGGTGGATGACCATGGCGTAAGAAGATGACACCAGGGAAAAACATAGAACACGATCCAATGGACCACCAAGAGGCGCATGGAGCCCACAGGATCTCCAGGCCCAGGTGAGATAAGCAGAGCTATATAGTAGCGTACAAGTACCCCACATGGAGTATGCATACCCCAAACAACAGGGAACACCTCTTAGGGCAATAAGCCAAGCCAAAACAGCGCAGTAACGAACTGAACCTGTGAACATGAGTTCCGAGTCATATGACATTACCAAGCCACCGGCTCAATACCTCAGTCAGAACACACAGCAACCCATGTAACACGGCCACAGCAGGCCAGCAGGCAGCTCAAAGCAAAACGCATGCAAGGGATGCCAATAAAAGGGTACTCACCCTTGATCCACCGAAAAAAGAAGACGTAAGTGTCACTGCCCATGTTAAGCACAGAGCGCATCTAAAGGATGCAAAATGAAAAAGTACCACCACAGAAGACAGGAGTAAGAAGGCCTAAGTGGGAGGACGAAAGCCCACAAGTAGCCGGTGAACCGCCGATTCGGCGTGAGCATCAAACAGCAAAACCCCATCAAAGGGTAAGTCAACCACTCGCTCCCGGATGTTTTCAGGGAAGACGCTATCTCGCAACCAAGCGTGATGCCTTAAGGCAACAGGACCCGCCATAGCTCGGCCCAAAGAATCTGCAGTGTCTAAGGCTGAGCGGATTGTGAATTCGGCAAGGTCGCGGCCATCCCGGAGGAGGTGAAGGAGATCAATACGAGCACCTTCAGAGGTGGCAGAAAGAAAAGTCTCTGCAGAGTCCTACATGGCAGAGGTAGTCCGAGCCAAAACACACACTGTATTTAAGGACCGTAGGGCTGCAATAGTGGATGCAAAGATGTTTTTACCCCATGACTTTAGCCATTTGGACTCCAGAGAGGAAGGAATCGTTAGAGGGGGCAGGCAAGGAAAGGTAGTCTGCAACACAAACCCCTGCGCATCAGGATGCACAAAAAGATAAACAGGATCATATGGAGCTGGACAGTGGCGGTGCAAAACTGAACGAGCCACTGGGTCACCTGAAGCAGGCCGGACCCAGGTACCCAACAGGGCATCATAAAGGGAAGACTCAAAGGGCAGAGCGGCTCCACATTCCTGGACCCACAGTGAAGGACCTCAAGCAAGGGGTCCACAGACAAGGGGGCAGACGGGGGTTGCATGTTTAAAATGCGAGTGGCCAATGAGACCACTCTCAAAAAAGCTGCACCAGCCTCGGTAGCCCTCCACGGAGGGGACAACGGCTCATCAGTGGGGGAGGGTTGTAAGCTGACCATCCAAAAGACACTGAGGGTGCGACCAATGCCTCACGGAAGAGAGCCCCATTGAAGAATGAGGATCCTGATGGGGCTCCTGGGGACAGGACAGGCTTAGACTCTGGAGAAAGAAGCAGAGGTGGAGCCCGGGCGGCGCCGGAAGCCCAGGGTGTGCCCCAAGCAGGGCTTTGAGCACCGGCAACCACCTGCGATGCCACAGTGAGCCCAGCGGTGCTATGCGGCGCGGCAGAGGCGCTGTGGGTCGTAGAGGGGGACCCAGCTGGGCTGCGCCCTAACTACTCCATATGGACCGTAGAGGGGGACCCAACCGGGCCGTGCCCCAATGACACCTCATCTCTGACGTTCCTGGGGGGCCAGGCCTCAATTGGCGCCAGGGGCCAGTCCGTTTGAGATACCACAAGAAGCGGAGGCCTCGAGGACGCCCCAGGAATGGGAGGAAACCCATGGGAGGCCTGCAGAGCATATGCCTCCATTTGTGCCTGAGTCGCCCCCACACCCGGAAAAGGAGTATAGAGGGGGGGCGACTGTCTGGAGCGCACGTACGGAATGTTCTGGGTACCAGTGCCCCTGACAACAGAAGCAAGGGAGGTCGAAAACCGGGGCGACAGACGCCTCGATTTACCAAGTGGGGAACGACGACCCCGGACCCCAGAGGCCGATCGACAGCAGAGCCGGATAGTAGAGCGAACTGCCGGCGATGAAGAGGCCGGGGGACGAGACGACTCCGACCGGGACAGTCGTGCCGAGAGAAGCTTAATGCGGCGCTCTCGCTGAGACTTTCGACTTCAGGTGTTGGCAGGCTTCGTAGTCCGTGGAGTCATAGTGCTCGCCCAGACACTACATACAAATAAGATGCCGGTCTGTCGCGGACATCTGCCGCCAACAGGAATGACAAGTTTTAAAGCCCGAAAGCGTCGCACACACTGGTCCTGACGCAAAGCGTCAAAAAGGCGACCTGAAAACAGGCAAGAGGTACCGCTCACTCCGGATCCGCGTTGTACCCGGCAAAGAAGGACACTGACGTCAGAGCGCCAGGGGGGACTTATATGACCTTGCGGACGTCACGAACGAGGACAATGTCAGGGCGGGGTCGTGTGGCGCCGTCCCCCGGCGCACAGAGGTGCTGCTGCAAAAAAATTCCTGATCCAGTCTGACACCTGGGGATATTCTAAGTTAAGGAATCTGCGGCTAGGTGTCTCTATCAGATAAATAATATACATCAGATGCCTTCTCTCACCCAAAAAAAGTGGCTACAATTTTCTATAGCTAATCGGACCACTGTCCCAGAGGTCGACAGCTGCAGTAAGAGTTTTTCCATATGGTGTGGGAATGTGAACACATTCAGCCCTACTGATTTACAGTGGCAGAAGTGACTAGTCAGATGAGGTGAAGATGATACCTCTTGACCCCTCAGTGTGTCTGTTGAGAAACATGAAGCACGCTAAGAAATCAAGGACTGTATGCTACTTTATAGAGTTATACTGGGCAAAAGAAATGTAACAGAGGAATGAAATGGGCGAGATGCACTAGCGTGCCCGCTTTGGTTAAAGGCTGTACATAAATGGACAATGGCGGACCTGAACACTATTCACTCAGTCATGAGGGAGGAAGCTGGACCCGAACTGGTGAAGGGATGGTTTCCTGGCGGCAATCGAAGCTATGTTGGAGGATTTATAATTTACCTCCATAGACTGCATAAAATTTAACAAGGTTGATTAAGACAGAGTAGCATTCTTAGCTAATAACAGGGTGAGTTGATTAGTAAATGGGTTGTAGTGCATGCTCCTGTGAAGTGCACAATGGGACTGTCACTGGACCATTTGTTGAGTCTTTCACATTGTGGCCTGAAATGGTGAAAGTATTCATTTGATGTTGTTGCTCTGAAGGGAGTGGCGGGATGGCAGGTTCTGTTTGGGAAATAACATATGTTATGGTCATTCAGATGCTATAAGTTTGATGTATGGGCTGTGATTGAGTATGCTGAATACATTTCCGTTTCTGTTGGGTTGATACAACTAAAAATTAATAAAGAGCAATTACGAAAAATAAACCATATCACTCTTTTACTTCCTCCTACTCCAAGCAACTGTGGTGTCAAGATAAGGATTGTTTCAGAACCCCTCTTCATGAAACATAATATGAAAACCCTTTGTGGTCAAAGCGAGTTTGCATTTATAATGCACAAATACTTTAAAAAAATAGTATAGTTAAAACATGTTTGAATGAACTGCACAGCATATATTTATCAATGTTGAACATCTGTGTGTCTACCTTGACATGAGCTACAATCAAACAATTATTTATTACCGAATGTGGGGAAGAACGATGAGAGCAGTCCATGGATGAGAAAGGTCCGCAACATCTTCGTGCTCAGGGACCTCAATCAAAGATAAAATGTAGTCTAGCACCGTTATCGGCCCTTTTTCCTGGCATGTCATACTTTTTTGATGTACATTGCTGAACCTGAAAAGCAGCATCAGATTATTTGAAGAACGGTAAGGTGATCAAAAAATAACTTCTTTCAAACAAGCCTATACATTGGAAAGATGTAGGTAAGGCAACAGACTGCATAAGGTGGTAACACAATCTCATAAAAATCATTGGCAAAGAGAATAGGTCTCTCCTTTTGAATCTACAGGCTTTGCCAATGCCATTTGCCGATGCTATGCAGAAGGAAAAAAGAGGGCAGTGGCCCGACTGCTATTGCCGGTCACATTATTCTGTAGATGTTTGCATACCTGACTGAGGATGCTAGAGAATTATCCAAGTTCCATTTTGCTTTTTTGATTTACTGACCCAAGGTGGTAGATGGCACTTGGATTGGCAAATAAAAAAAAGAATTCTATATTTTCAATAGAAAATAAAGGAAAATGGACTAAAGGGGTGGTGGGAGAAGCATGGTGGCGAGAATGTAAAAACAGCATAAGAGAGAGAAACAAGGGTGGTGGACAGAGAAGCGCATGATGAAGAGAACACAGAGCCTGGGAAGGGGGGGTGGAAGTATAGCGAGAGAGAGAGAGAGAGAGAGAGAGAGAGAGAGAGAGAGAGAGAGAGAGAGAGAGAGAGAGAGAGAGAGAGAGCGCGCAACGCATGAGGAAGAGAGCAACAAAAGGGTGGGGGTCTGATAATTAGCGGGTGGAGAAACATACAAGGAAGACAGCTGGAAAACACATGCACTCTAAAGGAGTGCTTAACCTTAAAAAAAAACGTAATTCCCTGTAAGTGAGCAATAGACTGATACAAGTAAGAGATTTAAAAGGAGGGTAAAGAGGATATTCTCTAGCAGAGGGGCAAACAAAACAAGCCATTTAATATGGAGAAAACACAACCAATATAAGCCTATGTAAATTCACAATAGGATTCTTGCAACCAGGCAGCTTGTGCTGTAAGGTGAGGTCTGAAAGGCAACAACAAAAAAACAATGAGCCGTGTGGATTGGACACAGGAATAGCAGCTGACACCTCAACTTACATAGTGTGTTTCGGGACACCTTATGTACCAGCAATGATCTAAAATAAGATATGTGCATTCTTATGCAGTTTATTCTACTGGCAAATACTGGGACGTGTTCACTGCTATCAACAAAAAATGTGTTACCCAAACTATTATTGAAGGTCTGTCCTACAGCACAAAATTCTACATCCTCCTCTCCTCCATTTCAAAATGTATGCACACAACAACATTTTGACATTGTGTCTTTCATACAGCAGAGGAAAATATAAGTTTGCGCTACAAAAGCCAAAAGCAGCAAATCATAACTCTGACGCAGCTGGATGCAGTCACCTGAGAGAATCTATAGCCAGCACTGGCATAGCCAATACGTCTCGCTTTTGGGATCTTCTAAGTGTTTAGCCATGCAACAGTTGAGTTAGTTGCACCAAGGATATTGTGCTGCATAACTAAATACTTATAAGGTCCCAAAAGAAACCTATTGGCTATGCCAATGATTGTTGTGATTGGTACTCCATCTATATTTTCGCTTAGAGAATTATTTTCGCAATATGCTCACCTGGTACAGTCTTGTTGACTGATTTTTTGTAAGTTTCCACTTCTCGCTCCCAAACTGTGAAAACCAAGTGCAACATCGGTGTCAGTTTTCGGCTCGGCTCAGAAATGCAACAGCTTTTTGTGATAATGCTGCATTTGTTTTAACTAGGATCTTGGAGACTATAAGTGTGCTGAAAGTAGGAGCGAACTATTGTTTGAATTTCTTGACACTGACCCATATCTGCTAGTGGATTTTTTCCCCAATCTGTTCGTTGGGTGGAAAAGTGTAACTTCCACTGATCACAGACTTGAAGAATGCAGGGGAACCTTGGGCCTCTTAAACTAAGAAAACCAATTAGCTACAAGTAACAGCTTTACTGCCAAGATACATAACTGTTGAAACAGATGCTTTCAAGCTCCTGCTAAGAATGACCTTGCAGCTGGACGTAATAGATGATTCAGTCATTTAAATATATTGTATTACATAAATTCTTGTATAAAAGCCTCAATGTAACCCCAGTGAGGCAGAACCCTTAGCAGTTGGTCACTGCATGTTTATGCTTGAGCCTAGAGCAAAATAAACGTTGCTCTTTATTTGCACAGCACAACCATGTGCGGACTGTTTATTTACTTTCAAAAGTTATACTTTCACAGTACTTCCTGTGTAAGCTGGATTGTGTTGAGAGAATTGTGTAAGTAGGTGCTCTGCAGATCCAACAAAACGAATAAAAATGAACACCTGAAAGGATGAGCTGAAGCTTACCCATCCGGAGCCTTTCCATTTTCAAGAAATTGGCCGGAAAAGAAGGTGCAGAATCTGCCTCGGACATGCCCCTATCTAGGGCACCAGAAGGCACCTAGAATAGTATCCCATACCACTCTAAAATCGATGATCCAATTACTTCTAGGACAAAATGTCTGCAATCAAGATATTGGGGGGTGGGGAGGAGAATAAACGGTTGGCCCTCAACTTAAGAATTTATCTGATAACAGAAAAAGCTGCTTTTTCTCTTGTGTGTGGTGGGCAGTACAGCTTACAATGGTGGGGAGGTACAAAGTAGACGAGTGGAACGAAGCCGGCATCGGATGGGAGTCAGAGTGTCGAGATGGATTACTTAAGAGTAGCGTTACGATTATAAAGGCGTATTTTACAACATCAAGGATGTTCTGCCTTTCTTTTGTAACATGTTCTTCATTGGGCTAGGTTCAAACTAATTTGCTTCCATTCCTCTGTAAGCAAAGTAGGTCCTGATGTGAAGAGACAACATTTCCCAGATCTGCTTCGGACTGCCACAGATGGGGAAAAAAAAGCAGGAGGTGGGAAAATCAACTGGCCTGTTAGTGGCACTTCTACGGTTCTCTCTAAGCTCCGTCTGCTCTGGGGAGAACCAACTATTAGGGCTTTGTGTAGTTCTCCATAGACCAGTGGTCTATTACCTTTTAATTCCGGTGGACCCCCACTGAATCCTTACTTAAATCCGGGGACGCCGATTGAATTATTATTAGAAACCAAGGAGCCCAAGCAAAAACAAGTATAAACCAAACAAATGCTCAAATATTGACATTTTTTGTTTAATTCACATTCACGTGTAGAAAAGGTTTTCAAAGTTAAAATGTTATTTCTTTCATTGTATATACTTTATTATTTTTAATATGTAATTTTATTAAACAGTCACAGAACCCCTGAGAAGTCTGTGCGGACGCCCATGGGTTCTCGGACCACAGTGAAGAATCACTGCCCTAGATTATTTTTTGTCCTTGGTGAAACACAACCGCCAGGAAAAAATTGAAATGTGCCCACTTTCCTGGCTGCTCCGGTGGAGCAGTTTGCCACAATTTGGCCTTCATTTGAAAAAGAGGACTTATTTCACTCATTCTGCAAAACGTTTCCATTTCA
This sequence comes from Lissotriton vulgaris, assembly GCF_964263255.1. Lineage (NCBI taxonomy): Eukaryota > Metazoa > Chordata > Amphibia > Caudata > Salamandridae > Lissotriton > Lissotriton vulgaris. Next base: position 1,806,901,802 of record NC_141685.1, on the reverse strand, counting down.
TATTTCGAGCCCAAGAGAGTGGCACCATATTCGGCTAATGTTTGACAGAAGAGCTTAGCGTTAGTGAATGAGGACACATAAAATTGCACACCCACTCATAGCCATAGAACTGCATCTTCATATCGGGTACTGTGCGTCTCAAAGCTACTGACAAGGAAACAATTCAAATCCTACCCAAAGGCACAGTGAGTGGGAAGGGATCCGGTCGGACCCCTCACTTGCAAATCCATCCAGTGCCTTAACCTTATTTAGGGCGTGAGAGGAATGCACTGCAGGTTGTTAGGCGGAGATCATGACTTCTGAGTTCTGTACAAGATCTACCATACAAACATCGACAACTGAATAAATCTCCATGCTAAGCACCTGCATGGATAGACTGGAGACCCAGATGTTGGAAAATGTTCTGATGCCCAACTCGCAAAAAAAATAACGAAAAGAGTTACTGCTCTTTACATCCTCGCATATAAGTATATGTGCGCATTAAAGCTGGAATGTCCTCAGGAAGCAACATTCTGTATTAACGTTCTATGTTGTCTATATTAAGTAGCTTCCATATAAAATGTGGGAACACCCCCCTCCCTTTGTGGACAGTTGTAGTAACAGTTCCAAACACAAATGTACTAGTGAGAAGAGCAACAAGGAAGCTATCGACTTCAGGAATGTGAAAGAAAGCTCTCTTATCTTGAAAGCTAATGACCCATGATGAAAGAGAAAAACCATATGGCTCCTCTGCTCGTGCCCGCGCACATGCTCTCAAGTGCCAGGCCACAGTGGTAGCATTTTCTGAAGCCCTTACTAAAAGTCTCAGCAGAGTTGTTAGCTCAGGCGAGACCTAAAAATGACAATTGCACAACTTATTATAAGCTTAGTTTGGAGGGTGTTGAAACAAGATGAGTTACTTCCAATAGATATTTTTTTTATTATGATTGCTTCTTTCGTAATATTCTAGTTTGTCAGTTCTCCTCATCATTTTGCTATAAAATGAATTGAGAGTCTAACTGCTGACCTGCATCAGAGTAAATGCAATGAGAACTAGATACTAAAGTGGGATCACCTGAATATGACGAACCATAAAAAAAAACGCAAGCATGCTTTCTTTGTAATTACACTTTGTGTGAATTATTAGAGCTTGTCAGAGATGTTGAAAGAGGACATCACAGAAAGCAGCGGAGCAGTCTTTTCACATTGATCTAGCAATATGCCTTCAATCTGTGATCTGTAAAGATCGAAGAAAAGAGTTAACTCTACAGACCCTATCTAGCATGTGGCATACCAAAACTGCCAAGATTCTCAACCTATCTGTGCAACCATTAGCATGGTGTTGTAACAAACAGCCTATATTAGAAATACTTACAATTTTGCACAAAAAAACTAAACAGATGCGCCGTTTTTTGCAAACGTAATGTTCATCTTCAAGAAATTAGAGAGATCATACTTACAGCACAGGTTCCTTTGTGAAAAGTAAAGGGTATTTCTCAAATGCCATCGATGCCACGCTGGGCGGTTCTGCTTTTTCTAGGATGAGTTTTGCCAGAAGCATCAGCGCCTCATCTTTGAAAACACATTCTTCTGTCATGAAGCAAAGCTCAATGTACTCAAGAAAGCTTGGTAGGAAATGCTGAAAAGCAATTTAAGGCTCAAATGTATTTTTAATGGATTTTTGAGTAAGTAGAGCAGAGGACATACATTATGAGTTGGATTCTGGATGTAAAATCCTGTAAAAACACTTGAACCAAAAACCCAGTCAATAAACACTTAAATTCCTTTAGAACATTTATATTCATTCTGTATACAAAGATAGAGACAAATGCTCTTTGCTCTTGGTACATAAGACGTTGCTCTTCATGCAATAATTTGACATATAGATTTGATATAGATATATAGATATTTTTGTCTAGTAAAAATGAGACTTGTAGGCATGTCCTCAGCACTTGCAAAGAAGAAAACAAGTTACTTACCTGTAACTTTGGTTCCCCAGTATTGGTAACTTTCATAGATTCCCATGATTTTGTATCATTCCCCGTCGTCGGAATGGGAGTCTCGGTAACAAAATAACATAGCAGTAGGAACAAAAGAGAAATAAAAAGACCTAGGCCTCATTACCTTTTGTTGCATATCCGCCTCTTTTTGTAAAAGAGACCAAACTAAGCATCAGCCAATCAGAAAAGCCTCACCCCATAGAACCCTCCTGAAGGAACCTCAGAGCCTCATATTTTCGTAGCCATTGTGTAATAGTCACCATATCTGCTGAAGGCTGAGCTTTCCTCTGGGAGGTGGGTGGGCGCATGGGAATCTATGAAAGTTATCAATAGTGGGGAACCAAAGTTACAGGTAAGTAACTTGTTTTCTTGCCCCTGTATTGGAACTTTCATAGATTCCAAAGCTTTTGTATCAGAGTAGCAAGCAGTCAGAAATGAAACACATTTTGTGTCATAAACATACATTGCAATAGCCACCATTACATGAAGATACAAAATGTGCAGAAAAAAGGAAGGTGGGATAGAAAGGAAAGCTCACCAATTAGTGGAAGAGGTTCCTCAGGCCTGCCTGGCCCACAGCCGTGTCCTCCTGTGTCTAGGATTCCAAGCAGTAATGCTTTGTAAAAGTGTGCACGCTGCTCCAAGTCGCAGCCCTGCAAATGTCTCTGATAAGCACTCCCGCGAAGAGAGCTGTCGAAGAAGCCACCGATCTTGTGGAATGCACTCTAATTCTGCTGGTCAGCGGCTTACCCGCTGTCGAATGGCAATGGAGAATGGCACTGGGAATCCATCTCGTGATACTTTGTTTTGAAAGAGGGTGGCCCTTGCGAGGACCACCAAAAGCAATGAACTATTGGGAAGATTGATGGAATCCTTTGGAGCGGTCCAAATAAAATTTTAAGCACTGTTGTACATCCAGAGAATGCAGTGACCTCTCGGCTGGTGTGGAAGGATGAGGAAAGAAAGATTTAAGAATAACTGGCTCATTCAAGTGAAAGTCCGAGGGCACCTTGGGTAAGAACCTCAGGTTAGTTCTTAAGATTACTGTATTCCTTTTGAATTGGAGAAACGGTTCCTGAGTTGTGAGACCCTGCAACTCCCCAATGCGTCTTGCCGATGTGAGGGCAAGAAGGAGAGCCAGTTTCCATGAAAGGAATTTCATGTCCGTTCGATGTATCGGTTCAAATGGGTCTTTCATGAGCTGTGTGAGGACCAAATTCAGTTGCCAAGTAGGAGGCGTAGGCCTCATCGGGGGATAGGCACGGAACAATCCTTTAAGAAACGGTTTAATTATCCTAGAAGACCAAAGAGAAGGTCCAGACGCAGAACGTCTGTACCGTGAAATCGCTGCCAAGTGAACTTTTATGGATGAATGGGCCAGCCCAGTCTTAGCTAAGGACAAAAGATAAGGCAGAAGTTGATGAGGTTGAGAAGAGAAAGGATCAACACCTTCTTTCCTGCACCAAATGCAAAATCTTTTCCATTTGAAATGGTAAGTCTTACTCGTGGAAGGAGCTCTAGCCTGGGAAAGAACCTCTCTTATGTCATTTGAGATGGGAAGGTTCATAAATTCTCGCTGCACAGGAGCCATGCAGTCCGGTGCAATGAAGCTGGATCCGGATGCCAAATTTGCCCCTCGGACATTGTGAGAAGGTCCGGAATGGTTCTCAAGGGAAGAGGAGGAACAAACGACAACAGATTGAGTTCCGTGAACCAGAACGGTCTCGGCCAAGCAGGGGCTACCAAGATCATCTTGCATGGCTCCACCTTGATTTTTTTCCTGATAAGTCTCGGGATCATTGGAATGGGGGGAAAGGCGTAAACAAATGTACCTGACCAGGCTATCGAAAGTGCATTCCCCAATGATCCTTGATGGTGAAGCCTGCTTGCATAAGACCGGCATTTCTTGTTGGTCGGCGTCGCAAATAGATCTATTGCAGGCTTGCCCCACTGTTGGAAAACCTTGTCCAGAATTTGCTGGTTTAGTTCTCACTCGTGACTGACTGAGGATAGCCAGCTTAGTCTGTCGGCATTTTCGTTTAAGATCCCTGGCAGATGACTCATCTGTCGTCACAACCCGAGGAGACGGATCGCTTACGAAGGATAGACTTTGGGACAAGTTTTCCTGCTTTGTCCACCACAAGGCAGCTTTTCTCATTGCCGAGGTGATGGTCACTTTGTCGTCAAATGAACAGTGAATCTGTCTCCACTGGATGTCCAGCTGCTCCTGAAGAGGACGGCCTACTGAAAGACACCTCTTTTCTTAAGGCTGGCGCCATGATTTGCAGTTTTTCCTGCCTCTCCAAGGTTGGGAAAGCTTTTTTGAGATTCGAATCCAAGATGGCCCCCAGGAAGCGTGCAGTCCTGGACGGAACCAGAGAGGACCTCTTTATTTAGAGTGAGACCCAAATTCTGAAACAGGTTTGTACAAGCATCGACCACTTCCCTCGCGGCCTCCCTGGATGGAGCCTTCAGCAACCAGTCGTCCAGGTAAGGGAAGACTTGAAAGTGATTCCTCCGTAGAAACGTTGCCACTGGTGCCAGCACCTTTGTGAAGATTCTTGGGGCTGAGCGAAGACCAAAGGGTAAAACCCTGAATTGAAAGTGGCTCTTGGCTAATGCAAATCGTAGAAACCTTCTGTGTGCTGGGTGAATCGGTATGTGAAAGTACGCATCTTCAAGATCGAGCGTGACCATGAAATCCCCTGGATTGATGAGACGTAGTATGTCTTGAAGTGAAACCATCGGGAAAGATAGGGAGATGAGATAGGTGTTAAGCTCCCTGAGATCTAAAATGGGCACCATTTCTCTAGCATCTTCCTTATCAGGAAGAACCTGGAATAGAATCCTTCTCCTCTTTGGGCGGAGGGAACCGGCTATATAGCACCTTTCAGGAGCATCTGATGGACTTCGTGCCGCAGAAGACGCAGATGTTTCGATGGGATGGCGGCCGGGGGCTTGGATGGTGGGATTTGTGTAAATTAAAAAGTATGGCCCTTTCGAATGACGTCTAGCACCCAACGATCTGATGTGATCTTGGACCAATTCTGAAGGTATTGAGACACCCTGTCTCCTACTGATGATCTTGCGGTAGGAAGAGCCAGGAGGCCGCTATTGTCTCTTAGACGTTTCACGTCCTTGGCGAGTTTGCTTTCCTCTAGTATTAGATCTTGAGAAATTCGAGGGGATGGCCTTGTCTTTGCCGATAAGTCTGGCGGTACTGTTGCAAACCTGAGCTTTACGATTAGTACCGTTGCTGCTGGTAAGAACCTCTGTACGTGGTACTCTTGCCTCTGGAATCTCTGAATGGAGATTTACAGTACTGAAGCGTACCCAGAGACTTCGCCGTCTCAGTGTCCTTTTTAATATCTTGGAGAGTGTCACCTATAAACTTTCCAAACAATGCCTCTCCATCGAAAGGTAGATCAAGGATCTTATTCTGGATTTCGGGTCTGAACCAAGTCGCCTTGAGCCATCCCTGGCGACGAAGGACTGCAGCACCAGCCAATGAACGAAAAGCTGTTGTGGCGATGTCCATGGCACAGTATACAATTTCCATTGACGTTGCTTACCCTTCTTATAAAATCTTCTTCGCCTCTGTTTTTGATTCTGGAGGCAGTTGATCCAAATGTGGCGAAACGTCACACCATAGTTGGCGATCGTACCTGCCCAATATTGCCAAGGCATTTGCTGCCCGCACCAAAAGACTAGCCATTGAAGAGAACCTCTCCCCAGCGTTGTCTAACCTCCTACCTTCCTTATCTGGAGGAGTTGCCAAAGGAGCTGAAGGGTTGCATGACTTCCTTTGTGCCGCTTGTGAAATTACCGAGTCCAGTTTTGGGTGTCCCGTCAAGGACGCCGGACCATCGTCAGGTGCTTTGTATTTTTTGTCGAGGCGCGGTAGTACAGGGACCACCGTCGCTGGATTTTTACATTGCCCTAAGGCCTTCATCCCAAACATGTTGGACAATAGGGATAGATCTAGTAGTCTTTTTATAAGACTCTTTAAAAAAAACATTCGGTGGCAACAGAAGGCATTGGTAGCTTGAATCTGCCAGCCACGCTCTCCATCAGCTTATGGAACCCCCCCCCTATATTCGCTGGCGGGGAGTCCACCGGATCCGGACATGGTGAAGCTGGGTCTGGGATGACATACTCGTCCCATTCCACACCTTGATCAGGTCTGCCATCAAAGTTCTGATCCTCATCTGAGGAATCATCATGAGTGTCCAGTGGTATCGAAGGTACCTGTGGAACCGGTGTCTGCAGCTGAGATGTCACCTGAGCCGGCAATTCTGGAGAAATCACTGCAGGTGCCGCAGGAACAGGCAGGGCTTGCGTAGTCGGAACAGCAGCAGGCTGTGAACATCTAGATTTGTAATCCTGCAGCATGTTGTGGACATCCTGCAAGAGAGAAGATGGTACAGACACCATGTCTTGCCTCGAATACTGTTGTGGCTGGGCAGAATGATGATACCCACATTCCTGCTGGTACTCCCCTTTGAAAACAGTTTCCTGGCATTTAACCAGAAGCTGAGATGGACTGTTTCCATAACCATATGAGTCCTGATCGTCAACCTCTGATTCGTCATTATCCTCCTCTAACAGCAAAGCTGGAGGCAAGGGGGTAACTCTCCTAGGAGACGTCATGTCAGGTGTAATTTGTCTCATAGAAATAGTAATTCTTTCCGTCGACGACAGAATCGTTGACGATCCCGTCAACGATGGAGCTGGTAATACTGCCGTCATCGGCGTCGTCGACGGAGTAGACTTTGTCGACGAACAAACAATTGTCGACGAGATGGGCGTCGTCGACGACGAGACCGTCGACGCTCCTGCTGTCGTCGTCAATGTTGTCGTCGTCGAAGCCTTAGGCGCCGAGACTGTCGTCATCACCACCGTCAACGAACTCTTCGTCGTCACTGCCGTCGTCGACATATTCGTCGACGATCCCATCTACGTCGATTGTATTGTGGACGGGCCCATCAACGGTACCATCTTAAGCTTAGGTTTCACTGCCTTCGTCGACGAAGCCTTCATTTGCGTCGTCGACGAATTGGAACTTCTGTCAGTCTTCCCAGAAGGTCTTTTGAAGGCTGGATCAGTCTTCATCCCAGAAGAAGGTGTGGATGGTCCTTCCCTCTCCTTTTAACCATGGTGAGGAGATTCGACCGGTCCCTGGCTCTCAGACTCTCTGGGGGTCTTTTTTGAGGCCTTAGATGGACGCTCCATAGAAGGAGAAGGGGAAACCCTACCCCTTTTGACTGACCTTATTGTAGATGAGGCTGTCACTGGAGACTGTGTCTTTTCTGGACTTCAACTTCTGAAGCCAGGTAAGAAGCCTACCCACACGATCCCAGAGGGTCTTGGTAGAAAAGGTGTGGCAGATCTTGCAGTCTGCAGCCTTATGATCAGGATAGAGACAATAAATACAATCTTTATGCTTATCCTCAACAAACAATTTTTCTTGCCACAGGTGGAACATGGCTTGAAAAGGGCCTTCTTCTTCTCCTTATCAGACATCCAGGAAGGGACAGCCAACAATTCTGAAGAGAAATCCTGAAGAAAACTTCTGAAAAGAGTAGAGATTGAGCAGAGCTCAAAGGAGACTCCATAAGCACATCGTACGGTAGAAGATCTGAGGTTCCTTCAGGAGGGTTCTAATTGGCTGATGCTCTTCTAATTGGCTGATGCTTAGTTTGGTCTCTTTTACAAAAAGAGGCGGATATGCTACAAAAGGGAATGAGGCCTAGAGCCTTTTTCTTTTGTACCTACTGCTATGTTATTTTGTTCCCGAGACTCCCATTCCGACGACGAGGAATGATACAAAAGCATGGGAATCTATGAAAGTTCCAATACTGGGGTGGGTATATATATATATATATATATATATATATATATATATATATATATATATATATATATATATATATATATATATATATATATATATATATATATATATATATTCTGATGATGTTCTCAGTCCAGCATTCCTTACACACCAAAAACAGTTGACACCCGCAAGTATAAAAAGTTCACATTTGAAGAAAGTACTCTCAGCAGATGCAACTTAGCGATGGTTCACTCCAAGAATTTTGGCTTCTGGTTTCAGACTTGTTACATGTATATCTCAATATTGTCTGAGTTTTCCTGCCTACTAGTACAGATTCTCATGCTTCAGATAGAATGTATCCATTTCAGACTACGTACATTTCAATTTAGAGGCTATCAGACTAGATATGGAGTTTGTTCTCACTGGTAACAAATGAAGACAAAGCCACAATTATGACAGCCATAATGAGTTATACAATAGCAGCTCTCAAACACAAATTTACTAGAAAATAAAATCAAATGAAGTTCTCAACCTGTGGACAGCAAAACTCTACAAAAAGACCCTACACTGGACAAGACGGAGAGTCAAAATATGGTGCTATGTCGGCCAAGTTGGTCTGACCACTCTGGTCACCATCCACCACCACAATCTGTGTTTGGTCAGCCTGCTGTGCCCACTCTCTGATGGTTGGTCAAAATGTTCAGGAGGTGGAACAGGGTAGCTTTCTAATGAATTATTTTCCATTTTGCATCCAGGTACAGCCATATAAATGGGTTAAATCCACGTGGCAAATTACTGAGCTGGTTGTAAATTGTCTGATTGAGGTTGTGCTCGGCTAAGGATGAGCAGAAATGAGGTGGGGAGGAAAAAGTGTGAATTGTAGTGCGAGTGAGATGGAGGTAAGAAGCTGAGGATCTGGCACGGTACAGTTGTGATTAATAATGAGGAGATGTTGAGTTGGCATTGAGGTGCAGAAGGGTAAGGCTGAAGTTAGGTATGATTAGATTCAAATGAGGTAGAGATGAAGTTTGATTAACATGGGTTTGAAGTGCTATTGGAGTGTGACTGATGTGTGGTTGGGAGAGACTGAGGTGAGGACAGGGTACAGTTGAGATGAGTCGGGGGTCGCATCAAAAACGCCTCGGCACGACTGATCCCCCGACGTACCACGCCACGCCCACATCACCCCCCACCTGAGAAACCCGCACTGGCTCCACGTCAACAAGAGGATATCCTTCAAGCTCCTCACCCACGCACACAAGGCACTCCACAAGACAGGCCCAGCCTACCTCAACAGACGGCTCTCAGTCTACATCCCCAACCACCAGCTACGCTCCGCAGACCTCTCACTCGCCACCGTCCCACGCATCCGAAGAACAACCACCGGTGGGAGATCCTTCTCCCACCTCGCCACCAAGAAATGGAACACCCTCCCACTGAGCCTACGACAGACCCAAGACCTGCTGACCTTCAGGAGGATACTCAAGACCTGGCTGTTCGTTCAGTAGTGCCCCACCCCCCAGCGCCTTGAGACCCTTGTGGGTATGTAGTGCGCTTTACAAATGATTGATTGATTGATTGATGGGGTGAGCAGTATGTTGTGATGACCCAAGCACTGAAGTCATAATTTAGCAAAGGCCCTCTTGACATGACATGATGGTACTTTCCACTAATTCAGAAGCACTGGTTTGAAAATGTAATCACTATAAAGATGTTTGAACATGAACGGGGAAAAATAATTAGTACAAGTGCACATTTTTCTTTCCAAGGAAAATTACTCAAAATCACTTACTTTTTCAAACTGCTTCATGGAAAACATCCCTTCACAAAACCGTAAAATGAGACTTCTCTCAAATCCACTTGTAAATACCTTTGAAAGGAACACAGTATTAGTAGCATGTACATGTATAGACCCTGCGTTTTAATATGTTGTGAGACACTGACAGATGATACTAGAAGCACAAGTTACTTACATTCGGTAACTATATATCTGTAAGAAACACAGTGATAGATTCCTTTTTTTTTTTTAAATCTGTTTATTAGCATAGTTTTGTGAGCAGTGATAGCATACAATTACATACATATAATCACAGTGTAGATTCCGTTGGTACATGTATGCGGTTGCTCTAAGCATATATAGAAACATAGTGATATCGATTTTTTCCTTTTGTCGATGAACTAGAACAAACTAACAAACCCCATTCTCATCTGGTCCCGCCCTCCACCCCTTCGGAATCCCACCCGTCACTCTCTAATTAGGCACATAAATGTAATATCTACATGTGGGTCACACTTGACGTATTAATACAAAGTGCAAGGCTTATACACAGGTAAGGTGGGTAGCGTGAGCGATGGGTCGGGGGTATCCGTACCCCATCTCAGTGCACTGTGGGTAGTGGTGGTCGCGCATGGGAAGGGTGGGTCGGGGCACATTAATACCCTATGCGGTTAATCACTATCCTCCTCTTCACCTTCGTCAGTGCCAGCCTCAAAAACTCCCAAGGTGTCAAACCATTCCAGCGAGATCGGTGTTTTCCGGAGGCCCCTGCTCTCCTCCCTTTGTAGTGCTTCGCCCTCCGCTTTCCCCCATCGCACCACCTCCGCCCGCCACATGTCTGGGTTGGGTGGTCTAGACGATTTCCATCGCATCGGGATGGCACGCTTCGCCAGCAACAAGGCCAGATCAGAGAAGCGCGTCGCCACGGTTCTAGTGCGGGTCGAAGGCCCCAGCCCCAGTAGTGTACGTTCCAGTGTAGGTGTTCGAGGCAGAGTACCAGCTGTCGCGAGTGAGTCATGGACAGTGTTCCAGAAATACCCTAACTTGGGGCAGTGCCACAACATATGTAGTAGTGATGCGTCGTCCTCATCGCATCGGGGGCAGTTGTTCCTGGTCGCAGGGAACATCACATGCAGTCGGTGCGGTGTCAGGTAGGCTCTGTGCAATAACATCAATTGTATGAACTTGTACTTGGGATTCCTGGCCACCTTCCTGGGGAACTGGAGTATGCGCTCCCACTCCTTGTCTCGTAGCGGCCTTCCAATATCTACTTCCCAAGTCGCCCGGAGCGGTGACAGTGGAAGTGCCCTCCCCCTTTTAATGCTAGATGTGAGCCATCTGGTCAGGTGGCCACCCGTTCCCATAAGGTAGAGCATTCTAACAAGAGGGTTCGCGGTAGGCTCCCGCCCATCAGGCGACCATTTGCGTGAGATATAGTGTCGGAGTCCAGCGTACAGGAGAAAGGAGCCGCCGGGGACGCCCTGCGAAGTTCTTAAGTCTTCGAAAGATAGTAGGTGTCCCTCCGCAAACAGGTCACCCACATGTGTCACACCTATGTCATGCCAGGGCTCCAGCAGGGTCGTCGTGAGTGTGCCCGAACCAAGCGGTATGCCCAGTAGTGGAATTGTGAGGGCATATGGCGTCCCAGGGGACGTGTACCTCAGCGCTTTCCGCCAGTATGTGATCGCCAGCTTGAGAAGTGGCGGGGCGTTTCTAGGTAGATCTGAGCCGGGAAGAAGCAAGATGTGCACTCTCCCCTTAGCGTGGTCGTCCCTTGATATATTAATCTCATGCAGATTACGGCCCGCCACCCAGTAAGCTAGCCATTGCAGCTGACATGCATAATTATAGGCCCTGAGGTCCGGTAAGCCCATGCCTCCAGAGTCGGAGGGGAGTTGCAACTTGGCCAGACCTATGCGCCTGCGGCCATGTCCCCACACAAGCTCGGTTAGTAGTGAGTCGAGGGTCTTAAATGTCGCCGCTGGGATCTGGAATGGCAGGTTGGTGAAGTAGTAGATAAGCCGGGGGAGCAGCACCATCTTGGAGATCGCCACCCTCCCGGGTATCGAGAGCGGTAATGTAAGCCAAAACTGAATTTGCGCCTTCAGCGCCCTAATGGCCTTTCCTAGATTTCCGTCAATCATCATGCTCGCCTCTCTGTATATCTGGATCCCCAGGTATCGGAAGGTGGTGTCAGCCATCTGGAATTCGTGAGGGGCAAAAGGCAGGGGGGTTGAACCATCTGTTACTGCAAAGGTGAACCCATAGGATTTAGTCTCGCTAATAGTTAGGCCAGAGATCTCTCTGAAATCCTCGAAAACCCGAGAAACCGGACTCAGATCACCTCTCAGGTCGCGGAGATATAATATAATATCATCCGCATAAGCAGATACAATGCGGTCCGTACCGTGTCGCCGTATGCCATAGAGGGGGGCCATCAACCGGAGTCTACAGAGTAGTGGTTCAAGGGCGAGGACAAAGAGGAGAGGGGAGAGCAGGCAGCCCTGTCTGGTGCCTCTGGCAATAGCCATAGGACCTGAGATTTGATTGGAGGTGCGCACTCTGGCCGTGGGGATGGTGTATAGCAATCTGACCCAAGCGAGGAATTCGGGCGGTATCCCGAATTTCAACAGGGTGGCGAACATATAGTCCCATCTCAAGGAATCAAAAGCTTGTTTTAAGTCTAGAGAAATGCATCCTTCGGAGCCCGTGTCAATATTGTCTCCGAGCATGAGCTGAGCCAATCGCCTAAGGTTCATGGCCGTATGGCGGCCCGTCACAAAACCGCACTGATCCGGGTGGACCAGCTGAGGCACGTATTGCATGAGCCTCGACGCCAGCACCTTGCTCAGTATTTTTGAATCAGTATTGAGAAGGGACAGGGGCCTGTAGTCGGCCAGGTGCAGACCATCTTTGGCCGGTTTCAAGAGGGACGTGATCAGGGCTTGCATTGATGATTGCGGCAGGGAGGTTGTGCGTAGGGCAGCCAAATAAACAGTATGTAACCGTGGGGCTAGCAGGTCTATATATGTGGCGTAGAACTCAGTCGGTAGGCCATCCGTTCCAGGTGCCTTGCCCTTCGGAAGGGCTCTGATCGCCTGTCTGATCTCCGCCACTGAAATAGCACGTTTCAAGTCCTTGTTCTGGCTGGCAGTAAGTTGCGGGAGAACCAGACCCTCCATGAAGGCCACAAGTGCGGGTTCTGATAGGGGCTGCGGAGAACTGTACAACGTGGTGTAGTAGTCCTTAAACGCCGTGTTGATCCCTATTTGGGTGGTAGCTGAGCGGCCATATTGGTCGAAAACCCTCAGAATGGGTTGGCTGATCGGAGAGTCCCTTAGGAGGCGGGCAAGTAGGGGTCCGGCGCGGTCAGCCTGTGTATGCTGCCTGTTCGTGTACTCCCTATAGTCTATAAGCCGCAGTTCTTCCAGGAGCTCCGCGTGTCTAATATGTGCCTCCTGTAGTGGTGTGAAGGGAACATTTGTGCCCGCCGCCTCATTTTCCAGGGATGCAAGTGAGCTCTCCACCTCTTTCAGTTCGCTGATCACCTCCCGTTTCCTTCCCACCCTAATAGCCATAGCAGCCCCCCTAAGACAGACCTTGAAAGTGTCCCATTCTATCTGCCGGGAGCTGGCCGTGTGTACATTGGTGGAGAAGTAGGTATCTATAGTGTCGGACAGGGAGGATCGGAAGACCGAGTCCTCGAGGAGCTCAGGAGACAGCCGCCAAGTCGGGATGGGAGCCAGCTTCCTACCCCACTGCCACGTAATCTCCACGGGGCTGTGGTCCGATAGTGTTTTCCCCATGTGTTGGGCTTGGACAATCTGTGCTGTGAGGGAACGGGAGCAGAAAACATGATCAATTCTGGTGTGAAGCTGGTGGGGAGGGGAGAAAAAGGTGTATTCCCTATCCAGAGGGTGTACGCTGCGCCACACATCCGCCATATCCCAGCCCGCAGCCCAACCTGCAAGCGCAGCAGCCTGTTTACTGCTCTCGGTAGCCTGTAAGGGGGATGCGACCTATCTAGCATAACATCAAGTACAGCATTGAAATCACCCCCTATGATCCAGCGATGATCAGCCCAGTCTGCAAGTACCCTGTTGACATTAAACAAAAATTCCGATTGATTTGTGTTAGGTGAGTACACACAGCCAATGACTACCGCCTCCCCATCCAACAGCCCCCGTAGAAATACATAGCGTCCCTCCTGGTCAATCCCTTGCTCTAGCAGCTGGAAGGGTAGAGAGCCACGGAGCCAAATTGCCGCCCCCCTAGAGAATGCAGAATATGAGGTCGAAAAGAACTGCCCTCTCCATTTCTTGCGCAATTTCACCGCTTCGGCAGCGTTCAAATGTGTCTCTTGCAGGCAAGCAATCTGCGTCCCCCTTCTGTTGAGTTGTGCTAGGATTCTATGTCGTTTATGCACAGATCCCATGCCACGCACATTCCAGGTGCACAATTGGTAGTTATTAAGAGGTCCCATCTTCAACTGTGCGACTCAACAATGTAATACAACTGGGTGACCCTACATGTTCTGCTGTGCTAAGAGGTGAGAGTGTCCCGCAAACAAGTAACCCCTGAACAAAAAGGTCCCTTAGCCAACGTACCCAGGAGCCAAACCATGGTGCCCAACGTGGGCACAAGTCAGTCAAGTTCTTGTGCATACCGGGGGTGGTAGGCCTCCGTCGGTTGGCACTGAACTGTCCGCGTGGGCATGATAGCCCCCAATACAATGAGCCCCTGCACATACAACCCACCATATGTGAAGGAGGGGATTAGTCATACGTTACCACCTGGAGAGGATCAATTGCGTCGTCGTTCAGAACTCCTCCGCCATCTGGGCTGTGATCTTCGGGAAGAGTTGCAAGCTGTTGTCCGAATCAGATACCTCAGTGTGGGTGTCGGTAGTGACGGAGAGTCTGTCTTTGGTTGCTTCCGCGTCGTGGGCGGCCAGTGCCTCCTCAGTTAGACGGTGATGTGGGGATGACGACGTTCGGTTCGCTGCCTGGCGTCCGGGTGGACGCGTCGTAGCCGGATCTCCGCGTGATGAATGATGTCCGGGGCTGTGAGTGTCGCTCCGTCTGCCTTGCGAGCCCTTGCGGGTGTCACTGCGGTGGTCTGCGAGCGGGTCCTGTGATGCCTGCGGGGTCAGTGTGACCTCCATCCACTCTGCCGCATCCTCGGGCGAATCGAAGAAATGGGATCTGTTGCCATGCAGGATTTTGAGCCGGGCAGGGAATAAAAGTGCATATTTCATGTTTCTGGCCCGTAAATTGCGTTTCACCCCCATGAAGTTGGACCTGGCCCGTTGCACAGTGGGTGTAAAGTCGGGGTATACCGATATATTCTTGTCCTCAAAGCGTATTGGCGCTTCCTCCCTGGCCGCCCGTAGGACGGTGTCTCGGTCCCTGAAGTGGAGGAGACGAGCGATCAGGGGGCGAGGAGGCTCCCCGGGTTGCGGGGGCCGCGATGGCATCCTGTGGGCTCTTTCCACACTGTAGAGGGCGGTGAGGTCTCTCTGGCCCACCAGTTTCCTCAGCCAATCTGCCACGAACTGCGTTGGATCCCTCCCCTCGCTTCTCTCCGGAATACCCAGGATGCGGACGTTGTTGCGGCGGGCACGTCCTTCCGCGTCGTCCACTCTACCCCACAGAAGTTTCAGTTGCTTCTCCACGTTTTCTAATTTCGTGGAGTGTTCCGTCTGCTGCGGTATGAGATCGTCCAGTGCTATTTTCTGTTCCGCCACTCGATCCGCCAACTTGTTGTGGTCAGCCTTGAGTAGGGACAGGCCAGTCGCCATATTGTCTATGCGCGATTCTAGTGCTTCGCGCGTATTTCATTCAGGATGAGATCTAGTTTGGCGTCCTGCGATCCCTTACCGGTCGGCGGGACGATGTCCATGCTGGAGGAGGCCAGTGGGTCTTCAGAGCCCGTGGACTGTACTTCCGTTCGGGCGCCTTGATCCTGTGGCTTGCCCCTGTTCCTGCCCATGGTTCGTGTTAGCAGGGTGGCGTCGCAGCGGTCGCAGCAGCCCGCCGCTGTCCCTCCGAGTGGTCTGCAGTGGATGTGGACGGGCCAATGTTCACTGAGTAGGGGCTGTGGTAGTGGAGACCCCGGGGCCGGTAAGGGTAGCGTGGATTATCTTGGCGAGGTATCAATGCGGGGGTGGGTCGGTGCGCCACCAGTGTCCCCAGCTGTAGGTATATCCCCAGGTCCGCAGAGGTGGCGAGGGGGGAGAGGCGATGGATCCAGTCCACCACAAAGCCAGTGCGTCAAGGCTGGCGAGAGCGTGGAAAAGGTCCGGGCCGCAGCGTTGTAGAAAGGCGCCAAAGTGCGTGGCGCACTACCCCAGTCCACTGTGGTCCGAGCGTCTGCAATGCCTGTCGCTGCACGTTGTGAGTCCGACCTTGGTCCCCAAGCAGGCAGCTCCGTGGTCCGCAAAGGTAAGACTGCTAGGGTCTGAGGCCTCCACCAGGCTCCGACGCGGTGACAAGATGGCGCCTAGACAATGACAGGGTCTGGCTGCACTGTGTTATGGCGCCGGTACCCTGTGCAGAGGGGAAGCTGGACCCGCGGTGCCTGCAGTAAATTATACACCTCGCCTGCTCCACCGCTCCCCACCCCCACCGGCGAGACGCCAGAGTCTCAGCAACCTCGTGGGTTAGCGTGAGGACGGCACTGTGGTGGCCTCACGTCCCGTAGGGGCCGCGTTGCGGTGTGGCTTGGCCGTGGTGATGTGTCCAAGCGGGGCAGGCAGTGGGGCCACAGCAAGGGCAGGGGCTCTGTACCTCAATCCCCGGGTCCGGCTTGCAGAGTGTCGGGCGTCGGAAGACCAATCCCGGGTCCCGACTGGACCGCGAAGGAGGCGGGTGGTAGGCCGGCCAGGCCGATCACTTTAGGCCGGGGCTCCATCTCGACCCACAGGCCGCAGCAGGCTCCGTCGTTAGAACTCGTCCAAGGAGCGGTTCCAGTGGGGCCACGAAGCACCGCTCCACGCCGCTGGCCCCCGGGGGCAATCTGTGTAGGGATCAGGTGGGTTGCAGGCAGGGGAGTGCAGGATAAATAGCTTATATTCAGGG
Organism: Lissotriton vulgaris; assembly: GCF_964263255.1. Taxonomy (NCBI): domain Eukaryota; kingdom Metazoa; phylum Chordata; class Amphibia; order Caudata; family Salamandridae; genus Lissotriton; species Lissotriton vulgaris. The sequence goes on along the minus strand of NC_141685.1, from coordinate 1,806,885,131 downwards.
CGTTGGACGGAGCTAGCAAGCTACACGTCCACCATCGACGGCTTCAGGCCACGCCCCCCCACAGTGATAGATTCCTTACCTTAGAATTACCCCCAGGCGTCAGACTGGATCCAGAAAGTTTTCATCAGCAGTATCCCTGCTAGTCGGTAGGCGTCATCGTGCGGCTCCGTGTGAGTCGTTGGCGTCAAAATGATGTCGCTGGAGCTACTTAGAAGCACATACGCGCGCTGACATTAGTTCTGAACACAACTTTCCGCGCCAGGAACGCAGAGCCATGCAAGAAACTGACCACTGGTGCCATGAAACTAGGTCTGTGAAAGGTATGGCCTTAACCCTAGAAAACAGTTCGCAGAACGGGGAAGATGGGTGGGGCGGTAAGGAATCTATCACTACTAATGTTTCTTACAGATATATCGTTACCAATGGTAAGTAACTTGTGCATCTGAAAGAAACATGTAGCGATAGATTCCTTACCTTAGAATAGATACCCCAGCAATACCAATCCCTGTGGTGGGTCTGTGAATAAAGATCACACCAGAATGTCCAGGGGAACAGAACGGCCAAAGAAGCCATTTCTCCGGACTTGGCTGTCCAGGCAGTAATGCTTGGTAAACGTATGCAGCGAAGTCCACATAGCTGTCTGACAGATGCCATGCAAGGGGACTCCCAGTCCCAAAGCAGTAGTGGCTGCCGTCGCCCTGATAGAATAGGCACATAGCCCCACCGGAGGTTCCTTTTTAGCCAAATAATAACAAGCCTTAATGCACAGAACGACTCACCGAGAGATGGTCCGCTTGTGCCCTGCCCATGTGGCTAACAAAGAGCTGGTCATCCACCCGGAACTGTGTGTGGTTCAGATAGAAAGAGAGTGGCTCTGATCTCCACCTCGCCCATGTGGCCGCCCCACCCCAGAAGGGACGCGTCTGTCACCACTGTGTGCTCCGGTTGGGGAAGGGAGAGGGATCTGCCTTTGACCCAATCGCGATTTGTGAGCCACCACTGCAATTGTCGTGCAGTGCCCTCAAGATCTGGACGTGGTGAGACAGGTTGCCCCGATGCTGTGCCCATTGGAACTTCAGGTCCCACTGCAGAGCCCGCATATGCCATCTGGCAAGATCCATTAGCAGGATGCAGGAGGCCATCAGGCCCAGTAGCCGGAGGGTCATCCTGACCAGAACCCGCGATAGAGGCAGAAAGATTGGAATCATAGCCTGAATATCCCGGACTCTCTGTTCGGGAGGATAAACCCGAAACTGTGCCATGTCCAGAACCGCTCCGATGAAGAGGAGCTTTTGTGGGGAAATCAGGTGCGACTTTGGCACGTTTATAAAAACCCCCAGCAAATGCAGGAGGTCGGCCGTAGTTTGGAGGTGGGAGACAACTGCCTGGGGCGAGCAGTCGTCGAGATACAGAAAGACTGAAACCCCCTATCTACGCAGATGAGCTGCGACCACCGCCATCACCTTCCTGACCTCCCGAGGGGCTCTGATAAGGTCAAAGGGGAGCACAGTGAACTGAAAGTGCTCGTGGCCTACCTTGAACCGCAATTAACGCCGATGGGATGGCAGGATATGGATATGAAAATAAGCGTCCTGCAAGTCAAACACTACCATCCAGTCTTGCGGGTCATTGGCAGACAAGACCTGAGCAAGCGTGAGCATCTTCAACTTGAAGTTCCGATGGTCCAAGATAGGACGCAAGCCCTTGTCCTTCTTTAGAACCAGAAAGTAGTGGAAGTAGCAACCAAAACCTACTTCTGGCGTCGGAATGCGCTCAATGGAAGCCTTGGCCAAGAGGGCCCTCGAGTTCCTGCTGGAGAAGTGTCAAGTGATACCCTGACATGTGGTGGTACAGAGGTGGCATGGCAGGAGGGGTGGTTTTGAAGGGGAGGGAGTAGCACTTTTGGACAATTTGCAGCACCCACTTGTCCGAGGTGATGTTGCGCCAGTGGGGGAGATGATGGGGAATTCTGCCACCAACTGGCGTCTGATGGGCCTGAAATACCGGACTAGGAAGGCTTTGCAGTGGATGCTGCGGGGGTGGAGGTGGACTGACCCGCCCACTGGTCCTCTGGGGACAACGCGTTCTGCAACGCTTAATTTCTGCACCGCGACGATCACCGGAACCGGCTAGCACATCCATGCCGGGAGCCCCAAGTAAAAGGTACTGTGACTGAGTCTGTCGACATTTGAGTGGGCCCGTACTGACACGGTCCGCTGGATTTGCTAGACTCTGTTATTTTCAACGATGCTGTAGTCCGCCCCCGGCTACCGACTTGCACAGAACCTTGAATTAAGCCTTTTTTAACAAGAACTCTTGTAAGCTAATAGTACTGTGGATTCTTTTTGTCGTTTATTGGTCTTGTGGTAACTGTATATAAAATATACCTATTTTTTTATATAAAACCTTGTGTGGTGTCCATTTGTAGTGTTGTTACTGTATGTGGTCACAAATGCTTAACTTACCCCGCCTCTGAAATAAGTCTTGACTGCTCGTGTCACGCAACCTAGAGGGTAAGCAGGGGTTATTTTAGGAGAGTAATCCCCCTTACTCTGACTAGAGGAGAGGGTCCCCATTTGTCACAAGTACCTACCTGTGCCATCAAGAGACCCTCAATTCTAACATACTTGCTATATTAAAATACTTGTCCTGTAACAAAATCCACTTGTCCTTTTGGTGCCACATAGTGCAGCAACACATTATGGCAGCAATCTCATGATATAAGGGCTCTGAGAATAGCCTCTCTAATTATGCCAGGGTTTGTATTATAGAAGGGTTTCAATACTAGTAATTCCCATATTTTAACACCTTTACGCATATCTACATAGCAGGACTGGAGGATGCAGTAAGCAATAGTTCCAGGGCTGGAATGACTTTTTGAGTCTGTGCAAACCTACTAAGTTGCATGTTAAGGGGTTTTCACTAGCTCTTCTCTAATCTTTTCCCATACTGAGAAAGGTTAGAAATTTAAACCTGAGAAGGGAAGAAGTAAGACTTCTTCCAAGGTTGAGGGAAAAAGTGGTTGGAAGAAAAGTGAACTTATAAACGTGCAACAGATTTTTGCATGAGCAAATCTACACATGCATATTTGCTTGTGCTAAAATGCAGTTCACAAGGAGGTGTGACTAAGATGGAGGACGGATGAGATTAGATTCTCTGTTTCTCCGCCATTATTGCGCCGCACAGCTGCCCTCCAGCCTTTCACTGCGGGTCCCCAAATGAGAGACAGGAACGCTTTATCCTCAACGCACTTGCGGCAGCCCTTGCTTCCCCGGACGACCATCCTGATAGGGAGAGACCTCAAACTGATGATGGACCCCGATCTGGATCGCTCTGGTCAACGCTCCTATTCAAACGGGAGCCTTTACAGCTACCGGCCGCAGGTGGTTAGCAGATGGTGCACTTTGCGACATATGGAGGCATCAAGGGATAACGCCCATAATTCAGCGGCCCACAAGTCATACACCCGCATTGATTACTTTTTACTTCTCTGGCCCTCACAGCCTGTGTCAGAGAGGTGAGCATAGAACCCCGATCACTATAACTTTGTGGCTGGTCGTTTCTCAACCCCGTACTTCACACTGGCTACTGCAGGATGTCATTCCCCAAACCCCTTCCTATCTCCGTAATAATGGCCTTGAAGGGACCCTCCTTTCTGCGGTATGGGAGGCATTAAAGCTCATCCTGGGGTGAGAACTTTTCACTACCGCAGCTGCCGAGAATCAGCTGCGCCTGGAGAATCACTAACAACTGGAACAGGTGGTCTCTGAGTTGGAGTTGAGCCGTAAACGCACTGGTGCCCCAAGAATCTGTCAGGAGACCGGGCAGAATATGCCCTTTTGCGACTCAAGCATAAATGTTACTATATCTCGGTGATCCTTAAGCTGCTGAAAGACCCTAGAGACTGGGTCGTACAGGCCATCTCCCTTCTCAATATTGACGCCAAGATCATTGCAGATATTTTGGCTGCTCAACTAAATCCCATCATGCTGTGCCTGGTCGATCCAGACCAATCTGGCTTCATCCCGAGGCAATGCAGAAATAATACAAAACGCCTCCTCCATCCCACTGATCTTGTCCAACATTCGCAGAAGGAAGCTCTCACTTTCCATTGGTGCAGAGAAGGCATCCACTGGCCATACCTGCTTGCACAGTCCGCCAGTTTGGATTTGGAGATAGATTTATCAAATGGATATGCTGTCTCTACAGCACCGCCAGGGTTTCAGTACGGGTCAACAAGATGTCATTTTCCAGGTTTCCTATAGCACGGGTGACCTGACAGATCTGCCCCCTCTCTGTATTGTGATATACATGGACCCTATGACACAGAGAGTTCGGGATAACCTGCGGGTCTCAGAGTTTCAACTTGGAGCTGACAGACACACGATCAGCCTATATGCAGTTTATATTATCCTGTCTCTGACAAACACGATTATCCTGCTACCGTCCTTGCTCGATGATTTGCAGGCGTTTGGTGAGGTGTCACGGTTCAAAGTCAATCTTCCAAAATCCCAGATTCTGAGCCGCTCAGTCGCCTCGTCGCATGTGACTGCGCTGCAGGCCCGGTTTCCATTTGAGTGGGGGAAGGGCACCATACCGTATCTGGGCATTAAGCTAGCTCTTATCAGGCAAAGACGTTGGCAGCTAACTATGGCCCCCTTCTTGATCAAACCAATAAGACACTTTTCCCCGTGGAGCCGGCTGGGGTTGCCTCGGAACCAGCACATTGTGGTAGTGAAAATGGCAATAATCCTGAGAACTCTTTTTATATTCCGGACCATACCATTGTTCCTGTCGCCCTCTGTCTTATGCAACCTGCAAATTGCAATCAACCGCTTTCTCTGGAATGGCAAGAAGCAACGCACCTGCCAACAAATTACACATCCAAAAGCAGATGGAGGCCTAGGACTCCCCCTACGGTATTTCCAGACTTCACAAGTGTGCTTCATCATGGAGTGGGACCGCCCGCTCACTGAGTATCACTGGTCCTTTATAGAGCAGAGAATAGCTATAGCCAAAATATGGCGTGGGGTCTGGCTGCTTCATAAAACTTGAGCACAGGGGTTGCATTCATCTCTGGTGACTGCCCTGACCCTGAAAATATGGGACGCTGTTGACGAAGTTTCCCTTCCCAATGATGCAGATTATTGATACTCCTGATTACTTTTATCCGGAATAATATTGGTAGAGTTCCGAGAGGTGACCTGCCCGAAATAACGGCAGATATTGCGATTGCTCACACGAGACAACAGTGAGGACACTTAGCCCCTATCAGGTGGCTAGGAGCTGATCCTGACCCTTAATAAGTATCTTTCTGAAGGATGTGGGATGCTGGGTATAATAGTGCAGAGGAGTTGGGGGTGGTTGGATGGGATTTTTCCTTCTTTTGGTTTCTTTTTCTCTTTCCTTGACACTCCTCTTTAAAAGTTCACTGAGTCCGTTGATCGCTGCCAGCTTCGGGGATGTAGGCTCAGAGCTTTGTTTCATACTTCACAACTTGATAACGCTGTCGGCCACTGGCTGAGAGCAAAGGCCCTCACATCTGGAGATCAGAAACTCATCTGTGCTGGCAGGCTGGCTAGGACCAGTCAGTCAGTAAATCAGTAGTTGGAAGGTCTTCATGAGGCCTCTCTAAGTTGCCCCCTGCGTGCATGGATTAATAAATCCATCACTGGAATCAGTGTGGGTTTATTTATACAAAATGCTTCATACCAAACATCTGTGGTTTCAGTAAAGCCATTATGTAGCTGTGAATCTCGTTTTTGATTTGTACCCAGCACATGTAGTTAAAATGGCTTCCCTGATCATTTGCTCTGGCAGCAATTGAACTGACCAGCATAGGACATATCTGCTTGTGCAGATATGCCCACACATGTAATATAGTGCACTCTGCCTTAGGGCTGTAAGGCCTGCTTTAGGAGTGACTTACCTACATGACATGCAGTGTCTGAAGGCATGGCATACGTTGTGTTTTCACTTTTGTCTGCATCAATGCATGCAGCTTGCAGTGTCAGTCTGGATGTGTTTGGAGAGGGGTCCCTTAGGGTGGCACAATACATGCTGCAGCCCTTAAGGACCCTCTTTACCCTTCTTGCCCTAGGTACCAGGGGTACATCTAACTAGGGGCTTACAGGGAGTGCTAAAGATATTGCCAATTGGGGAAACAATTGTACAATTTTGGGAAAGAGAACCGGCACTGGGGATCTGCTTAGCAGGGACCCAATGCACTTCCAGTCAAAATTGCATAGAATAACAGGCAAAAAGTGAGGGTGGTCATGTCAAAAAGGGGCACTTTATTTACAAGCACTTTTTGAGATAGTCACAAAACACAAATATAGCTGTATATTGAGTTTTATTCATAAACTACTAAAAAAACGGAAATTTAAATAATAGTTGCAATGTAATTGGTCGATATATTTTCAGTTCATGAATCTGAAAGTGTATTTGTTGGTCTAACCTTTTAAGTTTATTTACAGAATGGCATTCTGACTACAAAATCATGGGCAAAAAGTTCCCAGGAGAGAGTGAGCAAAACTGAGTTAGTCGAGTGGTCCAACACCACGAGGAGGTCTCCCTAGTGATCCTGACCTCAGATCTGGTGATCTCTGGCCTGCCTTGAATCTTCAAGTGAAGCCTGCAGCCCCTTTCTGGAGGATCCTCCCCAACAGTGACCGGAGCTGGTAAGAATAACCTGACACCTAAAGACACCCCTGCACCCGACGTTGCATGGCCTTGGGTAGCCCGACCGATGGGGTCCCAGCATCCCCAGGCATCCCAGCTTAACTCTCCAACCGGTGGTCCCCTCCAGAAGATCTTCGTCTCCGAACCTGAAGTCTTTGTTATATTGGTGTGTGAAGTTGGTTTTGTTTGAGAACTTGAAAAACTGCAAATATCTAAAAACTGCTTTACTTACCTTTGCTCTAGGAAATGTCCCAGTGAGATATCTAGGTATAAGAAATCCGTAAGTTATCTGAAAAGTAATCTAACAGTATTTTCCACTGTATTCCAAGCACTTACTAACCTGTAACAAAATCATTTTTATTCAGCTTGCTTGTTCAACCTGCCTTGAAAAGTACCACTTACGCTTACCTGTGCCAGGGTTGCTTGGCTCTAGAAAATACATATAACTAAATAATATTTTTTATACAAACAAATTGGTCTGAGTTCAGTCTTGAGTGTGTGACATAATTTGCTGCCTGAGTGTGTACAACAAATGCTTAACACTACCCTCTGATAAAGCCTTACTGTTTGCTCACATTACCACAAACAGAGAGTAAGGTGCTATCTACTTTTACCTCTGCCTACCTTTGGGGCTTCACTGGACTTTGTGCACACTATACCTCATTTTAATATAGTATTACAGAGCCAGCTTCCTACACAGTGTCAATAAATCAGTGTCCAGTCAAATAATTATTTTTATAAGAAAACTAAGTATTTTACGTCGAACTCTAAGCATTCAAAGAAAGGTTACAACATTTATAAATAATAACATATTTCTCCTTGAGGTCGGGCGCTAGTTTTTCACTGGCAAATTCCTGTCTCACCTGCTCTTCGTAATGTGTTCTGGGTTATTAACCATTTATTGGTGGTCGCATCCAGGTAATACTCACTAGCAGGCCTTAATTCAAGAGTTCACTACAACTCTTAGAATATATCCAAAAGTGTCTTGAAACTGCAGCGCTCTTAAGAGCGAGTCACCCGAGGCCCAATAGGCCCATAACCAATCTTACCTGCTTCAGCAGAGAGGAAGCATGCAGTGTCTCAGCGAGTGCCTCATCCACAGACACTCACACGGCTCCAGTCCTGCTTGGTGACCAGGCTGCATCTGGGAGGCATGGCAGCACCAGCTCCCTTGAGTTGCTGTGGTGAGCTCCAGCAGCCATTGGATGTATTACTCATGTACTGCACTCCCCAACAGGGATGGTGGTTTGGAACTGGGTCCCAGTAATGTTGCCAGGCACCCACAGGGTCCTCCTCAGTTCAGTGGGGACAGGTTGAGTGCAATCCTCGATGCTTCCTTGTAACCTACGGGCCACACAACTTCATAGTTCACTGGCAGCAGCTGGTTCCTCACAGCACTCTTAATTCTGGCAGCCCCCATTCTGGCATATGGAGTTGCCGTAATACCACCTAACAAGGCATCGGCCCTCACCGTATGGCAGTCTGTAACACTGTGGCCCCTCTTAGTGTTTGGGGTAAGCACTAAGGTACCGTACATGCTTCGGCCCTCGTTATACAGCAGTAATTTCCACAGCAGCCCCCCTGGCACACGGGGGGCACTGCAACAGTGCTGCACATGCTTTATTCGCCACGCACAGCTCCCTGCTCATGGATATCTTCACAGTAGCCCTCTCATGGCATACGGGGTGGCCACCTTGAATCTGCACATGGGCAACACCCCGATTGGTGCATCAGCCATCGACACACACCTCACACAGGGAGTGCATTCGACAGAGGTCGCCACTGGACCTCACTACATCGAACGCTCTCCTCTCCCTCACAGGACATACTGGTCTTAGCAAGCAGGCAGGTACTAGTGATCAAGCCTCCAAGCAGGTGATCTTGGTTGCCCTGTGTAATGACCACTCGCCCAGAAAGGTGGCTAGGAAGCCTAGGCCCCCAGGCAGAAGTCTTGCAGAACTATCCCTAATCACACAGTCCATCTGGCTGCTTGGCAGATGATAATTGTTTGGGTCTAAACCCCCCTTCTTTATGGACACCAATTGTGATTTAGGGTCTAGGACTTTGTAGATTTATGTTGGGGTTCTGCTTCTTTTGAAACACTTACGTCTCCTCTTCCTTTTAAATGGCCATCTGCCAAAGCACAGAGCATCTCCATAGGGCATAGTCCCTCAACACAGGCAATGGCAGTGAGTAGAGTTCATACCTGATATCAGCCATAGTGATACATGCATTGAAAGGATTATCTTGGGTTTCAGGCCACTCTTCATGATTTCCTTTTCAACCCTTTTTAGGTCGAGCCTGGAATTAGCATCCGAAGGATGCGTCCAGGTGGAGACTTATAGCTAGCTGACTCGGGGGAATGAAGGACAAGAAAGTGCCACGCGCTTCTCTTCGGCTGGATTTCACTGCGTGCACGCGCTTTTTCCTTCAGTTTCCTTCAGCATGATTCTTTGTCTGTGTGAGCGTGCCTTCGGTTTCGTTTCTCAGAGCGCGATAGCTTTCGCTCATTGTTTTCGCTTTTTAGGCTTTAATGAAGTACTCATTTTATGATATGGGCATTTTTATATAGCACAGACTTTGCACGAATGAGTCATTAGGTACTTTTATAAAGCGCAGACTTTACTTAAAAGTGTTAAAGTGTTTCGTTCCGTGCGTGATTGAAGGTGTCATTCTTTCAAAAGGCTTTTTTATTTAATGAAGCGCGGACTTTACTTGAAGGTGCCAAACAAAAGGATTTTTATAATGCAATTGAAGGCCTGAGCCGTGCACATGCGCGCGCATATACACAGACAGACACTCGCTCACACACACCCCCTCCCCCCCACAGTCACACACACACAAACACAGACTCCAAGACACATACACACACGCACGCACGTACGCTCACACACATACACAGCCCCCCGCCGCCACACAAGCGCACACACATGCCCCCCCGCCCTCGCAGCCCAGCAACAAGGCGAAGCCCCACTCACCGGCTTCCTTGGTGCGGCGGCGGCTCTCCTCTAATCGGCAGCTGCAGGGCCCGGCAGCAGGACTCTGCCTCCCTCCTTCGGCACCGGGGCGCAGGGTAGGCTCCTGCCTGCTCCGGTGCTCAAAACAGCCACGGCTCTTCCGTGGGAGGCGGGGTAGGCTCCCGCCCTCCTACTTCCTGTTTCCGGTTGTCCCGCCCGGCCTGCCTGACTTCCTGGTCGCAGGCCGGCGGCGATGTTCGGTTTGTACCGAGCTGCGGCGGTGATGCGGGGGGGGGGAAACACATGAGGGGTAGGCTCCCTCCAGAATTTAAGAGTCAATTGGTCTGTGCACATTGAAGTGTATATCTTGTTAGCTTTGTTTTCGATGGTTGCGGGTGTTCTGGCCATGTTGCCTTGCTCGTTATTGTTTGTTTTGTAATGTTTATCAATTAAATGATTTTCGCCTCTGTCCAGTACTGTACACGTCTTTCACCTTATTATTATGCACCGTAAAGGGAGTTGAAACCTCAGGTGCTTCGTAGAACAGATGTTACCAGAGGTACTTCGCTTCCATATTTACTGGCAACAGAGACTTTATTATTTCATGAGCGCACCCTGGTCAATCTTGAGAAGAAAACGAACTGTGCCCATGGCGAGCGTAGCCCAGGAAAGAGACCTGTTTTTTAATCACGCTGCTCCCTCGGGTTCTGTCTTTCAAATGTATCTTTACATGATACTGCTGAGCAACTCTTCGTTTGAATGCTGGTTCACAGGAAGCTTTCTAATCAGTAAATTGTATATTTTATATAATATTTTTTAATGCCTAGTATTTTTTAACCAATTTGTACAAGGTTCCTATGGTGGGAGAGTATATACCTACACAACAGCACAAGGACTTGGACCCAGTGGTTTCCAGCAATGTGTAGGGAATTTGTGAGCGTGCATTCTGGCCACCCGAGCGTGCAGCCAGCAGGGCTTCCGTCTCTTCCCTGCCCCCCCTGCTGGGAGCTCCTGTGTTGCACTCGACCCAGGGGTGTCCAATGCAGCTCCAAGAGGGCGAGAAGCATGGCAGACTTCAATGCTATTAAAACAGAGACTTTTAAGGTCGTTCCTGAGCAGCGCATGTCCTGCTCTTCGAAGCACGATGTATTTAGGTATGGACTTGTTAAGAAGCTTGCAGTTTTGTCCTATAGCTGAAGGTTGGTAGGTTGGGGAAGTAGTGTCTGGGTCGTCCTTTAAACAAGCATTTGCAATGTAATAGGTCTCATTTTTGCGAGAGTTTAACCTTTTCCATGCTCATGACGAGCTGAGCTCGTCATAAGGCACGGTGCTCAAGTGCTCATGACGAGCTCAGCTCATCATGGGCCATGTGCGGGGAGAATTCCCCTGCTGTGCTGAGCGTTCCACAGGAACCAATGCACCTGTGACGAGCTGAACTCGTCATGAGCACAGGAGCACTGTAGCTCATGACGAGCTCAGCTCGTCATGAGCATGGGAGTGCTGTGCGCGCCCCCCTCTCCCCCAGCACAGCAGGTGAATTACCCCCGCAGCGAAGGGGCTAAGCTATTAGCATTGTAAATGTTTAAAAACAAAAACATAAATAAAAGGCATTGCCATTTACAATGCCAATAGCTCTAACTTTAATAATGCGAGACCTATTGCATTGCAAATGCTTGTTCCTTTCTGGGATGTGTCCAGGCCCCTCACTTGTGATCTCTAACGGAAAGAAAGAGCACCCTTTGAAGTGTACAGGGGGGAGTCGCTCTCCCTTATCCAGTGTGTCCCACCCACCTCACAGGGATGCAGCAATACAAAAATCTGTCTGGGGGATTTTTCTACCTTCTCATGTCTAGAACCCCAGGGACCTCCATCTAATGTACCATTACAGGCACATTATCACTTACTGTATGTACACTGCACACACACACACACACACACACACACACACACACACTGTCCAGCACTGTTAACTCCATGTATTGTGCCACTCCAAGCACTTATACATTCATCAAACACATTCACTCTGCATGCACTGCTCAGTAATGTAGATTTTCTGAATTGTGCCACTTGCAGGCACCCATATGCACAACTATACACCATTCATGTATTGTACTCCCTGCAGATACACATACACCAAGTATATGCATTCACCCACCGCACAGCACTACATCTCTCATAAATGTACTACTTGCATGTATACACAGACCAAGTACATGCACTCGCCATGCATCACTGCAGAGCACTATATCTCATGTAATGTACAACTCGCAGGTATACATACACCCATTACATGCATTCAACATGAACACACTGCACTGCAGAGCACAGCACAGCTCTATCTCTATACTGTCCCCTTCCCAGGCACACATACAACAAGTGCAGAGTAACCACTCCTGCACTGCACAGCACTTTACATCTATCTGATATAAGCAAAGGGACAAATTAAACACACAGCAGCTGAACTTGAGAAACATGAGTGAGCCTGTAAACTTAAAATACAACCTTTGTTCCTAGAAGCATCCTTTGTGCGCTCATCCATATGTCAGCAGTGGTCCCTCATACTTCAATACTCACAAGGAAACGGCTAGAGAGGTCAACCTTGAAGCTGGAGAACCAGGTTTGAGTCTCGGCAGGGATGCTCAACATCCTGTGATTCTGGGCAAATCACTTAATATGCCTGCGCCTAACAAAATGAAGGTGTCTGTCTGTAACACAACTGGTGCTCATGTAAAGCACTCCGATAACTTTGGGTAGTGTTTGCGCTATATCAAATTCCGCAAAAAAGGTAAAATTTTTAGGCCAAGTAGTTTAAAGTACATAGCACTAGCTACTCAAGTGCATGTCATTTTAAATCAGGGCTGAATTAAAAGAACGTATTTTATTTCAGATGGGCAATCCAACTTTTCACTTAAGCTGCCCGCATCATATAACAACTAAATGGGCAGTAAAAGTCAGGGAGTTTCAGCAGAGTCCAATGAGCGTACCTTTACCACAAAGGAATGGGGAAACGGAATTGTGCCCTTTTAACAAATTATACCTTCAAGAAATCTCTGGAGTGATCCTCGATGCAGAAATGACTGTTCCACAGAGTTACTCCAAGAGCACACAATCAGTCGGCTAGGACACCTTCAATACCATTCATTGCCACGATCTCAGCACTGTCATTGAAGCAGTCAACACATACACATAATTTGACAACAAAAATAAATGTCCAGCCTACAGAACTCTATATAGCATCTCTGTATTGTCCAGAGTCCTGACGTCCATCATTCCTTTCGATGTCTCATGGAAGAGTGCCCCAGTCTATTTTGCAAACATTTCTATTAATCATCTTGTAGTGGAAATACAGACCTTCTGACTTCTATGACAATGTTTCTAAATGCTGATCCTGATCCTTTGCACCTTACACTTCATCCTGGAGGCAGAAATGGCATGATAACATCCTACTTTTTAAACGACTCCAACATGTACCACCAAGCATAGCTGGCAGATAACGATAAAGGATGGATGCCGGTGGCCGTGTCAATCAATGACCATAAGAGCAGTTACCAGCCACCTCCTTCAGTAGGAGTACCAGAGTATCAAAAGCTATCCTATAAAAGTTCATGAAAATAGGTCACTGCAAATTTGTAGTAGTAAAAGCCAGCACACTCCTTCATTAAAAACATTCTTTCTATAAGTTGATCAATATTTTATGAGAAACCGAAATTACCTTTTTCACGGTTTCCTCCACAGTTGTACTTAGAAGGGAAACATGTTCATCAAGAAATAAAGTTCTAATAATCTCGAGAATTCTCTCACAGCAGCTTTCCGATAAACAGGGTGTCTTGAGCATTTCAGTCATAGTCTACAACATGAATTGGAAGAAAGGTGAATGTTTTATCATGCATTAAACCAACATAAAATCATCAATCACTTCTGCAAGTTAACTGCAAATTCACATATTGCTATATTTTGTTAATTATAGGCCGCCTAAAATGTATAGCCACAAGCAACAGTAAGTAAACACCCATCTATTCTTAGGTTTATCAATTAAACTCAGTAAAAATATTTAGAATAGGGTGAGTAAATTCAGTGGTGCCAGTTAAATGTCTTAAAGATTTGCAACCTTCAGCAGGCAACTGAATTACTAACTGGCAATTGGGTTTGCCACTGCAGTGCCCAGAGCATGAAATTGTGTTTAAATATTCATCATCTTGAATATTTTTTCTTATTGGTCACCTCATTCATCAACTTAAATCCCTGATGCTGGTGAAAAAGTCAAACAGGCATCTTTTCTGTATTTTTCTCAAGGTAAAATTGCCTGTATTCCTTTTAAATAACAAATGGAACATTTTTGAAGATCTCAACATGTAAATTTCTTTCTTTAGAGGCACTGCTGGGCTCTTCCAAGCTATAGTAGTACAGTGGTCTGTAAGTTGGCTGGGTTAGTGTGCAGCAAAGGCTGGTACGTGACTTACACATCAGACAGCAATAACTTTGTAGTCACACAATCCAAGTGGTGGTACTAAGGGACACATACAACGGAGTGTGATGAGTAAACTTAGCTCATAAGTAGTGTAATTAAATCACAACATTATTGAAGCTTTTGTTCCAAATCATTATAAAGGAGACCAAAGAGTTGTGCTAGTCTGTCTGGGAGATTATAATAATATTCGGCATACGAAACTGATTGAAAGAGCCTATAATTGTAAAGCTCTGTTTGCATGCGCACTACCTTGTTCAAAGTACAAATGCGATGAAGTGCAAAAATGGTTTACCTACAAATATTTCAAGACTCTTCTGCATTTAAAATGCATTTCATTACAACGCAATATGGATTCCAAACAGAGCTGCTGCTTGAGTGTATACAGGAAAGAATATGTATTTGTTATTAGTCTATATAGAATACTGCGAATGCTTGTCTCTAGTAATGGAAATATTACTAATTTCATTACAGTGCCTGGGGGTGTGGCGTGGTTGTAAGCTTTTTCGTAGGCTTTGCCTTATAAATTTAGACTATTTGTACAGTAGGCTCTATGCAAGAAAAAATATAGGGGTTTTCAGTTAAGAGAAGCCCATGTTAAAAGATTGGATTACAAAGACAACATTCCTTTCCATGATGTTGAGCCTGGGGTTTGTCTTCAATTTATACAGAAAGGAGGACTGGTATAAATTATAATTGTATAGCAAACACTGTGAGAAGACGTAGTAGTTTCCGCTGACCTTACCAGCACAATAACAGAGAGAGGGATAGCATGGAATATTAAGGCCATTAAACAGAAGCACAAGTTTTCTGATAGGCACATTAACACGAGTCAATTACTGTATCATAGATTTACACATGGTATCAAACGGTGATCTGGAGGCAAGAGGACACTGCAAACATGACCCTTACTTCATAGACCTTTCAATATTATTCTTCTTCTTTGGTCATGCTTCTAGTCTATCCAACTGAATTATTAGTTAAATAATTGGACACTCTGCTGATGAGGCTCCGAGGTCACTGGACTAAAATAAAGATAAAATAATTTTCCATTTCTTTTAAATTACAAACATTCATTCCTAAAACAGATTGCTAATTAGGTAATGCATCTGACTAAATTGAATATACGAAGGCTATCCTTCACACGTACGCCTCTGTGCATGGAAATTAAAGTTACGAACCTGAGAAGGGTCACAAGATTGCAGCATTTATTTGAACTGTTAGCATGATATAACTTCCCATGTCAGCTCTCTTACCAAGTGGATTTGTCATGTTTTTCATAACACACCCTTCCATTCACATCTAATAATCTGCCTGCAGATGACTTCCTGACAACCTTTAGATTTAAACATGAACTTTCACACCATCAGGCTACCGAATATCACCAACCTGACCAGTCCCCTTCTTTTCTTAACCTACAAAAACTCCAACTAGCATCCAATCCGTGCAGGAACAGGATCAAAATCATTTGCATGGTTTACAAATTACTAGAAAAACTTGCACCCACTTAACTACAGTACGATTCGTCCTCGCAGGTATAAAAGAAACCTACTCTCTCTCCCCGCAACCTCATATTATCTGTTCTCCTCTTAACTGAGCTAAGAGGGCATATATGCACCGATGTGACCCCAAAACTGTGTAACCTGCTTCCTGTGTATAAAATAACTCTTCCCCTTCCTTTTAGCATTAGAAACCCTGAAAACACTTCTCTTGTGTTAGGGTGTACATTCTCTTTCTTTGTGTACTCATATGGAAATGCTACTAGACATTATTTGGTTTGGCCATTTAGCACTTAATATAAAAATTCCTGTATATTCTCCACACACATTTTTAAAATCCCAAAATGTCTAGAACTTCTGTTTAGTTGCCACCATGAAGATTTACATAAAACTAGCTCATTCCTGGCAGCTTTTTATTTTGACTCGCACATTATTCAGACAAACAGGTTGTGTCACAAATATATGTGTGCATTACTATGCAAGTACATCCACGACTCACCTGACAAACGTCTTTTGGTATTGGAATCTTAGACCCTTCTTCATGTTCTACAAGAAGGAGATACACTTGCAAAACTCTTTCAATTTGATCAGAGCATTCTAACTTGTTGCTTGGTGTCATTTTCTCACAAAGTCTTAGAAGAGATTCCTAGAAGAAAAAGATTAGACATAAGTTCATCAATGAGTGTGAAGACGACTTCTGCTTCAAAGAAACACAGCACTATATAGGCCTAAGCAACTGTCGTGCTTGTGGGGTGACGGTCAAGACAAGTGCCTTCATCTCTCAAAGTGCCACCACACGCCCTGCACAAGAGTAAAGCTTGCTGAGCAAAATACATGTTTATAGTGTTTGTTAGACTTTGTTTGTGCAGAGAAAACACATGTGCAAGGTGTGAGTTTGTTTTCTATGGAAAAAAAGTAAATGGCTCTGAGATGAGGCATCTTTTTTCCATACACGCAGGGCCCTTTAACATGCAATATTTTAATTTAAAATGTGCCCTGAATGGCGGAAACGTACAAGGAAAATGAGTGACAATTGTTCTGTCCTCAATCCGAAGATATAACCAAGTCTCAGCGAGCCTATTCTGTATTGCCCTATTCTACACTGCAAGATAATGGAAAATCTAATGAAGGAATTCCAAACTACAACCCAATGCCCACATTTTTAATCCATAAGTCCTGAAGGTCTAAATGAGATTAGTACACAGACATCAAGAAGGTGGCGCAGCGACCCCTAAACATTTAACATTTGTGAATAGTATAATTACACCTACTGTTGTCGTCATCCTTTTTAAACGTGCATTAAATAGTAATGTTCTCAAAAGAAATCTCGGGGGGGGGGGGTGATTTAGAGTGTGTTCTTTCCAAAATATCAGAATGTATATATTTATTGTGAGCATTTACATATGGTGAACCCAAACCTACGATGATTACTTTTAATCCACTATGGCTATGTTTGCAGTATGTGCAGGTTAGAGAAGCATTGGGGGAGATCAAGGTACTTGAGTAAAACAAGATTCCTATTAATTTATTCTGAAAACACAAGTATTGGGAAAGGAACATTTTAGTTCGTTCCTGAAAAAGACAAGAACATGAAAGTTAGAAACTCCTACATTCAAAAACAAAAGAGGCTACTAGCATTTCTGGTCATAGTGGCTAATCTAGTGTTAATATTTGTCTTTAGTTAACAGCAGTGTTGACCAAGAGTCATTTGGGCTTTTTATCAGCAGTGAGCAAGTGTGTTATACATCGCACTATACTACTCGTCTCTAGGTGTTCAGCCACAGATCTGACACAGAACAAAATAACACTAATCGGTGATTAATTGGAACTCAAAGAGTGTAACTGCACAAAATGTTCACTAGATCACAATTAAAAGATGTTGGAAGGCCTAATTCTACATGTAAAGTTGGAGCATTCAACAATTAAAACAGCACATTCAAGTTGCCTATCCAGAACCCTGATGGTAGGGGGGGGTGTAAAATCCTGTCTCAGATGAACAGAATAGAACCAGCAGTGGGGTGTTTGTGAATGTTACTTGGCAAGCAGGTGGGAGTTGCATTATTGATACAGTTGAGCTGCTGGCCAAGACAATGGGCTTTTATTCTTTTCTCCATGTTTAGCAAATGGAGACTATGCATGCTGTACTTACGTGAGCAAGTCTTCTCAATCCGGTGCACAAAGGAATTCCAAAATTTTGAGCTAGCTAGAGTTTACCCAGCATGTTTTTTCATAATGCTTAGTTACAAGGCATTCCTATAGACCAGTGAATTATTCTCAGAGTTAATAAAGGGAGCGCATACTGATTGGATCATGTGTTTTTTTCCATTAAATTGGAAAGATGATAATGTTTTCTAATGAAATAAAACAGATTAATCATGGATTCTAGATTATTCACATAAATTCAGACATTTCTTACTTGGTTGGCCATCACTTGTCTAGATCTGGAAGGGAGGAATATGTTCCACCAGAATGGCATTTTTAATCATTGCCTTAGTTCCACAACCGAGTACTTAATGTTTTTACAATATTGCTCTAAATAACTCTGTACTGACTGTTGCTTTTGTAAAGAAATACGAAGTAGAAATTCTCAAAAGCCTAGTTCCACACTGACAAATAATCATAAGAATATAAGATCTCAGAATGTATAGTCGGTAAAAACAGAACAGTGATAACACTGAAAAAACAAAGGTTACAGGGATGTTATAGTTAGGAAATATAATGAAAAATCCTTCGAAATTGACTTAGAAAAGCAAAGGGTTAAGGACGTTCTAGTTAAGCTCAGATTGCACTCATACCAAAACACCTAAATTCAGCAGTTATAGTTCACTGAGATCATTTAACTTACGCCCCTGGGAGATAGCAGGAGCCTGCCAGGGGGAGGGAGGGTGGTGGCGGTCCCCGCTGCCATATATGGCCCTCTCCCAAATTACTTTTAATTCAGCCCCAGGAAGGTAGTGGTCCCCTGGGTTTCAACCCGCCATAGGAAAGAAGAGGGTCCGTACGGTCCCCATCCAAATTTAAAATATTGCCTCAGGGAGGTGGTTGTCCCCGGGGCTTAAAAGAGCCTAAGGAGGGAAAGCCCGTGCTACCCCCTTCTGATTTTAATCCTGCTTGCCCCTGGAACATGGCCCACCTGGGGGCTAAATAGCAGAGAAGTGCAGGAGCCCGTACTTCTATTATTTTGGTTTTTCAGCAGGTGCTGCGGATCCAACGCAACTCCCACTGGGAAATAAAAAACCCTGCCTTTTTTTAAATTTTCTGTTTCTAAACATTTTGTTTCTGGGACAAGGTTGAAGCAGAGTGCCAAGATGGCAGCCAACACGTCTTGGCTGAAATGCTGGCAACTGATCAGATCTCAACACAAGATCAGGAGGGTTCGCCGAGCCTTCGTGTCATAAAAATCCACATTTGTTTTTCTTTAATATCTGTAAAACTGCTGAATGGATTTACACCAATTCACAAAGAGGTAGCCTTTGGAACACCAGCTACCTTTCTGCCAAATCTGGTGTAATTCCGTTCAGTAGTTCGGGCTGTAGCTGTGTCTAAAGTCCCCATTGGAAATTGTATGAGTATAATACGTTTTGGGACCTCTCCCCCTTTTCCTTGGCCCCCGCTTGAAGGATCGCCACAAAACTTTCAAGACAGTAGCTGAAGTGGCCAACTAGTTTTGAAACTTTTGTGAGGATTCCTCAATGGCGCCAAAGTTATTGGCAAAACAAAGAATGCTTTTCTTATGGAAAATAGGTACTAAATAGAACTACCTACTGCCAACCACCAGTGGGTAATATATATTCACTGACCAAACCAAAGGCTACAGCTACGTATGATATTTATATCTTACTTTGGCTATAAAATAACCTTAGGAATTCACTGAAAAAAACACAAAAATTAAAGGGACTTTATAGTTAAGTGAAAATATCAGTAAAAACACGCTGTTTAAAACAAACAAATCCACTAAAATGCACCAGTTATAGTCATCTCAAGTAACTATAACTCATTTCCTACGGTAACAATAACTCGTAGTCCTCATGTACAGTTTTGTCATCAATTATATCATTGCAAATGCTGCAGAAATATTATCAATGATTCCATAGAACACTATGAGTGATGTAATATGTAGGTAATAATAAGTGCATTGCGAGGGTGCTTGTTAGAGTTACCTTACATCATGAGTTATAGTTAGAACATTATAGAGATAACTAGGAGTGGTGGATTTCAGTGGCTTTGTTAATTTAAAATTGCATATTTAACCGACCTTTTCACTTAACTATAACATCCTTTTAACGTTTATATTTTTTCGGTGAATTTCAAAAGTTTTTTTATTACACAAAGTAAAATATAGTAATCATATATAACTATAACATCACTCTAACCTTTAGTTTTCTGACTGAATTTCTAGGTTTTTTTTTAACATAATGTAATATTTCACTACCATATGTAAAGCAAACCCCTGCTGCGCACAGCCTAAGGCCATGCACAGGGTGGGGGGGGTTGGCCGAAGGGCACCTGTGGGTAGCCACCTTCCCACGCATGGCCAAAAGCAAGGGTTTGTTCACAGGGCCTGCACCCAATCACTCCCCTCAGCATCTCCTCTCCTCCTTCCCACACATTCTCCCTATATTTAAAGCACATCTATAATCTTGTGGCGCAGCGGCCAGGGCGACTGACGCTGGAATCTGGGGTCCACGGTTCGATCCCCGGTGGGAGGTCTGCCCAGCACCATGTGACTCTGGGCAATTGCTTGCTTAATCTTCCTGACGGCCCCCACCACCGGGATGCCTCGGGTAACTGTTCGTGCTTTACAAATACTGGATTTACATTTACATTTCTCCACAAAGCACCAATAATTTTAATCACATGTATATTTCAATAATTCGCAGAATTGAATTTTTATTAATATTGATTACTTACAAAATATTTAATAAACTTTTCAAAATACATGTTTGTGACTTTCTTTTTACATAGTTATTAGTACATTTTGCGGGTGAAATAGTTTTAAATACATAGGCAGAGACCTAGTTTGTTTTGTTTCTTTTTTTTAAAATGTCTCCGAATGTTTTACATATTTCAGAACAAAAAAATACAATCATAAAAACAACCGCAGGTGGGCCTTGAATTTTTTTTTTTTACTACATCTTCTGGCCCTGCAAATGCAGCCATAGTATCAGTCCTTCCCAGCTGTAGAGCAAAATCTCCAACCTGGGAAGTAGTTTTATAAGTAAGGCAAGTTATCATGGAGTCCCAGTTTCAATTACCCATGAGACTTATTGGGTTTTTTCTAATGTTGTTTATGGGGCGGGGGGGGCAGGACTTTGGTGGTACCCTTGACCCTTCTAGGGACATCACCAAAATTAAAAAGAAAATCTAACTAGCCCCCACAGTGTGGGTGTACTCTGCCAACCAGTTGTGAATGATATGAGTGACTATGGCTTGCTAATTTATTACAATAAACAATGTGGACATATTTGTAGAGAGGTATGGTCTATGGTAATGACCTATACAACTTTATATAGGAGCACAAACAACTATTAGTTGTTTTAGAAGACCCCTCACCTACTTAGCTAGTTGGTGGTATGCTTCATCATCAGGGACCCAGCTGGATTGCAGAATGCAATCCAGCTGTGCTTCAACGTCTGATTTACAGCAGAGCATGTTTTGATTTTTAAGTGAAGTGCCATGTGAAATGTGATTACATGTTAAAAATGTCCTTAACAAATGCCCTTGGGATGAGTTTAATTTGAGGGTCTTAGGACATAGTTAAAAACATAAGCAGGACACAATAGAGGTTCAGAATTGTGCCTCAATATCCCTTTGATGTGTAGGTCAACTAGTTTCAGCCTTCTACAGTATTCGTGAGGCTTTCATCACGACCGGGATGTGAAGTGACTAAAAAGTGGAGCTGCCACCGATAGTGAACATATCAGCACACATCCTAAAGTGTGCTGTGAGTGTGGTGGGTTTGTGTTACTTACAGACCCTTCCGGGTGCGTATCTGTAAGAAAAGGAAGAGAGGCATACAGTATGAGAGCATTAGGACATAATCTTTTATCTGCATGCCTGGAATTGTCGTGCTCCTGAAAACGAGATAAATCATGCAAATTAGCTGGGGCTGGCATCCATGATGAGCATCTAGTCATGTACCATGCTGGCTACAATGTGGCATTTTATCATGGGGTGAGATATTGTAATCATACCATGTGTGGTCACTATGAGGCTTAAGCGCTTTGTGAAATGCAAATAGCATCTGTTATGAGTTAGCACCTGGGTCACGTTAAAAATGGATGCGCAACATGAAGTGTTGGTAACCACTATTTGGGCGTGGTGTGACAAAAAATGGTGCGATTATGGTTGTGCCAGTGGCAGTTACATATTTAAATAAAACAGATGAAATGACACGAGTGAGCTTCCCATGAAATTACCCTGAAATGGCGAAACAGAAATGGGACATACAAACACATACAACATATAAGGTAGAAGCTTACTTTAACTCAATCTAGTACGGACCAACTGATCCTGCCAAGAGAGGGGGAGCTTCCTGTAGTCACACGCCAAGGACCGGGGAAAGTATTGCGAGAAGGGGTTAAGAAAACATGGAGGAATAAGGCATGTCACCAGGGCTCTGTAAGGGCGTGCCTAAAGATTGCCAAGGGAACTTATTTAGTCCAGGATAGCTGTCCTCGTTTCCAACCTACGGAGCTTGGTCAGGATCTCACTGATGCCAGTGCTCAGCGTGTGTGGGGGTTCAAAGCTTCCTGGAAAGAGCGTGGTGGCGCCTATAGACGCAAGTCATGTGCTTCCAGAATCTGAAATGCCAACCTGCGTTAGCATACTGTGCTGTCTTCCGGGTTTGACTATATTACTGTGTCGGCGGACAATGCTCCCCTGTGAAATGAAAGGGGGGGGGGGGTTTACAGTGCAGTGTGCTGAGGGAAATTTAAAATCACGTAAAGTTGTTTAGGGGATTGTATTAAAAATTGTAAAGATAGATATTGTGTAGACCCCGTGATGCACTCATGCGCAGTGACGCGCAATGCGCAATTTTAGCGTCCCTAGGACGCTAAAATTGAGAGATGGCAGAACGGGCAGTTACCTCTGGGTTTGTTTCTTTCAGCAACCTGGATGTGATCCTGGTTCTGAAGGATGATTATTAAGAGATATATGTCCTGTCAGCACTACCTATAAAAGAGAGTCAGAGCACGCGACAAGCGGAGGCGGTATGATTGCACCCAGGGAGTGAAGGAGGGCCGTGTGACTGCACCCAAGGGGCAAAAGGGGTTGTGTGACTGCCCCCAGGGAGCAAAGGGGGGCTTTGTAACTGCACTCAGGGAATGAAGGGGGGCTGTGTGACTGAAACCAGGGAGCAAAGGGGGCTGTGTGACTGAAACCAGGGAGCAAAGGGGGCTGTGTGACACTGAAACCAGGGAGCAAAGGGGGCTGTGTGACACTGAAAAAACCCAAATGTGAATGGAGTTGTCGTAATTTGACGGTGATAGGGTCAGCGTTAAGCTTTGCTACACGCATTTCCCCTTAACTTGACTATGGTGTTCGGAAGCCATTATGAACACACTGGCGGCCATTTTATATGCATGCGTCGCCTCGTGGCCAGCATACCCTTTGTCCTTTCTCTGTACCACTGACCACTCGAATTTGCCCAGCAACAGGCTATTTTTAGTATTGGTCAAGCACGCACATGCGCAGTTAAACCCTCTGTACTAGTGGACAGTCATCACTTAGGAATGTCCCTCCAAACTGACCAGTGGTGTTGTAACTCCTCCCATGAGTTGGCTGTGTTCCAAAAATGACCATATATGTACCTAAACTGAGCAAATGTGTTCCGCCTACTCTTTTTATTACTGTAAAACTGTATAAAAGATGTCTCGCACCGATGTTCGGTGTGATACTTCTTGCATTGCCGAAGGGTGCTGTAGGAATGTACCACCACCCCATGGAGTCTTAATAAACTTGTCTTTTGCATTTTCCAGTTTCCGTGCCAACATCTGTTTTATGGTGTAGCGGGTTTTGCGGAATATGTAGGCCTGGAGAACCCAATACCACAAATTGGCGACCACGCAGGACTCATCGGCGACTCGGATGCCCGAAGGAGAGGTCGTGACGAAGGATTGGAAACTCGCCATGGCTGCGTACGCTGCCACTGAGTGACCCGAGTCTTGGCACCCACAGTGTTTTCTTCCTTTCCTTCTGATCTGACCTTCCAGGTGGCGCCGGTCCTCGACTGAGATCCTGCTCGTTCGAGTTGTCGTACAGTGCCGTTTTGGCGGATTCGATTAAAGAACTTGGCAGTTGGAACCTGGATATTTGAGAATTTGGTAAGCTTGTGATTGGTAAGATTGTCTACGGACGCTTACTGTGGCTCTTTTGAATATGTTTTGAGTTGGCTAACATTTGGTTCTATGATTTGAATTATATGTGTAGTGCACTTCACATAGGCGGGCATGTAGAGATATTTCTCTAAACTTTGTCTTTGTTTGAACGGCACACCTTGTGTGAAGTATATTAAGTGCCATTTTTGCGATATCGCGTTTTCGTGATACTTTGACATGCCTGTTTTAAGCACACTCCGAGGGATGTGCTGTCTTGAAAAAGGTACCAATTATCGACTAAATGAATCTCAGCCGGCTCCCCCAGAGGGGACCCCTAATCGCGAAATGTACGTCTATTTTGGCATTCCCCCTATTCTATATAGTACATTGTGGCACAAATATACAAAAGCTGATTCTGCAATGGCCACTACATGGGTCGTTTGATTTACGAAAGGTTCAGTATGTGGAACAATGTTTGTTTCAGCGCAGGTCTAGACAAGATATGTTTGATTGCGTACGTATGTGAGAGAAAGCGGTGCGTGAACGAATGAAGCGTGAACTAGCCTTGGCGGACAAAGAGCAGCGGAAGGCTGCTCGGGATAAGGCTTTACAGCTGGAGGAGAAAGAGTTGCAGGAAAAGAAAGAGAGGGAGGCACGGGAACGTAATTTGCAAACGAATGGTCAATTCCCTATTCGACGTCCTCTTTATCCTGTCCTTACTAATGAAGTTGATGATTTTTCATTATTAGATCGTTGCCCGCCTCCGTATGTTCTACCTACGGCCCCAGATGGGGATTCGGATGGAGACAATCGAGGGGGTAGTCGTGTGAGGTTAAGTGCCAGTGAGACTGCGGAACTGCGTAGTTTTGCCTGTAAACTTGTCAGAGATTAATGACCAAATGAGTAGTTGGTCTGAACGACAACGGTTGTATTTTTTGGATCAGTTTGGAGATGAAGTTGTAGAACGATTCAGGAAAAATTCAAATGAGTTAGAACCTAAGGATGTATCAGTTAGTCGTGAGAACATGCGTAAAGGTCTTTTTGTTATTGCAGATGCGGATGGGTTTTTCCAACGGTTGGTCCAGCTACGGGATGAGGCGTCAAGATTACGGGAAGCGAGGAAAGCTTCAGAGGCGCCTGCGCCGGGATCGACGGAGCAATCCAAAGAGTGTTCTATCTTTGGAGCAGATAAGAGTTCTACGGTTCATGTTATGCCTATGCGCGAAGCTGCACCTTTGTATGTCCCTTCTAACGGGCAAGGTACAAGTGACGACAAATTGTCCGGGGATGCAAAGGGTTATTTTGTATATAATTGGGTTTATACACCTTGGAATAGAGCAGATGTTATGGCACTGAAAAATGCTTTGCCTGACCCCCGTAAGAATCCGGCAGCTTTCTATAAAGGAGTGGAAGGGGCTATTTCTTCGTGTGTTATGACGTTAGTTGATATTGACCTTTTCTTTGGGTTAATATTGCCTCCTGATATGTGGAGGGCAATTCGTAAGTTCGATGATGGAGCGGTCTTGGGGGCGGATTGGAAAACTTTATCCCAAGCTGATTTAGACAGGGAGCCTGCATGTAAGCCATGTCAATTAATTTTAAACCTCCCGACAGCTATTTTGAATAAATTAAAAACACTTGTTCCCTCTAAAAAGATTGATTAGCCTCTTGCAAACAGAAGGGGGATGAGTCGGTGTCTGACTTCTTCTCATGGTTTGAAGAAGCATTTCATGACTACAGTGGGCAATTATTAACAGATGATACGGGTAGGCATTTGTTCGTTGACAAGTATGTAGCGAATCTCCTACCAGAGATTGCAAAACGTTTAGAGACTAGTGAAAGTTCCTGGACCACGGCGACCCCTGCTTCTTTGCGGACTATGGCTCAGTATTATGAACGAAAAACTCAAGTGAAACCACTTGACCTTATGCGCACTGTTGCAATTCCTGCTGGAGGGCTACTGTTTAATTTATCAACACAACTTGTTTCAAAATATTCAACATCATAAACTTAATCACATGAACTCAAGCATTGAATGATTTGTTCATTATTGCTTTACTTGTAGCTTTTTCAAAACTTCAAATCAAACATTATGATCAATTGCAATTTCATTGGATTATAATATTTCGTTAGATGTTCAAAATAAACATTTTACACTTTTGCCAATGCCCTATGCATTTCGGGCCTCTTGGCCCTTCCTCGGGGCCTGTATCTGTAAATAAACAGAAAAGTTCATACCATTTGACATGTTCCTTCAATATAATAGAGAATGCAGTACAGAAATTTTTAGCATAGTGACTTTATGTTGTTCAGAGTAAATGCATGCTGTTTGGTGATAACTGAAATAGAGCTGAGAAGTAAAAATGATGAAAATGATTAGTTGATCTGTAGAGGGGTTCATGCAGTCTAAAAAGATAATAGTAAAACCAGCCTGAAAACTGAACCCAGGACGAAAACAACTATAGGACATGCGTGGGATTTTATCCCGTGTGTGTAATAGAGTGAGAATCCACCATGGATGTGCATGTGTTACATATACTATTTCGTCAGCAGTACCAACCTTTACTGCGCTACATAGAGTCAGGACAGTAGGTGCCTTCTTGTTTATAATCCTAAGAAGCACAAATAAATACCATTGAAATGCAACTGGTATGCAACACAGATCTCGTGAGATTCAATGAAAATTTTTTTTTTAGGCCACTCGTACCTTCGTGTTAAGCTTGCAGGGTTGCCGGTTTGGTTATCAAATCTCTGAAGTTATAGCTTCCCCGTGCTGAAAGAATAAGTAATACGCGGTCATAATACGCGGTCATAATCCCGCTCGGTATTGAACGGAGGACCAAAAATTCTTCTCGTCAGATTCCCGGCGCTTACCTTACACGGAAATGAGAACTCCGTGACGAGAAACCGTGGGTGCTGCTACGCTACTGGAGAATACGGAAACGCGGGTAAACAGATCTATAAGGGCTGTTTTCAGAAGACGGACTAAGAAATGCTAATAAGAGTTCTGTGGTGCAATTCGGCGGCCATGTTAGTATGGACGATCTATTAGTTTATATGGAGATAGTGTAGTGATAAAGCATGTGAGGGAAGAGAAAAAGACTAAGATATGTGGATATGTGGTGTTAAAATGCAATAAACAATATTAATAAACAATAGCTTAATAAATGAAGCGTGCTTCAGTTACTGTACTTACAACTAAACATCATTGTTACTTGTTGAACACAGGTTGCTCGCCGGCAACATTTGGGCAATATTTACAAAAAACATCCTAAGTCTACTCGATCATTGATCCCTTTCGGATCCTGCGAATCTAATCTCCTTAACCAAAAAATCTCTCTTTGTAATAATGCCTTGGTAGGATCTTTACCAGGGGTGGGTTTAACTACCTCAAGTACCTGGAACTTTAACTGAGCTATGGTGTGTCTATTTTTAGACCAATGCACTGCTAGGCTGCTTTTGGGGTTGTTATTACGTATCGTGCTTTTATGCTCGGATATACGAGTCTTAATTTTGCGTTCGGTCTTTCCGACGTATAAGAGTCCGCAAGGGCATTTTACGGCATATATCAAGTTTGTTGAGTTACAGTCAGCATTGTGTTTAGTTTTTATTGTTTCACCTGTGTGAGGATGTGTGATACTGTTGCTCACGATCACGTTGTTACATTGTACACAGTTGTAACATTTCTTAGTTCCACTGAAAATCTCTTGGACACTCGTCTTGGGTAATTTCAACATTTCTTCTTTAATGTTTCTAGATCTTTTGTAGGCAAATATAGGTTTGTCCTTAAACTTTCCTTGGAAGTCATTTTCATTGCTGAGCAATTCCCAGTGTCGATTAATGCTTTTTTTAATTTCTCGAGAACTGGTAGAGTACTTTGATACAAAAACTTGACGGTTCTTTTCTATTTTGTTTTGAGTAATTAGCAGTGACTCTCTGGTTTTTGCTGCTGCTTTTTTTAAGGTGTTCTGTAACAGTGTTTCTGGATATTTCTTCTCTAGAAATTTGTCTATGATTTTTTCTTGATTACATTCATAAGATTGAGTATCCGTACAAATCCTTTTGGCTCTAAGTATTTGTGAATATGGCAAATTCTCTATTAGATTCTTTGGGTGAAAACTGTTATACATCAGAGCTGTATTTTTGTCCGTTGCTTTGTGGTAAACCTCTGTTACTATTTCCTTGTCTTCTATTTTTACCAATACATCCAAAAAAGAGATTTTTTAATTTTCAATGGTTTTGGTGAATTGCAAATTTACATCTAGTGTGTTCAATTGAATTATTTTCTCCTCAAGCTTTTCTTTGCTGTTGTGCCATATCAGAAAAATATCGTCAGAAAAACATCGTCGATATAACGACAATACATGGTTAAGTTCTCTGTCCATTCTGGATCTGCCAATAGAAATTCTTCTTCTTCAAATTTTGCCATATAGGTATTGGCGTATGCAGCTGCTCCAGAAAATCCCATAGATGTTCCTTTGTTTTGCAGGAAGAACTCATTATTATATTCAAAGTATCCGTGGTGAAGACAAAAATGTAATATTTCTAATAGGAATACTTTGTCTGCCCTTATTTCTGTTTGTTTGAGAAGAGCCCATTCTACTGCGTCGATTCCTCCTGTATGTGGGATGGTGGTGTAAAGTGCTTTTACATCCAGGGTGCACAATATCAATCCTTCTTTGTATTGTACTGTAGCAAGTTTCTGTAGAAAATGGGTTGTGTCCTTGATGTACGAATACCAATTTTGTACGAATGGTTGCAGAAAGTGATACAGATATTTGCCCAGGGGCTCAAAGATTGTGCCACACCCCACAACTATGGGACGAAATGGTGGTTTCAGGAGGTCTTTATGGATCTTGGGTAGCATGTAGATCCTTGGTTGTTTTGGGTGCTGTACTGTTAAGAATTGTCTGGTTTTAGCTGTAATCCATTTCATATTGTCAGCTTGATCCAGTAGCTGATTGAGAGTCTTTTTGAGTTCTTCTATGGGGTCTTTGTCTAGTCTCAGGTATATTTCAATATCTTTAATATGCTCCTGAATACTGATTTCATAGAAGGTCTGGTCAATAATTACAGTGGCTCCTCCTTTGTCAGCTCTTTCAATCCATATGTTAGGGTTTTCTGCTAGATGTTTTAAGGTTAGTCTTTCTTGCTTTGTGAAGTTCGTAGTTCTTTTCTTCCATGTGTGGATCTTTTTAATGTCATTCAGTATTATGAACGACCAGAATTAGAGGCTAAAGAAAGTACTGATAAGAAAGCGAAGGAATTGAAGACGAAAGTGATGTTGGCTCAGGTTTATGCTAGACAGCCGAGAGGGAGTGATAGAGGAAGGCGTGGATCGTATGGTGCGTCTTCTGGTCGTACCGACATTGCTGAGGATCAATGTGCATATTGTAAAGAGTTTGGACATTGGTCCTCAGATTGTCCGGTGCTTCGTGAACAACGTAATCAGCATGGTCGAGGAGGTGGAAGGACACGGAATAGTTATTCGGGCGCGAGAGGTGGAGCAAGTGATCGCGGCAGGTTTGAAGCGAGGGGTCGTGGTCGGGCTGATGATAATACTTTTGATCGACGGAATCAGTATCAGATATCGGAAGGCGAGAATGTGGAGTCTCAGGATTATGTACATGCATAGGATTGCGTAGTTTGGGGTGTGGAATCGGTTGAAGTACCAGTAGATCAAAGAGGTCCATATGTATCAGCGGGCGTTTTGGGTTCTACTGATCAGTTCCTGGTTGATACGGGAGCTACTCGTAGTGCTCTGTCTAAAAACTTGGTTCCAAGGGCTCCCCTGCCTGGCGAAACGATTACATCCATAGGGTTCGATGGAACACCCTCTCTTAGCCCATTGTCACAACCCCTTACATTTTACATTGACAGATTTTCTGGTCCGTGCCCGTTCTTATTGTCTCCAAACACTCCAGACAATATTATGGGAATAGATTTGCTTAAATACTTCCGAGCAACAATACGCTGCGCTCCTGAAGGAGTGCGGGTTATTTTGAATGACAATTACCCAGATGTAGAAAGATTGTGTACTATGCAAGAAATTGAAGCGCTGGCCTCTCTCCCACAAACGCTATGGGCTACTTCAGACACGGATGTGGGACAGATGCTTATTCCCCCAATTCGAATAACAGTCAAGGAGGGAGTGCCTCTGCCTCGTGTACCGCAGTACAAAATTTCCAGGGAAGGTGAAGTTGCCCTAATTCATATTGTACACGATTTGATTATTGCAGGCATTGTGGAGGAAGTTCCCTATAATGTTTGTAACAGTCCCATTCCTCCGATTTTAAAGAAAGATATTGATGACAAAATCTATCGATTTATTATTGACTTGAGAGAAATTAACAAGATAGTAGTGCCCCAGTACCCGGTGGTGTCTGATATTACCACCTTACTTACTCTGATTCCACCCACTACCACTACGTTTACCGTGATTGACCTAAAAAATGCCTTCTTTTCCATTCCCATCCATCCCGATAGCAGATATCCATTTGGCTTCACATTAAATAATAAATCGTATAGATTTTATCGAGTCCCTCAAGGCTATACTGAAAGTCCTAGCATTTATAGCCAGGCTTTAAAAAGACAGCTCGATTCTTTTGATTTGCAGTCTGGAGTAGCTCTCATTCAGTATGTCGATGACATTCTACTTGCGGCAGATAAGCAAGAACAGTGTGAGGAGAGTACTCTTGCTTTAATCTCCGTTCTTGCTCAGAATAATCACAAGGTATCTAGGAAAAAACTTCAATATTGTAGACCAAAGGTGACCTACCTCGGTCATCTTTTGTCTAAGGAGGGACGTGCATTAACATCTGATCGAATTCAAGCGATTTTAGATACACCAGTCCCCCGCACTCAGAGAGATGTGCGCGCTTTTATAGGCTTAACGTCTTTTTGTAGACAGTGGATAATGGGATTGTCACACATTATAAAACCTTTGTTAGCACTATTGTCCAAGACCACACCAATGCCCCTTGAATGGGCAGATGAATGCCAGAATGCTTTTGAACAATTGAGACAAGCCCTTTGTTCTGCACTAGTGTTAGGTACACCAGATTACACGAAGATTTTCACATTATATGTACACGAGAAGGATGGGTGTGCATTGTCAGTCCTAGTGCAGACACACGGGGATAAACAGAGACCTTGTGCGTATTTTTCGGCAATACTTGACCCCGTAGCACGAGGATTACCTGGGTGTTTTCGAGTAGTTGCAGCAAACAGCAGTGGCCATACGTCAGAGTGAGGGAATAGTTTTGTCACATAAATTGCTGGTGTTCGTTCCCCATGCGGTAGATGCTCTGTTAAATCAAACAAAGACCCAGTACCTCACGAGTGCACGTTTAACAGGATATGAGCTAACGCTGTTGGCGCCGCATATCACATTAAAGAGATGTGCTACTCTGAACCCTGCTACTTTATTGCTGTATCCAGTTGCTGAGGGCCAGGAGGAAGAACACCATGATTGTGTTTTCTTGACTGAAGAACAAACAAAGGGTCGTGTCGACTTACAGGATACGCCACTTCCAGATGTGGATGGGGAACTGTGGGTTGATGGATCGTGTTTAAGGCTGCCACATGGTACAACTTCCGCAGCATATGATATCACGACACTTAAGACAGTGGTAGAAGCAGCACGAATACCACAGAAGTAGGCCCAAGCGGCAGAATTGATAGCCTTAACAACATAATGTGAATTAAGCGCCGGTTTATGTGTGAACATCTACACTGATAGCCGGTACGCCTTTGGAGTAGCGCATGATTTTGGCCTACTCTGGAGAGAGCGAGGGTTTTTGACTTCACACGGAGTGCACATCATGCACGGAGAACTAGTGCGTGATCTTCTGAATGCGCTACTTTGTCCAAAGAAAGTGGCGATAATCAAATGCAGTGCACACAAGAAAGTGACAGACAAAGTAGGAAAAGGAAACGCCTTTGCATATTGCGTAGCGAGGGAAACTGCTATGTTACGAAATGCTTCGCCAAAGTATGTAGTGAAATCGCAGGCGGAGCGATGGCACGATGCTAGAGAAGAAATATTAGACATTCAGAAATCAGCATCTGAAACAGAACTCGCAACATGGGCAGCGGAGGGAGTGCTAGATGATGAGGGTTGTTGGAGAAGCAAAGATATGGAAAGATGGAAATTGCCTGCAGCTTACTTGCAGACAATGGTCCAAATGACACATGGATTGGCACATGTTGGAGCTCTCGCAATTACTAGATACCTTACGCGAGTCTGGAAACATCCTGAGATTGCCAATACAGCAAAAAGAGTAGTGCAGACCTGTCTGATATACTTGCAGCACAATCCTGCTAAAGGGGCTTATACTCCGAAAGGAGGGTTTGTTCCACCTACTGCACCATTCGAAGTGCTACAAATGGATTACATCCAGCTTGAGCGTTGCAATAACCTTAAGTATGTCTTAGTGGTGGTGTGTGCTTTCAGTAAATGGATTGAGGCCTTCCCCACGAAGGATAATACAGCGTTGACAACAGCTAAGGTTTTGCTCGAGGAGTACTTCCCACGCTATGGTGTTTGTAAATTTTTGTGGAGCGATAATGGTCCTCATTTTGTTGGGAAAATTGTTGAATACGTGATGAAGGGATTGGGAATTCAGCAGAAATGTCATGCTGTATTCCATCCGCCGTCAGCAGGTCTTGTGGAAAGGTATAATGCTACTCTGAAATTGAAGCTAGCAAAGATCGTGGCATCCACGTCTTTGAAATGGCCGGATGCTCTGCCTCTGGCATTGCTATCTATCAGATCAGTGCCCCATTCCCGAACTGGCCTCACACCTTATGAAGTGGTGTTTGGAAGGCCTATGAATATATGGGGAGTTCCTAAGCCTCGATTGTTACATGATGTGCCTTGTATAATGATGAACGATTATTTGGCACGATTAACAAATGATTTACTTTCCATTCACCAACAGGTTCGAGACGCGCTCCCCGACAATTGCATTAGAGAGGCTCACAATCTTCGTCCTGGCGACTTCGTTATGGTCAGATCCTTCGAGAGAACAAGCAGTTTGGAGCCGAGGTGGCGTGGACCCGAGCAGGTGCTACTGGCAACTCGTACGGCTGTGCGAGTTACGAATAAGAAACGGTGGGTGCATTCCACTCATTGTCGCCGTGTCTCTCCGGATCTGGTGAATCCAACTGTGCTGTCTGATTATCGAGACATCTTGGACGAGGAGAAGAGCCCAGCTGTTGCGTCTACTGAATCGGAGCGAGCCTTCCCGGTTCACACCGTTCTTGGAAAAGAAAGATACAATCTACGACCAAGAAAAGCAGTTGTTTTGTGCGAGACTGGTTGAGTCACCGCTCCAGATTTGTGAAACGGAAGCCGGGAATATCAAGGGGGGAGGATCTGTTCTGCCAAGTGTAGCGACACCCGTCTTGAATCTCGGAGAAGAAACCAACGGCTACCTCGGAGCTCAGCACTCATATTTTTATTTTTTTAGTTACTTTTTGAGACATTTTGAACTTTGAACTATGGCATCTTCTACAATGCGAAATAAGAGAATTCTTGGTGCAGTACTCTTTATTATGACAATTGTGGTGATAGCTGTGATAGCTTGGGTAGTAGAACTCCTGGTGCCGGCAAGAGAACATTTATTGCCAACTACCCCAATTCCATCTGAACATTTTCATTTTACTCTGCCTTATCATGAAGAACGACACAGACAGACTTATCTGAATATTAGTTTCATCCAGATTCTGCATCACACCCATAATATGATGAACACTTCGAACTGTTGGGTATGTGGGATGTTGCATGGACATCAAAAGAAAGGAGGCACTCCGCTTATCCCACTCCCATTTTCTCATAATGGTTCTTGTAATGCTTGGTATACCCCTTTATTCACTTTGCGATGGCCGACAAACGGTGGACCACTTTTCCGACTCAACAAGGTCTGTTTTAATGACCGAGATGGTTATCCACAAGCTGAAGGAACTAAATTTGAATGGGAAGAATATCGACCCGATAATGTATCCTCGCCTCGAATTTATAGTAACCAACGAAATGTATATATGTCAAGTCTGCATGTAATAACAGTCATTGATACGAAAGCTGACTTGTGTGTCCGAAATAAAGATACAATCCCAGTAGGAAGAAGTGAATGTAACACTACTCTCACCTTTGACACTCCAAATGGTATCACCTTTGTGGCTTCACGAAACACGTACTTTATCTGTGGAAATAAAGGTTATCACCGTCTCCCTATGGATGGTTAGGAACATGCTATATATCCTTTGTATTACCCCCTGTGTTTATTGCCCCACCTATGTACCATAATGACTTTATTCTGTACCATGATTTTATACTGAATAGAGTGAAGAGAGCATTAGCTCTCGATGAAATAGACCAAACTGATACTTCTCTGCAGCAGTATGTTGATTTTAATTTAGGTCTTTTCTCATTTGTTGGGGCCGCCTTAAATAGCCGAAAAATAAGACGACTGGCACGTGTTGTAGAAGCTGTTGCTAATGAGACAGTTTTTGCTTTAGGAAATTTGACTGAGGAACTTCAGAATACCAGAATTGTAACGCTCCAGAACCGAATGGTTCTAGATGTAGTGTTAGCTGACCCTGGGGGTGCATGTCGCATTATCGGAAGTAGTTGCTGTGTGTACGTGCCAGATAATTCACCCTCTGTATATGATGCAATTTCTAAGTTGCATAAGATAGCTGCTGAGATACATCCTGATAATGGTACTTGGACACTTTCGGGGTGATTTTGGACGTTACTTAGTACTTGGGGTTGGAAGTTGCTGACAATCTTATGTGTACTAATTGGGATATTATTCTTCCTATGTCTCTGCATTCAATGTGGCCCTATGTTATGTTCCATGTGCCTTTCTGCTTGTATCCCATCCAAACGAGCTATTGTCAAGAATGAACAAATGATTCATAGAGAAGTAGCGAAAATTATGTCCATTGATATTGAGGATGAATACCCTGATTATGTCCACTATGAGATAGTTTCAGCTAAACGCTAAAAGGGTCGCCTGTCGTAATTTGACGGTGATCGGGTCAGCGTTAAGCTTTGCTGCACGCATCTCCCCTTAACTTGACTATGGTGTTCGGAAGCCATTATGAACACACTGGCGGCCATTTTATATGAATGCGTCGCCTCGTGGCCAGCATACCCTTTGTCCTTTCTCTGTACCACTGACCACTCGAATTTGCCCAGCAACAGACTATTTTTAGTATTGGTCAAGCAGGCACATGCGTAGTTAAAACCTCTGTACTAGTGGACAGTCATCACTTAGGAATGTCCCTCCAAACTGACCAGTGGTGTTGTAACTCCTCTCATGAGTTGGCTGTGTTCCAAAAATGACCATATATGTACCTAAACTGAGCAA
This sequence comes from Lissotriton vulgaris, assembly GCF_964263255.1. Taxonomy (NCBI): domain Eukaryota; kingdom Metazoa; phylum Chordata; class Amphibia; order Caudata; family Salamandridae; genus Lissotriton; species Lissotriton vulgaris. The sequence goes on along the minus strand of NC_141685.1, from coordinate 1,806,849,830 downwards.
ATGTGTTCCGCCTACTCTTTTTATTACTGTAAACTGTATAAAAGATGTCTCGCACCGATGTTCGGTGTGATACTTCTTGCATTGCCGAAGGGTGCTGTAGGAATGTACCACCACCCCATGGGGTCTTAATAAACTTGTCTTTTGCATTTTCCAGTTTCCGTGCCAACATCTGTTTTATGGTGTAGCGGATTTTGCGGAATATGTAGGCCTGGAGAACCCAATACCACAGAGTGAGATCGCTGCAGTTCACAAAAGCTGTACATTTTATACTAAAGATTTAAGGGAGGAAACACAACTACTACCCTATCCTACGCCACATGGCAGCTGACCCGTTCATTCTATATTACAGTTCCTGTCTGTAGTATGTTTTACTACTCATCTGAAAATGTTCTCACCTTTTCTGAGGTGTCTGCGCTGCAACAAGATGCCGACTATGAAGCATGATCATAGCTCTAGGTTATTAGTGTGTGACTATCCATTTTTTATGACTTCACCAAACATTGTACTATCACTTACGTACAGCTAAGAGATGCATAAGAACTAAAGACAAACTACTTTGGGGAAATGAAAAAGAAGATATAGAGGAATAAAGGCACTGAGTGAGCTAAAAGACCAAGCCTTTTTATGGTTGAGGTATATAAAGAGAGCAGACTTGTTTGTAAATGCAGCTTAAGCCAGTACTCCATAATATTCACAATGATGAACAAAATATATCAAAAGAATAGAAGAAAACTTTCCTAACACAGTGAGTGTGCGTGCTCCTCCTACAGATCACAATCAGTAAGTCGATAAGCAATGCAACTTATATTTGCTCAAAATAAAAGTTAGTTGCATAACACTACAGCACGTTGCTTGGTGAAACAGAGAAACTTAATTTGCTTAATTTTTCACTCCATAATGAAAACGTACCTGCAAGCATCTGAAGAAAACATCCAAATGTTCCCTGTAGATATACGATGCAACAGATTCAACCATGTGTTTGAGGACCTCTCCAACTGTACTCCATGGTAAGATCACCTCAGTCTCTGTAATAGGCCCAAGTTTCTGAAGGATCAAATGTATAGCCTGCAAACACATCAATCCGAAACATTTGTGTCAAACAATGCTGGATTAGCAGATGATTCACACACATATTTTCACTGAGTTGATAGGAACAAACAAGTGAGTTCAAGGTGAAAGAATGGGGAGTTTTTAATCTGCAAGCAATTTCCTTCCACATAAAGTATATGCTCAGTCACGATCCCATACCATTTCTATTCATAATAATAATTAACCAGTCCTAAAAAGCACTTCTTGCAAATAACAAGGCATTTTTATTTTCAAGTGATTTATACATCAGGATCTTTTTGGCCTCTGAACAAGGTTCTATACATGCACTAATGAGGTCAGGATTTATGGTTTAATTCTCTTGAATCTGTTCAGTATGCTCCGGTTAAATCATTTTCATTATACAAATGAGAATGTTTCATTTTCGTTTTTTTAGAATTAAACCATGTAAGTCCAGATTTACATTTTATCGAGAAATCAAACTTGGCAAAAAACATTGGAGGTATTTTGCAGATGTCTGTGAAAAGAGCTAAACCAACATCACTGGAAATTGAAAAAAGATGTGTAATTGCTAATTCTAGATGCCTGAAGGGTGACATCCAAAGTCCAACTCTTCCCCTCTCTACATCAGAATTGCATATAAGGCAAGGAAGGGTGAGAGTAATTTAACATTCATGACCAATACATAGATGATTCCAGAAAATTACAAGTTTAGTAAGCAGAAAGGCACTCAACTACACTGGACAGATCCCCATGCCCTCAAAACAAAAACAGGAAACATTATTTTATGTTCTTTCCCTCAAAATAGCCTTTATGTCAATATAGGTAACTAAACCTGTGTGTAACTTGAATACTCCTAAACTCCAAATAAAGTGAGACCAAGGGCAAACAAGGTGTCTGCAACTTCGTAAGTCCCGGCAGCAGGCAAAGGCTATGTGTGAAGTATGTTTTTCTGCCAGAGTTCTCAGAACTGCAGGGGAAAGGGGGCTGAAATGGTCAAAACAAACTGTAGAAGTCTATCAAGGAGGCATTGAGAGAGCCCAACTCTTTGGTTGCTTACTTTGGTATTCTTTATGCATTGTACAAAATATATAGAAGATAAAGAAGTGTTTTCATTTTACTCAATCTTTTTATTAAGAATGTTTGACATGGTACAACAAGGCGGGGCATAGTCATCAGAAGCCATCATAATAGGACAGGATATATGACATTGCATAATAGATAGGTTTATCTGGGAGCCAAGAGTTGCTCGCAGTAATAGGCAATACAGGCGCCAGAAAAACATTAAATAAAGCATCCTACAACACATCATGTCACCTACATAAAAAAAGTGAAGAAACATAGAAACATCAAAAGACAACATACTCAAGTCAATAATATCAACATAACATTTGAAAGAGGGAGCACTGTCGAGTGTTAGTGCATGCATGGGCGTTTCATATAGCACATGGGAGGAAAACGCTGGTCTGTGGAGCAGAGTGTCGAGAGAAAGTCACTCAAAAAGTTACAATTGCCAAGCTGTGGCAGGTTGAAGCAGGTGAAAGCCAATCGGGTCAGATAGTGGAGCAAAGGGTGCCAAACGTGTTGAAATGTAGTTTCTTTTCGAGTGTGTGGGTTAGTTATTCCATCGCTAACGTGCAAGAGGCAAGTGAACCATTAGGCAAAGAAGGGAGCAGTTGTTTTTTTCACATCAATGCTATAAGCTGCTGTGCAGCATTCAGTATGTGGCTAATGAGTTTCCAATCCACGTGGGTCATCGCTTCCAGGGCAATAGGTCGCACACCAAGGTTAACTGTGAGGTAGGTGGTAGTTGGGGAATATCCTACGTTGGCTTTAATGTGCTCCAAGATGTCTTTCCAGTATGTGGCAATGAGACTGCAGGACAATCAGATGTGGCTAAAGTCTCCCACAGCGAATACACATCACCTGCAAGGGAGTATGTAGTGAGATATATAGTGGATAGGCGAACCGGTGTATAATACTATTGGAACATGCGCAAATAAGCAGTTTCCTAGTGGGATATACAGCAATACGTTTTTAGGGTGTCACACCAGAGGGTTTCTCATCTCTTTAGCGAGATGCTCTCTGTAGTAGTAGCCTGCCAGCAATGTTGATAAGGATGGGCTTGAGGGGGTGTGGAATGTTGCAGTGTCCACGTGTATTTGAAATGAGCCCCTTAGACCCATCATACGTTCTCACTAGCTTTTAACAAGCATTTACAATGCAATGGTCTCGGCATTATTAAAGGTAGAGCTATTGGCATTGCTCATGACTTTTTTTTCATTTTTTTAAAACCATAAATAAATGGCATTGTCATTTACATTGCCATTAGCTTAATCGTCAAATAAATGGCATTGTCATTTACAATGCCAATAGCTTAATAGCTCGCAAATGCATGACCTATTGCATTTACACCCACACAGGGCCACACACACAGAGCCACACACACACAGCCCTGCACACGCACACAGAGCCCCACACACACACAGCCCTGCACACGCACACAGAGCCCCACACACACAGAGCCGCACACGCACACAGAGCCCCACACACACAGAGCCCCACACACACAGATCCCCACACACACAGAGCCCCACACACACAGAGCCCCACACACACAGAGCCCCACACACACAGAGCCCCACACACACACACACACAGAGCCCCCCACACACACAGAGCCCCACACACACACAGAGCCCCACACACACACACAGAGCCCCACACGCACACACAGAGCCCCACACGCACACACAGAGCCCCACACGCACACACAGAGCCCCACACACACACACAGAGCCCCACACACACACACAGAGCCCCACACACACACACAGAGCCCCACACACACACACAGAGCCCCACACACACACACAGAGCCCCACACACACACACAGAGCCCCACACACACACACAGAGCCCCACACACACACACAGAGCCCCACACACACACACAGAGCCCCACACACACACACACACACAGCCCCACACACACACACACAGAGCCCCACACACACACACACACAGAGCCCCACACACACACACACAGAGCCCCACACACACACAGAGCCCCACACACACACACACAGAGCCCCACACAGAGAGCCACACACACAGAGCCCCACACACACACAGAGAGCCACACACACAGAGCCCCACACACACACAGAGCCCCACACACACACACAGAGCCCCACACACACACACAGAGCCCCACACACAAACACAGAGCCCCACCCACACACACAGAGCCCCACACACACACAGAGCCCCACACACACAGAGCCCCACACACACAGAGCCCCACACACACACAGAGCCCCACACACACACAGAGCCCCACACACACACAGAGCCCCACACACACACAGAGCCCCACACACACAGAGAGCCCCACACACACAGAGAGCCACAGACACACACACAGAGCCCCACACACACACACACAGAGCCCCACACACACAGAGCCACACACACAGCCCTACATACACACACAGAGCTCCACACACACACGCAGAGCCCCACACACACACACACAGAGCCCCACACACACACACACAGAGCCCCACACACACACACACAGAGCCCCACACACACACACAGAGCCCCACACACACACACACAGAGCCCCACACACACAGAGCCCCACACACACAGAGCCCCACACACACACACAGAGCCCCACACACACACAGAGCCCCACACACACACAGAGCCCCACACACACACACAGAGCCCCACACACACACACAGAGCCCCCCCCACACACACAGAGCCCCCCCACACACACAGAGCCCCCCCACACACACAGAGCCCCGCACACACAGAGCCCCGCACACACAGAGCCCCGCACACACAGAGCCCCGCACACACAGAGCCCCGCACACACAGAGCCCCGCACACACAGAGCCCCGCACACACAGAGCCCCGCACACACAGAGCCCCGCACACACACAGAGCCCCGCACACACACAGAGCCCCGCACACACAGAGCCCCGCACACACACAGAGCCCCGCATACACACAGAGCCCCGTATACACAGAGAGCCCCACACACACAGAGAGCCCCACACACACAGAGAGCCCCACACACACAGAGAGCCCCACACACACAGAAAGCCCCACACACACACACAGAGCCCCACACACACACAGAGCCCCACACACACAGAAAGCCCCACACACACACAGAGCCCCCCCCACACACAGAGCCCCCCCCACACAGACACACACACAGAGCCCCACGCACACACACACAGAGCCACACACACACAGAGCCCCACACACACACAGCCCCACACACACACAGCCCCACACACACACAGCCCCACACACACACAGCCCCACACACACACAGAGCCCCCCACACACAGAGCCCCCCACACACACACACACAGAGCCCCCCACACACACACACACAGAGCCCCACACACACACACACACACACAGAGCCCCACACACACACACACAGAGCCCCACACACACACACAGAGCCCCCCACACACACACAGAGCCCCCCACACACACAGAGCCCCCCACACACACAGAGCCCCCCACACACACAGAGCCCCCCCCCCACACACACACAGAGCCCCCCCCCACACACACACACACAGAGCCCCCCTCCCCACACACACACACACACACAGAGCCCCCCCCCACACACACAGCCCCACACACAAGCAGAGCCCCCCACACACACAAGCAGAGCCCCCCACACACACAAGCAGAGCCCCCCACACACACAAGCAGAGCCCCCCACACACACACAGAGCCCCACACACAGAGCCCCCCACACACACACACAGAGCCCCACACACACACAGAGCCCCACACACACACAGAGCCCCACACACACAGAGCCCCGCACACACAGAGCCCCGCACACACAGAGCCCCGCACACACAGAGCCCCGCACACACAGAGCCCCGCACACACAGAGCCCCGCACACACAGAGCCCCGCACACACAGAGCCCCGCACACACAGAGCCCCGCACACACAGAGCCCCGCACACACAGAGCCCCGCACACACAGAGCCCCGCACACACAGAGCCCCGTACACACAGAGCCCCGTACACACACACACAGAGCCCCCCCCCCACACACACAGAGCCCCCCCCACACACACACACACAGAGCCCCACACACACACACAGAGCCCCACACACACACACAGAGCCCCACACACACAGAGCCCCACGGACACACACACAGAGCCCCACACACACACACACAGAGCCCCACACACACACACAGAGCCCCGCACACACAGAGCCCTGCACACACAGAGCCCCGCACACACAGAGCCCCCCCACACACAGAGCCCCCCACACACAGAGCCCCCCACACACAGAGCCCCCCACACACACAGAGCCCCCCACACACAGAGCCCGTCACACACACAGAGCCCCACACACACACAGAGCCCCACACACACACAGAGCCCCCCACACACACAGAGCCCCCCACACACACACACACACAGAGCCCCACACACACACACACACACAGAGCCCCACACACACGCAGAGCCCCACACACACGCAGAGCCCCACACACACGCAGAGCCCCACACACACGCAGAGCCCCACACACACGCAGAGCCCCACACACACGCAGAGCCCCACACACACGCAGAGCCCCACACACACGCAGAGCCCCACACACACGCAGAGCCCCACACACACGCAGAGCCCCACACACACGCAGAGCCCCACACACACGCAGAGCCCCACACACACGCAGAGCCCCACACACACACACGCAGAGCCCCACACAAACACGCAGAGCCCCACACACACACATGCAGAGCCCCACACACACAGAGCCACACACACACACACACACAGAGCCCCCTACACAGACACAGAGCCTCACGCCCCACACACACAGAGCCCCCCACACACACACAGAGCCCCACACACACACACACAGCCCCACACACACAAGCAGAGCTCCACACACGCAGAGCTCCACACACACAGAGCTCCACACACACAGAGCCCCACACACACAGAGCCCCACACACACAGAGCCCCACACACACAGAGCCCCACACACACAGAGCCCCACACACACAGAGCCCCACACACACAGAGCCCCCTACACAGACACAGAGCCTCACGCCCCACACACACACAGAGCCCCACACACACACACAGCCCCACACACACACACGCAGAGCCCCACACACACGCAGAGCCCCACACACACAGACAGAGCCCCACACACACACACGCAGAGCCCCACACACAGACCCCCCACACACACGCACAGAGCCACCCACACACACACACAGAGCCCCCCCCACACACACACAGAGCCCCCCCCACACACACACAGAGCCCCCCCCACACACACAGAGCCCCACACACACAGAGCCCCCCCACACACACACAGAGCCCCCCCCACACACACACAGAGCCCCCCACACACACACAGAGCCCCACACACACAGAGCCCCACACACACACACAGAGCCCCACACACACACACAGAGCCCCCCCCACACACACAGAGCCCCCCCCACACACACAGAGCCCCACACACACACAGCCCCACACACACACAGCCCCACACACACAGCCCCACACACACACAGCCCCACACACACACACACAGAGCCCCACACACACACACACAGAGCCCCACACACACACAGAGCCCCACACACAGCCCCCCACATGCACAGACAGAGCCCCCACACGCGCACACACAGAGCCACACACACACAGAGCCACACGCACAGAGCCACCCACACACACAGAGCCCCCCACACACACACACACAGAGCCCCCCACACACACACAGAGCCCGCCACACACACACACACAGAGCCCCACACACACAGAGCCCCACACACACAGAGCCCCACACACACAGAGCCCCACACACACAGAGCCCCACACACACAGAGCCCCCCACACACAGAGCCCCCCACACACACACACAGAGCCCCCCCCACACACACAGAGCCCCCCCCCACACACACAGAGCCCCCCCCACACACACAGAGCCCCACACACACACACAGAGCCACACACACACACAGAGCCCCACACACACACACACACAGAGCCCCACACACACACACACAGAGCCCCACACACACACACACAGAGCCCCACACACACACACACAGAGCCCCACACACACACACACACACAGAGCCCCACACACACACACACAGAGCCCCACACACACAGAGCCCCACACACACAGAGCCCCACACACACACACACACAGAGCCCCCCACACACACACAGAGCCCGCCACACACACACACAGAGCCCCACACACACACACACAGAGCCCCACACACACACACACAGAGCCCCACACACACACACAGAGCCCCACACACACACAGAGCCCCACACAAACACAGAGCCCCACACAAACACAGAGCCCCACACAAACACAGAGCCCCACACACACACAGAGCCCCACACACACACACAGAGCCCCACACACACACACACAGAGCCCCACACACACACACACACAGAGCCCCACACACACACAGAGCCCCACACACACGCAGAGCCCCACACACACGCAGAGCCCCACACACACACGCAGAGCCCCACACACACACGCAGAGCCCCACACACACACGCAGAGCCCCACACACACACGCAGAGCCCCACACACACACGCAGAGCCCCACACACACACACAGAGCCCCACACACACACACACAGAGCCCCACACACACACACAGAGCCCCACACACACAGAGCCCCACACACACAGAGCCCCACACACACAGAGCCCCACACACACAGAGCCCCCTACACAGACCCAGAGCCTCACGCCCCACACACACACACAGAGCCCCACACACACGCAGAGCCCCACACACACGCAGAGCCCCACACACACGCAGAGCCCCACACACACACGCAGAGCCCCACACACACACGCAGAGCCACACACACACACAGACCCCCCACACACACACAGAGCCCCCCCCACACACACAGAGCCCCCCCCCACACACACACACACAGAGCCCCACACACACACACACAGAGCCCCACACTCACACACACACAGAGCCCCACACACACACACACACACACACAGAGCCCCACACACACACACAAAGCCCCACACACACACACAAAGCCCCACACACACACAGAGCCCCACACACACACAGAGCCCCACACACACACACACACATAGCCCCCCACACGCACACACACATAGCCCCCCACACGCACACACACAGAGCCCCCCACACGCACACACACAGAGCCCCACACACAGACAGAGCCACACACACAGAGCCCCACACACAGAGCCACCCTCACACACGCAGAGCCCCACACAAACACGCAGAGCCCCACACACACACGCAGAGCCCCACACACACACGCAGAGCCCCACACACACACACAGAGCTCCACACACACACAGAGCCCCACACACACACACACAGAGCCCCACACACACACATACACACAAAGCCCCCCACACACAGGCAGAGCCCCACACACAGAGCCCCACACACACGCAGAGCCCCACACACACACGCAGAGCCCCACACACACACACACACACACACACACACACACAGAGCTCCACACACAGGCAGAGCCCACACACAGAGCTCCACACACACACAGAGCCCCACACACACGCAGAGCCCCACACACACACGCAGAGCCACACACACACACACACAAACACACACGCAGAGCCCCACACAAACACACACGCAGAGCCCCACACAAACACACACGCAGAGCCCCACACACGCAGAGCCCCACACACACAGAGCCCCACACACACAGAGCCCCACACACACACACAGAGCCCCACACACACACACAGAGCCTCCCACACGCACAGAGCCACCCACACGCACAGAGCCACCCACACACACAGAGCCACCCACACACACAGAGCCCCCCACACACAGAGCCCCCCACACACAGAGCCCCCCACACACAGAGCCCCCCACACACACAGAGCCCCGCACACACAGAGCCCCACACACACAGAGCCCCACACACACAGAGCCCCACACACACAGAGCCCCACACACACAGAGCCCCACACACACACACACACACACAGAGCCCCTCACACACACACACAGTGCCCCACACACACACAGAGCCCCACACACACACAGAGCCCCACACACACACAGAGCCCCACACACACAGAGCCCCACACACACACAGAGCCCCACACACACACAGAGCCCCACACACACAGAGCCCCACAAACACAGAGCCCCACACACACACACAGAGCCCCACACACACACACACAGAGCCCCACACACACACAGAGCCCCACACACACACACACACACAGAGCCCCACACACACAGAGCCCCCCACACACAGAGCCCCCCACACACACACAGAGCCCCCCACACACACACAGAGCCCCCCACACACACACACACAGAGCCCCACACACACACACAGAGCCCCTCACACACACAGAGCCCCGCCCACACAGAGTCCCGCACACACAGAGTCCCGCACACACAGAGCCCAACACACACACAGAGCCCCACACCCACACACAGAGCCCCACACCCACACACACAGCCCCACACACACAGCCCCACACACACAGAGCCCCACACACACAGAGCCCCACACACACAGAGCCCCACACACACAGAGCCCCACACACACAGAGCCCCACACACACAGAGCCCCACACACACAGAGCCCCACACACACAGAGCCCCACACACACAGAGCCCCACACACACAGAGCCCCACACACACAGAGCCTCCCACACGCACAGAGCCACCCACACACACAGAGCCACCCACACACACAGAGCCCCCCACACACAGAGCCCCCCACACACAGAGCCCCCCACACACAGAGCCCCCCACACAGAGAGCCCCCCACACACAGAGCCCCCCACACACAGAGCCCCCCACACACAGAGCCCCCCACACACAGAGCCTCCCACACACAGAGCCCCCCACACACACAGAGCCCCGCACACACACAGAGCCCCGCACACACAGAGCCCCGCACACACAGAGCCCCGCACACACAGAGCCCCACACACACAGAGCCCCACACACACACAGAGCCCCTCACACACACACACACAGTGCCCCACACACACAGAGCCCCACACACACACAGAGCCCCACACACACACAGAGCCCCACACACACACAGAGCCCCACACACACACAGAGCCCCACACACACACAGAGCCCCACACACACACAGAGCCCCACACACACACAGAGCCCCACACACACACGCAGAGCCCCACACACACACGCAGAGCCCCACACACACACGCAGAGCCCCACACACACACATGCAGAGCCCCACACACACAGAGCCCCACACACACACACACACAGAGCCCCCTACACAGACACAGAGCCTCACGCCCCACACACACAGAGCCCCACACACACACACAGAGCCCCACACACACACACACAGCCCCACACACACACGCAGAGCTCCACACACACAGAGCTCCACACACACAGAGCTCCACACACACAGAGCCCCACACACACAGAGCCCCACACACACAGAGCCCCACACACACAGAGCCCCACACACACAGAGCCCCACACACACAGAGCCCCACACACACAGAGCCCCCTACACAGACACAGAGCCTCACGCCCCACACACACACAGAGCCCCACACACACACACAGCCCCACACACACACACGCAGAGCCCCACACACACGCAGAGCCCCACACACACGCAGAGCCCCACACACACGCAGAGCCCCACACACACGCACAGAGCCACCCACACACACACACAGAGCCCCCCACACACACACACACAGAGCCCCCCACACACACACACACAGAGCCCCCCCCCACACACACAGAGCCCCACACACACACACAGAGCCCCACACACACACACACAGAGCCCCCCACACACACACAGAGCCCCCCCCACACACACACAGAGCCCCACACACACAGAGCCCCACACACACACAGCCCCACACACACACAGCCCCACACACGCAGAGCCCCACACACACGCAGAGCCCCACACACACGCAGAGCCCCACACACACGCAGAGCCCCACACACACGCAGAGCCCCACACACACGCAGAGCCCCACACACACGCAGAGCCCCACACAAACACGCAGAGCCCCACACACACACATGCAGAGCCCCACACACACACACACACAGAGCCCCCTACACAGACACAGAGCCTCACGCCCCACACACACAGAGCCCCACACACACACACAGAGCCCCACACACACACACAGCCCCACACACACACGCAGAGCTCCACCCACGCAGAGCTCCACACACACAGAGCTCCACACACACAGAGCCCCACACACACAGAGCCCCACACACACAGAGCCCCACACACACAGAGCCCCACACACACACAGAGCCCCACACACACAGAGCCCCACACACACAGAGCCCCCTACACAGACAGAGCCTCACGCCCCACACACACACAGAGCCCCACACACACACACGCAGAGCCCCACACACACGCAGAGCCCCACACACACACGCAGAGCCCCACACACACACGCAGAGCCCCACACACACACGCAGAGCCCCACACACACACGCAGAGCCCCACATACAGACCCCCCACACACACGCACAGAGCCACCCACACACACACACAGAGCCACCCACACACACACACAGAGCCCCCCACACACACACACAGAGCCCCCCACACACACACACACAGAGCCCCCCACACACACACAGAGCCCCCCACACACACACAGAGCCCCACACACACACACAGAGCCCCCCACACACACACAGAGCCCCCCACACACACACAGAGCCCCCCACACACACACAGAGCCCCCCACACACAGAGCCCCACACACACACAGCCCCACACACACACAGCCCCACACACACACACAGAGCCCCACACACAGCCCCCCACATGCACAGACACAGAGCCCCCACACGCGCACACACAGAGCCACACACACACAGAGCCACACGCACAGAGCCACCCACACACACAGAGCCCCCCACACACACACAGAGCCCGCCACACACACACACAGAGCCCCACACACACAGAGCCCCACACACACAGAGCCCCACACACAGAGCCCCACACACACACACAGAGCCCCCCACACACACACAGAGCCCCACACACACACACAGAGCCCCACACACACACACAGAGCCCCACACACACACACAGAGCCCCACACACACACACAGAGCCCCACACACACACACACACAGAGCCCCACACACACACACAGAGCCACACACACACACACACAGAGCCCCACACACACACACACAGAGCCCCACACACACACACACACACAGAGCCCCACACACACACACACACAGAGCCCCACACACACAGAGCCCCACACACACAGAGCCCCACACACACAGAGCCCCACACACACACACAGAGCCCCACACACACACACAGAGCCCCACACACACACACACACAGAGCCCCACACACACACACACACAGAGCCCCACACACACACAGAGCCCTACACACACACGCAGAGCCCCACACACACACGCAGAGCCCCACACACACACGCAGAGCCCCACACACACACATGCAGAGCCCCACACACACAGAGCCCCACACACACACAGAGCCCCCTACACAGACACAGAGCCTCACGCCCCACACACACAGAGCCCCCCACACACACACACAGAGCCCCACACACACACACACACAGCCCCACACACACACACACAGCCCCACACACACACACACAGCCCCACACACACACGCAGAGCTCCACACACGCAGAGCTCCACACACGCAGAGCTCCACACACGCAGAGCTCCACACACGCAGAGCTCCACACACGCAGAGCTCCACACACGCAGAGCTCCACACACACAGAGCCCCACACACACAGAGCCCCACACACACAGAGCCCCACACACACAGAGCCCCACACACACAGAGCCCCACACACACAGAGCCCCCTACACAGACCCAGAGCCTCACGCCCCACACACACACAGAGCCCCACACACACGCAGAGCCCCACACACACGCAGAGCCCCACACACACGCAGAGCCCCACACACACGCAGAGCCCCACACACACAGAGCCCCACACACACAGAGCCCCCCACACACAGAGCCCCCCACACACAGAGCCCCCCACACACAGAGCCCCCCACACACACACAGAGCCCCCCACACACAGAGCCCCCCACACACAGAGCCCCCCACACACACACACAGACCCCCCACACACACACAGAGCCCCCCCCACACACACACACACAGAGCCCCACACACACACACACACAGAGCCCCACACACACACACAAAGCCCCACACACACACACAAAGCCCCACACACACACAGAGCCCCACACACACACACACACACACACACACACACAGAGCCCCCCACACGCACAGAGCCCCACACACAGACAGAGCCCCACACACAGACAGAGCCACACACACAGAGCCCCACACACAGAGCCACCCTCACACACGCAGAGCCCCACACACACACGCAGAGCCCCACACACACACATACACACAAAGCCCCCCACACACAGGCAGAGCCCCACACACAGAGCCCCCCACACACACACACACACACACACACAGAGCTCCACACACACGCAGAGCCCCACACAAACACACACGCAGAGCCCCACACAAACACACACGCAGAGCCCCACACAAACACACACGCAGAGCCCCACACAAACACACACGCAGAGCCCCACACAAACACACACGCAGAGCCCCACACACACACAGCCCCACACACACAGAGCCCCACACACACAGAGCCCCACACACACAGAGCCCCACACACGCACACAGAGCCCCACACGCGCACACAGAGCCTCCCACACGCACAGAGCCACCCACACACACAGAGCCACCCACACACACAGAGCCCCCCACACACACAGAGCCCCCCACACACAGAGCCCCCCCACACACAGAGCCCCACACACACAGAGCCCCACACACACAGAGCCCCACACACACAGAGCCCCACACACACAGAGCCCCACACACACAGAGCCCCACACACACACACACAGAGAGCCCCTCACACACACACACAGAGCCCCACACACACACACAGAGCCCCCCACACACACACAGAGCCCCACACACACAGAGCCCCACACACACAGAGCCCCACACACACAGAGCCCCACACACACAGAGCCCCACACACACAGAGCCCCACACACACAGAGCCCCACATGCGCACACAGAGCCTCCCACACGCACAGAGCCACCCACACACACAGAGCCCCCCACACACACAGAGCCCCCCACACACACAGAGCCCCCCACACACAGAGCCCCCCACACACAGAGCCCCCCACACACACAGAGCCCCGCACACACAGAGCCCCACACACACAGAGCCCCACACACACAGAGCCCCACACACACAGAGCCCCACACACACAGAGCCCCACACACACAGAGCCCCACACACACAGAGCCCCACACACACAGAGCCCCACACACACAGAGCCCCACACACACAGAGCCCCACACACACAGAGCCCCACACACAGAGCCCCACACACACAGAGCCCCTCACACACACACACAGAGCCCCACACACACACAGAGCCCCACACACACACAGAGCCCCACACACACACAGAGCCCCACACACACACAGAGCCCCCCACACACACAGAGCCCCACACACACACAGAGCCCCACACACACACAGAGCCCCACACACACACAGAGCCCCACACACACACAGAGCCCCACAAACACACAGCCCCACAAACACAGAGCCCCACAAACACAGAGCCCCACAAACACAGAGCCCCACAAACACAGAGCCCCACAAACACAGAGCCCCACACACACACACAGAGCCCCACACACACACACAGAGCCCCACACACACACACACAGAGCCCCACACACATACACACAGAGCCCCACACACACACACAGAGCCCCACACACACAGAGCCCCCCACACACACACAGAGCCCCCCACACACACACACACAGAGCCCCACACACACACACAGAGCCCCTCACACACACACACAGAGCCCCGCCCACACAGAGTCCCGCACACACAGAGCCCAACACACACACAGAGCCCCACACCCACACACAGAGCCCCACACACACACAGCCCCACACACAGAGCCCCACACACACAGAGCCCCACACACACAGAGCCCCACACACACAGAGCCCCACACGCGCACACAGAGCCTCTCACACGCGCACACAGAGCCTCCCACACGCGCACACAGAGCCTCCCACACGCGCACACAGAGCCTCCCACACGCGCACACAGAGCCTCCCACACGCGCACACAGAGCCACCCACACACACAGAGCCACCCACACACACAGAGCCCCCCACACACAGAGCCCCCCACACACAGAGCCCCCCACACACACAGAGCCCCGCACACACACAGAGCCCCGCACACACACAGAGCCCCACACACACAGAGCCCCACACACACAGAGCCCCACACACACAGAGCCCCACACACACAGAGCCCCACACACACACACAGAGCCCCTCACACACACACACAGAGCCCCACACACACACAGAGCCCCACACACACACAGAGCCCCACACACACACACAGAGCCCCACACACACACAGAGCCCCACACACACACAGAGCCCCACACACACACAGAGCCCCACAAACACAGAGCCCCACAAACACACACAGAGCCACACACACACACACACAGAGCCCCACACACACACACAGAGCCCCACACACACACGCAGAGCCCCACACAAACACACACGCAGAGCCCCACACAAACACACACGCAGAGCCCCACACAAACACACACGCAGAGCCCCACACAAACACACACGCAGAGCCCCACACACACACAGCCCCACACACACAGAGCCCCACACACACAGAGCTCCACACACACAGAGCCCCACACACACAGAGCCCCACACGCGCACACAGAGCCTCCCACACGCACAGAGCCACCCACACACACAGAGCCACCCACACACACAGAGCCACCCACACACAGAGCCCCCCACACACAGAGCCCCCCACACACAGAGCCCCCCACACACAGAGCCCCCCACACACAGAGCCCCCCACACACACAGAGCCCCCCACACACACAGAGCCCCCCACACACAGAGCCCCCCACACACACAGAGCCCCCCACACACAGAGCCCCCCACACACAGAGCCCCTCCCACACACACAGAGCCCCACACACACAGAGACCCACACACACAGAGCCCCACACACACAGAGCCCCACACACACAGAGCCCCACACACACAGAGCCCCACACACACACAGCCCCACACACACAGAGCCCCACACACACAGAGCCCCACACACACAGAGCCCCACACACACAGAGCCCCACACACACAGAGCCCCACAAACACAGAGCCCCACACACACCCGGCCGCACACGGGAAAAAAAGCGGCCGCATCGAAGGGGTTAAACTTCGAAAGAGCGAGTGAAAATATTTGTATACATTTTAAATGTAAAACAAAAGAAAAAAAAATGCTACAACATTAATAACCTAATTTTAAATTAAATCTTTAATTTAAATATTTATTTCAATTCAAATTATTTAGCTGAAGTTTAAACAAAAAATAAATTCTAAAGAGTAAGAAACATTTTTTATTATCCATTAATAATTATTAAAAACAATGTACAGAATTGATTCAAAGCAATGTAATTATATTTTATTAAT
Organism: Lissotriton vulgaris; assembly: GCF_964263255.1. Classification (NCBI taxonomy): domain Eukaryota; kingdom Metazoa; phylum Chordata; class Amphibia; order Caudata; family Salamandridae; genus Lissotriton; species Lissotriton vulgaris. The sequence continues at coordinate 1,806,832,044 of NC_141685.1, read as the reverse complement.
TTATGTTACAATATTTATTTTGAAAATAATATTTTCGAACTAAATTATAGATGTAATATTTTTAGATTATTTAGCATTAAATTAAAAGTATGTATAGGTTTAACTATTTTCAATAATTTAGAAAATATTTCCAATGCCAACCAGGCACCAGTGCCCCTTCCCTAAAACTAGACAAATGTTGATTGTAACCCAATTGGCAAGGACTTTAGCACCTCTGTAAGTCCCTGGTAAATGGTACTCATATCCAGGGCATGGGTACTAAAGAGGGTCCCTAAGGGCCGCAGCATACATTATGCCACCCTAAGGGAACCACACACAAACTGCATGCAGAATGAATTGCAGGATGTGTGAAATGGTGCAAACCATTCTGAAAACACAACATTGCACACACCTTGTGCAATGCCCACACACACAGCAAGTATGTCATCCCTACACCAGGCCTTTAGAGTCCTAAGACAGGGTGAATTATATTTAGGGCTCCCCGTTTTGTAGTATTCATTTTTTTTTTTAACATTTCCGTCTGTATTTATCCACATTTTTGGCCATCTTATTAGTATTTATTCATATTTATTTTGTGTATTGAGAGAATAAATGCAGACTTAAAATGGTAGATTTCAATGTTTATTTAACTATTGCACATGCACTCATACACAGATGCCATTCACAGGTAAGCAAATTAAGAAGCCACTTATAACAACTACATTGATGTATGTTAACATATGCCCGTATTAAAGGAAATCTCATCCTGTTTTTTAACTCTTCATGCTGTCTATCTGCTCAGCTGTTGCCTGGAATTCATGAAAGAGAGCATGGAGAGTCTTTCAAAGGAAGCACCTTTTTCAGTATTTTTTCACTTTTAAAAATAAATACAGACAGGAAATACCTTCTTTCCTGTCTGTATTGATCTGTAAAAATACGTAAAAACAGAAGCCTTAATTATATTACATGTGAGGGCATATTTGCATGAGCGAATATGCCCCTGTGACACCTAGCTCCATTGCTAATTATCAGGAAGCCATTTTAACGTCAAGTACTGGGCACTGGTCATTATGACTTCCCAGCTAAATAATTGCTTCACTCTAGGTCCCTGGACATATGGCAACCCTTTCACAAATACCTGCGGGAATCACGGGACAATGATAGCACATCCACACCGGCCTGATACCCTCTTAAATGTGACGGATGTAAGGATGGCAACAAGGGACAGCTGTGATTCAGCAGACATTGTAACCCTAAATATGTATGTTTACCGCCCCCGTAACATGACTGCTGTATATCAAATGTTCACCCTGTACAACTATCTGCTATCTGTCTTGTATCTACCCTTTTATGGGTCCTTCCCTAAACTGCACTGTATCCATATTTGTAATTTGTGTTTCAAATCAAGAAAAACTTCATAAAAACATTAACAAAAATAATGGCTTCACTGAAAATAATGCTGTTTGGTATTAAACACCTTGTCTTAATAAATCCATACTGAGGTCAGTATCAGATTTATGAAGACATGCACGTGGAGGGCACCTTAGAGGTGCCCCCTGTAATCCTACTAGTAACCCTACTAGCCACATAGTGTGTTGGCTGACTGGTATGTTCTAGCCAGCCACCACAGATGAATGTGTGACCCCCTGCAAGGAAGAGACCGCACTTTCAGAGACCCGGACCAATGCCTGCTCAGCAGGTGTTCCCACCTTCACCAGCAGGATGGCTAGTGAAATAACATCTCAGGGCCAGAGGCTTCAAGTTTTTGACACCTTTAATATGTGACCCCAGCTTACCCCCAGACCTGGGGAACGCCACCACGAGCCTTGAGGCCCGTTTGGCACTAAAGCAGATAGGAAACTAGATATTCAGGAGGCGTATTTCAGTCACACGCAAGTCACACCCCTATGGTGGGCTAAATGAAAAAAACTGCCGTAGAAGAGTTTCACCATCTTGATTTTGTGGTGAAATGGGAACTTCTGGGTCAGGGTAATGCCCACTCCCCACAGGAAGTGGACTTTTAGGGAGTTTAGTCTCCCTAATGGTAGGTAGCCCATTGGCTACTACCACAGACTCCCCTAAACACCCCTACATTTAGTTCTCAGGTACTCCGATTCGACTTCTTGGGAACTGAAGTGCCAAACCCTTCCTGGCTGCCTGTTCCTTGACAATTGCAAAGACCCAACTCTTCCTGTGGCTGGGCATCATCCCCAACACTTGGAGGGCTGCCTAGTGGTGAAGGAGCCATCCCTCTGCAAGCATCGACCGCATCCATCCGGTTCACCGTGTTGCTGGCCATCGGGCCCACCGAGAGAGCATCACTTCAAGAGGAGGTCTTCGTGGCTATAGGAGGTCAGCTCCGTCTCTCTGATGTTTTGAGACGCTAGACCCTCCAGGAGCTCCCCTGCACCAATACTCTGACTACCTGGGCACTTGCATCAGCCAAGGCTTGTTCTGCGCCAGTCCGGACACTACCGCCTTTGAAGACCTCCTGCCATCAAGGGACTTCAGGACATACAAGATCCACGACCTGAGTGGCCCTGCTGTTTTGTTTTTCTTCCTTCTGCAGAACTGACTGACAACCGTGAGAGCCTCAAACCCCAGTGGCCAGTAACTCCTGACTGCGTTCCCTTTGACCTAGGGGTTCTCACGAACTGATCCCCCCTTTGGGTTTCCCCCAGACTTGTCCCCAAGTCCCTCCTGGTCACCTCTGTTTCAGGTGCCCATTGACTTCTACTGTGTAGCACTCAAGGATACCATCCCGACCAGTACCTCTGAATACAGACACCCTACGGCAGGTAACCCAAAACTGCTGAAGGTTCTTTGGACCACGGCTCCCTAGCACCTTAAGTCCAAAAGGGCAACCCAGAACTTAATCAATCAATCAGGTGACTTGTAAAGTGTGACTACTCACCAGTAGAGGTCTCAAGGCACTTGAGGGGGTGGGGAGCCCCAGTCTGTCAAGGGCGCTGCGGTTCAGTCGAAGCGCCAGGTCTTGAGGTCCTTCCTGAATTTGGGCAGTGACGGTGATTACCTGAGGTGGAGAGGTAGGGTGATCCAGGTCTTTGCTGCGAGGTAGGAGAAGGACCTTCCTCTGGCTGTGGTCCTGCGGATGCGTGGGACAGAGGCCATGGCCAGATGGGTGGCAGTATCGGTTTAGCTGTTTTCCTCCCATAGGAGAACATCACCACGTTCAAGGCTCATACCTCAAAAAACTTTTAAAATGCAGCCCTTCATCCCCAATGATCCTTTTAGTATGTCCCATTTTTGAGCATTTTACTGGATTTTTGTGTAAAATCGATAACATCGAAAGTAGTTAAAGTATTCTAAAGATCTTGGTGTCTAAAATCATAAAAATCTACTTTATTTCTATTCTGACCGCCATAATTTCAGTTGCATCTGAATGCAAAGATCCAAATCCTAAATGACTTCATGGAGAACAGTAACATACTGTGTGTATTCATCTGATTTCAAAATAGAATGAGGAAACAAGTATGAGAGTCATACTTTAATTTAAGTTTCAGAAATAACGAATACAACGCAAATGCAAATTAGCTAAAGACACTTAAAAAGTAAAAATCTATTGGATTTTAGTTCAATAACTTATAATGTAAATATAGCAAGACCTGAATCTTTATGTGCGTATACATTACCTTAGAGGCTGTTGAGTGGAACATATTTCGGACACCCTTACACATTTCAAACAGTAACTGTCCGACACCTTCTGTCTTCTCTGGGTTCTTTTCAAGGTCAATAAATATGAAATTAAAAAGTGCATTCTGCTCAGGAACCTAAAAAATAATAATAAAAATGAATTCTTGATTTAATTTATGGCAGTTTGGGTGGAAATAGAGGAATAAATTAAAGTAAAATGCAAGCCAGAGCAATTCCAGTCAAGGAAATGCGCTCTCCGGGCCACTGGTTTACTTACAGGTCTTGAAAAATCATAAAAAGTGTAATCGACCTACTATAATGCACTTGACCTATAAACCGGTCTCTAATTGTGTCATCCTGAGCAAATATTTTATTTCACTGAGTCACTGTTTTCTTTATCACAAACAAGAGCGCCTTCAATTATGTGAGTTCAGCATGTCTGCTATTTAAAAAGCTCTTGTTTGTTTGATAGACAAAGATGTAGCTCCATGTATAATACAAGTTTAACCTACATAAATGGTAGTGTGACCCTTGACCTGCCTCTTAGTTTATTAATAGCACTGACATCAGGGCGGGGACAGGAATATTTCACAGTTCATATTTAATAATTCTCCTTTTAATAAATATATTGTTAATGCATGATGTAGTAGCGCACTGTCATTTACAGGCTGTCATTTTCCATTGAAATGGCCAACAAACCTTCCCACTGGCCTGCAGTTTTACTGGTAAAACTATATAGGGGAACAAACAACGTGTGTAAATCGGGTTTCAGCAAATACTAATATTTACACATCACCAAGTAAAGTATTATGATTTGTTTTGGTACGATCGATTAAAATCTGTGTTTCTAGCTCACTTAAGATTTACAAAAATGTAATTTCCCAACTACTGAAATATATGTTGTACAGTTGTGTACAAGCTATGTAAATGTTGTGTGCCCAGCACAATTGTCAGAAAGCTCACTTTAAAATGTTACTGCAATGTTAACCATTGAACAAACTTTCAAATGGATCTGCTAAACTTAAGAAAATGGTTTAGATTGTGGTTAAAGGATTAACTACAATGTATATTTACCAATAACAGTCAATGTGCAAGATCAGCCTAATAGAAAGATACAATGTATTCAGGTGTACAAGATATATCTATCAACTATATTTAAGAAAACTTCAAATATATTTAATATGTCCCGAGGTCCACAAGAAACAAATACATCATCAGAATACACATTTCAAGTTACACTCTTAGGAGCGATTTAAAAAAGTTTCAGCACGGCCTCAAGAAACACAATGTTGAAACTACTGAGCGATAACTGCAGCAGAAATACCAAACAGAGATACATTTGCAGAACCCAAAGACAGCTTCCACTGGATTACAGCATTAATAGGAGCTACATTACTAAATAGTGTAGCTCTTTTTAATGATGTCTCCAGTGAGATGCCCATTGGATGTAATGCTACAATATACTCACTTTTCTCATCAAGAAAGCAAAACTTTCTGCTGCAAAGTTCCTGATGTGTGTTTTTTTGTGGGCAAGAAGTGTACTGTACAACCTGTGAAGAAAACATATATTGATAAAATAAGAAACATTGGACTAGGCTCCTTGATTAAGCATGGCTTAGATCATTTTTACTGTGGTTGCTGTAAACAAAATTCCTAACAAGCAATTTTTCAAGTGGTGTCATCTTTGTGAAAGTCCTTAGAAAAAGCATAGGACCTCAAGAGGACCATTGAGTAGAACAGCATGGTCAGGAGCCGCTACAAACCAGAGCTCATAGGTGCTCTTTATCGTGCACATACTATACAAACAAAAATATTCCTCAACAAAGAAACTAAATACGGTTTCATAAATACATTAGATTTGTTGCTACCCCATGTGTACGTGACTCAGACACTTGCAAATTTTAAGTTGGATGTAATACAGAGAGCATATCTTGAAGTATTCATCAAAGCATTATTTTGTGGGCGTCTTTCAAACAATGACAGTGGGTGAATAAAACCACACATGAAATAACCCTATAAACGGCTGATAGGAGGGGACTTCGGAGAAATTTACCAGGTCAGTGAGAATTTCTGCTGCAAGTGTGTTTCTTTACAAATTATTTTGCAATTTTTTGGTCCTTGGTAGATGGTTCTGAATGCATATTATTACTTCTTAATATAAATTGGGCTTTTGTTGATGGACTCAGAATGTTTGAGGGGTAGGAGCAAAATAGGCTTGAATAAAATCACCAAATATTTAAGCGAATACAATTCAAGGACTGGGTAAAAGCTGCAATATGTTGCTCCTGGGGCAGCAGGATTATCTGAACTCTAGATTGAAGAAGATGCATCTTCAGGGATTTTCTGAATTTGAAGTAGTCATTTTCAAGTCTCAGGTGGTTGGATATAGAGTTCCAGATGGAGGTACACTGGGAAAGGGAGCAGCCTTCATTCTTTTTATACTTCAATTGGTGAGGTGACAACTTAAATTTTAAGGTTAGTAAAATGTTATTCAAAGGTTAATTATTATCATCATATGCAATTTAATTAATATATGATTTTATTTGGTTTGTGTCACTCACTATCTTACTCCACACACTTTGGATCATAGAATTGTCTTTATTTATTCAATCAAAACAGCAGAATAACGAATCTGGCATACTCCTTTTTTTCTAGAATATTAGCAAGGTGAAAGGATTTAAATAGTTTAATGTTCTTATAATCACAGTCCTAAACGCTACCATTGATTTGTTACAACCTCTAGACATTTAGCAGTTTGAAAACTGATGTTGTAACAACTCCTATATTTTCATTCATTAACCACATTAACAACCTATAGCAGTCTATCCGGCCTTCTGCATTATAAAAGTTGTATCAAATTGTTGCCTGCACCCAAAGTAGAATTTTGCATTTTGCAGCCAACTGCCGTTCATGATGTAACCTAAAGTTGCTCCTTATGAAAACAGAACAGAATTACAGGCAACAAAAACAAACAATTGGTGTCTCATGTGAGCAAACAGTGAAAACTACTATAAACAAGAATACAGCCAAAGGCTATATTGCCTTCATTTATAACTCTGCTTTACCTGACGGAATCGCCGCCTCACAGACATGATTTCTCCGTGGCAGGGCACCTGGCTCAGACAGGTCTGGCGGCTTCAACTGGTGGGACCAGATAGGGATTATGTACCCAGGGGACGGCCACATAGAGGGGGCCCTGATGTCATTTCAAGAACTGCGAGATCAATATAACCTATCTCACACACAAGTCTTTTGGTATCTCCATCTTTCGATAGCGCCAATCACTAAGAGTTTAGCACCAGATAGCTGTCCAGGTATAAGAATACAATCCTCTAAAGGTGAAACTCCTGATGGCGCGCTTATGTAAGAAAGCCATATTGGTGATTTATCGTTCACTGAATTAATGTACCCAAAGTCCTTTCTTTCCTGGGGAAATGGGAGGGGTGGGTGGGCGAAACTGGATGATGACTGGAGGGTTGCATGCTTGGCTCAGAGAACTGGTGATCTGCTCACAACGGCGGATTATTCAAATTAATTATCTTCACACAACTTATCTGTCCCCGCTAACGGCTACAGCAGACGGGCCTTGTGGCTCAGTCCACATGTGTGCTGTACTCATATTCCAGCGTTGACTTCTTTCATATAGCTTGGTCTTGCTCAGTCTTGACCACCTTTTGGAGTGGGGTGAACCATGAAATTTCTGAGGTGCGGGACACACTATAAAGATTTGGGTCCCCAGGATTGTGCTACTTTTTCTTCTGGATGAAGTTAGAGGGCTACAGTCCGAAAGGACCTTCATAGGATTGGTGGGCCTCATGGCCAAAAGGGATATTGCCAGCCACTGGAAGCGACACAAGCCCCCTTCGGTGGTGGTTTGGAGAAGGGAGGGATGACTAGTGCGCGCATCAGGAAAAGCCAATATATGGGGCACAGGGTGCCTCCAAAAATATTATAAGGTATGGGGATAAGTGGTAGGCATACCATGGGCTCCCAATGTAATAAAGACTGTTATTCACAGTGATGATAGTGTTTTAACACTGTGTACAGAATCTTACATAATAATGCATGTACTGCAGTGGAAGATACCTCACGTTGTTAAACACAATAAAATGTGGTTATTAAAAAAAAAATATATATATATATATATAAAATGAGACAAATGGTATTTGAATTGTCTCAAAATAGAGCAAAGACTCTACAAAATATCAAAATTCATGAATTGTTGCACACATTTTAACACCACGATAACTCTGTGTTAAGAATGAGACAAGTGGAACCAGATTTTGAACAACATGTAAAGCCAAGAAGAAGTGTCCTTTGTTGCCTGGTTTAGAGTTGAACACTTGGGGGAGGCACCAATATTACAGCAGATTCCGAATAGAGTGCAGAACAGGCTCTGGACCTGTGACTTAGTTGCAAAAGAGAATTGAATGTAATCAATTTCTGTTCGAAACACTTTAATTGTATGCACTCCATCAGTATAATTAAATTAGTGGGGCTCTCGGTCTGTTACTTGTATACAAAAGCAAAATGAATGTAATCAGTGACGTCTGGAATATTTCATTTTACACATTCAATTAGTCTAATTGTAAAAAGATAAGATACAAAAGTGATTTAATTTGCCGTTTTACTGCACAGATTACTCCACCTGTATATACTTGGCATATCCTTCACCATTAGCCTCCACAGGTATTTGTAAAGATAGGAAAGAGCAGTGAACACCCATTCCAGCAACTCCGTATCCTTGGAATCCAGTAAAGAGGTGGCCGTAAAAAAGAAGTCTTGAAAATGGGGGTAAAAGTCTGTTTGGAGGTCTCGGGCCAACTGAACCACAAGCCTAGGAAAAGAAGATAAATAAAACAAATCACAAATAAAATAACATTAACAACTACATTTTCTACTTTGGATAAAATAAATGCACACAATAAGATACTGAATGATGATCAAGTAAATTTTTGCACGTAAGACTGCAGAAAAGGAAGATACTTTTGCAATATATATATATATATATATATATATATATATATATATATATATATATATATATATATTTATATTTTTTATGTCTTTCTTTCATCCCCCTTGAAGGCCAAATCCGATCCGTATTTTTATACAGAGCTCTTTCAGACCAAATTTCTGCTCTTTCATACTGTTTACATAACCTTTGTGAGAAACCAATACAGAGGCAAACAAATAGACTTTTTAATACTTTAAAAAGGCATAAATACCTTGTTTTTGCTCCCAGAAAAAGATGAGTGAGTGGGACAGCGATAAATGTAGTGTTATATTTCGTGATAGGCAAACAGCTCTGGCTTGCAGAAAGCAGAGTTTTCATCTGTTTCCCGGCACACAAATATGCGTGAAGGGAAACAGATGAAAACATTGTTCTAACAGGCAAGGTGCTGCCTTTTGGCAGCCCTATATCGGTCAGAGGAATGCCAGGAGGCAGGAAGCCGGCTTGGACAACGGTTCTCCTGGAGGCTCTTCCTGCAGTCCCATTGCATGAGAAAAGAAGGCAGAAAGAAGCAGAATAAAGGTGAGAAACGAGCAGAAAGAGGCAGAGTAAAGGTCAGACACTAGAAGAAAGATTCAAGATAAAGGTGAGAAACGAGCAGAAACATGCAAAAAAAAGGTAAAAAACTAGAACAATAGGGTGAATAAAGATCAGAGGCGAGCTGAAAGAGGCATGATACAGATGAGAAATCAGCAGAATGAGGCAAAATAAATCTCAGAAAAAAGCAGAAAGATGCAGTATAAAGGGCAAAACAAAGGTCAGAAAATGGCAAAATAAAGGTCAGAAACGAGCCTCGGGCCCCTTGGCACACTATTGGTTAGTGCATTTCGTCCCCTTGACTGCTGATGGTCATTTGCGGCCAAGAAACTCTTTTGTTACCAAAAGTAAGTCCCCCACAGATGGAGTGCCGAGACGTGGGAAGGAGCACAGCATGGAAAAATGTCCACATAAGATGAAAAGAAAGACAACATTCTTTAAACCACACACCCTACACAGTGTAGCATTCTTCAGCGCCTCACATAGGGGGAGTAAGCGCTACATACATGTTGCAATATAATGAAATGTTAATAGTACCTTGTATGAAAGAAACAATATGTTGTTACTTACTCTAGTAGTGGCTGATAAGCGAGGCTGTTTTTTACTTGCAGGTGAGTTTTCAAGCTCTGAACAATCATTTCCTGATGATGCACCAGCTGGTTGAATGACTGACATTTGTTGCATACCTCTCGGTAAAACGTCCCTGTTCAGATACAGAAGACTATGATTATTTTCAAGTTAACCGAGTCAAAAAGATTACTTTGAATCAACATCAGGTAGTGCCATTCTTCAGTGGAAGAGCTTCAACATTACTCTGATAACTTTGGAGAAACAAGCTGCCCACGTCTCCAGAAATAAATGGAATGCACATACATGTAAAACTCAAGCTACTAACATGTTTACCCAAAAAGATACAATAGTACTTTAAAACAAACATTGAACAAAGCAAGCAGGTGTCTCAGCTCACTACTAGGACTAGTAGTACGTGATGGTTTTTCAATGCTGCATCTTTCAGACCATTTGAGGTCAGGCTTTCCATGCAATGCCGATGTTGAACTGTTCCACTCCAGGCCTTGTTCGGTAAACCCTGGAAGAGAATTTGTATCTCAAAAGAAATTCCCAGAAAGAGCATTTGAGGCGGCGATTTGGGGAGCTTTGGAGACAATGAATGGTGTCTTTTCTACTTTTGCAAAAGCTAGCTGAGGAATCCAGAGCGGTATTTCACATTCTGAATTCACAGGGAGCACGAGCTATGCTTCTCCAAGACTTGATATGAAGGGTAAGAGACGATGCCGTTTGACAACATACAGTACAGGTAGTTTCTTCAAAGGTCAAATAAACGTGAAGATGCCCGGTCAAACCATCGTGAAGATGCCCTGTCAAAAACCAAGCCCTATTGGATTTAGAAACACCACCTAGAGTAGGAACAGAAGATCGAAGAAAGGAAAAGGAGAATGCGCAAATGGGTTATGGTTTAATGAAGCAATGAATGAGTCATTTAAAAAGGCTCATTGACAAGAAACGCAGGATTCAATGTAAAGGACTAACAAATGCATCGGAACATATGCACTTTCCAACCTGAGCAATTGCAGTGCCTTAGGCCCCTTCACTTCCTAGTAATCAAATCAAAAAACTTCGAACATGTCAAGTTTGTTGCCTGGATATTATTTGGCCTAAGATTCCCTGCACACACTAGATTCCCTTTACCCTCACTGCATCCTCGTTGCACTTACTGGTAGCCAGCAAACTGGTATAGTGCACAAATATAATCCACGCTATTTACATTAACTGCTCCACAGACAAACCATGGAAAGGTACCTCAGGTCCAGCATAGGTTCGGTCTTCAACAGTCTACACACAAAAGCAAATGCAGACTTCAACACACATTGGCTACCGAGGCATTGTTCTCAGTAACACCATCTCACCTCGCCTTCCTTCAATTCCACAAGCATCTAAAATTGCCACAATTACACGAAATGTCCCACAAACAACTTCAGTGCCTCCTTTCATCTCCAGACTCAGTGAGTAATTGACCAAGAGGCTCCTCTTGGTGCAATCTTAGCATTATTCATACCGTTAATACACTTATGGCATGTCTGGGGAAAAAAGAAGTTTCCTCTCCTGAGAAGCTGGAATTATTATTATTTTGTAGTTTTACTTAAAAAAACTTTGAATTAGATTTTAAAGATGACAAAAGCCTGGAAACCACTGTTTTAATGTATGCATACCCAATAGACAATGTTGCATAGCAGAGTGAAAAATAAGTGATAGAATGCTGAATCTTCCTCAATATATATCAGGATTGCTCAATTCTTGCAGAAGGACCATGAAGGGCAAGCATGGCTCCAAACATATAGAGGCATTCCTAATGAAAAATTGGCAAAGACGATAGGTCTGGTTTTATTGTGGCACTACATATAAACACATGCATGCATAAATAGGCAAGCAGAATTTTTTATCATATATTCGTTTTTTTAGGTCTCGCCTGAGACAGCACATGCGCTGTCTCTTCGAAACATTTAGTAAGTGGCTTTTAAAAGTGCCACCAGAGGCTTTTGCTGGCCTACAGCTTGCATTCACGAGCACAGCTGCCATCTGTGTTTAGGTCTCTCCTGCGTGGGCTGCACACATGCGCAGTCTCGCTGGCGAGATTTTATGTTTTAAGGAAGCTTCAGTATCGGGCTTTAAGCCCCGCCCCTCTTTTCCATTGGCCTGCCTCACCGTTTATGCTAAACAGTTGCCAGCCATTGGGAAAGAGGTTTTGATGACGTATACTTTTCTCTTTGTCAGATGGCCCACTTGGACGGGCTCATCTGACTTCCTTCTGCTGCAAAAGGTTTGTTACCTTTATGGGGCCATGTGTTTCAAACACATGGCACCATAAAGACAGGCTCAGCGGCGTGTTTATGTTTGCATCTGGCTTTCACTTTAAAGTGAAAGCGAGATGCAAAAATAAACCGTGGCTGACTGGCGAGCGCTTGTTTAGGACTTTAGCCCTTGTTTTGTGCTAAAACAAATGAACAGACAGCATTGGGCTCTCAGGGTCCCTCTGCTTTAGTGCTCGACCTCACAGTGGCTATTTCTATTCTCACAGCAGTGGAGTTTCTACACATGTCTCGTTCCTCCCAGTATTAGAGACAACAGGATCTAGACCCCCACCTGCCCCATGTGCTCACTACGCTCCAGACTCCTCACTCATTCATCGTAGTTCTAGAAACTCTGCTTCAGGCCCCTTGACACCATCCGTTCATCCATCACAGTACAGTCGCCTCTCCCTCACTCCCTCCACTCGTTTAACGCAGCAGCCGAGGGAGGCTCCTTCCTTCCCACACTGTCGGCTTACCCCAGTGCCTTCCATCTGCTCCCGCCCCTCGGGCCGCCAGCCCATCGCTCGGATTACTGGAGTCCCTTGGCACTAAGGTCTGCATGGATGTGAGGGAGCTGAGTATGGTGCAAAGAAGGAACACTCAATATGGGCAAGGCATGCGCTACCAGCAGGTGAGAAAACGTTATAGTTGCCAGTGAGGTTCCGCTTCCGAGCGTGTAGTATGCTGAAATGTGATGGTAAATAAACTGAATCTTAAACAAACGAATGAAAGGACATAATGAGTTACCAGGTTTTGTTGAAGTGTAGCGCCTCCTACTCATATGTACGGATGAATTGGAGGCACTTTAAAATCAAACTAACATTACTGTAATTGGTCTTGCTAACTAAACGTATGCCCCTACCACCTTGAAGGGCTACGTGGAGTTCAGTAATGCTGGCACTTAGAGGGCAAGAACTCTTAGGGACTCGGGCGGCTGATCCCTGCTTTGGCAGGCAAGTGAAAACCCCTCTGCAGTTTGCTGTATATAGCACCAACATTAGAGTACGGAGGAAGTGAGCATTATTCCAATTCACATGTGGTAATTCTGGGTCTGGAAAGGGGGTGTTACACAGTGTTAAATAGTATGTACATAAAGACAGTGCATGCCTCGGGTCTGTAAGGTGTGCGTTACGCATTAAAAATGCAAATTAATATCTGCGCTGTAGGCTTGATGGATCGTTGCATTTTGAAGACTGCATTGTTTTCTCCTAGTCGCTTTCGACCCGCTGTGGGTCTCTTTGTCCTGTTTCTGAATGAGGCTGTGCAGCGGGAGGGTTAGTTCTTGCTTGATACACTTCTTGAAATGCTTAGGACCGGAAATGAGTCCTCGGGCCGCTGAGTCAGCCTGGGGTTTGTGTGGAGTGATGAGCTGTAGTGGAGCCACAGCGTGTTGTCCTGAGCAGCGGGGGTACGGGGCCCGCTCCTTGCTGCAGGCAAGAGAGCCCAGATGTGTTGAGAATGAAACGAGTGTGCGAGGTGGGCGGAATGAAAGTTTTGGCGTGTGTGCGGGCTCCTTTCCCGCTTTTTTAAGATCTCTTACCTGTCCCCGTGTCCCTCCTTCCATTCAAATTTGTTAGCTTGCATTACTTACATTTCTTACACAGTGAGTTGTGTGTATTCTTATCATAAAGCTATTCATTTCGTACCTCTGGCAAATAGTTTCCTCCAACCAAATAAAAATCCCCATATTTGAACCTGTCATTCATGCCATTGTGGGTGGCAGATGTGTAGAGAAAGGTCACTACATCACAAGGCTTCTGCACTTAATTACATATATATATATTTAATGCCTGGAGCAAGCGTGATGTGGGTTGGTTCATTGGGTTTAGCTCTCTGAAATTCCTGACTTTGTGATTGGCCTAATAAGGGGGCTTCAAGTATCATGCTTCGTCGACGGAGTCAAGCCTGCGGACTTTATCACTTAGCATCTGTATTTTTAATTTGTGCTGCTCGTATTTCTAAATTTCTCTTGAATAAACCAGGAAAGAAGGCAGCAGACTACAGGTTGGTTTGAATTTCAGAACTAGTGCACTGATAGACCAAAGTTCACCAGCACCTCATAATGTCTAATTAGGCAGATTTTAGGCCAAGGAAAGGAAACCTTCTAATATCTGCTAGACTCAAAGAAAATGGTGTAATGGACAATAAGACTAAAAGGGGCAATGCTTTTTTTCTACATGGCAGTGTACAAAATAACAAACTAAATTCGATGCTTTGTGTAAAAGTAAAATCACAGGAATTCAAATGGGGAGTAACTACTTTTTAGTGCACAAAATGTATGCAAATGATGCATGCAAACTGCAGTTGCTAGTTGCAACATATGCACTAAAATACCATGTTTCTAGTCCTGTGTCACACCGGTGTCGCCTTTGTTGGATTTACTTCACCCAAGTAGAGTATCTTGAACGATTTGCAGAACGAAAGCACAGGACTGAATAGATGGTGGTTTGAAATTGGAGGGACTTGTAACTCCAACTGGGGCATATGATTGCTCTAGAGCGAGATAAGTACTACATCACAGGGCACAATCTGCTTATTTATACCCGAGGATGGAAAGGGTGTGTGGCGTACAATTTGTTACTCAAAGGTATTCATTATAGAAAAGGCGAGTAATATAATGTGCATGCAAACTGAAAGTCTGCCATCACCTTGCAGGGACCAAGGTTTGGATGAGTATGAACATTCCACTACTTTACCCACCTCAAATCGGACTTCCTCCTCCACAGCATAGCTAACTATTGGGTGGCCATGATGCCTGATTTCACCTAGCATCGAGTACGTGGCACGCTATTTTAAATGATACGCTGGCATATTAGATGCTGCGTCCTCTGTGGAAACCCTGCGACCCTGGGGCCCTGCTGGCGGTATGTGCCTTTCTGGGTCGCTAAGACGAGCCTTATCAGACCAGAGAAACTGCGAAAACAGTGAGTACAAATGAGCACCGGAACTACACTATATAATGAGAAACTCTCGTGTACGCTCGAGAGAGCCCAGCTGTGTGTTTGTCAAAGAGATTGTATTTCCGGCGCCTTGCAGCCAGAACGTTTGTAACCCTCTGTGGTGCCTCGGATCGACTTGCTTTCATAGGAAGGTGGCTTCACTGTGCGGGAAGCGGCTGCTTGTAGTGTGTGCCTGCCTACACAGATGGGGAGACCCCGCTGCAGTTGCTGACTCCTCTGCACGGAGGGAACTGTCTGAGAGTACTTTTCACTGTGTAACTTCACAGGGAATGAGGTCTCTGCTGTGTGTAACCTCACTGCACACAGAGAAAGGTCTTGGGCTGCTATGTGCGATACAAGCTAAGAGGAGTTGCGTCTGCAGTGACTTGCCAGCAGAAGAGGGTAGCTCTAATGTGACCACGATTTCTCTTGTTATCTTGATCTTCTCCATTCTCCACTGCTTTCTCTCCTTCTTTGTTTCTTTTCCTCGCAACGCTCTCCTTCCACCCTGTTCTCTCTCGAACCACTTCGAGTTCTTCTAGTGCAGTTTGGGATTTCACATCCATTTCCGTTTGGACCCCTCCAACTCGCCCCTTCAGTGGACTACCTGCATAGGGCACAGCACCTGGCCTTTCTTTCCTGGTTGGCCTTCCTTAAGGATAGCTGTTTTCTCTTATACCAGGGTTAGCGGATAAGTTTTGTTCCTCCAAAAAGGGCTTGAGTGCATGCAGTTAAGTTTATTTAGTCATGTTTTTTTTTAAAGCGCATTAATCTGAAAGGACAGTTATGTACAACTGTTTTTTAAAACGTTGTTGTGGTGGTTTTATAGCGAAATTTTCATTGTGCTTTTGCTGGTCCCTTGACAGCCGCCCCTTGGCGATCTAGGCAAGCACCAGGCATTCCTTTGTAATGCTGTTATGTTCTCCCTTTCTCTCTCCTACTTTTTCTCTCCTTCTCTTCCTCGCCTCCATTTCCCTCATTTTGTTTTTATCTCAGCCCTCACCTCTTTATCACGTACGCTTCTTTCACTTTTTTCTTTGCTTTCTCGACATTTCTTCCTTTCGTTCCTTTAACTCCATTTCTGTCTTCTCTTTTTCCTCTCCATGCACACCGTCTCTCCGTTCTCACTTTCTCTCTACACTCTGTGTCCTGTCGGTCTCTGCCTCAAACTCCTTTTTCACCCCAAAAAATTAATTGACTGCACTGAGACAGAATCGCAGTAGTTAAAAAAAAAAAAAAAAACGGTGTGATCATTTGAAATACCTTATGTGTAAAGCTCTGCTTTTTCTATTGCCCTCTGGAAGTCAGTTAGATGTTCATTGACAACAGGGTAACTCCACTTGATCAGCTGTGCATTAGGGCTGAACTTTGGGACTAGATTAGTCCGACCAGTCTAGAACATGTAGGGCTAAGACTGGATCCTAGCCATGTGATTAGTAAAAGTGTATGAAAAGCGCACAAACAAAGTGAGTGTGTCCCTGTGTTGGGCACACCTTGTGGGTTCTTCTTGTGGGAATGACTCCAAAATGTAATTAGACGGAATTGTACATTGTTGAAATGTACATGCTAGGTCGATATCAATGAAATCGGGCCAATCACCATTCCGCTGTAGGTGCAAGCTGAAGGGTGATTGCCCTTATATTGTGCTATTCAATCTGCCCTTCACCCGACCTCGAGCTCGCAAAGCAGTGCGTGTGGTTCCTGTTCTGTTTGTTACCAGAGTTGAACGGGCAGGAGGGCTCTTCTTCTGGAACTGCATGTAAGTATTTAATTTGTGTGGGGGCGGAGCTTGCCGGCGTCCATGAAAGACGTGTGAGCGCTAAGCTCCTCGCCTGAGCCCCTTTAATATTCGACAAACCTATCCTTTCGGCACCTGGCTAGCTCAGAAAGCTGTGGTGGACTCTCTGCCTGCGCCCCGGCATGGTGGGGGGATTTACCCCGGTCGAAATCCGGTGTGGTGTCGCTTTGCTGTTTGGAGGAGGACGCAGTGGCGGACCAGGCCGTAGTCCACGGTCTATCCTGAGAAGCCGCCCGAGCTGCGTCACGCTACGTGCGGCCTACGGTACTAGAGTGGTGCCGGTCTGCCTCTCCTGCGACTACACGGCTGGTCCTGCTGAGCGATACCAGGCCATGTTCCCGAGAGCGGCTGTGGTGGACTGGCCTACGTTTGTGCATCCGATGGGAGCAGAAGTGCTGGTGCTTTGAGGTACTATTGGACGCTGGAGGAAGCCACTGGCGGGCTGCCATCTACTTGGGGAGGGTTCCATCGGCCGTTGCCTGAACCTTCCGCGTCTCAAGGACCGCTGTGGAGCTGCGGATTTGAAGTGTGCTGGAGTGGGGTGGCCTGGCTGCTCGACATTGGTGTGGCCCGGTTCTTACGGAGTGCTTAGTGGTGTGCCTCTCCGGCCTCTAGGCCTACTCGTACTGAGGGGCGTTTAGCCGCCATCTTGGACGCATTTTTTGCTGCGCAACATCTCGTCCCTCGGAGCTTGCTTCTGATATATTGCTGGCGGTTGAGCGCCTTGCTGAATGACAACCAGGAACGCTATGGGGAAAGGTGACAAGAATCAACCCAAACTGTCGTTTGATCAGCGGAAAGCGAAAGGTGCAGAGGGGCCGGCCCCGGATGCCTCGCCGCGGCCTACGGCATCCGACTGCTCATTGTGTGCAGACATTCGTGAAATGCTGGGCGCCATGGAGAAAGGTTTACAGGACAGCATGGCGGCGATTGGCACTAAAATCGATGCACTGTCATTCAGGATGGACCGCATGTCTGAGAGGGTGGATAAGCATGCTGAACGGCTGGATATGGCGGAACGGCGGCTAACGGAAGCGGAGGAAGCCCAAACGGAATGGGATAAAGACCGCAAGCAGTTTGGACGCCTACTCCAAGTCATTCAGGACAAGACGGAGGACTTGGAGGCACGCTCACGGCGCTCCAACGTTCGCATTACTGGGGTGGCGGAATCTACCAACGTTGGCAAAATGGAGTTGTTTGTGGAGAAGCTGCTCCGGACACTGTTGGGGGAGGAGGTCTTCTCCCCTATGTTCATCGTCGAGAGGGCTCATCGCACTCTGGGGCCGAAACCGCAACCAGGACTCCCACCGCGGCAGATTATTGCGAAGCTTTTGAACTATAGGGACAGAGATTTGGCGCTCCGGCTGGCGACGGTGAAAGGAAATTTGCAATACGAGGGCATGAACATCTCCCTCTATCCGGACTTTACGGCGAGAGTGCAGGAGGAGAGGAAGCGCTTCGCCCCGTATAAGAAACAGATGAGAGACATGGGGTTGGACTACGCCATGTTGTATCCTGCGAGACTCCGGATCAACAAGCAGGGTCACTCACATTTTTTCACTGACCCCGCGGACTTGAAAAAATCTCTGAAGGAGTGGGCCAAGGAACAGCGCAACAGCCCGAGGAGCCAACGTGAGGACACGGATGAGGCTGCTACCATGGACGGCCAGGGGTAATCGAATATGTGGACTCTTCTCTGGGTCGACTGGGCCCTTCCGTGTGTTTGCTCTGCTGCAGGTGCTGTGAGCCTACTTAATCGAAATTGTGGGGTGTGATCTTGCTACTGGTGGACTGCACTAGGGGTATAGTGGCAGCACGTTTTTTTTTACTGTTTGCTGGTAGCTTTGGGGTAGGCTCTCCCGCGCGCGGGAGACTAGTTCCTTGATGGTGTGTTTTTGAGCTGGTGAGGGTGCTGAATGGTACTGAGGGGCGGGGTGGTGGAGTCATCGAGGTTCGAGGTCCTTGACCCAATTGTACTGCTGTCTAGCTGGGAACCTCTGCCCCTATGCTTTCGGCTTTTGGCTCTCCTGAGGGCCCCTTGGGTCTGCAGTGTGTTTTTTTTGGGGTAAGGGGATGGTGGTGGGTCCTGTCTGACCGGGTTGGGGTTGGTCGGCTGTGGGCGGGTGGGCGGTTGCCTTATTCTTCTTTTGTTGACCATGTTATGTACATCTTTTGGGGTCTGTTGGGGGGGGGGGGGGGGGGGGGGGGGTTAGTGCGGCCTACTACTGGATTGTGTCTATTGTGCCACCTGTGCGACGCTGATTTGTTCCCTGCCCTGCAATGGTGGACGTTGAGATCCTAGGGCCGGAGAGTGTCCCCAACTCTCTCAGACTGCTATCTTGGAATGTGAGGGGGCTGAATGATTTCCGTAAACTCAGGAAGGTACTAGCTTATTTGCAGCGGCACCGGGTTGATCTCGCCCTACTCCAAGAAACCCACCTGCCTTTGACTAGTCCTATATTGCTGACCAGGGGTCTGGGGAGTGCTTGTGTTGCTGCAGGGTTCACTACACATGCGAGGGGTGTGCTTACGTGGGCTAATCCCAAATCTCAATTGACACTGCAGAAGGTTGTTGTGGACCCGGAGGGTCGGTATGCTGTTACCCGCTGTGTGGGGAAAGGCCACGACTTGTTGGTTGTGAATGTGTTTGGCCCCAATTACGACACACCCGCTTTTTACACCTCACTGGCGGACCTCTGTAGACGGTATGAGGGTTCCAGGTTGCTGTGGGGGGGAGACTTCAATTTCGTGTTGAACCCGGAGCTGGATAGGTCGGCTGGTGATCCAAGACTTCAGCAGCCTCGGCATTACTTATGCAAGCGGAGCTGGTGAAACTTGATCTGCTGGATGTGTGGCGTCATAGGCACCCAGGGAAAGGTGGATTCACTCATTACTCAGCCTATCATAATATACACACGAGGATTGATTATTGGTTTGTCTCCCACTCCCTCCTTAATTCCGTGAGGGGGTGTGCAGTATTGCCCCGCACGTTGTCTGACCACTCGCCGCTGCTTTTGCTATTAGAGGCCCCAGCCAGAAGGATACCCCCGTTCACCTGGAGGTTCCCCCCTTATTCACTTCTAGATGAGGCCTTCAGAGGGGAATTGGCTGAGGATATAGACACTTATTTCTCGACTAATGTGGGGTATGCGGATAGTGTCCAGGTGCTCTGGGATGCATTCAAGGTGTACATACGTGGGATGACGATGGCCAAACACTCGGGGGTGCTAAAAGCTATCAGGCAGCGATTGAAATACCTGGAAACTCAACTGTCTGATCTGGAACGTCAAGCGAGGGGTGCAGGAGATATGAACATAACTGAGAGGCTTAAACCCCTGCTATCGGAATTCCATGATGAGGCGGATAGGGAGATTCAACATATGGGAAAGTACGCCACGGCACGCACGTACGGGGAACGGGACCGCCCTGGCTCCCTGCTGGCTAAACTGATGCGAAATAGCAGACCGCCTCTGGTGGTTGAGGAGTTATTAACAGCTAGTGGTGAGGTGGTTACCGGGGAACAGGATATACTGGCGGAATTCCATGCTTATTATACCGCACTGTATGAATCGAGATCGGGCCACCTAGAGGAGGAAATGGATGACTATCTGAGTTACATCCAGATGCCCTTTTTAGCCAATTGGCAGCGAGAGTTTCTGATGGCACCATTCCAGAAAGAGGAGATTACGGAGGCGCTGGAGGGGATGAGGTCAGGCAGCGCTCCGGGGTCGGATGGCCGTACGGTGGCCTTCTATAAGGCTTTTCAAGACAAATTGGTGCCCTACTTGATGCTACTCTTTGACGACATTTGTCAACAGGGTAGTATGTCGAAATCTATGAGGGAGGCGCTTCTCATTACCATCCTGAAGCCGGGAAAACCCCCCAACGAGTGTGGCTCGTATAGGCCGCTCTCACTGATTAACGTAGACGCCAAATTATATGCAAAGGTTCTGGCAGCACGGTTGGCTCTACTTGTCCCAGACTTGGTTGCCCCGGAACAGGCAGGGTTTGTCCCCGCCCGGAACCTGACTTACAATATTCGTACGGTGCTAGGCACCATTCAGCATGTCAGACAGGAGAACAAGGCTGTGGCTATTTTCCTGGACATGGAAAAGGCCTTTGATTCAGTGGAGTGGCCGTTTATGCTCAGGGTTCTGCATAAGTATGGGCTCGGCGAACCTTTCCTTCAGATGCTGGGGGCTCTGTACTATAAGCCGACTGCGCGGTTAAAGATAGGGAACTCGGTCACTGCCCCAATTGAGATCAGCAGGGGCACTCGGCAGGGCTGCCCCCTCTCCCCGCTTCTGTATGCTTTGGTGGCGGAACCTCTAGCCTGCGCTATTAGGGAATATCATGGGTTCGAAGGGATCAACTTCCCTACCTATCAGATTGGCATATCGACGTATGCCGACGATACTCTGTTGTATGTCCGAGAGCCGGAGGTGAATCTGTCGTCTGTCTTGCGGGAAGTGGTGAGGTTCGGAGCCCTTTCGGGCCTTCGGGTCAATTGGAACAAGTCGGTGGCGCTCCCTCTAACCCCGGTGACCCTCCCGTTTGACTCGGAATACCCGTTGCAATGGACCACGGACTCTATTCGTTATTTAGGGATCCGCATTCACACCGATCCTGAGATTCTGGTACGCGAGAACTATGGTGTTGCGTACTCTAAACTAGTGGATGATGTGGAGGTGTGGTGCAGGCTCCCACTGTCTCTGATGGGCAGGATAGCAATTATGAAGATGGTGGTTCTTCCCAGGTTCCTTTTTCTCTTTGCTAATATACCTGTCGTGCTCTCTAAGGCCTTTTTTCGTCAGCTTACGCAGACGCTTATCAGGCTTGCGTGGGGGGGCAAACAACCGAGGGTTCGATGGCAAACTTTAATGCTCCCCTATGAACGAGGGGGCCTGGGGGCTCCTGACCTAGAACGGTATTACAGGATAGCACAAGGGGCTCATTCTCCACACTTGGATCCATGGGGACCCTGGCATCCCACACGTGAAGCTGGAGCGCCTCTTCGCTGACCCCACCCCACTCCCGGCCACAATATGCTGTCCTGTTGATCGCAGGGTTGGTAATTTGGACTCTATTGCAGCCACGAACCACGCTTGGCATGAGCTAGTCCGCTCCCGAAATAGCGAGCTGTTGTACTCTCCCCTTTTGCGAGTGGAACGGGCGGTGTGGTTGGCCCCGCTGACAGAGAAGGGAGTCCTGAAGGCATTACGGGACTTGGGCATAGAAAAGATGGGGGATTTCTTTTTGAACGGCACGGTGAAGACATCGCAACAGGTCCTCCAATCCCACTCTGGGACGACGCTGTTACACAGCTTCCAATATCATCGGGTCCGTAGGGCGTTGCAGGTGTTGCTGGGCCCGGAAATGGCAGAGCCGCAGGAAGTGCCGGAGCTCACATATGTTATTAAGAACCCATCGTCCAGTAAGTTGGTAACAAACCTTAAGAAACTGGGGGACCGGCACCGGCATTATCCGCTCTCCAAGGCCAGGTTGGCCTGGCAGTGTGATCTCCAGTTGACGATCTCGGATGAGATGTGGCAATACTGCTGTACGAACACTAGAAAGATCTCACTTAATAGTAGACATCGTTTGATACATTTTAAGTATTTACAGCGAGTCTACTACACACCGGAAAGATTGCACAGGTACGGATTGCGGGAGTCGGCGGAGTGTGAGCGGTGCCATTTTCCCTCAGCTGATTTTTTGCACATGGCCTGGACTTGCCCTAATATTCATACATTTTGGCGGGAGGTATTCTCGGAACTTAGTACGATGTTGGGAGCGGAGGTTCTGCCATGCCCGGCTCTGGCGCTGCTGGGTTTTTCCAAACCATTGCCAGTGGCGGTGCGACGCTTGGCTGATATTGCTTTGCTGACGGCCAAGCGCTTGGTTGCGTTGTGCTGGATGAGGGGGCCGGTTCCCACTAAACGGCGCTGGGAGACCGATTTGCTGTATTGCTGTACACAATCTGAGGTGTACAATGAACTGCTTCCCCCAAAGAGTCGCCCTAAGAATTTCTGGGGGTTATATAGGGAATATCAGTGCGCCAAAGGGGGCGATGAGTCGGACCCTGATGCGGAGGAGCTGGATGAGCTGCAGGAGGGTGGGGTGGAGGCGGTGGAGGTTGACATGTTACATGGTTGACTGTCCTCTTCCCGGGGGTGGCTGTCTGGTTCCTTGCTGCTGCTAGTTGCGAAGTTAGGTGCGTGAGTCCCCGGGATGGTTGTGCAGGGTGGGTGGTCTTAGCGGTCCCTCTTGAAATCCGCATCACACCATTGGGCCCCCGGGTCCTTAGCCATAGGTGCAATGTTCATCTGTAGACTCAGTAGTTATAGCAGGTGGGTGGGTGGACACGGGTACGGGTAGGCTAGCTTGTTTGTGGGGTGGGGGTTTGTTTGGCTGTGGGTTTTTGCACTCTTTTTCCTCCCTCTTACAGAGCATTTTGTTTCCATGATTCCGAGATTTTGTTTAGCACATTAGAGCCAACTGTAATATTTTTGCACACCACTCTATGGTCATGGGTGTCGGTACTAGCATTGCCTATTTTATTTTTGATATCTGTCAACAGCTATTTCTGCAGAACAGTTTTTCTTTCCTATGTGTACGCCGCCAGGCCTCCGGGATGCTGGCGTTACGGCTGTGTATGAGACTACTGCCCATGGTCCTAGGTGCTATCTATTGGTGCCGCCGGCCTCCGGGTTGTAGGCGATGAGTGCTGTGTGCTTACATCGAAGGTGCAATAAAGTATAAATTTAACCAAAAAAAAGTATTTCATTTGTGTGTTTGTGTGTAGATTTGTTTGTTTTGTAATTGCATTTAAGAAAGCAGTCCAAAATCTCTGACGCATCCACTCAGGACTATATTTATTTCTTTATTTTCCAGTTGACTTTTACAAAAAAAGTGTTCCACTCGAGTTCTTTGCAGTGGTTTTTCCAGTCTTATCAGAAGGCGCAATACTTAAGCCTGTTGCTTTGACCACAGGCTCTGGCTCACCAACTTTACATGCTAGCCCCCACCATTGAAGTTTATGAAGGACACGTTTTAACACAGGGCGCTGTTACGATTTATGTTTTTGCTGACTTGCAACTTTGAAAATAGTAGGATTGTGTGATTATTACCAGAGTTTTCATTTCGATGATCACCTACCTCTTTGAAATAGCATTTCCACTGTAGCAGTATGGTTTGCTTTAGTCTCTCGACTTCTTCCTGTTGCCCCCCCCACAAATCCCCTAACATAGGTTGTGCCCTTTGTTACATGCATAACCCTTCTAACATTAATTATGGGTTGTGAGCCCAGTACAGAAGTGCAGTGCTTGGACCAAGATGCCCGCACAGCGTGCATCTGCTGGATGTAAAATAAAAGAGAGAATTCATGAATTGGACAATCCAGCGTGCTAACATTGCAGTGGGCACTCTGACTAGTGGTACCTGCCATACACCATGAGTGGAGACAAAGGCAAGCTTGTATTTTTAAACAAGCATTTGCAATGCAATAGGTCTCGCATTAGGAAAGTGTGAGCTATTGGTATTGTAAATGACAATTTTTAATGTGTGTTGGCTTTGAAAATATATAAATTAATAGCATTGTTATTTACAAAGCCAATAGCTTACACTTTCCTAATGCGAGTCCTATTGGCTATGGCAATGCATGTTGGTAGCAAGCAGGGACAGTGCTGTTGTGGTGCTGAGTGATGATGTGGTTGGGCTGGGTGATGTGGTGGTGTATTAGAGTGATGTGGTGGTGTCCCAGAGTGATGTGGTGGTGTCCCAGAGTGATGTGGTGGTGTCCCAGAGTGATGTGGTGGTGTCCCAGAGTGATGTGGTGGTGTCCCAGAGTGATGTGGTGGTGTCCCAGAGTGATGTGGTGGTGTCCCAGAGTGATGTGGTGGTGTCCCAGAGTGATGTGGTGGTGCCCCAGAGTGATGTGGTGGTGCCCCCGAGTGATGTGATGTGGTGGTGCCCCCGAGTGATGTGATGTGGTGGTGCCCCCGAGTGATGTGGTGGTGCCCCCGAGTGATGTGATGTGGTGGTGCCCCCGAGTGATGTGATGTGATGTGGTGGTGCCCCCGAGTGATGTGATGTGGTGGTGCCCCCGAGTGATGTGATGTGGTGGTGCCCCCGAGTGATGTGATGTGGTGGTGCCCCCGAGTGATGTGATGTGGTGGTGCCCCCGAGTGATGTGGTGGTGCCCCCGAGTGATGTGGTGGTGCCCCCGAGTGATGTGGTGGTGCCCCCGAGTGATGTGGTGGTGCCCCCGAGTGATGCGGTGGTGCCCCCGAGTGATGCGGTGGTGCCCCCGAGTGATGCGGTGGTGCCCCCGAGTGATGCGGTGGTGCCCCCGAGTGATGCGGTGGTGCCCCCGAGTGATGCGGTGGTGCCCCCGAGTGATGCGGTGGTGCCCCCGAGTGATGCGGTGGTGCCCCCGAGTGATGTGGTGGTGCCCCCGAGTGATGTGGTGGTGCCCCCGAGTGATGTGGTGGTGCCCCCGAGTGATGTGGTGGTGCCCCCGAGTGATGTGGTGGTGCCCCCGAGTGATGTGGTGGTGCCCCTGAGTGATGCCCTGAGTGTGGCATGCAGCAGTGTGAGTAATGTAGCTGTGTGCAGCGGCGTGCAGCATTGTGAGCCTGGCAGCAGTGTGCGGCGGGCAGCAGTGTGCGGCGGGCAGCAGTGTGCGGCGGGCAGCAGTGTGCAGTATGCAGTAGTATGAGTAATGCAGAAGTGTGAGGCGTGTAGCAGTGTGAGGCGTGTAGCAGTGTGTGGAGTGCAGCAGTGTGAGGTGTGAGGTGTGAGGGTGAGAAGGTGTGAGGGTGAGAAGGTGTGAGGGTGAGAAGGTGTGAGGGTGAGAAGGTGTGAGGGTGAGAGGGTGGGTGAGTGAGGGGGTGTGAGGGGGTGGGAGGGGGTGTGAGAGAGGGGGTGTGAGAGAGGGGGTGTGAGGGGGTGAGGGTGAGAGGGTTCTGAAATAAAACCAAACATTGAAATGTTAGTAGCCGAGATGCAGCACCATCCTTCCCATTAAAATGTTTAGATTTTTGCATATTTTCAATATAAAATAATAAAAGCTTTATTAATGCACGTATTTGTTTGGTGTGTACTTGTTTGTGTATTTTTTGCGAATTACTGTTTTAATTTTTTGAAATTGAAATTGTACAAATTGCTTGGGGGTCCCGGGCTTCCAGTAGTGATTCAGTGGGGGTCCTCAGGAGTCAAAAGTTTGGGAACCACTGCCTTAGATTATAAATTAGGTGAAGTGTACACTTGGGCGGACATATATGCCCAACAACGCCGCAACAAACCATACAGCCAGCACACAGATACTTCATCCTCAGGCAGTGAGACATCCAACCGCCCACCCAAACAAACTACTTTTTCAACTACACCAATGAACACCCAGGAAACAAATCAAGGCACTGATTCAACCACCCAAAGCATTCCTACCAAGGAGCCTTTTTTAGAGGAAGGCTCCGAGGACACCGAAGACCCCGGCGGGGCAAGAAATCAAACCGAAACAAGAAGCTCAAAAAAAGTCACCAAAAAGAAGAATCGCTAGTCATCAACATCTCAGACACGGCATTAACATCACATGAGGTCACACTTTTACAGAAAGGAACATCATTTGTCTCTACACATTCCAGCAACCTTCTCGAATTGGAGATTAGCAAATTTAAGCCCACCAGAAAATTAAGATTGAGACATTTTTTCAGCAATGTAGTGACACCAACAACGGAAGTTAAACCTGATCAATTGCTTGGCTTACGCCCCAAAAGTACGTATATGCCACCATGTACCCACAAAGTCATAGACACCTTTGAAACACTAGTCAAACAAGACATTGCCAGAATAAACTTTTTTAAGAAGACCGCATCAAATATCACTCAGAAAGACAAGGATACTCTCAAGAAAATTTCCAACAACAAACTAATGAAATGCCTTAAAGCTTACAAAGGAGGTGCATTAGTCATAGTCAACACCAGCATGTACACAGCAAAAATTAAGGAGCGCATTTCTGACCTCAATACATACATGCCACTCGAGGGCAAACCAACTTCTGAATACAAAAACGACTTGGTGAAACTTCTTCTAAAAGCTGCCAATGAGGGCATCATTGATGACAGGACCAGCAAATATTTAACGGTTGAACATCCACGTAGCCCAACCATATCAATGCTTCCGAAGATACACAAAGATATAGCAGATCCACCATTTAGACCATGGGTACTCACAAACTTTTTCTCAGGGGCCAAATTTACAGTGTAGTTTGTGGCCGAGGGCCGCACCGGTGGGGGCGTGGTCAGTGAGAGAGGGTGGCGGGGCTAGAGAAAAAAAAACCTGTGATCATGAGGTTGAACACAGGCCCTGGCAGCGGATGTCTTCGCCCACTGAGCCACCAGACCGAGCATACGCACATATCTCTCTCTCTCTCTCTCCCTCTCTCTCTCTGTCACCCTCCCTCTCTCTCTTTCTCTTCCTCCCCCCTCTCTCTCCTTCCCTCTCTCTCTCGCTCCGTCCCTCCCTCTCTCGTCTCCCTCCCTCTGTCTCCCTCCCTCTCTCTGGCTCTGTCTCCCTCACTCGCTCTGTCTCCCTCACTCGCTCTGTCTCCCTCCCTCTCTCTGGCTCTGTCTCCCTCACTCGCTCTGTCTCCCTCACTCGCTCTGTCTCCCTCCCTCGCTCTGTCTCCCTCCCTCTCTCTGTATCCCTCCCTCTCTCTGTCTCCCTACCTCTCTCCGTCTCCCTTTCTCTAACTGTCTCCCTCCCTTTCTCTAACTGTCTCCCTCCCTCTCTCTCCCTGTCTTCCTCTCTCTCCCTCTCACCCTCTTTCTCCCTCCCTCTGTCTCCCTCCCTCCTTATGCCTCTGCCTCCCTCCCCTCCCCTCCCCTGACCCTCCCTCCCTCTCCCTCCCTCTCCCTCTCTCCCGCCCTCCCTCTCCCTCCCTCCCTCTCCCTCCCTCTCCCTCCCCCTCCCTCCCCCTCCCTCTCCCTCTCCCTCCCTCTCTCCCTCCCTCTCCCTCCCTCTCCCTCTCCCTCCCTCTCCCTGTCCCTCCCTGTCCCTCCCTGTCCCTGTCCCTCCCTCTCCCTTTCCCTCCCTCTCTCCCTCCCCCTCCCTCCCTCTCCCTCCCTCGCCCTCCCTCGCCCTCAGTTGGCTCTCTCTCCCTCGCCCTCCCTCTGTCTCTCCCTCCCTCGCCCTCTCTCTCTCCATCTCGGTCTCCCTATCTATGTCTAGGCAAGGTGTATTAATTCTATTAGAAATATCACAAAAAGCAAGAGCTATTTGCTGTACACATCGAGCCACCTTCCCAAGCCTTCCCAAAATCTGCAGCACATTATTAGTGACACCCTAATGTAGAGGGTGCACGAGAGCTGGCTGGACCACTGCAGCAGAGATCAGGTGTAATCCGGAGGGCAGAGATTCCAAATAAGGCTGGGCTGATTCAGACTTTCATCCCTTCAGTGTCGATAAAACAAATGCTACTCAAGGCTGCGCAGAGTGATCTCCAAGTTCATGCTCGGCTCGGTTCAGTCACGGGGTTTGTCCTGGTCACTGTAATTGTCCAACAATCCCCCCCCCCCCCCCTCCCAACACTGGTATGCACAATTGTCCGGTAAGTCTATGGGCAATTGCGCCGCGCCAACCTACGCCAACATGTACATGGCTGAGTTTGAGAAGTCATTCATCTACGACAAAGACATTTGGAAAGACAACCTTAAACTATTCGTCCGTTACATCGACGATCTGTTTTTTATATGGAAAGATACCAGAGAAAAATTGGAAATAGCTCTCACTGAACTGAACACCAAAGATGACAGAATTCAATTAACTTGGAACATCAGTGATCACATCATAAACTTCCTGGATGTATCTATTGACCTAACAGAAGGCAAAATAGAAACCGACCTTTTAAGGAAAAGCACAGATCGTAACAATACGTTGCACTATACCAGTTTTCATCAGAACTCTTTAAAGAAACACCTTCCATACAACCAAATGTTACGTATCAAGCGCATAACATCTGATTCCAACAAATACAGTAGCCGCATCAAAGAAATGGGCACTAGATTCCTAAAAAGAGGATACCCTGAAGAAGTGATAACTGAGGCAACAGAAAGAGTGAATGCCATTTCACGCAAGGAAGCTCTAACCAGAGCTAGCAAAAAAGATGATAACCGGATGGTGGTGGTCTCACAGTACTCCACCCAAAGTAATCAATTCAAAAAAATCGTCTTGAACCATTGGCGCATACTCGCAACTGAACCCGAATTCAAAGGTTTGTTTACAAATCCACCAATTTTTGCCTACACTCGAGGATCTAACCTTAAAGAGATACGATCTAAAGAATCCAAGGAACCAACTATATACAAAGGGACACGTCCCTGTCACAACTGTAACAGTTGCAACAATATTATCAAAGGAAGCCAAATAAGCCACCCCATGAAAGGAAATTACATTAAGGTGAACGTAAATGCTACATATGATTCAATGAATCTGATCTATCTATTGAAATTCCCATGTGGAAAGATCTATATTGGAAAGACTGAGAGAAAAATTAAAATACGACTTAATGAACACAAGTCCAATATTCGGACCAAAAACGAACGCTCAAGCATAGCCATGCATTTCAATGAACTAAGACACAACATAGCCCAACTTAAATTCATGGTTCTTGAATTGGTGGAAAAAAGAGAAGGAAGAGACAATAATAAAACTTTATTGCAACGCGAGACGTTTTGGATTTATCGCCTTCAATCGTTGAAACCCTTCGGTCTCAATGATCGGATTGAACAGAGTTGTTACTAGTAAAGATCTTCATGACCACTGACACATTGCAATTTAAGCGGTTCCGCTTCATGTCGTCCAATTCAACTGTTTAATTCTTTTGTTTATCTTTCTGTTGTTTATCACGGTTTGTAAATATTGCTTTGTAAGGTCAGGCATTAATGTTTTCATGTCAGTCATTATCGGAAGCACTTAGATCTGCCCGGACAAACATGGCCGCCAGATTTTTTCCGCACCTAGTATCAGTCCGTTTTCCATTTTTCTGACCCCCTGACCTCTTCCGGGTTCTGGTCAAGTTTAAACTCCCACCAGCGCGTCTTCAGCCCCACACTAGGAGACTAGGAGAAACTCTTCACCTCGTTCCCTCGAGATAGTCAATCTTCTAGACTGCCTCGGCCCCATCATGAAGTAAGTCTTTCGACAACTGATCCGCATTTCTTCCATCGACCTACTGTTAGGTCACCATACTAATATCCCGCTCGTTTCTTTTGACAGCAACGAACTTTGACTGTTGCCACAATCTACCAAAGAAAAACCCGGTATGTTTTTCAGTTTTTTAGACTCGCATTATTTTTGACTTGCACCCCCTGACTGTCATCTTGACAAAATAACCATGGTATTTATTTTTGTTGAAATGTACATGCTAAGTCGATATTATTTGACACCCACCAGATGTTTATGCCAATAGCAATATGATGTGATGGATTATTGTGTTTAAAAGCGTATTCTTAAGTATATCATTTTCGCCAACAGAGCTCCTCGATAAAGGGCCACGCCCGAAATGCATTGGAGCAGTTGTATCTTTGGAAAATAACCAATAAGAGAAATGAACTGAAATATTTTCAAAATAAAAAGAAGTTCCAAAACAAACCATTGAATTCCGTCTAATTACATTTTGGAGTCTTTCCCACAAGAAGAACCCACAATGTGTGCCCAACACAGGGACGCACTCACTTTGTTTGTGCGCTTTTCATATTCATTTCAATTAGCATATTTGGACGGTTACGCCACCTGATGGAGCACCCAAGTCCATAAATATCATCTAACCCAATTTCTACAACCTTCCCAAATAAAACATTGCTGTGCACCTAGCCACAATTCAATTGCTAAAAGTGTGTCACTATTCAACCTGGAATCTGTGTGTCCAGCTGGGGCATCCATGTGAAGGATGCCCGGTTAAGGGCATTGCCTGTTTGGTCCTGGAAAGAGCCTATCAAATGAAACGGGCACTCCTTTCATCCCCCACGGAGGATCTTCTTGGAAATAGCTGCCTGGTGCAAATTAGCTGCTCTTGGGCATAGTCTTGGGTGTGTCTGCTTCTGGACATAGGCCATAGCTACCTGCTGAGGGATATTTGCTCCTGGGTAAAACTCATAACTAACTTATATAGTTGCTCCTGTGGATAGCTCCCAGACCAGGTAAGGCCTTAATTTATCCATAACAAGCATTTTCAATGCAATAGGTCACGCAGTTACACGAGTTAAAGCTATTGGCATTGTAAATTACAATGATTTTTATTTATGTTTTTAAAGCGAAACCAAATATAAAAGGCATTGTTATTTGCAATGTCAATAGCTCAAACTTGCGTAAATGCTAAACCTATTGCATTGCAAATGCTTGTTTTATTTCTGTAATCAGGCTCCTTTGCTTGCACTACCCCCCCTCCCTTTTCCCCCTCCCTCCTGCTCAGCTTCATATCATGCTCCTCTGCTCGCACTTCCCCTCCCTTCTCCCCCTCCTCTTCGTAAGTTTCATTTGTGTCTTCTATCACTGTGAATGCTCCTGCTTCCACCAGGCACACACACCACCAGTTGTCAGTGCACGCTTCCACCAGGCACACACACCACCAGCCAGCAGTGCACGTTTCCACCAGGTACACACACCACCAGCCGTCAGTGCAGCTTCTACCAGGCACACACACCACCACCAGTCAGTGCATGCTTCCACCAAGCATACACACCACCAGCCATAAGTGCAAGCTTCCACCAGGCATACACACCACCAGCCGTCAGTGCACGCTTCCACCAGGCACACACACCACCAGCCGTCAGTGCACGCTTCCACCAGGCACACACACTACCAGCCGTCACACAATACCAGCTGTTGGTGCATGCTTACACCAGACACACACCACCAGCCGTTAGTGCATGCTTTCACCAGGCACACACACACCACCAGCCGTCGGTGCACGCTTTTACCGGGCACATGCACCACCAGCCGTCAGTGCACGTTTCCACCAGGCGCACACACCATCAGCCGTCAGTGCACGCTTCCACCAGGCACACACACCACCAACCGTCAGTGCACGCTTTCACCGGGCACACACACCACCAGCCGTCAGTGCACGCTTTCACCAGGCACACACACCACCAGCCGTTAGTGCCGGCTTTCACCAGGCACACACACCACCAGCCGTCAGTGCAGCAGACAGGCTCTTCTCAGAGTTTCTTGGTAAATATGTGTTCGATGCCTGGGACGGAGTGGGTCGAGTTTCCTTAAACCATGCTGAGTATGCAGGTGCAGTGCATGAACTCCTGTGTGAGTAAGTCATGCTGTCTGGGGCTCATTTACTCGACACTTGTAAATTGCGCCTGCACCAGGCTTTTTCTCATTTGCAAAGTTTGGCGCATGCGCACAGCTAGGCTGTCCCCACACCCCCGGGAATGACTGCTTCCTACAACCAGAATGGAAACAACATTCAGAGCAATGAAAACAAGTTCATTTAATGCAAAGACCTGTTAACAAAAACCATGTCCAGCTATTGTAGATCTAGCAACTTAAACAAAACAGCAACAAAAAACAAACAAACATTGGCATATCCAATAGGTCTTGCTTTTTGGACCTTATAAGTATTTAGTTATGCAGCAGAATATCCTTGGTGCAACAACACCAACTGTTGCATGGCTAAACACTTATAAGGTCCCAAATGCAAGACCTATTGGCTAAGCCAATGCTTGTTTTTTATGCATCAGCATAATAAAGCCAGACCCATTCAATTTGGCTTCAAATCTACATATTACAAGTGTGACTCTGTAATTAAGCTTGACACACCACTCCATATGAACTCCCATTTTTAGGTCTCGCCTGTCGATGCGCATGCGCATCGAGCTTGCGAGACTATGGGGGCTTAACCACTCTTTAACTAACTTGCAAGGAATCGTGGCGATTCCTTGCAGTGCCCGTGACTTTTAAGCTCAATGTGCATGCGCATTGAGCTTAAAAGCGCGTGCACATGCCCCCAGCCGCCTGCCTTGCCCACTCTCTCTCTCCCCTCCTCCTCCTACTCTCCTCCTCCTACTCTCCTCCCCTGCCTGCCGTGTCGCACCTCTCCCCGCTCCACCCCCTCCCCTGCCCGCCGTGTCAGCTTTCGGGAAAACAGCATCTCAGGGGCTGCCTCCACTTCTATGCAAGTCAACAGAGAAAATAAAAATCAATTTCCCCGATTTATTTTTTTTCTTGCTTCCAAATGTTTGTCCTCAACACAATTAGGTTCCATTAAATCACTGACTTAACAAACCTGCATCAACTCAAAATATTTTTTCGGCGTTTTATCACCCTTAACTGCATGGCCTCCCCTCGCTCTCCAGTCACAGGTACGAGTATGTATACATGGGCGTTCATTGTGTGCGCATACATGCCGATAATAACGGGTGCCGCGTGGTCGAGTTCATGTTGTTCCGCAGTATAAAAAACATAAAACCTATTGCACATTTGTTTTGCTCCTTGCTTGGGATTGGGTGGGACAGATTCCCGATGATTGGTAGAACGCGTCACAATACACACAGCCATCATTGAGTTGGGTTGTTTTAATGCATTCTGAAAGAAGTCCGTCTTTTTTGGGGGGAGGGGTGTTCTAAATGCGAACGTTTTTTCTCTCTCCCCTCCTCCTCCTACTCTCCTCCCCCTCCTCCTCCTCCTCCTCTCCTCCCCTGCCTGCTGTGTCACACCTCTCCCCGCTCCGCCCCCTCCCCTGCCCGCCGTGTCAGCTTTCGGGAAAACAGCATCTCAGGGGCTGCCTCCACTTCTATGCAAGTCAACAGAGAAAATAAAAATCAATTTCCCCGATTTATTTTTTTTCTTGCTTCCAAATGTTTGTCCTCAACACAATTAGGTTCCATTAAATCACTGACTTAACAAACCTGCATCAACTCAAAATATTTTTTCGGCGTTTTATCACCCTTAACTGCATGGTCTCCCCTCGCTCTCCAGTCACAGGTACGAGTATGTATACATGGGCGTTCATTGTGTGCGCATACATGCCGATAATAACGGGTGCCGCGTGGTCGAGTTCATGTTGTTCCGCAGTATAAAAAACATCAAACCTATTGCACATTTGTTTTGCCCCTTGCTTGGGATTGGGTGGGACAGATTCCCGATGATTGGTAGAACGCGTCACAATACACACAGCCATCTTTGAGTTGGGTTCTTTTAATACATTCTGAAAGAAGTCCGTCTTTTTTGGGGGGAGGGGTGTTCTAAATGCGAACGTTTTTTTTTATTATCTAGTAACAGTATAAGAGTAATATTATGTATTTAGTGTTTAAAGGCAAAGTTATGTTGCATAAAAAAACGATTTGAAAATAAATGCCTGCCTGCTTTGTTTGATTTATTGCTTCGAACGCTGACGTAAGCTTTTCATTTGAAGGAGATGTTGCTCACTTACGGTGACAAGCTGAGAGAGTCCGCCTTCCTTGTCGGTCTGAAACCTTTGCTGTTGTCCTACTTTTGTGTCAGCTAGCTGCAGTGCATCCTGGGAGCTGGGTTGCTTCTGTGGTGAGTCTGGATGCTCAGGTGATTCTGTGCACTGCGCACAAAGCTAAGAACAAGTTAAAATACTTTTATTTTTTTTAACTTGTTTACTTTCACTTTGACGGCCGCCGGGCCGTCTCTCGCGTTTCTCCAGGCTGCATTGGACCTCTCATTAGCCGGCTCCTTTGTGGTGCAGAAGCACAGCCTGCTGCAAGCCGAACCACTGGGCATTACACGCTTGGCTCGTTTTATGGCCTTCTCCTTCTGTTGTCCTTTTGTAAACCTGGATCTCCGGGGCAGTAAATACAATAAAACAAATATCTGCTTCACAGATTCCATGTTACAATCACTTTAGGAGAGGACCTGGCTGCAGCGCCTGCAGGCTGGTTTGTGCACAAAGACATTACCTCAAAACAAGGATTTAGAACGTCCTGTTTAGCAATCATCCCCACACACTCCCAATGATCCCAGACTTTCAGCTTATCAAGGGGTGGCCTCGCATTTGGTCCTGGGGTTCATCTTTTTGGGCGCATATATGCCCCTCCCCCTTGTTTTTCGCTTGCCACAGACCATGCCTCAATCGCTTGTGTAAACGGGCACAAGAGACAAAGCTCGTGACATTTATTAATGTAATGCTCTAAATATGGAAATCACTCTCCCCATCGCAGGGCTCGAGTGACACAGATTTATTCCTTTGAGTTTTCTTTTTATAGTGCACTTTATAAACATTAGAAGGTCTGCAGCTGTACTAATATGAAGAGCTTTCACATTACATTGTTCTCAGTTCGGCGGTAAATGTTTCCATATTACACTATGGTTTGTTTTTTTTGGATTTACTTTAAGCTAGTGCCTTTATAAATTACAATAACTTTCATTTAAGTATTAATTATTCGAAAAAAAATTAAAAGCCATTGTTATTTGTAAAATCAATATTTCACCTCTGTTCTTGCATTTTCGTCACAATAAAATACACTGAACATATTCTTCACAAAAGTTATTTACAATAGTTTAAGCTATTGCTATTATAAATTACAAGAACTTTTATTTAAGTATTAATTATTTAAAAAAATTAAAAGCCATTTGTATTTGTAATATGAATACATGTAAGTCACGTACATACAAAACATGTTGCATTACAAATGCTATAGGTGTCCCATTTGAAAAAGTTAAAAGTATTGGCATTGTAAATGACAAAGCTATTAATTTTGCTATTTTCAAGACCAACACATAAAAAAAAAGTTGTCATTTACAAAACCAATAGCTCCAACTTTTCTAATGCGAGACCTATTGCATTTCTAATGCTTGTTCACACTTGATAACTTTGCCCCTCCTTGACGAACCTGCACCACACTTGGGGGAAACTAAGTACAGTACGAGATCTATGAGCGTGCCACAAATGTTGTAGGTCAGTGAACCGATTCAAAAATAGGAGTCCCAAATAATTTTCTTTGGTCAAGTATATGATTTTTCCATGGGTGTTTTTCTGCCTCTGAAACCCTTTAGCACATGTTCCCCAAACTGTTAAGGAATGGCAACTTAATGAACATTCTTTGACTTTTTGGGGTTTTGTGAAAAATGTGTTCAGACGTTTTGGGGACATAAAGCAAAACGGGAGTATAGAATGTGACTATCAAAGCATGTATATTTTTAAGGCACAAAATAATCACCTCCAGTTACATGCCCAGACACTAGCCGCCAAACAACACATCTATCCACATACGTAAACAAACCAATGTCAAAGCTGTCATCATCATACCACACAACCAACATCTTGCACAAACAAACGCACCACAATAGGCCAACACACCGAGCATGACAGGCAGACACATGATACACCAGCCCCCATGCTACGTCAACCCCATGATACACCAAAACAACCTCATTATATGCCAACACAACTCCATAGAACGCCTACAGCTAACAAGATATGCAAACACATTCAATTTTCATATACCAATGCACAAAATGCCGAACAAACTAAAAATCCCTAAAACACTAAACACGAAAAGCAGTTAAGATTAACACATTTGTTAACAGTACCTTTGTCATAGTAACTCAACATTCATGAAAATCAGGACATACATTACTGTCTTCATCTCGTGTTCAATCTCCACCATATTAAGTCAAACTTATACACACAAAGTCATAGGCAAACACAGCTACCATCAGAGACAACACAATGATGCAATGCGCTCACCATTATACGCCCACAAAACCAACATTAGGCACAAACACGCCCACCATGATACACCGACCAGGATACATCAATA
Organism: Lissotriton vulgaris; assembly: GCF_964263255.1. Classification (NCBI taxonomy): domain Eukaryota; kingdom Metazoa; phylum Chordata; class Amphibia; order Caudata; family Salamandridae; genus Lissotriton; species Lissotriton vulgaris. The sequence goes on along the minus strand of NC_141685.1, from coordinate 1,806,795,457 downwards.
CACAGACCAATGCTACACACCAGTGCTCCTTCAATGAAATGCTAACATGTTCAATTTTCATTAGCCAACACAGAAAGGTCAACAAAATGAAATTCTCCAAAACACTAAAGTCAAAAAGAAGAGTTAATACATTTACTTAACATTGCCTTTGTCACAATAACTAAAAAGTCGTAAAGTTCATGATGAAAGGTGCTGCCTTCACCTCATGCCCAATCGTCACTGTTACTATGTCAACCTCAACTCCCACCTCAAATATTCCTTATGAAAGCTTGAAACGAAGTGTGCTTCAATGCTTCAAGCTGCAGTTTACCAACTTTTTACTTCGAGCGCCTCAGTACAGAAATAGGCTGGTCATCTTCAGGGCCCTTTCCATCAGAGACTCTTTAACAACAGTACACACTCAACAAACTGTGCTAGCATCCGGCAACCACAGCACATAGATCCAATATCACTATAGACGTTAGTGTAACAAGATGAAGGTGAGGTCAGGATCACAGTGCCACCCTTCAAATTTACATTTCTCATCTCTAGGACTACAAGAACATTACAAATGTTCCTAAAGGCAGCAGGCAAATTTGGGGGAGTGACTGGATTTTTTCAATATTGACAAGAACGTCTAGTTAAGATACTACACTATCACCAGGAACAAGGTCCTCATTTTTTTACTTAATATGTGGGATAACAACTCTCAACCAACTCACTCTTTTGTTTTTCCAACACAAAAGGGCACCTAAAGATACTTGGTCACACAACAAACAAAGGGTATTGCATTTAATGGAAAAAAAACTATTTGCTACGTGAAGAGTACAAATGTATATAAACAAGCATCAGCCTTACATAGATTGCCCAGCAAAATAAAAATACATACCAAAATGCTGTGTTAGGTTCAATTCTCTCCATTTCTGTAATCCTTCATAGAAATAGGTCTCAACTTCCTGCAGAAATAAAAACACATTTATTTTTGAAAGATCGAACATGCAAAATAGTCTACTGCTGAGGTCTTTCACAGATGAACTGTCCCACAAATTCTATGAATACATAACGACCACAAAAAGATCACAAACGAATGTATTAACTGGTACTTAGGCAAAACTCTACAATGGCTTATCTGGCCCATCTATTATTGTTCAGATTTCAGTTTGAGATCCTGACACTCAGTGTTTGTCAGAAAGCGAAATATGGAAGGAGTTGGGAACTCTGAAGATACTGTTAGCAACACAGAAGGAAATTCCCCACCCACTTCTATAAAGTCCACTTAACATTACACTAGGTTCTTAACTAAAATAAAAAAATAACTGTCAGGAGGGGCAGCAGCCTTGGAGGTCACGGGGTCTCGTGCCGAGCAGTGCCTTCAAGGCACTTTTGCCCCAGCCTCACCCCAAAACCCCTCCTCCAAAGAATAGAAAAAATGCTTGCAAAGGCCAGTGTCGGTGTCCAAGGGTGTTTTTACACTCCTTACTGGACACTGGGAGTGGAAATCATATGAAAACGAGCTGTAATCCACTGTTTACAGTATATTAAGCTGTTACCCTGCCACCTTGTGATATTGGCTCCTCACCAGGTGACTGTGTGAAGGGAGTCTGTTACACCAGGAATCCTTGGAGTGATTTCCTCTAACTTTTTGCCTTCAGACCTCCTCGTTTTGTGGACTTCGTTTTTACTGGCCTTAGCCCCTTGTAAACTGCACTACTTGTGCCGAGGGCCTATAAATGAAATGCTACTTGTGGGCCTGCAGCACTGATTGAGCAACCTTCTTGCATCCATTGCAGGGGCCTGTGTTAAACGTAATGGTCACAGGTTCAATCCTGGCGGGTCTACTCAGCCTTTCATCCATCTGAGGTCGATAAAATGAGTACCATTGAGTTGGATAACAATAAACATCTGTTATTCAGCGCCAAGATACCTCCGGGTGAACGTGCGCTTCACAAATATACATGTTATGTTAAGTAGTCCTTTAAACAAGTACCCGCCCTGCCATTGCAAAGCAGGTGCATGCAGATTTAAAATACCATGTTGTACTGGCAAGTTGAACCTTCTGACAAGCCCAAACATTAATTTTGAATACCTATAAGTCATCCCTAAGGTAGGCCCTGAACAGCCTGGAGGGTGGGGTGCAATGTATTCAAAAAGCAGGACATGTAATTTTAAAATGTCCTGGTAGTGAAAAACTCTTAAATTCATTTTTCACTAATGAAAGTCCTAACTCTCCCATAGGCTAACATTGGGATAACCTTATTAGGCTAACATTGGGATAACCTTATTAGATTTCATAAGCGTAATTTCAGAATGGAAAGATATAATTGGTACATGTTTGGGGTCTCTGGAATCCTTATTTAAAATCCTAATTTATGGTGAAGTCGTACTTTAAAATACAATTCTGAAAATGCCCCTTCTTGAAAGTGGGCATTATCTTGCCTTAGCCATTTGGTGCCTGTTTCAAATCACATGTCTGGAGTGGGTGGCAACTGGGTTTGTGCATTCTACCTAGACAGCCACACACAATGGGAGCTTAAGTGTGCCTGATGGGCCATCCTGACAGGATGGGAGGGAGGAGCTGGACACAGCCTAACTTATACCTGAATACAGGGGCGCAACTAGACCCAAACATCAGGGGGACGGGCTAACACTACCAGCCATGGCTGGCCTTAGCACTGGTTGCACACAGTGTAACAGTCTTTTTTGAGTCCTTTCCTCCATTTCCTCCTTCTCCATAAATTCCCTCACTACCACTCGCCAACAATGCACTTCATCTCTCTATAGCACCTTTCTGGAAAAAAAATTCATTTTTTATAGCGCTACTCATAGTTTACTCACACTCAGTTCTGTGATCTGCATGGTACAACTTCAAAGGCACAACTGGGTATAAATACTGGACTTCAGACACCAACTATTCAGTGCACTTCTGGAGCTGTGGATACTCTGCCAGGTAGGGGGACTGCTGTGCCGCTGAAAGGACTGCCTCTCTGCGGACTGCTGATCTGATGGATTGCTGCCCTGTTGTGCTGACCTGCTGCCCTCTTGCCTGTGAAATAAAGACTGGATCAGCATCTCTTGAACCAAGGGTTACTCAAAAGGCTAGTTGGCTGTCCTCCTAATCTGAAGCCTCAGTGGCCTAACAGACTTCCAACAACCTTCTGCACAGGGACTCTGCCATCTGTGAGCATGCCCCACCAAGTGATGTTACCAAGGGTCCTGGATCCTGGAAGTGGGCCTAACGTGTTTGCTCCTGTTGAACTAACGTATCCTCTGCCGAACCGCTGATTCGCCGATGTTGGGCGGGCTTGAACCAGCACATCGCTGTTACTGCGTGGATCGGCTCCAATGCATCACCTCTGCTGCGTTGGTCGGACTCGACGCATCGCCTTTGGAACCGCCAACGCTTGACACTCATCCCAGCAAATGCAGCCTCGACGACGAAACTCTGCATTGAAACTTTTCCGCTCATCAGAGCAGACGCATCGCCTTCAACTGCACAACACATCCTCGACACCGGTCTTTGCATAGCCAACCCCATCCTCAAAATCCGCAACATCGATGCATCAAGATCTCGAACTGCTGCATTGCAGCATCTCGGAACCGGGGCAAAGCCTCTGCTGAACAAAGTATCGACCTGAACCGATGCGATACTCCACAATCTCAGATTAAGGTATACTTTGATCAGTGGGCTTAACCTGGTCCCTGTAGCTGGTCCACGCTCCATCCCGGTTGGCCTGAACATGCGACTTTGTCTAGGTTCAGCGGAACCAGATTGTCCTTGTTGGCACATTGTGCTTTTTGGCGCAAATTCTATTTAAATCTTTAAAAATCAATATCTCTGATTTCCGTGATTGGATTGTAATTTAGGTCGTTTTGTTTATTAAAATAAACTTTCGTTTTCTAAAAACTAAATCTTTTTGTGTGTGTTTTCACTATTTTTACTGTTTCAAGTGTTGCACAAATACTTTACCAACTGCCTTCAAGTTAAGCCTGACTGCTCTGTGCCAAGCTCCCAGAGAGTGAGCACAGGTTAATTTGGAGATTGCTGGTGCCTTACCCTGACTGGGATTGTGGTTACTACTTGACCAGGACTCACGCCCCAGTCAACCAGAAACTACATTTCTACCAGAGACGATATTGTGTGTTACACAGTGGCACCATGTGAGTTGGCAGATTTGCTCACATGATATTCATACAAAGAACATTTCACTGAGACTCCAATTATAGGCCAAGATTCTGATCCCTGTACAAGGATCGGGATACTAAACGTTGCGGCATTCCCAGCGTGAAGCAACTTATTGGGGGGCAATAATTATCACACCCACACAATTTTCCAAGGTCAAACTTGCCCACATTTACTGGGAGAAAATACCTGCTGGTTAGCGGGCAAAAGAATTTGAAGTGGTCGGCACCGAATTACTCATGATGTGCCCCATTTCCAAATTAAAATTCTGAATAACAGTAATATACGAGACCTAGTAAATACCTCTCCTTCTACTGATCTGTGATCTTCTATAATCAGCACATTAAACATGGTAGCACCAATTGGCTATGTCCCAAACATCCTCCATTAATGGCTATATGTGTATAGACCCCCTTTGAGGACTATTTCTTTACAATAGAATACAACGCAGCTTTTGCTATTTTCAGAAACCCATCTACAATAGGCAAGTATGTAAAGAGACCAGGGACATAGGAATAATTTCACAAGCAAACCTTGAAGACACACAATGCGGTTTCTAGTCTACCACGCCAGCTAGGTTCATAGCCAGGTTGAAGCTCCAGATTCCTATCAAAAAATTATTAGGCCTTTCCTTGTGTGTCTTTCAAACACGTAAAGCTCCTAGGAAATCACAGTTCTCTCCATATTTTACCATTACAGGGATTATTCTGCAGTGATTATATAGCACGGCTCAGCAGAACAAGTCATTGGTTTACTTTTTCTGCCTCTTGCTTGCAGGACTGTTAACTAGGATTCCTATTGTGTCTTGAATGCTGCCATACACTATTTCCTTAGTTACACCTTCCCTACTGCTCAGCCAGGATGAGTGCTGTAGTGCTCGGTGATACAGTGGAATGATGGATGCTTGGTGAGGTCATGGAATGCTTGGGTGCCTGGTGAGGTGTTGAGTGTCAGTTGGAGCATGTAGGCTGAGTAGCAGGGAGGCTGCTCCTGGTGGAGTTATCTTCTACATACTTACCATCTTGATCACTTGTAACAAAATCTTAATAAACCATCTACTCTTCGGCTACATGGACTTCTTTTACCCTTACAACACTGGTGACAAGGATAGGTTGTGCACCCTAGTGCAGAGTTGTACGGTCAAGTACCTTAGTGCTGTGTTGTAGGGTTGTCTACCCTTGTGCTGCGTTGCAGGGTCGTGTCTCCTGGTAAAGAATGAAGTGTGGGTTGTAGGGTTGTGCACCCTAGTGTTGAGTTGTAAGGTAAAGTACCTTAGTGCTGAGCTGTAAGGTCGAGTACCTTACTGCTGTGTTGTAGGGTTGTCTACCCTAGTGCTGCGTTGCGGGGTCACGTATCTTGGAACAGTATGAAGTGTGGGTTGTAGCGTTGTGCACCGTAGTATTGAATTGTAAGGTCAAGTACCTTGGTGCTGCGTTGTAGGGTTGTCTACCCTAGTGTTGCGTTGCAGGGTCATGTATCATGGTACAGTATGAAGTGTGTTATAGGATTGTGTACCCTAGAGCCGAGTTGTAGGGTTGCCAGCCTAGTGTTGAGTTGTAGCGTTGCCTGATTCTCTTGTTTTGTTGGGCATACAGTGAGGGTTGCTTGAGACTCCACATCCTTTTTGGTTACGGTATGCTTGTGTCAGTAAGGTCCCTTAGGAAAGGGGATGGGTGTGACTAATGTATTTATTGCTTTACGATTGTTCTATCAATTTTTGGTGACTAATATATTTAATGCTTTAGGAATGTTCTATCAATTTTTAATGACGTTACTTGTTTAATGCTTTAGGAATGTTCTGTCAACTTTTCATCTTTAGCCTTTTTGAATTAACTTTTGGATAGTTCAGCTTGTAATTTCTTCTCTTATTTGCATGATTTACGTTCTTATTTAATCCCTTTCCTCGTTGTATGATCTCTGTCAAATGTTTCTCTAAGGAAATGAGATATGTTGTGCCGGGAGTGTTACCATACATTCTTTCCTTAGTTACACCTTCCCTACTGCTCAGCCAGGATGAGTGCTGGAGTGGTTGGTGATGTAGTGGCATACTGAATGCTTGGTGATGTCATGGAATGCATGGATACCTGGTGAGGTGCTGAGTGTCAGTTGGAGCGTGCAGGCTAAGCAGCAGGGAGGCTGCTCCTGTTGGGGTAATCTTCTACACACTTACCCACTTAACTGAAACATACCATCTTGATAACTTGTAACTAAGTCTTAATAAACCATCTTCTACAAAGTACTCTATGGCTATATGGACTTATTTTACCCTTCTAACAGTTGTCTAGTCTTGATAATGTCGGAGGTAGCTTGGCCGAGGATCCTAAGTGAGAGGACAGTTTTCCTTAGTTCTCCATTCACTATCCTTCTCGACAGATGGAGAAACTGTGATTTTGACTGGAGGAAACAGTAAGGATATGGCCACATGGTGTAAGTGAAAGGCGTTCATCGGAGCCACTTTGTAGGCAATTTAGAACTTCTTGGACCCAGTGGTAAACCATGACAGCAGGTCTCTCACAGTCCAGAATGATTTTACGATAGTAGCAGGAGGAAGACTAAGGGATGGGTCTGCCCGGTGACTGTGGAAGGAGTGCGCAAATGAGCCAGTGCAGTTCTGGCAAAATAGCTGTTGTGCACCCTGAGCACTCACTCCCAAACAAGCCTTCTGGCTAAACTCACAAAAATCTTCTCTTCTCTTCTTCTTCTATTTTCTTTGATACAATTATATATATACACACAGTTGTCCAGAGGATCCATTCTACATTCTCATGTTAATCCTGGTAACCTATTTATGGACATTATCTTGTGATGCCATCAGAATGGTTTTGCCTTTTGGCAGACTTTGAAAATCCCCTGCTACACATCTGTCTGGCTCAAACACTGTGCTTCTTAATTGATTTGTGTTGTTAGTAGAGATGGCCACTACACACTCAAGGGCTCCATTCAGTGTCTTACCCATTTGTCACAGTGAACGATCAATTTTGTGTGCAGTTCCTTCTATGCTGAGCTATTGGGTTGGAATCTTTGGTGAGATTGGTATCACTGTCTTCCCTTTCTCCTGCACTCAAACTGAGACTGTCAGAAAGGAACTATCTGGCAACAGGGGGAAAGAATGTGGGCACCTACCAAATGCACCCCACACCCTGCTTACTAGTGTCGTATTTTCAGGCCTACCAGGAAAGAGAAGAAGAGAAGAAAACACCAATGATGTGCCTGTGCCTTCCCTAACTTTCGGGTGTAGCATCAGCGGCCACTCGTCTGCTCGGTTCTTACGAAGCTCCAGGGGAGACCTGCCTCCATCCTGGAATACACTAAGTTAAGCAGAGAGGGAAGACTCACCATTCAATATTCCCATGATTGCTAAAACATCAAAGTTGTGTTACATTTCAAACTGAGCACTGCTGTGCAACTCTCGTTTCTGTCTCCTTGGCTAGTGCCAGCTATTAAGCTGGCCGGAATAAGGAGCTCAGTGTCAACTGCAGAGTATGTGGCCACTCACAATTATTGCGATACTTTTGACAGCTGCTTCACCAGGGAATTATGTTTCTATTGGTGGGAGCTCACCGCATGCTGTCTTAGGCCGCCACTAGGAATTGCTGTCTCTTAAGAACCTTGATTTCATCATCAGCCCTCTGTGAGGCACTGTGGTTTTCGAACAGTCATTGCAGCAGCCTTGCTTGCTGCTGGCTGCCAGCAAAAAAAGTCCCTGTTCCTTTGTTGTCCTTCACTTCCAGTCATATAGCACCTTAAAAAGAGCACTCAGCAAAGAACACATCTTCTGAGAGGACTGCGCAGTTTCAATCTTTTCTCATGCGTTTGCTCTCTCCCAAAACAAAAAACCTTAGGATAGGATATAGGAGGACATGTTGCACGGTTTCCAAAATCTAAAATTAGACTGGGTTAGCATTTGTTGTACTCAAGGGCAATAAATTAAACACAATGAAGAATACATTCAAGACCAACTCATAAAAGTAACACTAATTTTCATGTAATTTTTTAGACCAAGAACTTTGTTCTACAGTAAATACTTTTAAAGTTATGAATTTTGTCAAGTTTGCAAAATGAATTACTTTTGTGTGCAATTATGCACCATTGAAGTCAGAGGGAGAAAAGAGAAAAGACGCATAAAAACCCACAGTTGGATTTCAAGGTTCACCTTCAGAATTTAAGTAGGTAGCAATGCCAGGCCCAATGTTACACCAGTGGATTCTCAGGAGGGTGTCAGATCAACCAGGAGCTGTGTGCTGGGTTGGCTGGTAGCTGGTGCACTACGAAGAAGGGGACCACTTGAAAACACACTGCACAAGGGGAGTTCAGGGTAAGCCAGAGGGAGCATGTTGCAAGGGCCTCACGACCATGGGAGCACGGCTGGATAGTCGTTACAAAGGCTGGGCAGGTCAGCTGCAGAGCAGATAGGTCAGACAGGCAGCGGGCAGCAAGATGTCCTCATGGTCAGGAGCAGGCAGCTTGGAGAGGAGATTCCGATCTCATAGCTTCACACCGGGACACTCCTTGGAGTAGCTGTGCATTGTACAAATTGCTATCATCATCACTCACAAAGTGGGCTTTAACGTCCCTCGATGAGTGCTTGCTTCTTGGGCTGTTAAAGTCCTGATTGGACTCTTTGTTTTGGAGAATGCTGCAGAGGGTCCGATATCCCGGGTATTGGTGCAGCACAGTTCCGTAAGGGCAAGTTTGTCCAAACTTGGTGGGGAGACAAATCTGACGTTCCGGAGCTGGTGTACCACTTTTGGTTCGAGTGTTGCATCGGAGTCGCCGGGGAGCAGCAAGTCAGTTCAACTGGATTCCATGCCTGCGGCTGCAGGGGAGCAGTGCCTCCATTCCAAGGGAGTTCCCTGGCCTTTGTAGAATGCTGAAGCAGGTCCGGGACTTTTTAAGGCTCTCACAGCTGTAGGATGAGACAGCAAACCACAACTGTCTAGTCCTTAAGGCAGCAGGCAGGTTTGGTGCCAATTTTCTGCAGCAGGGCTTCAGTCCTCCGGTCAGCAACTCCTCTTCTATGTGTCCATTGAAACTAAGTTCAAGGCCCAGGGATGCCACCCAAACACTACATTTAACTGTGTTAAAGGGGGAGACAGGTAGTGGCCAATGAGCTACCTACCTTTAGGGTGACTACACCCTCTCAGTGAAAACGGGGCACTACTCTGACCCTAATTTGCTAATTCCAGCACAAACCAAGATGGAGGGAAATGAAAAGTGGGCTCCACATCACCTGCCTCACCTTAGGGGTGGTGCTGGCTGAAGGGAACCCACCTCCTAATTTAAATAAGTTTACCGCCTGTCCTCGAACCGAATGTGGATCGGTTCTGTGAGGGGGCCACAATGGGCATGTATCCGCTCCTGTGTGTAAACCTCCTGTAGTTCCCAGTAAAGCCATGGAATGCCTAACTGGAGTTTGGGTAGGTGGAGCTACCCAGTCCACAATAGTCTGGATCTTGGGTTGTAGGGGTTGAACTTGGCCTCCACATACAAAGAGGTCCAAGTATACAACTGTGTCCTGCCCAATCTGACACGTTCTGCCTTGAAGGAGACCTGCACTCTGCAGAGCCTTCAGGGCCTCCCAAGGCGGATCTGAGAACAGCAATATGATTAGGCTGTCCGGAAATCGATTCAAACAGACTGCGCTCGACAGTACCCAACCGGATGAAAATCAGCTGACCAGGTTTAAACAGAGTGTCACTGATTTTCATAGTTGTTGCACCACTTGATGGAGCTAAAGCACTACAAACCAACAGCAGTTTAGGCCTGAAAAGAAAGCAGTTCGGAACGTGAGTCACAGCAAGGGCACTAAAGAAAGCTAAGAAAATTCCCTCTGTAGCACCAACTTTGGAAGTAAATTCAACTATAAATTTCAACACAGTAGGCCACGGCACCACTGCTCTTCTGCAATACTACCAGCTACGTCCCCGCAGCTACCTACCGGTGTGTCAGGTTAATAATACAATCAACCCAGAGGAGGGAATACTCAATAGTTTGAAACAATTAAAGAGATTCCTATCATGTGTATGCTTTCTTGTTCTTTTATTCCTGAGCATGTGGTCTCCTGCTTGAAGTATTATGCATCACACTTCTTTAGTAATTAGTGGTTTTTTATCGGACACGTGTCGCTGATGACCACTTTTTCTATGCTTAAAATCTGTGTGTTAAATGTTTTGAAACCAAGGTCCAGCTCTGCGTTATTTCTCAATGATGTAAATGAATTGTGGTTCCATCAGTGTGGCCCATGCCGTCATGGTATACTGACAGTGGATTGGTGCATCATTATGTCTCGGTTGTGTCTGGCCCTGTCCGGCACATGGGGAGAGAAGTGTGAATGCCCCAAGGGACAGAGCAACACCAAGCCCCCTGCCTGGCTCACGTGGGGGGAGAGGAGTTGTTGTGGTCTGCCCTCTGTTTTACGGCAGCCACACCAGAGTACTTCACAGGTCTTTAAAAATACCATTTACTTAACAAGAAGGCGACCCTACCCTGGACGGACTTATCTAACCTCCGACCTATCTCTCTCTTGCCCTACATCGGCAAGTTAACAGAGAAGCACGTGAACACCCACCTTTCTAACTATATTGAGACAGCGGGTGGCCTAGACCCTTCACAATCTGGGTTTAGGCCCAACCATAGCACCGAATCCGCCCTACTGGCCGTCACCAATAACATCAGGATGACGCTTGATAGTGGAGGGTCGATGATTCTGGTGCTATTGGACTTATCCGCTGCCTTCGATACGGTGTCTCACGATTTGCTTCTCTGTCGGCTGAGAGAGATAGGACTGGGAGGTACAGCCCTGTCCTGGATGGAGAGCTTTCTTTCGGGTCGCTCTCAGGAAGTCCGATTGGGCTCCCATAAATCCATCGCTAGGGAGCTCACCAGGGGTGTGCCACAGGGCTCATGCCTAAGCCCCACATTGTTTAATGTGTACGTGGCCCCCCTGGCTGACTTGGTGAGATCCTTTGGGTTTATACCGGTGTCCTACGCCGACGACACCCAACTTCTGTTCCCTTTTAAGACCTTCTCTCCTGCTTTACAAAGAACTTTCGCAGAAGGCATGAGGGCAGTTTCCAGATGGATGACAAACAACTGCTTACAGTGCAACGTGACCAAAACAGAGGTTGTACTCTATGGGGAAGCAGTAACACTATGGTCCAATGAGTGGTGGCCGCTTGAACTAGGACCTGCCCCTATTCCTAAACAGACCATAAGAAATCTGGGAGTGCTGTTTGATCAGTCACTGACCTTTAAAGAACACGTCAACCAGGTTGCTGGTACCTGTTTCGGGGTTATTTCTTTGCTGAGAAGGGTGTTTCCTTTTCTCCCAGATCACCACAGAAAGACCTTGGTCCAGGCTCTGGTCGTCAGTAGACTGGACTACTGTAATGGCCTTCTTTTGTCAGCTAATGAAGGCCAATTTAACAAACTACAGGTGGTCCAGAATACGGCCGCGAGGTTAGTCATGAATGCTCCATCTAGGACTCCCTCCCGGCCACTACTGACAGAACTTCACTGGCTGCCAGTGCGACTGCGGACCAAATTCAAAATCCTGTGTACAATTCACAAGTGCCTGATGGGGAAAGGACCGAAATATCTCACCTCAGCCTTCCTTCCTTATGTTCCTGGACGTTCACTACGATCAAGCAACCTCCAGCTCCTTAAGGTTCCAAAAATTAAAAAAACTCGGCAAGGGGGCAGGGCTTTAGCATACACAGGGCCTGTCCTATGGAACACCCTGCCCCTCGCATTAAAACTTAGTACTGATCACCTGTCTTTCCGAAAAACCCTGAAAACGTACCTTTTTTCCAGCATCTAATTCACTCCCCTCCTACCACCCACTAAAAATGTTTATGGGCAGAGTAGCTGGTCTCCTTTGTATGGCAAAGCGCGGAGATACCCCTTCGGGGGTCTATTCATGCGCTATAGAAGCATATAATAATAATAATAATAATAATAATAATAACAAGGCATTGTTGTTATTTTACCCCTTCTTAGAGCCCCTGCAGCTACACTCTGCCGATTTTGACTCTAGTTGTGCCTCCGGGAGCTATGTAATATGTTGGTGGGGGCTCGGTCTGTGAGGGAGTGATTGGTGGTAAGAGTGAGAGGTTGGTAGCGCTGGGCCCATAGATGTAAGGGGTGTCTCTTTTACCAGGAATTCATCCTTATCAGTTGTAGTTTTGAAGAAATGACTAATGTTATTTCATGGCCATGGCAGTTCCAACTTTCATATCTGTTTCCTTAACACATTACGTGGGAACGGCATAATACACACCACTGGAAGTTTAATCATCTAAGGGGTATCACTGCATTATATTTGAGAACTTCCTTTGCCTACATTCCTCACTGTGTGTAAACGTTTCTTTAGAAATGCTGAAGATTGTACAGATTACAGGAAGCAACAATGCAAAAAAAACACCTCTCCTAGGAAATGGAGCACATCTAAATAATTGCAGAGATAACGGGCCTTGTCTTAATGGTATTGTAGTGAACGCCCCAATAAAGCAGCTTAAGCGAGAGCTGCTACTGGGACTGGTGTACTTGTGAACTGGGTCAAAATAACACTTTAATTATTTACATCGAGGCCTCTCCCGTCTGCATAAAAAGGCTAATTAATTACAAGGAATACCATGGGAGCAGGGTGTGGGTCGCAGGCTGACCTGCAGAGCCAAGGAGGAAACATAGAGATAGATATGATGGATTGATGAGCTCTGAGACAACCCAGAGAGAGGGGGAAACTGAAAAAATCTGAATGAGAGAAATGTAAGAAAGGATGATAAACAAAGATGGCTTGTGAAATAAAATGAGAAATAAAAGGGGAGGGTGTTGGGGGTGGCATCGATGTACTGGAGAGGTTGTCAGGAGCAGGATAGGAAAGGCCAATGACACTTGGTGCTCCAAGGACTTCTGGTCCTTTACTCGAACGTGTCTGGCCAGGGTCATGTCTCCTCTGACTCTCCAGGGTAGAACACCTACCTTGAAGTCACACGAGCCTTGCGGGGACAGGTCTCAGGTGGGCCATCATTACTCCAGAATCCATAAGAACATTTGTGGACACAGTTCCATTTCTCTGCAGCCTCCTGGAGAGTCCAGTGAGAGGGGAGTGTTGTTTTGTGTGTCATTTTTAACAGGCTCCTGTGAGCCCCAGCCCTTCAGATTTTCAGGACGGCTCCATTTAGGACAATGCCATTTAATATTTGTAAAATTTGGAAGACTAGGGGGTGGGGGTTATTTTATGCAGGGAGACTCATCATTTTGTGTTACTCCTCTGGGCCTGTCACACCCTGGGCAAGGAGCTGCTGTTCTAACCATTCAAGACCCCATGCATATCGGTGTCTCCCGGAAATAACCGTATTTGGATGCTTCCTGTCAGTAGTGGAAGCGAGGCATAGAAATACTCCCAGATACTCAGAAGGTGGTTCAACTTTATCAAATAAGGCCTTCAAATATTTGGTGAATGTGTACTTTGCTTGACTTTGCCACAGTCTCAACAAGCAGAGTGTCAAAATGCTGGATTGTTCCTTGTTTTTCTTCAGCTGTCTGTTCCTTCTTTCTTCTGTTCACAGAGTAGAAGAGAGCCTTGTTTTCCTTTCAGACTGAGGCAGCCGAAAGTGGACATTAACGCTGCAGGAACAGTTGGTTTTTGACACCGTGTATAGCTACTGATTTGGTGAAATTAAGAAAGCTTGCGGATGTAGTTACCAATAAATCCTCCCTACTTTACCCTCTGGAACTAGTCTTCATATACACCTGTCTTACCTATTTGCAACTACTGTAACAATGTCACTCAAGAATTTTCTTTTTGCGTGTACAGTTTCACATCACTACCACGCATTGCGACAAAAACACACACTGATGCACACTCTAAATATTAAATACTGGTGTCTGTATAGACAAGTTACACATTAGAGACAACAGCCTATTCATTTGGTGAAAAAAAAAGAAGTTCTTGGAAACAGTCGTCGGAAACAGTGTCTTTAATGTTCATGAGAACCAGCCGACACGTGTTTCGTCGCGTAAGGGACAGTCTTCCCGCGACTCCTCAGGGCTGGGGGGGGAAACAAAGTAAGGTGATGGGGTACATGGTAACATTTTTGTACAATAGCGTAAGATCACGTACTTGGAAGTGGTGATCCAAAACCAAAAATAAATCACTGCAAACGTGAATAAAGCACAAGATTGTGAGGGTGGGTGGTAGAATTGTTTGCTTAGACAAACTACTGATATGGGTGAGAAAGTGGTGGTAGATAAGGCGGAGAAAAGTGAAAAAAACGTGATAGTAAATGCAAAGCCTGTTGTGACCAACAGTGAGGGACACACACGAACCGTCCCATACATGGAGCGTCCAGATATAAAAACATGCAAGTGTAAACTGACATTAGGCTGATTAAATGGATAGAGCATACCTAAGGAAAATTGAAGTATCGTTGGGAGAGTCTAAAAGATGTGGTACCGTCAAAAAGAGGTAAAAAGAGCGTACTCAGGTGGGCTAGAGTAAAAAATTATGATAACTAGGAGGACGTAAAGAATGGGGGTTGAAAAGGGACGGGTAAGGATGCTCACAGCTCCATCGGTGTTACTTCCGACCCGACAGGGCCCTGTACTGTGGATTAAAAGGCTGAATGTTCGCGAATTCTAAAGATGTAAACACAAAAGGCATAGGAAAAAATATAAGAACCATTCAGTGCTGAAAATATCAACACATCGACAGGTGCACCAGATAGGGCAACTGTTCACGGAAAGACAGAGTAGCTGCTCACCTCTCAGTATGAGACTTCCGCGGGAAATGTAATGGTGATTCAAAATGTAGGACATACCTAACTAACTTTGTGAAGGACCAACGCCGAATCGTGTTGTACATGGAATGTATATACCCTAGGGGGAAAAATATATACAGTAAAAGGAAGTTAGAGTCTGTCTAAAGTGCAGTTGGGCAGCATGGTGATCTAAAACGGTTAGGTACCATAATTTACAGAATGTATCGGTGAGACATGAGTGATAAAAATGTAAAATATAAGGAAAAGGACGAGGGATGAAAAAACTAACAGGATGTCCCCCGTGGTCAGTAGACCGCAATGTGACTAAGTTAGCTGACTTATCTATAAATGTTATCAGCAAGAAAAGGGTCGCCGGCTGTGAATCAAGGACGTGGGGATGCAGATACCTGGAGGCAATTTGTTAAATTTGCACCGGGAATATTGACAGTGATATCTATCAAAAAAACAGGGCTGGGAACACCTATAGTGAGCATCGAAGGTATAACCAATGGAAAGCTATGCAGCTCAATGTTTCCATTGCTGGTTAAATTAGTATGAAGGAGGGCGGGGGTGCGGCTGGCCGCAGTGAAAGATCAAACTGAAGGTGGCTAATGGTGCGAACAGCAAGAAATGGTATAGTGCAGAACTGGTGGTGTAAACCAAAGTTCCAATTTGTCCGCACTTACTTGAAAGAAACCTAAGAATTGTATTCACAGAGTATAGAGGTGAATGACCAGGCTTGGACGGTAATCAGAAAATGTGAAGCTCTGTAGAGAAACAAAAGGATAATTGGAGCTAACTGGCCGGATATGCCACGCTAATGAACAATAGCTCATAAGAAACATGAAACAAAGTGAAAGCGGCGTAAAAAACGAGTCAAAAATGTCACTGGACTAAAGAGATGATCACAACTTACTAGGGCGGAAGGACGGGTGCATCCATTCACTGCTCCTCAACTCAGTGTATCAGGATAAGGTCACGGGTCACGTAGCCACCGGAAGTAGTTATACAGGCAAACGACACGCCGCGGAGCACAAGTAGGTCCCGGATGTTGGTAAGCTAGAACTCTAACCCAGAGTGTCAATTGAGCGCGGCCGGCATAATTGTTATTGAAAAACTAGTCCAATGGCTGTATAACCGGCGATTCCAAATGTCATGTAGACCACTGGCATCAAAAGTGGGATAAGACGCGATGTATTCATGTGTGGTGAATCACCACCAAGGGCACTATCAACTAACAGCGTATATAGCAAAAAAGGCGAAATCTATCTGTACTGTGGATCCCCATAGTACAAATTAGGCTTAAGCGGGTGTTTGCAAGAATAGTGCCCACTATAAAAATAATACTAACACAGTGTGGATAGACGTGCAGTGTTGTTCTAGTTCGACTGAGGTTAGAACGTGTATAACCAGGCTGCAGAAATGTTCATAAATAGAGGTATTGCATGCACAGCCATTTATATATTCATTTCAAGACATTGTACTAAACATTGAGCGAAATACTATTGAACAAACGAGTATCACGAACAACACCAAAACCAGGTACAAACAAGCATTGGAAATGCAATAGGTCTCGCATTAGAAAAGTTGGAGCTGTTGGTTTTGTAAATGACAATTTTTTTTTAATGTGTTGGTCTTGAAAATAGCCAAATTAATAGCTTTGTCATTTACAATGCCAATACTTTAAACTTTTTCAAATGTGACACCTATAGCATTTGTAATGAAACATGTTTTGTATGTACGTGACTTAGATGTATTCATCTAACAAATACAAATTGCTTTTCATTTTTTTAAAATAATTAATACTGAAATAAAAGTTCTTGTAATTTATAATAGCAATAGCTTTCATTCTATAAGCTCGTAATTAGATTTCCTTTGTTTTAAAACTAGCACACAGGAAGGTGCAAGTGCTGGAGTCACTGTTTTTAGCATTGTTTGTTCCAGGTAATCAGTTTATGAATCGTATTAATATAACTGAGCAAGGTGGCCAAGGGGTCCTGGGTTACCAAGCACGTGGACATTGTTTTGGAACTAGAGATGCCGGTTGCCTAGAGAATAACAAGTCGGGCGGCACAACAGGGGCAGAAAAAAAAAACGCGGCCGCGAAATAAAAGTAAAAAACGTGGCCGCGACATGAAAGCCTTTGATGCAGCATGAGGCGGAGCGGATACCTTTGAAGAGCTGCTGGAGGCGCCAAGCTGGGGAACAGAGGGCTGGCTTTGATGTGCACGCGATCTGGTTGTCATGTACACTCCTTAGCATGTGTGATGGATATCAAGATGGTGCACTGAAGGCACACTCCGGAAAAGCAGCTTCAAGTCAATAGAGTAGAAGCAGCGGCTGTGCACGCTTCCCTCGCGAGTAGAATGTACTGTCCAGTCGGCGGCAGGATATTCTTGGCTCTTTGTCAGCTGGGAGCAGCTCATACTTCCTCCTTTGCACTTACCGCTCACTTCAGTTTTTTTTTTTAAAACCTTTATCATTGCAAACCAAAAGCCACCCGAATGCGCAAGTAAAATGGGACCCAATGGCATGACCAAATTATAGACTGAATTGGCTACCGTGGCTTGTCTGTGATGTTTAGTGAACTCTGTAGCACTCACCAGCCGTAGTGCAGACCACTTGTGAACATGGGGGATGGGCAACAATGTCCGAAGCCAGAGATCTTGCTGCCCCATGGCCGATGCAGCTAGGTCGTTCTGCCCGGTTACTTCAGTACATTCTATTTCTTGTAGCTTTATCTTCTCTCAAATGCAGGAAGCACCCGAATCGTACTGCAAAATATAGCATGCAATGCACCGAAGCCTACTTTGCACCACTAAATATACATGCAGTGCCAAAGCAAGGCTTTAAGCTTGGCGGATCCTGTTAGTACACAGCACGGACTGTATTGGAAATGTGACATTGAAACGGGATCCCGATTAGCCCTCTATTCCTGCCTTTCACTCACTACCAAGTTTTTAATGTCCTTAGATAGCACTTAAGGAGTCTGTACAATGTAACCTCTTATACACCATTACCTGAAAACAAAGTCACTTATTTATCCCGAGCGAGGGAAGTAATGACTGGTGACCTCCAGCGCCTCAGGAGATTAATTAATGTGCTGGGGTGCGGAGCAGGTTGTCTCGTCTCACTCTGTCATGCAAGGAGAACGCAGAGCAAAAACTTGCATGGGCATCGGAGATTGGGTGTGAAGGAGCCAGCGACTGACAGCAGAAAGGGGAGGCATGAAAATCTGAGAAGCAGTGGCGGAGAGCTGCATCGGAGGGAAATGCAACATGGCCATATATACCAACAGAGAGGAAAAGACCATTGCTGTGGGGAGGGGGGAGGAGAAATGCGACACGGCCTGGTGGCCGTGAAAGTGAAACTTGCATGGGCGTCGGAGATTGGCTGTGAAGGAGCCAGCGACTGCCAGCAGAAAGGGGAGGCATGAAAATCTGAGAAGCAGTGGCGGAGAGCAAGCTTGTATCCAATATTCCATTCGTATTCCTATCTAAATTAGATCATGGCAGCTTTCATTCTCTAAGCTCGTAATTAGATTTCCTTTGTTTTAAAACTAGCACACGGGAAGGTGTGAGTGCTGGAGTCACCGTTTTTAGAATAGTTTGTTCCACGTAATCAGTTTATGAATCGTATTAATAAAACTGAGCAAGGTGGCCAAGGGGTCCTGGGTTACCAAGCACGCGGACATTGTGTTGGAACTAGATATGCCGGTTGCTTAGAGAATAACAAGGGGCAGAGCGGATACTTTTGAAGAGCTGCTGGAGACACCAAGCTGGGGAACAGATGGCTGGCTTTGATGTGCACAGGCTTTTTATGTCAATGCGCTTGCGCGTTGAGCTTGCTTTTCACGGGCACTGCATGGAATTGCCCGATAGTTAAGCTCTGGATAAGCCCCTATATTCTCGCAAGCTCAATGCGCAAGCGCATTGACAGACGAGACCTAAAAAGGGGGCCATGAACATTGTAGCATCCTAACTGAAAGAATTATTCATAATTCCAAGAAAACGCCAAGTACATTGCAAATCCATTGTCTAGGATGAGAACACCACATAAGCTCCAAGAAAAATCACGTAGTGTTTGGATTAAGCGAGACGCTTTCATATTCTGTGTACATAACATGTAGGTTAAATAACCACAAATGCATATGGTTGGTGATGTATACCATAGTCAATTGGAAAGTCAGAGTATAGAACCTATTCCCAATGACAAGTCCCAGTGTATTCCTGTGAAAACCATAGTGGATACCAAAAGGCAGCAAGTATAGTGGTACCCAGTTGCGTCCACCGGTAACTCACAGGAGCACAATATATGCTATATGTATCTTTAAGCCAAGGAAAACCACAATCCATGTTTATCTGTGGGTATTACAAAATAAACAACTCTAAGGTTCCAAAAAACACCTTGGTAGTCAAAACTGTAAATACATGCTGAAAAACATTTAGTACATTTGAATGAGTAGCAGCAACATGTTACAAGCAAAACAGAACTTTGTGTTGTTGTTTCTCCTGGTTACATTTAATCACCAAGAAAGTACTGTAACTCATGGTCGTAATTAAGATCGCAGTCAACTGCACGAAGACGCATGATCCATGTGGCTTCATTGCGTCTCAACTGTAATTCTCTGTTACCCCCTCTGATGTTTTGTGGAGTGATCTCAATGCCAATGAATTTGACCATTGGGTGGCCATCTCTTGGTGTCTGACATGTGGCCACATGCAGTGCAATTGGATACTTAGGAGCTTGTGGATGGCACGTATGTGTTCTGCGATTCTTTCTTTTAGGGGTCCCCCAGAATTACAGTTGCGCAGCTGTTCGCCAGGCGAAACCTAAAAAAATGCCTATGCATCATGGGTGTTGTTGTCCGACCAATTAAACATTTTGTAAAAAGGGACGTCCTGGATCTTTTGTATCTCGCATGATAGTGAGACATCTGGCAGCCTATGCATGACCCCGCAAGTCTGATATTCCTCTCAGTTCAGGTGTCACGGTGGGGAAACAGCTTTAAAAATGAGTAACAGCTTTAGCTGCCCAACCTCCAACCTTGAATGAGGGCTTTTGGCCCCCAAGTTGCAATTGAGAAATGCAGGCCAGCCGGGTGGTATGGGAAGAGGACTATGATGAGTAGAGCTCGAGCCGTGCAGAAGGCGCAGAGGGGTGGGCAAACTGGTCCTGCTGCCTCCGCCTTGACTGTGTGAGGGTCGGCGATCTCATGCCGCAGGCAGCCGCCCGCAGTAAACCCACCCAGCAGACTGCAGCGTGCGGTAAAACGGCCTCGCACATGTAAACAAAAGCTCTGTCCCTAAATTACGCTCGGGAATAACAGGCACTAAAGAGAAGCTGTTCGTTCTTTATTAGCAAGTGTTTGAAATTTAGAGTCTGTGTAAATCACGGGTACTCATAGTACGGCCCGCGGGCCAGTGGCGGCCCGGCAAGCCTTCCCTGGCGGCCCGCTGACCTTCCTGACATCGTACCCGTGTTGTATTTAAATGAAAATGTAAACCCGTGTTGTATTTAAATTGAAAATGAAAATGTCAAACACTGCTGGTTGCTGCAGCGCGAGTCCGAGAGACTCTGCTGCTCTGTGGGGGCTGGCCGCCGGGTGATTCCAATGATAGTAGAGCTGCAGGGGTCTAAGAAGAGGTTAAGTACAGCAAGGCCTCATTAACATACAAATGGTCTTTCTAAAGACCTGTGAAGTGCTCGGGTGGGGCTGTGTGTGCCAGGAGGCTGTCTCGGCCCAGGTTGACACACGCAGGGTGAGGTGAAGAGGGTGACAAAGGGAGGTAGTGGGACGGAGAGAGGAGGGAAAGGAGACCGAAAGAAACATCGGGGCTTGTTAAAGTAGGAGTTGGAAAACGATTAACCTTGCACTTTGCACCAGGCTTGTGAGGTGTACACAGCGCCACTCTGCCCGCCCACCTTCTCTATTTTTAGCAGCTAGTTTGTTGTGGGTTTACAATTAGGGTAAAACAGTTAAGCAGGCTACTGGAATCCAAAAAGTAATGTTTGAAAGCAAAGGGCATAGCATCTAGTTTCAATACAGAATCCCTAAATCGCACGTCATTACTATGCACCTACAGTCCAGTTAGATCACGGGTACTCATAGTACGGCCCGGCAAGCCTTCCCTGGCGGCCCGCGGACCTTGCATACATGTACCCGTGTTTAACTTTTTTTTTTACAGATTAACTTTTTTTTTTTACAGAGTGTCAGCAAACACCCCTGCGGCAGCGCGACTCAGACTGCTGCTCTGTGGGGACCGGACGATTTCTGTCGTAGTCAAAGTGGGGCTGCAGGGGTCTAAGAGGTGCCAAAGCCTCATTAACTTACGAATGGTCTTTTAAAGACCTGTGAAGTGCTCCGGTGAGGCTGTGTGTGCCCAGAAGCTGTCTCAGCCCGGGCACACACAGGCAAGGTGGAGGGAGGGAGACAGGGAGGGAGGGAAAGGAAGGGAGAGAGACAGGGAGGGAGAGAGACGGAGGGAGGGTGAGTGAGGGAAGGAGAGTGAGGGTGAGGGAGAGTGAGGGAAGGAGAGTGAGGGAGAGGGAGAGCGAGGGCGAGGGAGAGCGAGGGAGAGGGAGAGCGAGGGAGAGGGAGAGCGAGGGCGAGGGAGAGCAAGGGCGAGGGAGGGCGAGGGAGAGCAAGGGCGAGGGAGAGTGAGGGAGAGCGAGGGTGAGGGAGAGAGAGTGAGGGCGAGGGAGAGTGAGGGAGAGCGAGGGAGAGCGAGGGAGAGTGAGGGCGAGGGAGAGTAAGGGCGAGGGAGAGTGAAGGCGAGGGAGAGAGGGAGGGCGAGGGAGAGGGAGGGAGAGCGAGGGAGGGCGAGTGAGGGAGGGAGAGTGAGGGAAGAAGAGTGAGGGAGGGAGAGTGAGGGAAGGAGAGTGAGGGAAGGAGAGTGAGGGAAGGAGAGTGAGGGAAGGAGAGTGAGGGAAGGAGAGTGAGGGAGGTAGTGTGAGGGAGGTAAGGTGAGGGAGGGAGAGTGAGGGAGGGAGAGTGAGGGAGGGAGAGTGAGGGAGGGAGAGTGAGGGAAGAAGAGTGAGGGAGGGAGAGGGAAGGAGAGTGAGGGAGGGAGAGTGAGGGAGGTAGAGTGAGGGAAGTAGAGTGAGGGAAGTAGAGTGAGGGAAGTAGAGTGAGGGAAGTAGAGTGAGGGAAGTAGAGTGAGGGAAGTAGAGTGAGGGAAGTAGAGTGAGGGAAGTAGAGTGAGGGAGTGAGGGAAGGAGAGAGTGAGGGAAGGAGAGAGTGAGGAAGAGTGAGGGAAGGAGAGGGAGGGAGAGGGAAGGAGAGTGAGGGAGCCCACCAAGAGTGAGGAACCCACCAAGAGTGAGGGAGCCCGCCAAGAGTGAGGGAGCCCGCCAAGAGTGAGGGAGCTCACCACGAGTGAGGGAGGGAGACAGTGGGAGGGAGGGAGACAGTGGGAGGGAGGGAGACAGAGGGAGGGAGGGAAAGGGAGGGAGACAGAGTGAGGGAGAGAGAGGGAGACAGAGGGAAGGAGGGAAAGGGAAGGAGAGGGAGACAGAGGGAAGGAGGGAGAGGGAAGGAGAGAGGGAGACAGAGGGAAGAAGGGAGAGGGAAACTGAGGGAGAGGGAAACAGAGTGAGGGAGAGGGAAACTGAGGGAGAGGGAAACTGAGGGAGGGAGAGGGAAACAGAGTGAGGGAGAGGGAAACAGAGTGAGGGAGAGGGAAACTGAGGGAGGGAGAGGGAAACTGAGGGAGAGGGAAACTGAGGGAGAGGGAAACTGAGGGAGAGGGAAACTGAGGGAGAGGGAAACTGAGGGAGAGGGAAACTGAGGGAGAGGGAAACAGAGTGAGGGAGAGGGAAACAGAGGTAGAGGGAAACTGAGGGAGGGAGAGGGAAACTGAGGGAGAGGTAAACCGAGTGAGGGAGAGGGAGACAGAGGGAGAGGGAGACAGAGATGGAGAGGGAGACAGGGAGAGTGAGACAGAGGAAGAGAGGGAGTGAGACAGTCAAAGTGAGTGGGAGGGAGTGAGACAGAGGGAGAGAGGGAGTGAGTGAGGGAAAGAGGGAGTGAGACAGTCAGAGTGAGTGAGACAGATGGAGACAGAGAGAGAGAGAGAGAGAGAGCGGGAGAGAGAGAGAGAGAGAGAAAGACCGAGAGAGAGAGAGAGATGTCTGTATGCCGGGTCTGGTTGTTAAGTGGACGAAGGCGTCAGCTGCAGGGACCTGTGATCAACCTCATGGTCACAGTTTTTTTTCTTGCTTTAGCCCCGCCCCTTCCCCCACTGACCCCGCCCCCACCGGTGCGGCCATCGGACATAAACCACACTATAAATTTGGCCCCCGAGAGAAAGTTTGTGAGTACCCATGGTGTAAATCAATTGAACCCTTCGGTTTCCAATTAGATAGAAATGGGTAATCATATGCCACAACAGAAAGAACCATATACACTTGCACTGAGCCAATGATTAATCCATCTTTGTAACGTAACGTCGAACAGACTGAACAATAACAATCGTTTAGCTGGGCCTGCAATTTAATATGAAAACTGCATGCTAATTGGGGGCCAGGTTCAGGAAATACAGCGAGTATTGCTTGTTACAGCCACTTAAAGTTGAATTTACTTGAATTAGGGACGAGTAACTGCTTTTGTTCAGTGCGTGCTAATAACAGATAAGCAGCGACGTCAAGATGAAACAACCCGTGCTAAATGAGGCTGTCAACAATGTGGCAAGTAACGGAAAATGCACAAGGTACAAAATACGGTCCACTGAAATGGACGACCCTATCATTTCACAAGATTCGCCTGCGCGAAACGCTGCTTGCGCAGCTGTTTTGCCAGGCGAAACCTAAAAAAGAAGCAAGTTAATGAGAGACAACAAAGCCACCAGTCTTGTTCAGAGAGCTTACAAAAATCCCACTCTGAACACTGATATTGTACAATCAAAAAAATGGTACTAGTCCTGCAGGACTAGTACCTTGAAAAATGTCCTCGACCTAACTGCAACCTACTTGACCTCAGTCTGTGAAAGCAGAGCAAATGTGACAAGATTTAAAGGCATCTTTATTGCTCATTAACTTTGTGAGCAATAAAAATGCCTTTAAAACTTGTTATCTTTTCACATTTGCTACGTTTTCACAGACAGAGGACAAAAGTTGGTTTGTTTTCCTACTCGCCAGAAAGGGCGAGTAGGAAAAAAAACAGCTCGACCTTGTTGAATTTAGCTCGACTATGCGAGCGGTCGAGTGGAATTTGAGCCCTCGAATCGCATCTTTTGACAAAAGAGAGCTAAAAGGTGTCTCCAGGCTAAGAACTAAAGACAAATCCCCTCCCCCCCCCCCCCCCACCCCCCACCATGCAAGGCTCCTCAGGGATTTAAATGTAATTTACTTATATACCGAAAAGGGGGAAAAACGTATCTCTAAGGTGGCCAATGAGCACAGTCTCACAGAGGCTTTGTACGCCACTCATGCAGCCGTCCTCTAACCTGAATATAATTACAGAATTATATACGAGTGAAAGTATTATTGGAGTAGTCACAGAAGTATTTTAATCAAGGAGGTGAATTTTTAATGAATTTAGGCACTTAGGTAATACATTTCTACAAACAGTGGCATTGCAAGATTCACCAAGGAGCGGTATATACTGCATAAATGAAACAATACTAGACTGTCGACAATTAAGTGATTTATGTGGAAGCAACTAAAAAGATAGACACCAAGAGCAGGGGAAAAAACAAACTTAAATACCAGAAATTATATTTATAAATATGAAGGAAATCAATGCTGTTAATTGCAGCTTTAAAAGATAACAGATTTGTTTCGAATTTAGAACAAACCTATCCTTCACAATAAACGCTCTGATTATGATTAGGGCTAACCGTTTTATGGTATTTATATTTTTGTCATTTCCGTCTGTATTTATTCATATTTATTTTTTTCAGATTCCACCTGTATTTATCCATATTTATTTTAGTTTTTTTTTTTAAATTAGGCTGAAATTTGTATATTTCTGCATTTATTAAACCAGTTAATGTGCACTTGCGCCTGACAGGTTTCAATGATATATACACAATCTGGTGTAAGAAAATATGTACATTTTAGCATCAAGGTTTTGCAAATCTACTGCTGTTTAAGGCTCTTTACTCAAATCCCTATATTTTTTAATCCCTTTGTCTGTCAATCAGCCCAGCTATTGGCCCAGCAGTCATGATAGCATTTAGTATCACTTAAAAACAACCCAATTTCCGTCAGGAAAATAAATGGTTTTCTGTCTGTATTTATCTGTAAAAAACAGGACACAGGGAGCCTTAATTATGATACCATATGATATAAACATTATGTGGTACAGCAACAAAAAGTAGCAAGTTTACATTTTTAGAAGCTCCTTGAGATAAAGTAATTATGTAAAGTCTGCATGCAACTCACCTCGGAATTGCTTCCAATTCTGTCGATCCGATGGATGATATCTATGTTAACATTTGCAAGTCGTTCAGAGAATGTGAGAAACTGGAAAATAAAATGAATTTATTAAACTCCTGTTGCAAAGACTTTTCAAGATTATTGCCATAATTAATTGCTGGAAATGCATAACTGTCTTCATATAACAAGGGTGGCTGCAAAGGCCAGTCCATCCCGTTTGATGCTCAACTACTCCCTCAGAACACACTACACTCAGGTGTTTTGGCAAGCCAACATTACTCTAGTCGATGTAAACCTACAGTGGATCATAGAAGAGCATAGTTTTCCAGATTTTAATAGCACATGATGCAAGTGTCTAAAGACACATTTTGTCTTCCATAAGGTGAACATTATATATACCAAACCACGCTTCCAGGTCAGCGAACATACTTTAAAGGCAAGAAAATACATCACAAAGAGTTATACATGTATAAGACTGAAAGTCAAAATGCACAGAAGATACGTACAAGTGGTGAGGGGGGGAGAGATGGAGGGCCCGAATAAGGATACAACTTAAGAATGCATGCAGTGTATCCAGTACTACATCACTTAATCATCAGATACCTACATTGTTACCCATTTGTGACCATCTGCATTGCCTTGTCGGCATTCAATACACGTTGTCTCAACTGATTTATTCTCATTACAATACTTTATATTTATTGTTAAAGTTTTATATTTAAATGATCAACAAACAATAAAATTATTTAATGGCACTGAGTTAACTTAATTGATACGTAACGAAAAAAATACCAAGGATGAACATAATGCACTTCAATGAGGAATACATTCTGGGATGAATTGGAAACATTATTTTAACAATATTGTTGACAGGCATATTAAATATACCACTCCCATTCCTCCCCAGTATTTAATCTCTAGACACTTATGTCTAGAGAGGAAATATATCCATTTAAGGAGTGGATGGTTCTTTATGTTTTAAGTAAGTAAGCACTAAAAGAGAATACGAGGTACTCTGTCTCAAGTCTACTACATTAAACCTTCTTCAAACATGGGCATCTTGAAAATTTGGAGTGTTTGATTTTAAGCTGTTAGTATCATAAGGTGTTAGTGTCATAGAGTGCATAAAACTGAAATTACTGTTTATTTACATATGAAAATCTATTGAAATCACAGCAGAAGGGTTAGCATTTATAATAAGTTTATGTTGTTAGCTGACTGATTTACAATACATACTTCATTTGATTCTTTCGGTCTAATAACTTATCGCTATCACCTGCACATCATGCTGTTCTGCATGAAATTGGGGAATATTCTTTGAAAAATATCTTGCTGTAACATTAAGGTATGAAGCAAATCATTAAAGTAGTATCATCTCAAGCTTAGGGATTGGGGAGAAGCATGTATACATCGCCAACCAGTTACTATCTTCATCTAGTCTCCGCTACCAAGATCATACCAAAGCACGGAGCACTTAGTATGCCCATGGCTTATTAGCCATCACCTATGATGGGTGTAGTTTAACACTCTCTCATTACTGAACTTGCATTGCACATGTCAGTGTACACTGTGATTGAGCATGTGCTGAATCACTGTAATAGTTATGAGGTTCTGAGATTCTTTACCCAAATCATCTATTCATCCATTCTCAGAATTTCTTATTCATCTCTTGCCTTACAAGGTTCTTCCTTAGAGCTTGTATGGTAGAGCATGTGCTCCATTTTCTTTGCATTGGGCATATTCTGTGTTGGGTTTTCTGTGGAACAAAACTGGTCTGGAGGAAACAGAGCCTTCTATTTAAAAAATGACACTCATGGCTAAACCACTCCAAGTATGACAGAACTGATTTGCTGTAGGGATAGATATCACATTCTTTGACTATCAATTTAACAAGTTTGAGGGCTTGGACGCCGAGGGTGATGGCGGCGGGAGCCCAGAGCTCCGTGCCTCTTCCCCTCATTCATCCTGATAAAGACGGCAGAGAGCCCACGTGAGCCCCGGCGCTGAAGGGGCACATCGCGGTGACTTGCGGGCGTGAAGGGAGCCGCTGCGAGGGCTGTTTCACCGAGTGCAGCCGCCGAACACCGGAGCGGCCGGAGCCGGAGGAAGGAGGCGCTCAAGATGGCGGCCGCGATGAGAAGCTGAGGGCGCTGAGACTGTACTGGCCGCCCACTGCAACGCGGCTCTGCGATCAGGCACGGCCGCCGCCACGAGGCATCTGGCGATAGACATCCCCGCGACCGGAGGGACCGGCGAACCTGGTGGCTGCCGCTGCCTTAGCGGGAGGAGCCGGCCATTGATGTGACGCAGGCGGCCGCACTGGAGAAGACGGTCGCCCGGATGCGCCTCTGTTAGCGGGAGAAAGGGGACGCAAACCGAGCCAGGAGCACCGGAATCTGTCCTGAGACCCCGGCGAGAAAGGAGGTGAGAGGAGGGGACCGCGCAGCAGGCCGGGTGAGGGAGGAAATCGAGCAGGAGGGGCAGACGCCCCCACCCCCCCCGCGGGCAGCGACCCACCGAAGGGGATAAGAGCCGCTCGGGGGACCGGGCGGTCAAGCCCAAGGAGGCCGCGGGAGGCGGCGGCGGCCTGCCAGAGAGCTGCGGACGGGCCCCGAATTTGCCTGGTGGCGGCTCCCTGGGGCGTAGAGGCACGCATTGAGAGCATAGCGGAGAGGGGTGAGCAGAGAGCGGCCCCCGAAGGCACGTGACGGAGAGGGCCGGTCGAGACTCCCAATATCCCCCCCAGAGGCCACAGCAACGAGCATGGGAGGGGCAGCGGCAGCCGCGCAACAGGACTGCACCACCGATTGAGGGCCTGTGGGACAGCGGAAGCCCAGGAGGGGCACCGGGCACTGAAGAGACGCCTGAGGCAGGGCCCTGAATACAATGGGGAAGCCGAGAGGCAAGGTGGAGGGGGCGGCGACCTCTGATGCAGCGGAGGTCGACCCTGCTGAGCCCACGGACCTGCAGCGGCTGCAGGATCGCATCTTGGAGGCCATAACGGCCACGCGTGACACGCTACACAACGACATTGCACAGGTAGCGTCGGGGCTGGGCCTGCTCCGGGCGGACCACGACAAGCTGAAGAACAGGGTCAAGGACAATGAGACCACGCTAAAGGACCTGGCGCCCGCTCAGAAAGTGTTGGAGAGCAAACTCACGGATGCCCTAGACCGCATTCAAGCCCTGAAGAGGCGAGCAGAAGATGCGGAAAATAGGAGCCGGCGCAGCAATGTCCGGATAGTAGGCGTGCCGGAGACTGAGGGGGAGAAGGATATCTTGATAATTGGCTGAGGACAGTGGTAGCACCGGAGGGGCTGTCGCCATTCTTCACATTGGAGCGAGCACATAGGGTCCCGTCTGGACCTCCTAAGCCGGGGCTGCCGCCCAGACCGATCATAGCCAAGCTACTACATTACAAGGACAGAGACCTGCTCTTGCAAAAAGCCTGGGACGCTGGCCCATTTCAGATTGCGAACAGTAAGGTCACGCCCTTTCCTGATTTCACCTTTGAAACGCAAAAGCAACGCGCCTCCTTCCTGACGATTAAAAGGGAATTGCGCACCGAGGGCATATCCTACTCCTTGCTCTTCCCGGCCAGGCTCCGGATAGTGGTGGATGACAAGACGCTCTTCTTCAGTGCGGCAGCGGACGCTTGGGACTGGTGGGAAACATACAAAGCAGGGACGGATGGAGCCAAGGTCCAAGAGGAAAGGGAAAATGAACGGGAGCGCTGGTCAGCAGGCCTACGGAAATCTAAGAGGCTGCGGAAACGGAAGCCGGGGTCGCGCAAGCCGACGGCCTCCCAAACTGAAGCTGAACGGAAGGCCGCGTTGCTGGAGGTGGAGAAGCTGGCGCCGGCTGGGGGCCCCGGCTCCAAACAAGGCACGGACACGGATGTTTCGGCCTCAGGGTCGGAATCGGACCTATCTGGAATCCATCATGCCAAGGGCCCATTGGTGATGCCACAGACGTCGGAGGAGATCCTGAATGTCTGATTTGCACACTGCAGGCGAGGGGTAACGATTGGGGCACTGGACGGGGGCTCATGACCTGGCAGACATGAGGGCTGGGGAAGGTCACTGGGCTCACAGCCAGATCCATTCATGGGGGATTGGGGAAGGGGCGGGCGGCGTAGCTCCCTTCTGGCCAAGGCCGCACTCCATAGGCCCTTAAGGCACCCACGGCTACGGCCGTGTAGCAGCAACCTGGGTCAATCAGGTGCGGGAGTTTGGATGGGAGCTGATATCTTGCTATT
The DNA here is from genome assembly GCF_964263255.1 of Lissotriton vulgaris. Lineage (NCBI taxonomy): Eukaryota > Metazoa > Chordata > Amphibia > Caudata > Salamandridae > Lissotriton > Lissotriton vulgaris. Next base: position 1,806,765,900 of record NC_141685.1, on the reverse strand, counting down.
GGGGCCTGTTCTGGGGGGGAGGGGGGTGACACAGTTGGGGTTTGTTTGATCTCTTTACCACCATTGACCCTGGGTAAGCTGGGGGGTGGGCAGTTGGGAGGTTTGGTTTGTTTGGGGGGGGGGGGGGGGGGAGAAACCACCACCGACGAGGGGCTGGCACTGGAGGGAAGACATCGGTCTGACCAATGGGACAATGGCTAATGTGAACGTTTTGAACTGCATAACCTGGAACGTGAGGGGGCTACACACTATGCAGCGCAGACACAAAGTGCATGCCTTTTTATTGCGGAGGGGGGTGCATATTGCACTATTACAGGAAACGCATCTCACGAAGCAGCGCTGCAGAGGAGGTGGAGAGGCCAGCTCTTTCACACCTGGTATTCAGCCTATGCAGGGGAGTATTGATTTGGATCAGGGCAGGCACACCATTCCAACTCACACGCCAGCTGATAGACCAGGAGAGGAGGTATGTAGTGGTGGAGGGGAAGCTTAGGGGCAGAGACATTGTGCTGGCTAGTATATATGCCCCGAACATCGACCAACTGGCTTTCTTTGCGGAACTATCGGGGACACTGGCACACTCCCTAGCGGGCCCGATCCTACTGGGGGGGGGGGGACTTTAACTCCATAGCGGACGCTACCCTGGATCGATCCCACCCCCCACTGAAGGACTCCCCGGTACACCGACTGACTAGGGGTAGACGGGAGTGGCAGGAGAGTTGGGAACTGACGGACGTGTGGAGGGCGCAGCACCCGACTGACCGGGATTTCTCCTTTTTCTCTGGGCTCCACGACCTGCATGTCCAATTGGATGCGGTGCTGTGTTCTCGGAGTGTATTGCCGGCCGTTACTGGGTCGGAGTACCTATCGAGAACGATCTTGGACCACAACCCACTCTTGGTTCGGCTGGCCTGGGTGGCTGAGGCGCCCAGGGTGCCGACCTGGAAACTTAGACCAGAAACTCTGGAGGACCCCCTACTTGGTGCGGCCCTGGAGGAGGGGATGTCCCAGTACTTCGCGGAGAATGAGGGGTCGGCGGCCTCTAGAGCTACGGAATGGGATGCCTTTAAAGTAGTGATGAGGGGCCTCTGTATCACGAAGTACGTAGGCACGAGGAAGGTGTTGTTGGGCGATCTGGATAGGGCAGATGCCAGACTTAGGGAGGCAGAGAGGAGGCAGCCTGGCCGTCCGGATCTCCAGGAGGCGGTCGGCTCGGCTAGGGAGGCGGTGGCGGCCGAGGTGGAGAGGCTTCGCGCTTTTGACTATAGACGGTTCATGCTGCGATCCCACGTAGAAGGAGATAAATCAGGCACCCTACTAGCATGGCTCTCGAACCCCACTAAACGCTGCTCTCCCATACTACATAAACAGGATGAGGCTGGCCTCATGCGTTACACTCAATCAGACATAGTAGATGGTTTCCAGAAGTATTATGAGGGCCTATATAAAAGTGCCCCAGGTGACCGGGGGGGGGGGGGGGGGGGAGCGGCTGAGGCCTTTTTGGACGGCTTAACCCTGCCGCAGCTGGAGGAGGAGCAGGCGAAGGAGCTGGGGTCGGACATTGAACTGGGTGAGATTAGGAGGGCAGTGAAGAAAATGGCTTGCAATAAGTCGCCGGGGATAGACGGGCTGCCCATCGAATTCTATAGTAAGTATTTGGATATTTTAGCGCCGCGGCTCCAAATAGTTTACAAGGAGGCCAGGAAAGCTGGCCGCCTACCTCAGTCTATGCGTGAAGCAATAGTGGTGCCGCTCCTGAAACCGGGCAGGGAAGGCAGCAGCCCCGCGTCTTACCGGCCGCTCTCTATGCTCACCACCGACTATAAAATCTTGAGCCCCATTCTGGCGGCGAGGCTCTTGCCACACATGTCGGGACTGATACACGAAGACCAGAACGGGTTCATACCGGCCCGCAACACCACGATTAACATTAGGCGACTTCTCCGCCTCATGGATGGTCTGGGTGTGGAGGACGGGACGGCGCTGGTCCTTTCTGTCGACATCGAAAAAGCATTTGACAGTCTAGAGTGGGACTATCTATACACGGTTATGGAACGTTTCGGTCTAGGTGCCGGCTACATTCAGTGGACGCGGGTTCTTTACGCGGAGGCAGTGGCAAGAGTGAGAATCGGGACAACGGTATCCCACCGATATCCAGTGGAAAGGGGCACCCGACAGGGTTGCTCCCTGTCCCCACTTTTGTTTGCGCTAGCAATTGAGCACCTAGCGGCTGAAGCCCGAACGGGACGGCACTTCGCTGGGGTGCGAGCCAGGGATGGGCAGCAGTTCATCTCACTGTACGCCGACGACTTGCTGCTCTTCCTGAACAACGAGGTCGCGGAGTTAGAGGGTGCAGAAGCACTGCTAGAGCGGTTTGGAGCACTATCGGGGTTGGAGGTTAACTGGACCAAGACGAGCCTGTTTCCGCTGCGAGAGGGCACTGCTCGGCCGCACCACCGGCCGTCGATAGCCTGGGAACCCACCTGCATTAAATACCTTACCGCGACTGTTGTACTACTTCCGCACGCTCCCAGTATGGATACCTAGCTCCTTATTCCGGCAGCTCAGGTCCCAGATAACAGCGTTTCTTTGGGGAGCTGGACGATGCAGGGTGGCGCTGGCAACGCTTACCGCCCGAAAGACGAGGGGGGACTCGCGGTGCCGGACTACGAGCTTTACTATCTAGCTGCCCAACTACAGGTCTTCACGCAGGAGGTAACGCGAGTATACAGGGGCCCGGAAGACGGAAGGCTGAAGGGCACGCCCCGCCACATTTTGGCCTATATCACCCTACAACAGCGGATTGACGGTCGAGACTTGTCGCTAGAACAACGCACGTATCGTCAGTGCTGGAACCGAGCGCAGAAGCGGGCGGGAATTCGACGCCCGTACGCCCCCGAGATCCCGCTGGGCATGCGGACGGCGTTGCCGCATGGAGGCGACTGGTCGCACCTACAGCGATGGGAAGACGCGGGCGTGCAAGTTGTCGGAGACCTTTACGAAAATGGAACGCTACTCCAGTTCCAAGAACTGCTGGAACGCTTCGACCTTCCGAGGGGGGTGATATCTTCTCCACGCGGCGGTGAGTGGAGCAATCCAGACACACTGGGGAACAGGGCTGGCGGAACCCGAGACGGCTGCGGCATGCCAATACACTATGATGGCAGCGGGTACAATCAAGGCAGTGACGTGCCTTTACAATAGGTGATCTGGTGAAGAATTGGCTTGGTAGTTTAGTCTGCCCTGTTCCCATGTTGCACTGGGCCAGGGACAGACTGATTTGCATATAGCCAGGTTCTGAGCTGGGATGGGGCAGTGAGATAAATAACGGTGATGGATCAAGCCCTGATCTTTGGACTGGGTAAGAGTGGTCTGCTTAACTCAGACACTCTGTTCATCACCACCCCCTTTTCTAAATCGTTTTTGGCCACTATAGGTGTGGCAGGGTATACTCAGACATGAGTCCCTTTCTCACTGCTCCATCAGGATTCAAGCAAGCCGGGCCGAAGAAGGCTGAAATGCCAGAAACCGGTCCCCGGTAGCTTGTCTCCTTTCTGGTGAAGAATTGGCTTGGTAGTTTAGTCTGCCCTGTTCCCATGATGCACTGGGCCAGGGACAGACTGATTTGCATATAGCCAGGTTCTGAGCTGGGATGGGGCAGTGAGATAAATAACGGTGATGGATCAAGCCCTGATCTTTGGACTGGGTAAGAGTGGTCTGCTTAACTCAGACACTCTGTTCATCACCACCCCCTTTTCTAAATCGTTTTTGGCCACTATAAGTGTGGCAGGGTATACTCAGACATGAGTCCCTTTCTCACTGCTCCATCAGGATTCAAGCAAGCCGGGCCGAAGAAGGCTGAAATGCCAGAAACCGGTCCCCGGTAGCTTGTCTCCTTTCTGGTGAAGAATTGGCTTGGTAGTTTAGTCTGCCCTGTTCCCATGATGCACTGGGCCAGGGACAGACTGATTTGCATATAGCCAGGTTCTGAGCTGGGATGGGGCAGTGAGATAAATAACGGTGATGGATCAAGCCCTGATCTTTGGACTGGGTAAGAGTGGTCTGCTTAACTCAGACACTCTGTTCATCACCACCCCCTTTTCTAAATCGTTTTTGGCCACTATAGGTGTGGCAGGGTATACTCAGACATGAGTCCCTTTCTCACTGCTCCATCAGGATTCAAGCAAGCCGGGCCGAAGAAGGCTGAAATGGCAGAAACCGGTCCCCGGTAGCTTGTCTCCTTTCTGGTGAAGAATTGGCTTGGTAGTTTAGTCTGCCCTGTTCCCATGATGCACTGGGCCAGGGACAGACTGATTTGCATATAGCCAGGTTCTGAGCTGGGATGGGGCGGTGAGATAAATAACGGTGATGGATCAAGCCCTGATCTTTGGACTGGGTAAGAGTGGTCTGCTTAACTCAGACACTCTGTTCATTACCACCCCCCCACCCCCTTTTCTAAATCGTTTACAATAGGATGGTGCGTGAAAATCTCCCACCCCTTGCGTCGTTGAAGGCCAAGTGGGAAGCTGACCTAGGTAAAGATATCCCTGACATGACGTGGGCACAGCTCGTGCGTCGGGCCCGCAATAGTACGAGAAACGCTAGGTTTCAGATTATCCACTACTATATACTACATAGGGCATATATGACCCCGGGGAGGATTAAGAGGTACTTTGGAGCGGTGGAGGCGACATGCCCTCGCTGTCTGGAGGAGGGGGCTGAACTGGTGCACATGCTATGGGCCTGCCCGGCCCTTCGGGACTATTGGCAGGCTATAGGGGAGACTCTGAACGAGGTGACTGACAGAACCGTAGATTTCGGCCCGGCGGAGTGTATACTGCACTGGTTCCCTCACACCCCCAAAAACAAACTCACGAGCAAATTCATTGATATGGGGTTGATAGTGGCTAAGCGGGAGATAACCAGACACTGGAAGGCGAGGGCGGGCCCGACCCCTAGACGGTGGCTCAACGAATTCTTTAAATGGGCGACCTTCGACAGCACACACAGGTACCAGCTAGCGAGCAGGACTCCTAACCCGGGGGCGACTGAGGCAGCAACAGCGCGGGAGATGATGGTACAGGCCCTCAGAGATAGTGGGGAGGACGAGGAGGAAGAGACCCCCGGCGCGGGCAGGGAAGGTAGGATAAGCTGAACAACCGACAGATAATCATGGGCTATTGGAGACCAAGGAACATGCCCTTGATGGGCAGGAACGGACATTGCTGGAGGCCTTCGGGCAGGTGGTGGGGGGGAGGGGGGGGCAGGGGAGTTCTCTAGTTTGAGGGGGGAGGGGACGGGGTTATTTGCACCAGCTAGGTGAGGGATAAAAGTAGTCATGCACACACTTCTGCGGCACGGTACTCCTGCAACACTAGCATCTGGCATGGAGAGGCTGAGAACTTATTGCCGCCCAACCCCCAGGTTGTGGGCTTACAGGCTGTGTATGACGGGGCAAGAAATGATACGCAACGGCTCCCTGATTACTGCGATATATGTATGTGCTTTGGCCTGATCTATGTAGGACTACAATAAAAATTACTTTAAAAAAAAAAATCAATTTAACAAGTTTGATGCTGCATGCAGTAAGAGGGAGGATGAAGTGCCCACTGGCCTGTGCTGACAAAAAAGTAAGGAACTTGACACTGGCAGCCCCCTTTAGTTGGACTCGAGAAATGGCAAGCTGCAGCACTGATTAGGGATCTGTGTCCCTACAAGAGAAGCCCAGGACCATGTATTGCATTGCTTGACATACAGCTGCACCTGGACTTTCCTTCAGCATGGATCCAAGTACATACTCATGAACTCCTGAATGCAGAGACCTGACACTTTATGTAGCGCAGCCCTGAAAACTCCTATCACAAGCTCACTCTTTGAGCTCAAGTTTAAAGAGCATCTGCAGAAAAAAATTCAAGGACCAGACCCTCTAGGTAAATGTACTATTTTTAGGAGCTTTGCATATGCTGTTTGGTGCATATCTTAGGCAGTTGACATGCTGGTGCTATTTGAGTGGGGGCGATCATTTTCTTGTTGCCCTTACCTGCTGCCTGTCCCTCCTAACTGCTGCTGGGGGTGATTTAGCTCCGCCATAGGATTGGTGGAGCTCCACCAAACTGCCGCCATTTCCGAAGCCTGAGGGGACCGGGAACCACATTCCCCAGAGTGCCTAGGGGTCGCGGAAGCAAGCTGTCACAGTAAGCGCCTGGAGGCGCTTAAAACAACGAGGCGCCTACCACGGCGCAGGACGATCATTTTCTTGTTGCCCTTACCTGCTGCCTGTTCCTCCAACTGCTGCTGGGGGTGATTTAGCTCCGCCATAGGATTGGTGGAGCCCCGCCGAACTGCCGCCATTTCCGCCGCCTGAGGGGACCGGGAACCACATTCCTCAGAGTGCCTAGGGGTCGCGGAAGCAAACTGTCACAGTAAGCACCTGGAGGCGCTTAAAACAATGAGGAGCCTCCCGCGGGACGCGCTTGGGCGTGCCCGGGCCAAGGGCGGGCCCGTCCGCGCCCGTCATAGCCTGGCAGAGACTGGACTGGGCCACGTATCTGGCATTTGGACTCTGGTAGCTGGGCTATTAACACTTTGTTAAGCCTTGTGCACTAGAGAATTTGAATTTTACTTCCACCGTTATAAACATTTATGTTGGTTTGTTTATCATTCCCACTGTATTTTTGATTTTTTCCTGGGCTGAAAGGGAGGCACCACGAGTAAACGCAAAGGGCCAGCTGCCACCCTAGATGCACTTATTATTAGGGCAGAATCTCTGTTAAATCACGAAATTCAAATTGCTGAAAGGAGATTGTCCCTTGAACCAGCGCTTACACAAAAGGTGCTCACCTAGGCTCTCTGGTACACCTCACATCTCCCCATTGGTATCCCAAGATGCAGAGACGGTGGATGGACTGGCATTTAATACTTCTAACCGGTCCAATTCCACAGGGGTTGATGATATAACTAGTCCACCAATGGGTACGAGACGAAGGAACCAGAATTTGGCAATAATAAAAAACAGATGCTAAGGGTGTAAAAAAGAAAGCTTCAGCCCCTAGGAAGGCTAGGACTAGGGTAACCGTGGGTTTGGCACAAGGAGGGAAATTAAAATCTAATATGGAACCCACGAAAATTCTTACAAAGAGTGTATCAACTCAGACAGAGTCATTTAGCGAACATAATCATTCCCTTTATCCAGGGGACCTCGATATAATTATGAAGAGATCTTTAGACTCTGCCAAGGATGGCATGCTATCTGATTTAGTGGACCATATTAGCAAGATCTTAAAACTGCTTCAAGTAAAGTTGGATCTATTGGAAAATTTTATGGGACGACTGAGCTTGGGTAGCTATTCGTCTAGTGCCTGTATTCCAAGAGGAGGGGGGGGGGGGGGAGATCCAGCAAATCCCAGTATACAATCAGTGAGCAGATCTATTCCATTGGAACCAGTGATAATTATATGTCATGATCACGACAGGAAAGGACCTAGTTCACATGATAAGCCAAAAATAGACAACAGGGTAGTAACAATGAGGACAGAGGCAGAAGCTAGTAGCATGATAAATCAGGAAGCAGGAGGAAAAACACATTCGCACCCAGCATGTGATAGACGTGGGGGTCAGGTAGAAAAATCACTGGTATATAGCCCGAAAGGTACAGACTTAATCCCCAGTGAAGATGTTTTAAAGCTGCCACCTGCATCATGCCCTTATACGTTGATTGTAGCAGGTGTTCCGGTCCTTAGGAGGGGCCAGAAAGAGAACTGGACACATTTGAAAAATAAGGTGGTGAACTGGTTAGCAAAGTATAGGCATTTTAATTCAATGAGAGGAGCTGACATTCTGATGGTTCGTAGGGTAGGGTAGGTGGGAGAATCACGGAAGAATATAAGCGGGGATTGTGTGGTAGTGAATTTTAGGCAGCCACATATGATTAGGGCCATCTTGGCCACCAAAGAGGTGACTGACCTGGGGGAATACCAGCATTAGTGTTTTACCATTGGGCAATTTTTTTAGACCGACAGATAGCGGACATATTGGCAATGCAGACCCAAAGATAGCACTGACCAACTGTTTTGAAGCCTTATCAACTCTTGAGGAATTGGACTGACTCATAGAGTCTCTTTACCCAGGGCCGGAAGTACAAATAGGGCATAGGGAAGACGACTACTTAGAAGAAAGTTCTGCACCAGATTCACGAATAGCGGTGGAGCCTCAATCATATGGGCACAGTGAATCTAGAGGCAAAGTATTACCTCTGCCGACAGTAGAAGATCTGAGTGACCAATTAGATGTAAAAATTGATGGTGTTTTATCGCATACAATAGATAGTAGCGTCCAAACTACAAATATTGAGAACTTGGGGCGGAATTTTTCGTGTCCTAGGAACCTTGGAAGTCTACCTAACCAGTATGGTGTATCTTGGACTATTGCAGGTCTAAAGCGGAATATGTTGGATCCAATATGGAATGAATATATAGAGGCTAGCGATGTGATACTTCTGCAGGAGACCTGGCTCATAGACGTACCCAACAGATTTGGCTTTAAAACATTTGGGGTGGAGGCGAGACCCTCAGTTAGGGGAAGACCGTCGGGAGGGCTAGTGATATGGATTCGGGTCTCCTTAGAAATCACTATCTCATCCCTGGATGCATCATCTCCAGACATACTGGGCCTCAAATTGAAGGGTAAAGATGGCGGGCTGGTATACCTATTTAACATCTATAACAGACCCGGCCCCGCACATCAGGAGTCAGAAGTAATAAGCCAGTTGGACTCCACACTTGACTCACTGGGGCATAGTTTACAAAAAAAGGGGTGACCCGGTGTCCCTCAGAACCTGGGTATATAACAGTTCAACAAAAATTGGTTCTGTTGGGTAAGACAAGTTATTTGAACAATGCTCATAGATGCAAGTAAACACAAATCAGCTCTCTGATAAAAGGAATAGTGTTTCGTGAGATATCAATTGCTCAAAACACGGAGGAACGCAGTTATCTGTTCAAAAGTCTTTGTATTATACAAATTAATACAGGTTAGCTTCTTTGCAAAACTGAATGACTTCATTTGTAAATTAATTCATAAATACATAGCAAGACCGTGATAAACAATTTTGTGACTTTTTGTGAATGGGTGCTCAGTGAACAAGATAATATGTACAGTGCGGGAAATAAATCTATACAGATGTATATACAGGTAGGATTGGGGCTTGGTCAGATGATGGTTTGATCTCAACCAAGGATTCCTTTGGTTACTGTGGGAATCCTGGTGATTCTGAACCTATTGATTCGTCGACGTTTCGACCCTGGTGTGCCCCTGTAGGTGGTCACGGCGGGTCTTTCTCAAGACAGAGGGGAAGAGGAACGGTTTGACAATCAAAGCAATCCTTGGATTGATCTAGATTGGCCCAATGGCCTCTCGCATCTATCGCGTTTGTCTTGGAATCGAATATCACTCACTGGTGTCTGAAACCGCGGTTTGAGACACCAGTGAGTGATATTCGATTTTACCACGTTATAATTCGGCTTAAGAAAATAGGATTACCACACTATTGGGATGCACCCTCCGATTTGATTATGGCATGTAGTAAGGTTGTTAAGTTAGCCTTCTGGAATTATTTGAGCAGCATTCTGCAACATGACTCTAGTTTAGGACCCTTGACTACATCATTCCTCTTGCTTAAAGATATACCCCAATTTGAACCATTGATGGATGAGATATGCCCACAAATTGCCAAATCACTGTACCTGAAATATAGATATGGTGTTTTACAAACAAATGATAAGAAATCAAAATGGGCTATCAAACCTCTCTGCATTCCCTTAGAAATAAGGCACTGCAGAGAGGCAGAACGTCTATTGAAGTCTGATACACAAAAAACCACCAGATGTGAGGTATCTAGATTTCTCACCGGTGTGATGGTCATTAAAGCCAAAAAAAGGGGTTGAAATTGTGATATTTTCTATCTTTCTGCATTGATGACATAGGCTATTTTTTTAATAACTCTTTCAACTGTGTAACTTAGCAATGAATTTTGTCAAATATTTAATCATGTGGGTCAATTAGACAATTTTTTTTATTGTTAATTATTAGCCATGTGGTGGGTGTCTCAGATTTTATATATAAATTCCCACCCTAGATTTTATCTATTTAAGCATTTTAGAATAGTTATTGTATTATAATTTTCTGTTTTAATTGTAATATAGGACGAATTTTGGTAAATCGTGCTGTTATCCGCCCAGTACACCTTGACAATGAATGCTATCACTAATTCAGAATGGAAATTTGTTATATTGTATTTTATGTACTTTTATGGTCTAAAACAGGCCGAAATAAAGTTAAAATTGAGTGGTGTAAAGTAAATGTATAGGTATTGTGGCAATACTGCTGTTCATTCACTCGCTTTTAAAGTGCACATATAACCCTAAACATGCAGTTCACATTTCTCTGTGTTCAAGATTCCCTATGTTGTGTACATGCACGTTTTGTAGAAGAGAACACTAACTGCTTTAGTGTGACATTCTGCCTTCAGTGAAGATGGTGCTCACATCCGGTACAGCTCTGTGTCCCAATGGCATCAACACTTTGCACTCTTTGCAAACTGTTGTCTTTGCTTAACCCACACCTGCTACACTTCTGTGCTATTGGTCACCCTTTCAGGATGCATGACTGTAGTGCAGTTCCTATATTCCCAATAGGCTCTGCGCATTGGAATAATATAAACAGCAGTGTAGACGTAGGACTGAGGTCGACTAGGTCTCTACTGACTATATTAGACTTAATTAGTTTCGCCAGCTAGCTTAGAGGTCACTAGAAACTTTCTCGAATGTTCAGGAAAGAGTTAACTCTACGGATTAGACAAGAAGGGATTAGCTTCTGACAACCGTACAAACATGACAACTTTGCTCCCTCAGAATAGAGTGTATCTCTAGAGTTGTGTGAAAACAATAGGCAGCTATTTCACTCAGTCAATCGTGCATACTTAGTTTCACCAGAGGGCAGAGAAATAGAGAGACGGGCGTTTTCAATAAAAAGGTGTTATTTTATTGAGCAGTCTTCTTTCTCATGCAAGAGAAATGAATTGCCACAATTGCAATACTTATTATGAAGTAAAGTGCGTACAGTAAAAGTAGTATTATGAAATAATACTGTAAAAGCATAGATATGGTTTCTTAGCCATATGATACTTTAAAATAGATAAAATATATATACATACATAAAACCATTGACTAACGTACTCAACTGGTGCTTCTAACTACGCCTACCCCGATGTACCTGACCTAAGCCTAATACTTGGGAAGGAGTAAGTAAGTATCAGTTTAAGTTAAGTTAGTTAAGATTGTTTTTGCCAAGGATCTGAATCAAGAATTCTCTTTAAGGGTTTAGTCAGCTCCGTACCTTAGTAATAGAATGTGGGAGGTCTGGTATCTCTTTCTTCAGGACTCGATCTTCCAGCCACCCGCAAGGGTGACTCGGGAACACCGGAGCTGGATTTTCTCTGTGTGAGAAAAAGTAGCTTCTCCAGCGCGTCAAAGGGGTGGGGCGGCTTCCGTGGGCACTCGCATCAGCTGGGCTCTCGGGCAAGTAGATAGCCGCTCTGCTCCAAACCACCGTGTGTTTGCTTAAGGCAACTGTTGGTATTTTATACCTGAAAGGTGCCAGGTTTGACGTAAGGTTGGACATAAGACGTCACTAAGAACTAACAGTTCTTGCTGGACTCCAGGAGTTCTTGTTCAAATCAAAACAAAAGCAGGGGGGGAATTTCCCGGGCTGCTGGAGGCTTGGTTTGTTTAAAGAACGCGCTGTGCTTTCTAGGAGTCGATTGGAGTAGCCGTGCTGTGCTTTGGACTGCATGGGCTATTACTGAATATGGATATGATTCTTATGCCTTTGTTAGGATAATATTGATTATAACCGCACAAGGGCATGAATCGGGAATATCGAATTAGGGTCCTAGATAGAAATACAACACCCACTCCACGGATTAATGTCCATCATTATTAAAAAAACTAAGCAATAATAAACATGTAACAATGCATGTGTTTTTTCCAACCCACCCCAAAATACATATTTCGCATTTGAAATGGTATATGGTAAATACACGAAAATGAGTATTGGTACTGTACGCTTTTCAAGCAGTGTCATCATTCATTAAAATGCATATATATATTAGCTGAATGATTTGCGAAAATTACACATGAAATGGCTCTGAATATAGAAAAGGTTGAGACGATTCCATCACATATTTATACAAAATGCTGTATGTGCTAGAGGCTGAGGTAAAATATTGTCTCTAGTATCCTAAAAATAGAAGCTCTGATCTCTAAGAATAGTTCTACTTTACGGAGAGTACCATGTGCCAAAAAAGTAAATATTTTGGAAATGGAAAAAATAATTTCGCTTTCAGGGGAAAAAATAGTTCCAATTGTTTTCAGTAGCTCTGTTTATCAAAACTGAAGGCCAAATTCAAAGTTCAGGGAACGCTCTGTGATCATTGTTTTTTAAGAATTATTCTCGTTGACTGGGGAGAATAATCATATCAGACAGACTTGCAAAAAAATGGTCTACAACATCAGGTGAAAGTTCGACCAAGTTCGAAAATGCTGCGACTGTGCAGTTTGGAGCGTGATTGCCATCATCGATGTTTGGATCACCAATGCTCACAGAAGGTTGTACCTGTATGGTGCTGCTTTCCTCTCGTACCTAACCGCAACCTACTCGTAGTGGTGAAGTCTCAACGAATGCCGTCATCAGAATAGATAGCCGCTGGGGACAACACGATGCACGAGTCCTTACCGGACCTAGCAAAGTATCGATATCCTTTGGTACTGCGGATGGTAGTGTAAGACACGCATTCTTCTCCGCATAGCAAACATCGAAGCACAGGTAAGATGCAATCCTGCCAGATTGGTCTGAATGAAAGAAACCAGGTTGTACTTCGATCTCTTAGCCGGGCCAATCCGAGGACCTTAGTGATACGGTCTCGGTAACGTATTGCTAGGATCGTTTCTTCCATCGTTGCTAGAGTCTTGTCTGTGGATTGGCTTGCCATATCGGAGCAGAAGGAACAAAAATAAAATTCCTGCCACGAGTCCCAAGATTAAGGGTAGGCCGCCAAAGACCGAATGGGCAAAATTCGGGAAGATGCCCAGAACTGTTTCAAAGGGTGCTAACAGTCCCGGAAAAACTGTCTTAAAATACATGTGCGATGCCACTGGTATCAGACATGTTTAAGATTTGGCTTAACATTTCTGCGAAATGTGCGGGGCAATTTGTCGATAAAAGAGAATGTATCTCTGCCAATGTCCTTGCCATTTGCAAATCATACGTTTCTTTGGATGACGTTAGAGGCACAGTTGTCTGTAAAAGAATAGACTTCATTCTGCTTAAAGTATCAATTCGAATAGAAGAGATATTCAACGAAGGCCATAACGCAGCCCCCATATCTGGATTGCTGTGTGGATACAATACTTGCATACAGCAAACGACCCTGGAAGATACAGTCACGAGTTAAGCTTTCCCTGGCACCATCCCACAACAGCTGTGGTCACTTATTAAAATGTAACTCCCGTTATAAGCTGTTTAAAAAATGGCTCTACCTGTTTTGCAGGCGTGCCATGCAGGTGACATGAAAGGTTAAATGAAGACCCTTTGCAGGCTCCATGCAAGTTAATACCTTGACACAGAAGTGTACCGCTTAGTGATTTTTTACATTTGTTACCACTAAGGAATACATCCTTTTCCCTTCACTATAACATCTGTGTGTATAGGGTAAATCCCATATTGATTTGATGTATTCTTTACCCAACTTTTCATACTGGCCTGCAGGTATATTCTCTTGGCAGTATTTAAACTGGAAAGTTGTTATCGGAATTGAAATTGTTCCGTGTATTATCCATTCAATGACAGGTCTCTCTGACATTGTCAATGGTAATCTCTCAAGTTTTTCAATGCTCAGAATCATATAATCTGCTCCTTTTTGTGCCAAACTGATTTGTTTATCAGTAAGGTTAAAGATACCGAATAATGACGTTGTGTTGATTAAACGCCATGGTAAGTAGCCTGAACGCAGATTTTGCAACGTCCAACCAAGCTGTAATATAGAACGTAATTGAGACTGTCCATGTTGTAACATTAGTAAGTCCTGTTCTATTATATCAATAGCAGATGATACAATGCTGTCCAATGAATATATTCTGGAGGACAGAGTCGTTAACCCATTGTCCACTACAGAAGGTGATTTTTCCAAATTAATACAATCAATTTCTCGTATTGTTTCAATTTGCATTACTTTCCAAGCTTCGTTGTATGCAGCGTATATACCGGCCGCTATGAAACGTTTTGGACGCTGTTTAAGTGGTCCCATTATGAAATCACGCAAGTCAGCACCGTCTTTAAGTAAAGTCAAGTGTTGCTTAATTTCTGCCAGTGTGGATTTCTGTAGCCACTCAAGGCATAGTTTCCCTACACTGTATGTTGTAACTATCCCTGGATGTTGTCTCTGGGAGTATCTTGGGTCTGGCCTGGTCATTTTGAACCCCTGTCTTTTGTTCAGGAATCTATCTTGACAGTTATTTGTGTCTGTTGGCCATATCAACCACTTTTTCCAATCAGGAAGTGTTCTGTTTTGGTGAAAAATATGGGATATGTCTATCTCCACATCTGTAGTGCTATCACTATCAGTTATGGGTTTCGGAATAGACGGTGTATTTAAGTCTTTTATCTTAGCTAAGCCAAGAAGTTTGTTGAATTGTGTCATTCAAAAATATCATTTGTTCTGAGATCATGCAGGCCCTAAATAATGCTTCTAGGCCCTGTACTTGCCATTCTTTGGTACCCCAGATCATTTTTGTTTCAATGTTGTTTTTCCAAAATTCAAAACCAAATGTAGACATTTTGTCATAAAAATTTTCAGATAAATCTATTTAGTATTTGTCAACATTGTTTTCATTCCTGTCCTATTTAACATTTTAAAATAAAACGTTTTTGGATCACTGTTGTTAAACCCTGAGAAGTACTGGAATTTCTCATAAAATGTTTGCGAGCTGCCTTTTGGCGGTGTTGGACAGTGTTCACATTGGTTATAAGATAAAACATTTCTAGGCTGTGCCGTTTTATGCAAATAGTTATCACCAAAGTGGTTATAACAGTATAATTCTTCATAATTCGATGAACCCTGTAAGTAATCATGTTCAGTAAATTTGGCTGACATTACTAAATCTGACATCATATTATTAATGTTTTCAAAGTCCCAATCATCAGAGAAAGTACTTGGTGTCACAAAGTCACTTAATGAAACCTTGAACTGGTGTGGATATTTCAAGAGTTCAACCGGGCCAAAAATGTCATAATCAGTTCTGTCCCATGCTACCCCACAGGGTATTAGTTTGGCTGAGATGTTTACTGATGACAGTTCTCTTTTCTCGATGTGGGAGGATGTGTGAGGCTTTAGGACCAAGTTGATGTTCTGACTTGCTGTGTCCATTGTACTATATTTTCCATCAATGAATTTTCCCAAACATAGAACCATGATGAGCCAAAGCAGGAGAGTAAGTACACCTAACACAATCCAAAATTCAATCCATGGTGAAATCAGATATGTTTCTTTTAGTTCGAGAGAAAGTTCAATTATTTTGTCTTTGAAAGTTTTTGTTGCCGGCGTTTCTTCATGCTCACTTGCATCTTCTGAGAAGTCGAAGTTGACGAAGTAGCCAGATGCAGTTCTGTCAATTGTTGGGATTTTTTCCGGATTTTCATTTGCTTTTGCATTTTTTTTTGTTTCATTAGAATAGTCCGAGGCTACATCATTGTAGATTGGTGTTTCTTGACGAACTGTTGCAATTTGGGTTTCAAGAGGCACAAGTTCCATGGCATTATTGCATAGTCCTTTTTTATTCACTGCAGGTTTATCAAAATTGATTAGTCTCTCAGCATGAGCCTCTTGGATTGTAGCAAATTTCGGTATCCTGCTATTTCTTGGGAGTCCACTGGGCCTAGTACTTATTATTGGCCACATGATTGTGTTTTTACCAGGTCGATGGATACAACTCTGTTCTCCTTTTTACCAGCAAGGGGCGGTAGTACAACTGATCTCGTTCCGCTGATGGCTAAGACAGGTACAGCTTTTCTGTAAAAAGGCCCGAATTCCTTCTTCACCGCGATTTTCTCTCTGACCAGATCCCCAATCTTTGGAATCCAGACAGGTCTTGCTGGGACAGGTGGTTTTTTAGGCCGAGCTGAGGTGCGCATGCTTAGCATGCGTCTCGCTCGACAACTATTGTTTTCAGTTTCCTGGGAATCTGAGACAGCGTTCGGCCACGTGCTTCTGCTGTCTCAGATTTGTCCGTGTGAGCGCGCTTTCGTATCTGGCTGCTGGCAGCTTGCTGGAGACAGCCACACTCCTGCATGCACACACACACACACACTAGCCACACTCACGCATGCACACACAAACACGCAGGCACACACACACAACCCTCCCCCGCGCGCGCGCCGCGCCAAGTAGGCAGTAGTTACTTTATGAAATCGCCCAGGAAGACGGAGCTCGCCAATTCATTTTTTAATTAAAACAGTTTTGTTTTGCAGCGGTATATCACGCTTGGTCTGCATGGCGGGCGCACGCATTTCTATTTTTTGTTTCACAATGTTACACATTCCATTGGCCCCCGTACAATTCCCGGCCAGTCGGTGGACATACCTGTGGGCAATGGGGCTTCGCCTCTGCACGCCCGCTATGGTGTTTCTTGGTCTTGACTGTCGAAGTGGTGCTCCCAAAATGGGGTCTCTGATTCCGTGGACAGCCCGGCAGCAGCACTACACAGCAATGCGGTCTGCATCCTGTTCTGGGACCCAGGAACTACATTTCCCATGGGGCATAGTGGAAGTGACCGCGATTTGCCGAGGTCACATGGGAATCAACCCGGATGAGAAAGACCGGTTAAAGGAAGCCTCGGGCCAACACAAAGCTGCTGGTTATTCTCTTTTTGGGCACTCGTGTTTACAGCTCATTGGTGTGGGATGCCTTACATCCAGCTGCGAGTACTACTACTTATTTTAGGTAAATAAGCTTTGTGGTAAAGGATGTAGTTGCGCATATGTATGTGGCTGGTTTCCTTTGCATCTCACTTTACATGAGCGACAGAAAGACAGCCTTTACCAGAGCGTTGCAGAGACGGTGACCCGGGCGGCGTCAGGCTTTCACTAGGTGACAGGAAAAGATCATTTCGATTGACTCCACCGTCAAAGTCAAAGGGCGAGGGATAATCCTCCAGGTCAACCTCCCGGGAATCCATTACGAAAAACCCAGAATACATGGCCCAGTCAACGCGAAGGTAACCCGGTGCTGCATCCACTGTGCTCGGGCCCCCGTCTCTCCCTCTGCGCGCTTACCCTAGCCACCTCCATCCAACATGGGGCGCTCTAACACCTGCACAAACTGAGCAATGCTTTACTAGGTCCCGCGATAAAAGTCCATGCCTCCGCTCGGCGCAACCAAACCACGCTTAATAAATAACTTTCCTGCGACTGCCCCTCCAGAGAAAGTCAAGCTACACAGACAGTGCATTCATTTTTGTAAACCATCAACAGGCCGTGTGGTCTCGTGGCACCGCGGCGGCTCTCAGTGGAAACAGTCTGTCATAAAGGACGGAGGCACAGCTAAATGCACATTGGCTCCCCTGCCGGGGGAGCGTGTCCTCGGCAGAGCAGTACAAAGCACGCCCCGTCATTACACAGAAATATGTCAGATGATCGAGCAGCCCCAGGATATCCTTAAAGTTCTAGGATGCGGAGGAATTACGACACACTAATAACCGCCCGTGCTGCCATCAGTACAGCTCCCAGCAGAAGCACTTCGCCTAGATTGCAGCAGGATGCTGACCTCGCGGCAGCTTTACTCAGTCGTGTATCCATTTATTTGTTTGCTATTTTATACAACGCGGCTTTGACCCAGAGGCATTAGGGGCAGAGCTTTAAGTGGGATGAAAAAACTGAGGGGCTTCTGAAAGGGTCGTGGCCAACATAATTAAGGGAGTGGCTTAAAAACAAGTAATCTAAAAATCTGTGCTTAGCGTAGTGGGCCGCCCGACTTGTATTTTGCTGTTTCTGTCATTGCACCCAGTTATATGATATAACAAGTAACATCATACCTCCAACAAGTCAGGACTATTGGCTTGGTCAATGGTTGTTGGTTGCATAAGATAAATAAGCAGCAACTATGGCTTGTTAAATTACCCACGCTGCTGGCGTTATCCTTTCAATCCACTTTTTGCTGCTGTACTGTGCCTCACATTTTAGCAAATGAAGGCGTTATGTGGGGCTGTTAGGGCAGTACGATGGTAGATGTTATTGCAAGTTATTTCACTTTTCACCCCCTTTCAACCTATTGTAACCTCCTTCAGCACTGTGCACCCCTTCACACACTCGCACATAGTTGACCATCGCTGCGTGCTCTCTTCAGAGAGGCCAGGTATTGGATGGGCGTACATCAGCCGTGTGATGTGACTACAAGCCAGGTAATGTCCCCCAAGTGACTTGTGTTCACACTATCTTTCCGCAGCTTGCGCCTCTTTAGTCCCCCCCATGCACCCAAATGTGCTGCATTATACCGCATAATTTGGCCTTTTTAAAAAAAAAAGTTATACCCAACCTTGCCGCATACTATAACCCAAGCCATCGTTGCTGCTTATTTATCTTATGCAAAAAACAACCATTGACAAAGCCAATAGACCCGACTTATCTTATTGTCAGTATGCTACTACTCGTTGTATCATATCTGGATGCAATGACAGAAACAGCCAAAATACAAGTGGGGCAGCACACTAAGCTAAGCAGGATTTTTTTTTGCACGTTATTTAAGCCACTCCCTTTATTACATTACCCACGCTGCTGGTGTTATCCTTTCAATCCACTTTTTGCTGCTGTACTGTCCCTCACATTTTAGCAAATTAAGGCGATATGTGGGGCTGTTAGGGCAGGGGGATGGTAGGTGGTATAGCAATTTAATTCACCCTTCACTTCCTTTCAACACAGTGTCTATCTATCTATCTATCGCCCTCCCTCTATCTATGTATCTATCGCACTCACTCTATCTATCGCATCACCACAGCATCACTCAGCACTACCACAGTATCACTCAGGGGCACGACAACATCACTAAGCGCTACCACAGCATCACTGAATGCCACAGTTTCAGTCGTCGCCATCACAACATCACTCGTCGCCACCACAGCATCAATCTGTGCAACCATTCAACAACAACCGGTCCAAATATGTTCTCTCAATGTTTCAAGCTTTATTACAAATGTCACAAAAAGATTTTAATATTTCACTTCTGTTCTTGGAATTTCATCACAATAAATTACACTGAACATAATCTTCACGAATGTTATGTACAAAAGTTTAAGTTATTGCCATTATAAATTACAGTAACTTATTTAAGTATTAATTTTTTTTTTAATTAAAAGCCATTGTTATTGGTAATATCAATACATCCAAGTCACGTAAATACAACACATATTGCATTACAAATGCTATAGGTGTCACATTTGCGAAAGTTAAAACTATTGGTATTGTAAATGACAAAGCTATTAATTTCGCAATTTTCAAAACCAACACATAAATAAAAAATGTCATTTACAATACCAATAGCTCAAACTTTCCTAATGCGAGACCTATTGCATTGCAAATGCTGGTCTTCAGTGGTTGTCGGCTGTTGTTTCAATTTTATGTTACTCAGGCTTTTTCTTGTTTCATTTAAATCCTGCAAAACAGCCAAACGGTCTTTGATATCAAAGTATTTTTCTTCTACCACTGAAGTGTGACAGTCAAGATCCTGAATTAGCATTCTAGTACCGAACAATAGTTTGTATGGAGTGAGACCTTTTAGAGAATTTCTTGGCAGATTTTTTAAGACTACGTTGGACACTTGTTAAATGTTTGACCCACCCATCACCCGAACCGAATACCCTCGCAGTTATAGATTGCTTTATGTCCCGGTTTTTTCTTTCCACTGCCGCATTTCCCTCAGGATGAAAGGGAGAAGAGTACCGCAATGCAATGCCCATGCTGTTCATGGCCTCTGTGTAAGCTCGAGAGCTAAAACGCAGGACCCTGATCAGAATGTAGCATGCCAATTGCGTATATGCCGATAAAGACTCGCAAATCTTTTTATAACAGTTCTGGCGTCAGCCGAGTGCTGCTGGTCTACATATTCAAATTAATTTATTTTTCTTAATAATTATTGGGACGCATTTCTCAGGTTGGATTTCTGTATTATAGATAGCCTGAAGCTTTGTAACAAAGAAGTCCGGGCAATAGTCTGGTCCGGTTCACAGCTGCGATCTCTGTTGCAGTCTGGACAATCCCATTGCAAATTTGTAAATTTGCACGCTCATTCCCGGCCACCAGTACTCCGATTGTAATTCTACTAAAGATTTCAAGATCTGTTGGTGCCTCGGACCCAGTCCCATGTGCGCGCTTTCAATCAAGAAAACTCTCCGGTTCGTGTTTGGAATTACTCTATCCCCCACTCCAGGGATTTGAGCAAACGGAACGGAGTTTGCATCAATTATGTATGTATTTCGCCCCGGTCGCCATTGAACCGTTGAAGTTGCGAGACCCCGACATTGCTGAGGTACTGGCAGAAGCACCTTTAAAGGGGCCCGAAGTTTCTGGGGCAGTGGCCTGGCTTGGGAGACGTCGCTGGACACCATGCCTGGCGGCTTCCTCGTGGACTACTGGCGGAACTCATTTCCTCATCCTGAAGCGGTTGCTACTGTTTGGACTAGCTGCTTTTGGTGGACCACTGCCGCGCGATGGTTCTTCTTCTACCATTGCTGGCCACATAGCTATGTATCGGATGGACTTTGGTGGTCGTTTTTCCATTCTGTTGTGGTCCCTTTGTTCACTCCCTCCTTCCAGGA
The DNA here is from genome assembly GCF_964263255.1 of Lissotriton vulgaris. Classification (NCBI taxonomy): domain Eukaryota; kingdom Metazoa; phylum Chordata; class Amphibia; order Caudata; family Salamandridae; genus Lissotriton; species Lissotriton vulgaris. Next base: position 1,806,744,985 of record NC_141685.1, on the reverse strand, counting down.
TGTCTATCGTGCAGTTGGACTGTCTTTCTTGTATTGCTGGGATGCTGATGGACTGCCGGGGATATTGCACAATGGTATTGTATTGGTTGCGGGGTCGGGGTAAGGGCGGCCAGAGTAATATGTGCTGGTAGTTTTGGATATACTTGAATGGCCCTCCTCCGGTCTTATGTGAACTGTGTTCTTTCTTTCTTTTTCTTTTCCCTTTCCTTGTTCTAAATTTCGGGTTTAATGGCCGACAGGCACACTGCTAGGGGGGGGGGGGGGGGGGGGGGGGGGGGTTGGGGCCGTAGCCTCCGCATGCGTGCAGGGTGGGGGGTTGGGGGTTGGGGATTTCGTTTCGTTTCAGTTTCTATGAGCCTTTTTTTCTTTCCTTCTTGTTTCTCTTTTACTTTTTCTTCCTTTCGGGTTCGTAAGGCTCCTGGGTATAGAGTTGCTCCCTTTTTCCGCTGATGGTCCTGTGCCTTAGTGGGTTTGGATGTTCCATGTCCGTGGGTCGGGCAATGGCCGGTATGTCTTGTTGGACTGTGCTATCATCCTGATTAGTGTTATTGTGTGCTATTTGCTGATTATCATCCTCCGTTCTGTAGCCAACATGCTGGGTTCATTGCTTGTACTGTACTGTTGGTGGATTGTATGCGCCTGATCCTTCCTTTTTATAAAATTTAAAACTTAACCTCATTCCTCCTTTACCCGGCGGTCCCTTTTTTCATATGTCGGCCTCTGGACACTAGCTGCTTTTCGTTTTTGGGACTGCTGGGCTGAGCTATCCTTACTTTTTGTGCTCTCAATTGCTTTCGAGGCCGGCCTGCATGGTTGTGGGCCCGTATCTGTATACTTATGTTGCACAATAAAGGTTTCAAAAATAAAAAAATAAAAAAATTATGTATGTATTACTGATTGGATAGTTTAGAGGTAATGCTGCATAATTGCCTTTTAATGAGGCTTTTACCGCCAGCATGGTTTCCCCATCTGTGTGTTTTTCTGAACGCTTTTCAGTGGCTACGGAAGCCGGTTGAACCGCTTCCGCTGAGGCTGTGTAAGCCAATAAATTCCCTGCAACGTGAACGCCATCACGTTGATGACTCAGTGCGTGTATCACGTGAGTCTTCTGTAGTTCTTTCTTTAAAAGAACTACTTGTTCCCAAAGCGTTTTATGCTTTATTGTGGCACCTGTGTCATCTTTGTAACCGTTTTGCTCCATGTCTGCATGTCACTGTTGTAAGACTTGACGCAGAAATGCGAATCGCACACAATTAGTGTCGGGAATTCACGATCTGCATTTTCAAGCGCCATCTTTAAAGATCTTATTTCAGCTCGCTGAGCTGGACAGTTTCTGAGTGATTCAGTTTTGGTAATCATCGGTTTGAATTTACCAGAGCGCCAGCGACCTTTAACAATCGCGCACTCTGCTTTGTAAGATTTTTCCACTACATCGTAGTGTTGTGCAAATCTGTCCATGTAGATTACACATGTGTACTGTTCTAGAGGCAGAATTTCGATTGGCAGAGGATATTCTTGTTCGTATTCTAGATCATCTAGTTTCTTCAGTTTCGGGTCAAAATAGTATTTCACGTCTTCTGCAGCAAGAGAATTTTTCCATTGTATCCATTCCGGATCTAATGCCACAGCATTTAAATTGCGTGGGCTTGTTAATGCCTCAAGGGCTGATTCTGCAGTAAAAACAGTTATCCTTCTGCCTTGGGCTTGGGCTCTTTCTTTTGCTACAGCAGTTTGAACCGCTATCAGAATTTTTTCTGTAGAACTGGATTTCATTTCAGCTTTAGTGTACAAATGTGATTTGTAAGCTATAGGTACCGTTTCTCCCTAATTAGAGGTCAGGTATGTGAATCCGCATCTTCCTGGGATTACTCGGATTACAAGATTGCGTGTGTTTTCAGGAGTTTGTAATTTTGTTTTAGTTAACATGTCTGATTGTAGTGATCTTAAATTTTTGTGTGTTTCTGAGTCCAATTTATTGGTTTGAAATCAGGTCTTATTAATTCATAGAGAGGTTTAACTCTCTCTGCATAATTTAGTATGCATGTTCTTCTGAAATTCAGGAAACCTAGTATTGATTGTAAATTCTTCAGCGTTTTTGGTGCTTGGAGTACAGCACATTTTTCTAGGAAATTGTTTGCTAAGCTCTTGCCTTCACTTGATAATTCATATCCTAAAAATAGGACAGTTAGATGGGCAATTCGGGACTTTTTAAAGTTGAATTTGTAACCCTCTGAAGCGAACCCAAGTATTATGGTGTTCACTCTTTTTAAGTGAGTCTCCAGGTCATCATCTGTGAGATAGAGGTCATCGACATAGGATAATGCCTCATCGTCGTATATTTGTAGTAACTCTGTTACCCTTGCTGAGGATAATCCTGGGCTATTCTTGAATCCCTGTGGGAGTCGACAGAAGTGTTTTTGTGACCTCATTATTGAGAAAGCGGTCAAATACCTGCTTTCAGGTGCAATGTTTTGACAAAAGAATCCATTAGAGATATCTAATGTCGTTTTTATATTTTTTGCGCACAATGTTATTCATTAGTGCTGTACTGTGTGAGTTTTGTACTGCAAATGTTTTACCACAGGAGTTAAGGTGTCTGTAGTCCAAAACTAGACAATATGAATCATCTGGTTTGGAGACAGGAAACAAAGGATTGTTCATTTGTGAGGTGCATGTTTCAATCACCCCATGATATTCAAGATCTAAAATCTCCTTGACTTGCTTTTTAGCTTCTTGTTTAAGTGGGTTCTGCCTTTGTGCAGTGGGTTGATTTTTTAACTGGATTTTGTGGTGAGGTGAATCCTCATCCCATCCTACATGATTTTTATATAAATCTGGAGCTTGGGCTACTGCCCATTTTCTTGCAAGTGTATATTTTTTATGAATTGGTATATGATTAGAGAAGGCAGGCATAATTATTTCTTCGCCATGAGGGCACTCCCTGAAACTCTGGTGGCCAGTCTGTTTCAGTTAACAGGACGTCATAGCCTTTCGAAAGATTATCCCAAAAGAGACCCCTTACTTTCCTCGTCTTGTCCCCCTCTATACGTAATGTTATTTCGTATATTTTATGGGGTTTGCTAACCCTGGTATCTGCAGTTTCCACCTGAATGTATTCATTCGTGTCCACTGTCTCCAGATGATTCATCAGGATCTTGCGAGCTATGGTCACTTCTGCTGCACTGTCTAGCATTGTCTGGGCCCACTCTCCGTTTTTCAGCTGTGTCCTCAGAATCCTCGACATGTTTAATCTTAATACTTGCTACCTTCTTTCTGGGATATTGTGATTTATTACTTTGATGAGCAGGTTCCTTGTCTTTGGACTTGATGTGCTCTTCTCTGTGTTCTGACCGCCCTCTCCTTTCCGATTTCTGTGAGGAAGATCGAGAATGATTGAGTGAGAGGGACGTGTATCAATATCTTGATATCTATCAGGTTTACTCAATTTATCCCTATCTCTAAGGTTGTATCTTTTTTCAGAGGGCTCCCTTTGGGGAGACTTGTTTCCTCGGTCGGGAGATTTTTCTCTCGGTTGAGGAGACCTGCCTCTGGACTGGAATCGTTTGTCCCTGGGAGTGGACTGTTTATTACCCTCCCAGCTCCTTTTTGGAGTATTCAGATTATTTTTAATAAAGGTTTTTTCAGGATTTTCAGTTAGTTGGGGTTTTACCGGTTTCCCACCCAAACTATCTCTTCCTAGTTCTTCATAGGATTTTTCTATGATTCTGGCAAGTTCAAATGGTTGTTCTGCTATATCTGTCTCCTTCAATTTCTGGCGGATCGCCACAGATGCTGCTTCTCCTTTTATGTTGGCTAATAATATAGCCGAGACCTGCTTGAAATCTTTCAATAATTTCATACCCAGAGTTAAAGCAGGTTCTGGACCGTATTCATTTTGAATTTGTCTAAGTACATCTGGTATAACTGCCATAGACGGAACACCATGCGTTTTTGTGTATATTGAAGCAAAGACTGTGCCCCAAGTGTCACAGACTTCCACATGTGGTGCGATCCCCATTGGAAGACAGATAGTCAGAATTCTGTGTTTTTCAGTAGGAGTAGTATCTGGAAATACTGCCTCTATTTGAGTAATTTTCTGTGCCAACTAGAATGGAATTTGTTCCCGTTTTGTGGGTACTTAACCAAGACATGATTGTATGTTCTGTGGTGTAATTTTGTTTATGTTCCCCTGATGAGGGGTCGGCTGTGGAATCTTAATTATTGGTTGGACTGTTGAAGTCCGCATGACATATTGGACCAATTGTCTATGTATTTTAATTAATAGTTTTAGTTGAACTAAAAGTTCCTGGGCTTGCATTTGATCAATGTCTGGATGTGGTGTGTAGCTGGCTAGAACCGGCCACGTTGCTCCGGGTCTACCTAGTGGACTGTGCCTGGTGATGTGATTATTATGTTTTAGGGCGCCATTAAACCAGAGCAGGTGCTCTTGGTAAATTAGTGGGATTTCAACGTCCTCGAAAAAGAGTGTATATATCCGGAGGTTCCTCTATTTTGTAATAGTGGAATTCTTTTGTTATAGCGTTTGCTGCTGGAAAGTGTATCCATGAATAGAATACCTCTGTCTGCCGATATTCATGGGCCTCTACCACAAATAGGACTGTACCGCCACGTGATGTCAGTCCATTTTTATATAAGTTTAAGAGTTATAGTTCTCCTTACATTGTCCGGGATGCTGATTGCATCCGGGTCGTTATCATTAAACCCTGTAAGATCTGCACCCGGTTGATTCACATTTACTGCAACATCACCGGTTTCGTTGTTGTTGCCATGTTCTGACATTGTTTAATGAGAGTTTTTTGTAGAGCAAGTTTCAAGGAAACAAAGATTAGGTGCACAATATTTTTGGAACACTGTATTCTTCAACGTTGACTAAACCAAAAACTAATACATAGGAATCTCTTCCTACTAAGTTCCGGCGGATATTAACCTTTCACCCACTCCAGACATCTTTTGGAGTTTTTACAGAAAAAGGGTTGTGTGTGAAAAAGCACGACTGAGTTACTCTAGTGTCTTACGTTAGATTATCGCCTTACCAAACGTTGGGCACCATGTAGTGTAGTTCCTATATTCCCAATAGGCTCTGCACATTGGAATAAAATATAAACAGCAGTGTAGACGTAGGACTGAGGTCGACTAGGTCTCTACTGACTATATTAGACTTAATTAGTTTCGCCAGCTAGCTCAGAGGTCACTAGAAACTTTCTCGAATGTTCAGGAAAGAGTTAACTCTCCGGATTAGACAAGAAGGGATTAGCTTCTGACAACCGTACAAACATGACAACTTGGCTCCCTCAGAATAGAGTGTATCTCTAGAGTCGTGTGAAAACAATAGGCAGCTATTTCACTCAGTCAATCGTGCATACTTAGTTTCACCAGAGTGCAGAGAAATAGAGAGACGGGCGTTTTCAATAAAAAGGTGTTATTTTATTGAGCAGTCTTCTTTCTCATGCAAGAGAAATGAATTGCCACAGTTGCAATAATCATTATGAAGTAAAGTGCGTACAGTAAAAGTAGTATTATGAAATACTGTAAAAGCATAGATATGGTTTCTTAGCCATATGATACTTTAAAATAGATAAAATATATATACATACATAAAACCATTGACTAACGTACTCAACTGGTGCTTCTAACTATGCCTACCCCGATGTACCTGACCTAAGCCTAATACTTGGGAAGGAGTAAGTAAGTAGCAGTTTAAGTTAAGTTTGTTAAGATTGTTTTTGCCAAGAATCTGAATCAAGAAGTCAGCTCCGTACCTTAGTAATAGAATGTGGGAGGTCTGGTATCTCTTTCTTCAGGACTCGATCTCCCAGCAACCTGCAAGGGTGACTCGGGAACACCGGAGCTGGATTTTCTCGGCGTGAGAAAATGTAGCTTCTCCAGCGCTTAAAAGGGGAGGGGCGGCTTCCGTGGGCTCTCGCATCAGCTGGGCTCTCGGGCAAGTAGATAGCCGCTCTGCTCCAAACCACTGTGTGTTTGCTTAAGGCAACTGTTGGTATTTTATACCTGAAAGGTGCCGGGTTTGACGTAAGGTTAGACATAAGACGTCACTAAGAACTAACAGTTCTTGCTGGACTCCAGGAGTTCTTGTTCAAATCAAAACAAAAGCAGGGGGGGAATTTCCCGGGCGGCTGGAGGCTTGTTTTGTTTAAAGAACGCGTTGTGCTTTCTAGGAGTCGATGGGAGTAGCCATGCTGTGCTTTGGACTGTATGGGCTATTACTGAATTTGGATATGATTCTTATGCCTTTGTAAGGATATTATTGATTATAACTGCACAAGGGCATGGATCGGGAATATCGAATTAGGGTCCTAGATAGAAATACAACATGACTAGGCACTGCCCATTGAGAACGAGCATGCTTTTCACAAGAAATGTCCTACAGGCTTTGATATGGTCAAAAATACATTTGATGTTATCTCACATTCGCATTTCTGTGGCGTTCACACTCACGTAACTTGGGGTGCTGTTTGGCAGCTTGTGGGCTTCAGGACCCACTGCCAAGTGCAGGTTATGATATAAACCTACTCAAATATCAAGAGTGTAGGAGTGTCCGCTGTTAGCAGCTGTCCTGTTCCTGTAACATGGCGATTAAAAACATTGCAAATGAGGGAGGCTTAGAGGCCAGGACACTGAGGTGATATGTAGCTCTCACGCCACCCATGTACCAGCCTGAGCCACACTAGGATTCAACTGACTTTAAAATTGGTGACACTGAGGACAGCAGGCTCATAGTCAACTTAATCATGGCATGCTTAAAAACGTTAATACTTCCTCCTTCGCGGGTGAACTATTTTCTGGCCTGTTGTGGTTTAATAATCAATATCGGTCAAGCATATTTTCCTAGCACCATCATTTCAGCACTGCTAATAGCCAGGGTTTGGATGGACTTTTGAACTGTTTTACATCAGACCTCTAAAAACCATAAATATGATACGAGGTCTAGTGACTTGAATAATTTACTTGACTTAACTGTAATGTACTTGAACCATACATAAACTGGTCTCAAATTCTGCGATCCTAGGCAAATATTTTATTATACAGAGTTGCCTTTATCTTCATTATCATATATGAGAGCACTTTAAATATGTGAGATCAACATTTCCGCAGTACAGAAAAGTCGTTTGATTTCATTTTGTTCCATGTACAATAAGCATCTAGCCCAAAAATAGGATACATATGACCAGACTGCCTCTTAGTTTACTAATAGCATTGTCATCAGATGCTGGTGTAGGAATGTTTCTCAGCCACGTTTAAAAACTAGTTTTTAATAAATATATTACTAAGCATGATGCGATAGCTCATTTGCAGAGAGCACATTTTCCATTGAAACTTCCACAGACTTTCCTACTAACATTCAGTTGACTGATAAAACTATTTGGCGTACAAGACAATAATTTGTGGAAAACTGGGTTTCAGAAAAAATATTTATCATTTGCACATCACTAAGAAAAGTGCTCTGATTTGTTTTCAAACTATCAAAATCTTTGTTTCCATCGCACAGAAATAAAAAACAAATGTGATTTCCGAACTAGTGAAATATATTTTGAAATATTTGAACAGTTCATTTACAAGCTATTTAAATGGTGTGTGTTAGTAAAATAACCTGGCATCTTTCAACTTTTCATTTCACACTTACAAAATCCTCTAACTTTGCAGTGAGAGAAAGAAAAGTAAACACCAGCCTCCAGTATAACCTCTTCAGTGCTCATGACGGCCCCCGGCACGGTGGGTGTGTGCACACGACGGCCGAGGGCTGAGCCGAGCCCAAGATTGGAATATCCCAGCAAAGCTGCGGAATTCGCGCTGAAGCGGATAAAATAAGCAGCAAATTGTAAGAAGACATAAGCTGACATTTGGCCTCTGTCTTTGAAACGTAGGTCAAATGTAACAAGATAAACAAGATTTAAAGGCATATTTATTACTCATTCATTTTCTGAATGAAGAGAACATCCATTCTTTCTTGGTCAGCATACCAGAACGGTCCGGTAGGCCATCAAAATTGCTAGCTTTGATAAAATCTCACTCGCCATAGCAAGTCGGATGAGTAGATATCCTGTACATTTAATTAAAGTTTTGTGTATCCCTCCTCTTCACTATTTTGGGTTCCCAAGCTACTCTCCAGACACAGTATTGGTGTGAATTGATGTTTTTCACAGCAGGTAAGACTAGGGCTGACTCCAAGCAGAAGTAGAGGCACCATGAAAAACATGTGTGAGATCTCAGCACCTGGCTGTCATCAGCTTTCTTGTTGCAGCAGTCAGGGAAAGGCAAAAGGGCAGACATGGCCTAGAAACGCCATCATCTTGAACAACAGAAACTGCAATCCCACCGTACACTGATATAATCCACCAAATGGCAATACTCAGGAGGAATGGACTAATGGCCCTTGCAAAAAAATATCCTCATAGAAATGTCCAAAAGAAGCCCCGTCTCCATCTTCGACACTTCAATGTCTGTGTTTCCACCCTCCAGTCACAGCAATACAAGCAATATACTGCAACTGACTCTGGAAGCTAGCCTCACCTTCCACCTTGTCCCTGATTAAACCAAGGGTATCCAAAATGTATCTCACTGGCCTCACTGGCTTCAGTGCAGAAAATCACAGACACAGTCCTACTACACACAGTGTCCTACTAAAATAATATTGTTTCTTTCTACAGTTTTAAAGCCACAGATTACTTGATCGAATAACATCCGACTATTGCCACCTTTTCAAATGACTCTTCTTACAATACATCCTCAGCATACCCCTTTTTGTAGAGTAAAGCCTACTCTAAAACACCTGCACGTTTCCCTTAGTCTCTATTGTTATTGTATTTCTTTAAAATACCCTCACCAAATGTCATATTTAACAACCTCTCCTTTGCAACCATACCAGTGTAATATAATAATACCTTGCCTCCTCTAGCCTGTTTATGCCTGCAATCATTTGAATGAACTCACACAGTGCCTGCTAACGAGTACATCTAACCTTATTAATTTAATTTACCAAAGATGAACTGGAAACATTTTATGGAAGGCTCTACATAGGAACACAAGACGAATCCCCAAAAACAACATTAACAAATAAACACTTGACTAACCACTAACTTCAGGTTCCAGAGCAGCATATTGCCTGTCATAAAGTGCTTAAACAACCCGTCAAGGGTGGTAAGCACTAAATAAATGCACTTATAGGACTACGCAATACAAACACTTTGGAAGAAGTGACATTTTTTCAGATTCTACAACTTTATTCTTAATATGTAAAACACAAGTTACCATTTTGAGCACTGTGATTCCAATACATTTAGATCTTAAATTAGAAATTAGAATTGTGCTTAAATTGTTTCTTAAAGGTTATGCTTACGTAAAGAGGTGTACTTTAGGCTACTACTAGTCCACATTGGGCCTATCATTGAAGAGCTCAGCACTTAGCATTAGGGTGGTCAACCACTCTGCATTTTTGCAGGTTTGTCCTGCAATCTTGCCGCTTGCACAGAGGCACTGAGTGATGCCCATTGTCCTGCATTTTAGTTACTTGCCACTTTTATTCGCACTCGTTCAGCCCATTATGAACTTTGAAAGAGCTCACTATTAGCGTCTATAAGGGAGAACCTGCAACACAGGATATGTACAATGCTGCTTTTAGTGCACATTCATATATTAAGATGCAAATCCAGCCATCTGCACATAAACAGCCCTGAATATGTTAATGAATAACATACCAAGTACCTGTCCTACGGGTACTCCTTTGGTGTTTATTTATTTCATTAAGCATGTTTGACAGTGCTGAGATTTTGTCAAGCAAGGGAACAGAAGCACATGAAGAGTATAATTTGCCCAGGATCAAACAGTTTGTTAAAGTAGTAGACCTGAGACTGCAGAACACTGCTACTTGATGCAAAGGGTATACATTTACCACCATATTATATTCTGGGGAATCTGTCATGAGAAGGGGCGCTTCTCCACACTGCCAGGTACTACTGAGTCCACTTTTTAATCAAAGCTTTTACATGAATTCTAAATACTCACAATCTATTGCCAAAAAAAGGAACAGAAGAATAAGTTCAAAAAGTAATATATACCAAAGGTACCAGAGGGTCTAAGGTAAGTATGCCCACATACAAGAAACCAAACCAGGACTCACCCTTACAACCAAGTAGTGACACAGAGAGCTCTCCGTGGATGAGGACAAGTACCCATCAGTCACCATTCGGATCCGCCCTTCATCATTTGGGGATTTTGTCCGTACCACCCGTCAGAGGTTTATCGGTGCTCTCTTAGGAGGTCAACCCGGTGGTAGGGGGTAGCCTCACTAAAATAAGAGGACGACAGTGTGGTATACCACTTGATGTAAGTAAGTGGTAAATGAAATGGGACTGGGGTGTGTAGTGCAAAAGAGAAAGTGAAGGAACAAAAAAACCAAAGGGAGTGGATTTAAAATTGGTTAGGGCTAAGCACCCAACAATGATTTTATTCCAATTGTGCTTACCGTACCAATGTTAAAAGCAATATGCCTGCTCACTGACCAATGATGTGGACAGCCTCAGGGCAGTGTGGTCGACTAGTTTCAGCAATTTGGCGACTTGTTATGTCAATTGCTTTCTTCAGGACCGAAAATATCAAAAAAAGCTACTACACCATGTGAAAGAAAGTGAGTAAAAGAAAGTAACACCCTAAAGAACACACAACAAGTGCAAACAGTCACCTGGATGTTCTGGGTGTCCTTACAGTCTGTACACACTATAGGATGTGGATGAGAGAAAATGGTTTACAAGTAATAGAGGGCCAAATAGTCTAACCATAAATATATGTTTTAGACTGCAACATTACAGTATATTGTCAATAAGCACTACCTTAGTGCAAACTAAGTACAAACACATTTGGAAAAAAGTTTTAAATGCCAAAGGTAGATAAACTCTTACCTAGACGTGTAAGGTAAGAGGGCCTCACCCCACCTGGCTGTGGCTCAGGGGAAGAATGAAGCACCGCTCTAGGAAACATGTAGAACACACATTAATACATCACTTGCACGAAGTAGAAACATAGACAAAGTCGCCCCTCAGTTTTTTTGGCAAACAGAGCACGGTCAGCTAGACCAGTAGCAGTGATAAGATGGTAAAAGAGCACTGCAGTTCAAAAAGTGACTGCCCAAGAGCACACAATTTGACCAAATATGAGTCCGGGATTACTACCATGTTTCCTTGTTCTACGTGTCCAACAGGCCACAACTGGGAGGGCAGTAATTCTGATTGCACGACCAAGAATCCGCCCTTCTCTGAGAAAAGTCTATGTGTTGTGGGCCCCACCCAACTTAGAATAGTGTTTATTTTCCGCATATGTAGGTGAAATGGTAAAGCTGAGATTAGACCACAAATCCTGTTTTCATGCACGAAAATACAGTGCTATTGGAAGAAGATTAAATGTATGAAACGGATATCAGGAGTAGGGTTTAAAAACTGAGCTAAGTGGTTCGTGCTTAACATATCCGATTAGGAAAAGCACCAAAATTGTTGAAGCAGTGAGTGGCCTTGAGCTTAGTTGTGGCAAAGTAAAACATTGCAAAATAGGTGCCAATCCTAAATGACTGGATGATAGATACGGACTGGTGTATGCTTGGAGAAAAAAGGTGGTGCATTAGGGGAGAGGAGAACATAAGAAGTTTGTGAAAATATGTAATGCATGGAGAGCATCCTGTGAGGTTTATTAATTTGCATATGGAGACACAATGCAAATTAATAAACCTAAGCACTGCCACATCCATTCTTGAGCGGTGGGTGGAAGAAAATGTATTGAAGTCGCACTGTATTCTGCAGACAGGTTGAATACTAGAAGGTATCGGAAGTTGGTGATGAACTATTAGTTGTATTGTCTATTTATCAAAAATAATTAAAAATATTTAAAAGAAATAGAGATTAAAGTCAAATATCTTAGTTATAGGGAAAATTATCCACTGGACCAGACCTTGTGATGGTATGTGGTTACTAGCAACATGTGCAGTAGATACTGCTATTTACCATTGTTGTTATAACGCTTAAGACTATTTCATTCCATTTGGATACTAGGGAGGTTAATTTTCTAAAAGTTACTCTCAAAAGCTGCAATAGCGAGCAGTTAAGGCTTGCGCCAGAAGCTGGTAACGGGTTAGACCTCCAATGCAGTATAAATAGTAATCATAGTCGATACGTTTGCTCTTCGGCCGAGTTATAGCTTTTAAGATGTAAAGGGAGGCTTTCAAAATGAAACCACAAAAATGCGCTAAGGGAATTCAACCCCCGCCCCCACTGCCTAACAAAAATATTCTGATGTCTTCGCAAGTGTAAAACGTCCTGCAAAGTAACAAGGGCAACACTGTGCGCTGAAATGATTGTTTCTAAGGAAATACGGTATTTGAATTCTCCAGAAGACTGCTGCACAAAATAATTCCTATAGCTTGCGGTGAGTTTTCCTATAGATAGAGCACGTCTCTGAACCTTAAAGTGCGGGTTCAAAAAGATAGCACCAGTCTGCCCCTGCTGACACCATGCAGCACTGTCAAATTACCCAGTTCATTGCGTGAGTGGGTAATCCATTCCAGATTTTTTTTGATGGATGTTGGGATTTGTAGTCCTGTTTGAGGCATTATCAGACCAGGACAATAAGTCCCAAATTCAAAGACGATTCCCGGACTTGATATTCTCACGCTTTCAAATGGGAAACTTGAGAGCTCTGATAGTGGCGATCGTCTTCAACATATTATGCCACCGATTTCAATGATCTGCCGGTTGCACTGCGGTGACTTTCATGCAACTGATACCTGCAGTCTAGCGTTTCGGTAAGCACTGTTTATCTGTTGCTTCCTCCGCGCATGAGTAATAACTCTCACTCCCTACGTTTAACTGGGATCTAGCCCTCTCCTACCTTAAATGTATTCTCGCTCTTGTGATGGGAAGATTTGCTCTTCATGTTGGTGCTGTGGGCCGATTCGTCGTAGCTGGGAATCCAGTTCAATGATGCGTTAAAACTATATGTAAACCGGTATAAAATCAGGATTAACAAATATCAAAACACACGCTGCACACATATGGGAGCCGCCATATGCACCGATGCATGCCGGGAAAACAGAGAACTCTACACCCAAAGCGGAAGAGAAGCTACTCGAGCGGCCATCTTAAAGCTTTTCGTTTCATGAATTAAATTAAATACGAAAACAGAGGTTTAAGCATAGTTTCATTATAATTGCCAGTAATCCAGAATAAGTATACCAATATCATGAGTTATTTAAATTGGTAACTAGCATTTAAAATAATGCTATAGCTTCCTTTAAATATACAAAAAGATTAAATATAATCATTTTGTTTTTTTAAAATACTTCAATAACTGTGAGATCTAGAGATATTTGGTTTTGTTGACAGTAAACATAGAGACCTTTTTGCGTTTTTATAGTTAAAGGTCATTCCTTGCTAGTCGATTTATTTTGTAATACAAACTTGGAGAGGAAGAACGGGAATAGTCATGCAGCTCATGCCCTACACGCATATGTAATGTTTTTTTTAATGCTATTTTATATAGCGCGAACTTTAATCGAAAGTGTCAGCAGGGCCGGCTCTAGGCATGTGCAAACTGTGCACCTGCACAGGGCCACCAAACCCCAGGGGCCACCACGCCAATATATATCCTTAATATATTAATCCTCTGAGGATGGATACATATTTGCGTGGTGGCCCCTGGCAGGGATTTGGCGGCCTCCGGTTCTGTTCCACTACTAAACACCCTGACCCCCTCCCCTCTTTACTGGCCTGCGCGCTCCACCCCGCCCGGACCACCTCTTCCGGGCCCCCTACCTGCGCTCCTTGCCCAGGGCCACCATGAGCCTAGAGCCGGCCCTGGTGTCAGAGCGCTTTACATAAGAACCAGTTGCAAAACATAAGGATTTAGGATTACATGCGTTACATAAAAGATACAAACAGAAACAATTAATAGCTTTGTCATTTACAATGCCAAAAGTTTTAACTTTCGCAAACGTGACACCTATAGCATTTGTAAAGCAATATGTGTTGTATTTACATGACATAGATGTATTAATATTACAAATAACAATGGCTGTTTATTTTTTTTAATAGTTAATACTTAAATACAAGTTATTGTAATTTATAATGGCAATAGCTTAAACTTTTGAAAATAACTTTTTGGAAGACTATGTTCAGTATATTTTATTGTGATGAAAATCCAAGAACAGCAGTGAAATATTAACATCTTTTTGTGACATTTGTAATGAAGCTTGAAACATTGAGAGAACATATTAGAACCAGTAGTTGTTGAATGATTACACAGAGTGATGCTGTGGCGTTCAGTGGTGCTGAGTGATGCTGTGGCCTTCAGTGGTGCTGAGTGATGCTGTAGCGTTGAGTGGTGCTGAGTGATGCTGTGGCGTTGAGTAATACTGTGGCATTCAGTGATGCTGTCGCGTTGAGTAATGCTGTGACGTTGAGTGATGCTGTGACGTTGACTGTGCATGGAGATAGGCAAGCGTGATGGATCTGCATTCTGCACAAAACAAAAAAGTTGCCCTGTTTTGAGTTTGGCATGCCTTATGTTTTTTGCAGAACTGACATACTCGGTAACATCTACAACAGGTTAATATTCTATATATAATACATCATGCCAGTGCCGGCTCCTAGAGGGAGTTCTGCGGGGTGGGGAGGGTCTGGGTGGGGGGTAGTAAACTAAGGCATACGGCAGAACAGAGTTAAGTAACCAAATAAATAAATAAAATGAATTACATTGCACGCACTGCATTGCAAATTATGTTGCTTTGATGTTGTCAATAATATATAGAACATGTCTTGAGTAATGTAATATGTGAGGTCATAAGCACTGCATTTCAAGGGCATGAGTTATAGATACTTTTTTTAATATAACTGGTGAATTTAAGTGTTTTTTAATCTGAAATATTATGGTTTAAACTGCCATTTTCACCCGACTATGTCACTTTAGACTTTGTTTTTTCTGTGAATTTTTAATGTTTTTTTCTACTGCAAAGTAAGATAATGTTACCATACCTTACTACACCATAATTGTATATTTTTTCAGTTAATGTTCTGTTGTTTTAGTATTTAAACATAAAGTAGGATTCTATTTATGTACTTAACTATGCCAATCTCTTTTGGTGTCCTCAGGGATTTCATCAATGATGTAATTGAACATGTCATGAGTGATGTACATGTGAGGTCATAAGCAGTGCAAGGTGGGGTGTAGTTACATCAAGTGCTTCAAACTACAACTGGTGGATTTCAGTGTTTTCTTTCAGTTTAAAATTGTATTTTTAATTAGAATTTTCATTTAACTATAGTGTCACTTTGTCCTTTGGTTTCAGTGATATGTGTGTGTGTGTGTGTGTGTATATATATATATATATATATATATATATATATCTTCTTTACATGTCTTTTTCAAGGTAAAAAAGAAGGATGGGCTTCATTCTTGTGTGGGCGAAACATGTAAAATATAGAATGTGGCCTACTAGGGCGGTCGACCTCGGAGCTGGGGAACCAGGTTTTGAGGGTCGGCAGGGACGCTCAACATTCAGTGATTCTGAGCAAAACACTTGGGGGCATATAAACAAGGCACGGCGATAAAATTATCGCTGCTTTAGCATCCGTTTTCGGGTGAAAAGCAGAGATCGTTTTATCGGATGATCAGCAAGGTCACGCTATCGCGTGAATCCATGCCTCAGCGCCTGTTTCCTAACCGCCCAGCTTTGCATCTCTAATGATATGCAAAGTGGGCGTTCCTGAACGAAATAACATGGGAAATGTAACTAACTGACATTTCCCCTATCAACAATCTGCACGCTAACCTGCACAGCGATTAGGAAAATAGCGCTAACCGTGCTTATCGCTACTTTCCTAACGCCTGCTTTCAATCTAACTTAGCCATTATATCCTATGGAAGGTGGATATTATGGTTAAGTCTGCCCTGCCCTATCATCAAGCTATCACCTATGGCTGTGCAATTATCGCTGGATTTCCAGCGATACTCGCACATTTAGCAGCTATCGCTTGGATTTTTATCGATTTAGAGATATGAGTCGCTGATAGCGCGCTATCTCAGCGATAAAATCCAGCGATAGCCGGCGATAATTATCCTCGCGCTATGCGGGCTTAGCGATAATTATCGCCGGCTTTGCTGATGTGCCCCTAATCTCTCCATGCCTAACATATTTGAATATGTCTGTCTGTAATGTAACTAGTGCTCATGTAAAGTGCTGTGATACCTTCGGGTTGAGTTTGCGCTAAATAAAATTCTGCAAAAAATACAAAATTGAACAATAACAGCACCCACCTGCCTGACACTAGCACAGAGATTGTATAACCCCTACTCCCTGCACACTGACCCACTAATATTTATATATTTACTTTCAACCCGGCGAGAAAAAAAAAGGGGGCACGAACTCCACTTGCTGTAGTGCACTTTCCTTTATTTAACTCCTAAGGTTATTTGTACACTTTAGAAATCAAGTACAATGTAACATAACACAACACAATGGTGTTTGAACATTCCTCCACTGTTCCATAATTGCAGTTACCCATTACTCAGTTGTATGCAACTTTGAATATTTAAAATAGAGAGACACTTCCTTTAGAGATATGCTTAAGAAATACGCTGCTGAATGCCTTTATCATAATCTAGGCTTATTTGAAGACACATGGATGTTTAGATTTGGCATTAGAGAATTGGATTTTGCCCACAAAGCTATTGTTGTTAGGAACTAATTAATAAAGCTCTTTCTAATCCAAGGGCACATTAATTGAAAATATACCATTCTTCTATAGTACACAAAAACTAGAGGTTATTGAATAAGAACTGTAGAATTTCAAATTGGCTGGTTAGAGAAATGTAAAAATTGGGCATAAAAAGTAGCCTTGTGATATGGGACTAGCAAGAGACTGGAAAGGATGTTATCTTGGCTTATAAAATCAGAGGATGGAATCAAGATATTCCTTGCATTTGAGAGATGAGGGCCAAACTTGGCCTAGGGCAACACCTGATGAACTGGAAGGCCCTCCAATAACAGCATGACCTCTTGACACAGAGTCATTGTTTGGTGACAATTTAGGTAACACCATTAAGCATCCCCTCCCAGAAGGCCACAACATGTTATTCTAAAATAGTAAGCATGGGGACAGAGTAGACCTAGGCTATATGTCAGAACCTACCTTCTTGATAATCGCAACACCATAAACCAATTTTTGAATACTTAGTTGCCTTATACTCCATACACCCCATGAGCACCTTTATTTGAGCATTATTTTGCCACCCACAGGGATACAGCCACTCCTTCTAAAGGAGTTGAACCCAACCTCTACCTACAGACTAGCGCTAACAAAATTGTGATCATGCACACTATGTCCTTGCGGACTTGGTAATCACACAGTGTCTCACTGGGGTTGTGAGCATCACTATAATTACATACTACCTCTGTGGGCTTGAGGAGGAATCTGCATGGTATTTAATTAACCATTTTTAAATGGGAGGTTTTTGCGGCACCAGAAAAAGGATAAGTAGCCAGCAAAACCCTGCACGGTTTTTATATCTGTTTGTGTGGGGGTCTATGTTTACACATTTGTGCTCAGTAGGGTCTATTTGTATACACTGGTCTGTCTTTGTCGCTATTCTCACCTGTGCACTTTGTATTGTGTTTATGTGCACTTCTGTTTTCTTTACATAGAGTGAGTGACCAATGATGAGAAGTGGGTATACCGGTGATTGTTAGCCGGGAACCCCCTCGGGTGTTGCTGCCGTTAGGCACTCACTCTATTCTTCACATATTTTTCACATTCTTTTCAGTTTTTGAATGTGTTGGCCTGTGTTTCTGTTGTGTCAAGTCATTTATACATCCTGACCGTAGGAGTAGTGTTATTTCACACACCCTAGGTATATGTATCAAAATTGGGATACTATACTCTTCTGATTGGTCTGCTACAAGGATGACCCAGATTTGGTGGGGCTCTTTTTGTTTAATCCTGGTCTGAGTGGGGGGCAGCCCTACCGAATACTGTTCCCCCTATACCCTTGGTGAT
Organism: Lissotriton vulgaris; assembly: GCF_964263255.1. Lineage (NCBI taxonomy): Eukaryota > Metazoa > Chordata > Amphibia > Caudata > Salamandridae > Lissotriton > Lissotriton vulgaris. Next base: position 1,806,726,914 of record NC_141685.1, on the reverse strand, counting down.
TTAATGGGACTTGAACATTACCATAATCACGCAGTATCTCTGTGGGGACATAGGCATCAGTATACGCATATCCTATCCCTTTGGGGACATGGTCATCAGTGTAATCACCCTTTATCTCTGTGGGGGTCTTTGGAATCACTATGATTACACTCTATCTCTGTGGAGACCTGGCCATTACTAGAATCAAGCATTATTGCTGTAGGGAGTTCATCTTGGTTACCATCAAACACTCTCTCTGAGGGGACTTAAACGTTACTATAATCACACATCATGTGTGTGGAGACCTGGGAATCAGCATAATCACACATTATCTCTGTGGAGACCTGGGCATCAGTATAATCACACACTAACTGTGTGGAAACCTGGTCACGATTTGAAACAACCACTATCTCTGATGAGATTTGAACAGGATTATCATTGCACACTATTACTGAAGGGATTTGAACATGACTATAATCACACACTATCTCTGTTAGGATCTGGGCCTCCCTATAATCACATATAATCTTTGTAGTGCCATGTGTATAACTATAAGTACACACTATCTGCAAAGATTTCAACATGATTATCACCAAACTCTATCTCTGAGGGATTTGAGAACAACTATAATAACACACCAAATCTGTAGGGCCCAGATCATTACTATTATCAGACTTTATCTCAGTGGGGAACCCTGGAATCCCTATGATTACACTCTATGTCTGTGGGAACCTGGTCATTACTGGGATCAAACAAGATCTTTGTATGGATTTCAACATGGTTAACATCACACACTATATCTGAGGGGACTATAACATTACTATAATAATACACTATGTCTGTGGGGACCTGGGCATCAGTATAATCACACAGCATCTCTGTGAGAACCGGGCCAACAGTATAATTACAAACCATCTATTTAGTGACCTGCCCATCATTATAATCAAACACCATCTGTGTAGGGACCTGGGCATCAGTATATTCACACACCATCTCTGAGGGGAACTGGGCATCAATATATTCACACACCATCTCTGTGGGGACCTGAGCATCAGTACAATCACACACTATCCCTGTGAGGACCTGGCCCTTACTGGGATCAAACATTACCTCTGGGAGGATTTCAACATGGTTATAATCACACACCAGCTCCCCAGGGACCTGGGCATCAGTAGAATCACATACTACCTCTGTGGGAACCTGGCCATGATTGGAAACACCCACTATCTCTGATGGGTTTTCAACATGATTATCATTGCACACTATCGCTGAAGGGACTTAAACATGACTATAATCACACACTATCTATGTCGGGATCTGGGCATCATACATTTGTGTGTGTGGTTGTGTGTGGTTGTGTGTGTGTTGTGTGTGTGTGGGGTTGTATGTGTGTGGTTATGTGTGTGTGGTTGTGGTTGTGTGTGTGGTTGTGTTTGTGGTTGTGTGTGTGTGTGGTTGTGTGTGTGGTTTGTGTGGTTGTGTGTGTGTGGTTGTGTGTGTGTGGTTGTGTGAGTCGTTGTGTGTGGTTGTGGTTATGTATGTGTGTTTTGTGTGTGTGGTTGTGTGTGTGTTTGTGGTTGTATGTGTGTGGTTGTGTGTGTGGATGTGTGTGTGTGGTTGTGGTTGTGTGTGTGTGTGTGTGTGTGTGTGGTTGTGTGTGTGTGTGTGGTTTTGTGGTTGGGTGTGGTTGTGTGGGTGTGTGGTTGTATGGGTGTGTGGTTGTGTGTGTGGTTGTGTGTGTGTGTGTGGTTGTGTGTGCATGTGGTTTATGTGTGTGTGTGTTGGTTGTGTGTGGTTGTGTGTGTGGTTGTGTGTGTGTGGTTGTGTGTGTGGGTGCTGCTCAAAGTCGTGTGGAGCAGCTTGTGCCAAGAGGAGTTCTGGACCCTACCTGTGTCCCTCCATTATCGTATCACCGGGGGCGGAAGAAGCTACAGCGAGACTGCGAGACCCAGGCGTGTTTGCGGCATGCCTACCAGCCGCACCTGGAGACTCTTCCCGACTGACCCCACCTCCCTCCTGGGCGTTGAAAGCCACGACTCGCGGCCCCCGTTTCGCGAGAGCCGCTCGAAGTCGTGTGGAGCAGCTTGTGCCAAGAGGAGTTCTGGACCCTACCTGTGTCCCTGCATTATCGTATCACCGGGGACGGAAGAAGCCACAGCGGGACTGCGAGTCCCAGGCGTGTTTGCGGCATGCCTACCAGCCGCACCTGGAGTCTCTTCCCGACTGACCCCGCCTCCCTCCTGGGCGTTGAAAGTCACGACTCGCGGCCCCCGCCTCGCGGGAGCCGCTCGAAGTCGTGTGGAGCAGCTTGTGCCAAGAGTAGTTCTGGACCCTACCTGTGTCCCTGCATTATCGTATCACCAGGGGCGGAAGAAGCCACAGCGGGACTTCGAGTCCCAGGCGTGTTTGCGGCGTGCCTACCAGCCGCACCTGGAGACGCTTCCCGACTGACCCCGCCTCCCTCCTGGGTGCTCAGCCCGCCCATTTGCTATAAGATCAAGCACCCGCACGCGCATCGCGGAACGGCGCCAGGCGAAGCCCGGGCCAAGGGCGGGCCCGTTGTAGCCCGTTCGAGCACGAGAGAGACCGGACCGGGCCACCTCTCTAAGTCCTCGACTGTTCGTGGGTTATTTAGGATCCAACCAACATGGCAACAAGGGAGACGAGGAGTAAAGCGGCCTCTTTGGCAACAGGTACTTTAGACAGCTTTTTTATTAAAGCCAATACTGTGGTAAACAATGGATTAACAGTCCTAGAAAAACAGTTAGCTGAGGGGATTGAAAGCACACAGCAATCCTCCCTGGGTTTTACCTCGAATGTTACATCCCCTGAACTTTTGGACGTTACCCACCTATCACTTTTGGATAGTATCGACCAAACAATTGAATCTGTGTTACAGCAGTTGAGGACACCCTCTAATTCACATCGAGATCGCGACTCACTCCTGATCATTCCAGAGACGACGCCACCTTTAACACCCCGCCCAGTTTTGACCAGGGAAGAGGGGTATGATACTAATTTAACTTATCCACAAGGTCTGCATGAGGGGGCAGTCCCAAAAAGAAAGAGACTCAGGCCACCAAAGTGTGCAAAAAGGGCTAAAATGGATCACATTCAAAACACCATAGTCAACACCACTGAGGTCACGGGAAATTCCACCGCCTTGACTGCTAACGAAATGGTGAGTCCATTGCACCCTGTTAACACCCAAATGTACCACTGTCTGGTCCGTTTATATTTGGAAAGGGGTCTTGCAGCAGTGTGGACCATTCCATCCACTCTTTTACTAACATCCTTAGAAAACTGCTAGACCCGCTGTTGCTGAGGCTGGATTCTATTGATGCTAGACTTTTAGCAATAGAAAAAGTATCTGGGGGTATGGATGGCCAGCGGGGATCACGGTCCAGCAATCAAGGAGCAACTGTGACAAATACTGGGATTTTACCTCCCCCTTGTGCTCCTAGAACTATCCTTCCAAACCAGGTAACCTCCACTGCTAAGGGGAATATTTCTACAGTCACCCTTCCACAACCTAACCCAGTACCCCCACCAAGGCAACTGCCTCCTGTGCCTCCAGTTCGAAAGTCAAAGTTGCCTAATCCCACTACTAACACGATGCAGGAAAAGTCTCCCATTAGAACGATAGACCGTCCTCGGCCAATTGTAGTGAATCTGCCTCCTGAGGCGGCGGCCCACACTGTAATCCTGACTCGGGTTCCTGAGCTCTCTAACTCTGCGGTGTAATCCTATGACTCCCTACGAAACAAAGTCATCAGCTGGTTAAATATTCACAGGCCACTACCACCTAATTTGAGAGGGGAAGTATTGATGGTCAGTAGGGTTCCCTGGGTTGGCCACACGGTAAAGAAAATAGGGGGTGATTGTATCATTGTGAGTTTTAGGAATTCCCAGATTGTCCCCCACATCTGTAACTGGCTGGGGTACACGGGGAACACATCCATTGAATTGGTCCCGTTGTCGTTTTTTTACCCGAGAAACGGTGACCCGCATCTCGGAGCAAATGACGGCTGGACCAGGGTAGGATTTTCCATTGATGGTTCTAGGTGTAGGCCCTACGACATGACACATTTACATTTAGTAATTATGTTCATGCCAATAGATATAGTTGCCTTGACCAGGTTGATTGACTCTCAAGGCCAGTACACACTGGGAACAGTGAAGGGGTAGTTTCTGGTACTCCTCAGCTCGGGAGAGGGATAGATGCCACCGTCATGGGAAAACGCACACCCGCTCTTTCATCATCAGAGCGACGAGTGTACCCTAGTAGGCAGGGCTTCCCAATTGATCAACCACTAAGAACCCTACACAAAGTAATTGATTTGGAGGCCCAAGTTGGAAAGACAATTATGGACGGCCTTCCAGCCCCATGCACACATACAGACGGTGAGAGAGAGAGGGAAATGCCACCCAAGCCAGGCTTGAAAAAGATGAAGGTCCTTTCATGGAACGTTGCAGGTATTGCCAATAAAGTAGACTCTACCGACTGGGGGTCCCTAGTAGATAGCAATGATATCTGTCTCTTTCAGGAGACATGGGCTAGGGAAGTTTACCCCAGGGTGGGCTATGCAACTTTCTATGTCCATGCAAGGTGGAGTGGCAAAGGGAGGCCATCAGATGGTCTTGCTATTTGGGTGGCCAGTCACATTGGTTGTATAGCAGAGGAAATAACAACCTGCTCAGAGGACATACAATGTGTTCTTCTTAAATGGCCTGACGCCTACAACCTGGCGGTTGTGAATGTGTACTCGCGCCCAGTAAGTGTGTCTATGGAATCCCCCACCCTTGACGATCTATCTTCATTCCTGGGACAACTACCCGCTGACTGTAAGATACTGATGGGTGGGGATTTCAATTGCCACTTTGAACCACTAAAAGGTTTAAAGGAGGGTGCTCTGACAGCTGAGGATGAATACTGGGGGATTCCCCCCTGTCAATCTCCTAACCCGAAATCATGTTCCCCCCCTAGTGCTGCAGATCATGTCCCTTACCTTGAACCACTCCATGAGGCTTGCAATGGGCGCACACCATCTGATGCCCCTTCAGTATGCACATTCAATAGGAAGGATCAGGAATCTCGTTTGGATTACATTTTTGTCGTCACAAGCATGTGGCCCAAGGTCTTGGATTTCAGGGTGATTGAAAGAGCAGACAGCGATCATAATGCTCTCTGCTTGGACATGGTACATCCTGGGCCACAAGAAGGCATGCTATTTAATGAACTAAGGCAGGACACAGGGTCCCTAACTCTATCAAATAACAGACGTAGGGTAAGATGGGGAAAAATAGTCAGTTCGACAGAGTGCATTTCAAAAATCTATGATTTGGCATTCCCTAAATTAGTTGAAATGGAAGAACTGATTAATAAACCCAAAGCTACTGATTTTAACGATAAACTGGGTCAAATCCATGCAGACCTAGTGGGAAGTCTAGGAGAGGTTTTCTATCCCCAGACCGCGAGCAGGAAGAAAAGGACACCTACCTCTGCCTGGTACAATTCCACGTGCAAAAAGATAAAAACAGAGTTGATCGTTATGGTTAAGTCCGGTACCAATAAAAATAAAGTAACATGTGACGGAAATACAGGGAAGCCATTGCCCAAGCGAAGTTCGAATGGGATTGGGATAGGTGGCACGACCTAACACTGGCATTAGAAACCAAGGATACAAGAAAATTCTGGTCAATAGTCCACATAGGCGCAGGGGAACCTAAATCGGCCTTGGAGCCAAACATTGCCGCTTCAATGTGGTAATCCCATTTTAGCAAATTGTATCAAGATACTTTTGTAATTCCCACAGAGCCAGTTCCTGACACCCCTCCAGAGCCCAACGAGAAATTAGAGCTGACATTGGGTGAGGTATTAAATGCTATAGGGAGACTAGCGCCGGGTAAGGCTCCTGGCCTTGACAAACTTCCTGGAGATTTATTCAAACATCAACCAGAGATCTGAGGTCCTTACCTTCACATTATTTTTAACTCCATTCTAAGCGGGATCGAAATCCCCTGTACTTGGCTGGGGGCAGAGATAGTACCGATTTTTAAAAAGGGCTCTCCTCTGCTCCCAGCCAACTACAGGCCAATTAGCCTTATAGACGTACCTCAGAAACTCTTTGCCCGTCTCCTGTTAGACCAACTCCTGGACTGGATGGAGGACAATGCGATCCTTAGTCCGCTCCAGGCGGGCTTCAGGAAAAACACGTCCACCATGGACCAGATTTTTCGCCTCGTTCTCCTCTACTGGAAAACAGTGGGGATCGAGGGGGGGAGTCTGTACATAGTGTTTGTGGATCTGAGGTCAAAAAATATGAAATACCTCTATAGGGACCTATATTACTTTAACATTGAATAAATCCAAGCTATTTTTATAACAGGATGCCAAAGAGGAAAGTGGAAACTTCAAAGTATTATCAAAACATATACATTTTCTTTTTCTTTTTTCCTTTTTTCAGATAAATGTATTTTGAGACATTTGTGCAGCTGTACGTATCATTTCATCATATATCATGCTCAACAAATTCATGACTGTTACACAAGTATTTTCAAAAAAATCTATAAAGTGCAAATGCAAAACAGTAAAGCATAAGAACAAATGTGCCCTCTAATAACATGTAATCCTAACATTCATACATACATGCTCGCATACCAATCATACCTTTTCTTTTCTTAAAAAACATACCTAACAACATAAACACATAGACTAGATCTCACAAGACATAGAAAAATGACAACCCAAAGGTGTACTTGATGGAATACAGTAAGAACTAAGATGGAACAGTTCTGTCAATTAACTTTTTGGTCTAGATGGGGTTGACCAGTTCATATCCAAACAGTAGATGTTGGGCCGACGTACGTTTCGGTGAATGTCACCTTCCTCAGGGCCAAGGACAACATGTAAGAAGATATATATATAACATAGATACAAAATCTCTACTTATTTTTAAAAGAGCGAGGGCATGGCACAGTTTTCTATTGGGTAGATGATCAATGAATAGAGGGCACTGAAGAGCATACTCTGGCTGTACGTCGGCCCAACATCTACTGTTTGGATATGAACTCTTTGGTATCCTGTTATAAAAATAGCTTGGATTTATTCAATGTTAAAGTAATATAGGTCCCTATAGAGGTATTTCGTATTTTTTGCTTGTCTTTGTCTCCCCCCTCTGGACCTAAAATTAACTGGGAGAACTCTCTCTTTCTGTGGATCTGAGGTCTGCATTCGACCTGGTACCACGCACGAAACTATGGGCGGTGCTCAGGGAGTTGGGTGTTCCCCCACAGCTTCTACAGGCAATTATCAGGCTCCATGATGGAAATGTTGCCCAGGTTAGGTGTGGGAGGGAAGGGGAGTTATCATCTAAATTTCCTGTCCACAGGGGGGGTAAGACAGGGTTGTGTCCTCGTACCGACCCTGTTTTCCCTCTTTGTGAATGGGGTAATATCCTACCTTGATAACGTCAGGAATAATGATGCCCCCAGGTTGGCAGGTAGGAGGGTTCCGGCAATTATGTTTGCCGATGATACGCTCCTCCAAATCCCCGATGGGAATTCAACGGATACTAGATGGGTTTGGGGACTTCTGCAGGGCATATGGTCTTGAAATCAACGCAGAAAAAAACAAATTCATGGTATTCAATCCCGCGAGAACCACCAGGCCCAATCCAACTTTGGGAGCCGATAGGCTGGAAAGGGTTAGAACATTTCAGTATTTGGGGGTAACTTTACACGAAAATCTATCTTGGGGTCCACAGATAGCAAGATCCCGTCTTAAGTTATCCCAAATGGTGGGGGCAATTCTGAAGATTTCGAACTTATCAACCTTCAAACCAGTTAGTCCAGCCCTGGAGATGTAATAAACCCAAGCCAGAGCAGCTTCAACCTATGGTGGTGAGTTGTGGGGTCACAATGCTGGGGCAGAACTTGTCAAGGTAGAAAACAACTTCCTTAGACGTTTGCTGGCTCTACCACAAGGCACACCCCTGCTACCACTGAGACTAGATTTGGGGCTCTCTTCAATAGGAGATGAACTGGCTCTAAAGCCATTGAGGTTTTGGCACAGGCTGTGGTCCACTAGCGAACTTTCCCACTACAGGCAAGATCTGAAGCACGTCCTGAGTCTTAACACCTGCGACAGAATTCCATGGGTGGCATACGTGAAACGGGAATTCTATCGACTGGGACTGGCTGATCTGTGGGATAACCCTGAAAGAGTTTGTTTAGGGGTGTCCCGCAAAAGGCTCTCCAAGAATTTTAAAGACAAGAGCCTAATTACGCTTGTGTGTGCCCCGAAAATTGGCTCCCTTACCGAACAATTCCTGGACATTAAAAGTTCTTTCTGTTTTGAAGGATATATGGACATCATATTCTCTGTTACCACAAGGAAACTTTTTATCCAGTGGCGGTTTGGAACATTGCCCCTCAAATCTTTCACAAGCAAATGGACAATGCTATACGACAAAACTTGCCCTGGGTGCAGCACGATTGTGGAGGATGATCTACACATGCTGTTTTTCTGCCCTGCCTACAGCAGACCAAGAAAGTATTGGCTAGTGCCATTATGTAGGAATCTGGGCTTCAGAAACTATCTACAATCGTACAGAGTTTTAAAAAAGAAATTCAAAGATATAGGGTGAATGCTGGTTGTGTGGTGAGTGAATGTACTTACAGTATGAAGAGAATATGAGAGTGGAAGAAATGGAAGAAAGTTGAATGTATGAGAAAGATGTTATTAATTACGATTTTGTTGAGGTGCAATGTTTAAAGATTTATGGATTTGTTGAAATGTATAATTTTGATATGTAAAAAAGTAAATAAAAGAAAAAGATGTATTTCAGACTGAAAAAGCAGTCTATGGCATATGTTGTTCGAATCTCAATATGGCCTCTCTAAAAAATGAGTCGGAATAAGGTAGCAGTTTTGGCATGTGTGTAGTTCTTTATTAAATTGAGGCTTGGCCTTACTGTTCGGTGCCCCAAATCAGTGGTGTTACTAGTTTAGAAGGATGGCACTGATGTAGTTTCCTTAGAAATTCATACAGGGCTTACAATTTCTAATTTATCAGGCAAAGGACTGGAGGTACACAGACTATTTTGATGCAACTCGAAAAAGTTTGGATTCAAACGAAAGTGAAAGTGATCGGACTGAGGCAGAGGTGAAAGCACGGGAAATAAAAAAAAGCAACTTAATGACCTGTGACGGAGGAGATAGATGGTGGCTGCGCACGTGCACGCTCACATGAACGCAAGCCCTAGGCCAGCCAGTAGCACTTTGAAAACTCACCTACTAAATGTCTCTCCATGCAGCGCATGCGCTGGCTCAGCGAGACCTAAAAACTAAACAACTATCCAGAACAGTACAACACCATAAGAACAATACAATTGCAATGCTAACAAAAGAGGAACACAAAAAAGGACACAATAGAAAGACAAAAACATAACATAATAAAGTAACACAAATAACATAAAAATGCAACACCAAAACACAACATCATATCATATCATAACCATAACACTAGAGCATGCAACATAATTACAATGCAACCTGACGTACAAAAAAACCCATAAGTGTACTGTTGGGCAGTTCGGTTCCTGTGTTGTTTGTTTGTATTGTTGTGTTGTTGTGCATCATTCATGATTATGTCTTACGGCTATTTTGCTGTTACGTGAATGTGTTGGTGTGGCGGTTTGTGCTTCTTTTATCAAGATCCTATGTTAATGTAGTGTAATAAGATTCCTTTGATATTCTTGTACTTAACTGTAATTTGTCTCCTTGAACAAGCTTAACTGCTTTTGTTACAGAATGCTTACTCACAAACCCCATCATGACATACCTGTAAAGGTGTTCCCACAAAACATGGCACTATTTGCCACCACAATCAAGTCAACAATGGTTTGTACTCTCGCCCTGGGTATCAATAGAATGACAGTGCATCAGCTCTGGAAGATGTTTAGGAAAAGCCCCAAAAATAAAAGGGTGGAGACTGAGGGTTTATCTGGAATGCACCCAGAGAAGTCTGTGCAACCTGTGGGTGATCATTGTAATAACATTCAGATCCAGAGAGTACTTAACTAAAAGTACATTAAATGTGCACATAAGTATGTTTTAATACCCATTCAAGAGCGGGTGTGGCCTAGTAGTTCAGTCCGGACTTTTTCTTTTAGGTGGGCTGACAATGATTTGCAAATAATTCATCCCTGTATGTAATGGCACAAAAAAGCAAAAAAAAAGCAGGGAATGTAATGCTGCCCACAATAATTACCATATTTTCCACCTTTACTACCTCAAGTGTTCCCAAGCATACTGCCTTCATAATTGATAACAAATACTGAAATTCATGAATGAGGGCATTATTTGTTCAATAAGTACCTGATGTATTTAGATGGTACAATATTAGTCAAATCATCGAGGCACTGAGAATTCAAGTAACTCTTTCAAAACTGCATGAGGTTTAAAAAAACAAGTATTTGCAATGCAATGGGTTTGAAATTTACACAAGACCTAGTGCATTACAAATGGTTGGCAACTTGGCATCACAGACAACAGGAGAGAGGGCCGGTGAGAAGGCCCAGACAACGGACGGGCGGGGTGGGGTGGGGGAGGAGAGGAGAAAAGAAGGCACAGACAACGGGAAGGAGGGCGAGGGGAGGGGAAACGAAGACACGGACATTGGAAGGGAGGGTGGAGGGGAAAGAAGGCACGACAATGGGAGGGGGTAGATGGCACCAAAACATGTTGTGCTGTGCGAATCTGGACCGCACATCCCCCCATGTTGTTAAAAAAGCTGCGTGACGCTACGCGTGCCCCTCTACACACTCTACATTTACCTGTTCCGTCTCCTGTGGTGGGCTCCGGGTCCAGCTGCTCCATGGGCCTGGGGCCCTGCAGCACACCCTTGGACTTCCAGAGGAGCTGCACCACCCGGACAATCTCTGGCAGCTCCCAGGACCAGGTGGCCAGCTGCCCACTGGACAAAGCGGCAGCTCCTCGTCGGCAGCTTGGCCGAGGAGAGGGAGCGGTCCACCACTGGCATTTCAAGCACTGGCTGCCCCTGCTGCAGCATTATCCAGGCTGTTTCCAAAAGAGAAAGCGGGCGTGGCCGCTAAATGTAAGTGAAGCACGTCGAATGCCTCATGGAGAAACTTAATAAAAGAAATAGTACACGCCTGTATTGAATCTACTTTTCGCAAAAAGGATAGATCCTTACTGCAAAACTCCATTGGGCCAAGGCTAAACCCAGCACTTCCCCAAGGCGAGGTAATAACACCAATCCAAACGTATGGAATATAAAACATACAAATGTATTAATGCACTACTTCAAAAAGGCAGGCCGAATGCATTAGTCATGGCAGACTCCAAAGTAACAAACGGATAATTAGAATAAACTGTCCAAATCGAATGCAATATATCCTTTAAAGATCATAGCGAGACGGCCTTTGTTAATTTTAAGCAGTGCCTTTTTAATATCTCATCTTGGATGACAGAGAACTGCTTGAAATTAATTACAGCCAGAGCTCTGGTGGCCGGTTGAGTTAAATCCACCTCCTCTCCCAGCTACTTCTGCCAGGAATTTTGGCTTCAAGTTTGATACACAATTATCTAGCAAAGGGCATATTGCCCATTTTTCTGGGCAGTGTTTTTGGAAGTTGAAGGCTCTACGGAGCTTCCTTCACTATCTTCCTATGGACTGTAGGAAGACTATGGTGCACACATTGGTCACCTGCCAACTTGACTATGCAAACAGCCTTTACCTGGGGCTTCCTTAGTATTTACTCAAGAGGCTGCAGATTATCCAGAACGTAGCAGCTAGGCTTATGCGCAACGTGCCAATGCGTCACCACATAACCCCCCATCTGCTCAGTTATCACTGGCTACCAGTGAAAAGAAGAGTTGAGTACAAAGCTCTCGCTTTGGCACATAGAGCAATGAACAACACTGGTCTGCATTATCTGAGGCAATGACTTTGAAAATACAGCAACAACAGAGCACTCAGATCAAATGACCAGAATTTGCAGGTCATTCCGCGATTTGCATAGGCCAGGACCGGGGGCCGATCGTTTTCAATTAAAACTACCACTCGGTGGAACATTATGCCGGAACATCCAAGGAATATCAACTTTGAACGAATGTTTAGGAGAGCGTTAAAAACATGGCTCTCTGCTCTTCCCTAACACTCTACTCCCGGCTGTTCCTGTGCCAGGGTCAACTGGCACTACTAGCGCCGGGACACCTCTGTTGGAGGTAGCCGTGCCCTCTACAAGCTATTTATTATTATTATTGTATGTAGCAAAGAATGGAAAAGAATAAGAAAAAGGTTTGGCTAGGAACACCTCATCGACTGATTCAGCAACATCCTGCCAGCCCAAGCTGAGGGTAGTCCAGTTCTGCAGCCTTGGTAGGAGTTCAGTCAGGACACAAATTCCTTCTACGCCCACAGCATATGTCTATTCTGTGGTGAGCTTCCATCTGGCCCTTGGAGGCCCCTAACTTAAATACCATTTCTAACGTGAAACTAAGCTTCGAGAACGCCTTACCCCTTTCTCATTGGAGAAAACTGAGCTGGCTCCTACCAGTCCGCGTCAAGGTCAAGACAGTGGCTGGCCAAGCCTCTGTATTTTGGCTTTGAGGCAGAGTTTGTACATTCCACAGATAATATACAGTTCCCTCTGGTCATTGAGGTGCGAAAAACAAGTGAGGAGCAAAACATGTCCTCCCCACCTTGTGAAGCATAGAAATTGGCGACAGTCTAGGAAATGGAGGCAGTTATGCAAGCGTTGTCATGCACATAAAGAAGGTTAAAGAAGAGCAAAATTAGTAAGCAAGGTGACATGAGGTCATGTCAAAGCCAATAGCAAGCACTGCCGTGAAGCAAGATACAGTTAGAGAGCAAGATTGACATGAAGCCATGTTAAAGTCAATGGTAAGAGCTCATATCAAAAGGTACTATTCTACTTCATAATTGTCCTCACTAGGCAGGTATTTATATATATATATATACATATAGTCAAGGAGAGTGAATTCAGGAAGTCTTTGAAGACATGGATCTTCTCACTCTCCGATGTGGCTTTTAGAGCACTAGTGTAAAGCTTGTAATGCGTTGAAATTGCCTTCTGTCCACCAACCTTTTCCAGCGGGATTGGGTGTTGAGCGCCAAGATGCTCCTTGGAGCGATAGTAGCGCTATATAAATGTGTGCTTACATTACATTAGATTAGATTACATTACATTACATATATATATATATATATATATATATATATATATATATATATATATATATATATATATATATATATATATATATATATATATATATATATACATATATATATATATATATATATATATATATATATATATATATATATATATATCTACATTAAGGCTAGAATAAAATAACACGCTAAAGTCAGTTTAAGATGGTGATAGTTGATGGTCATCATCAAGTACTCGACCACAAGAGGGGCCCATTCACAACAAAGCCAAGGGGCCAGTAGCCATGGGAGGTTACATGACGACATGGCTGTACATTATGAGGCTTGTATTAAGTACAAGCCTCATAATGAATCAGAAGACAGCATTTACAAAGGACAAACACACAAGCCAATGAAAACTAAGGGCGAGGAAGTGGGCAAAGCTTCACCCCGTACTGAACTACCACAGCTCTTCACAGAGCAGCGTTGCATGCTGGCTCACGCTCGACCTAAATAGTGAGCATGGACAGGCCAGAATTATATGGTTAACACTTTCCTTATTCATTTCTAACGGCGGCAAAAAAAACCTGCGTTTCCATACAGTCTACATCAATTATATTTAATAGCCCTTCATTTTTCCTCTCCCAACCCTAAATTTCATGAACTATCAAACCATGAGTCTGTTAATAAAAACACGTCTTAGTTTGGGAACTTAGTTGTAAGAAAGTTTTCAGAGACTTAGTTTAAGTTACTCTTTCAAGTGGGATGTTTGCTTTCAGGAGGAAGTAGAAATATTTGATGCAATAGTGCTAAAATGTCGCTAATTGCTATAGGATCCATTGCCATAATTTATTTTTACTGTTTCCATATGCAGCTCTTTCGTCGCCTTGAGGCCTGCTTCGTGGACCCGAGGGGAGGGGGTAGTGTATGTATGTGAGTCAGTTTGACAAGCCTCTGGGTGTTGAAGAGTCTCCAGGCCGCAGGTGACTGACCTAGCACAAATGGGTCTTCAGGACTTGACTTCACATAACTTTATGGAGTTGTTTTCTGCGTGAAAGCGCCCGTGGATAGAGTTTCAGAGCACTCAACGTTGAGTGTGCTGAGATCTGCCACAGTGTAGTTTGTGTTTCCCTGAAGACTTTTAAGAGGTTCAGATTGGCTGCCCTTAGACATATGCTTGAGGGATAAGTGTGCAACAACTGAGTGAGTTACCCCGCAGCCCTCCATCCAGAACTGTGTCGGCAGGATGCTGTAGTTCATAAGACCCAGCAGTAATTAAATCTATCACTTTCCAGCATAGTTTTTAGTTCCATAGCGAAGGAATGATTGAATTGTTGTGTACAGCCTGTCGCGGGAGGCTGTAGGTGGGCGTGGAGTGATCGCCGATGCCTGGGGGCTGTAAGGTGATTTTAGAGGAGCTGGCTTTAGTCAGGGCCTGCAGCAGTGGTAGTGGATGCACAGTCTCCGCAGCTGAGGATGGTTGCAGGCACAGCACAGGTGAAAGCATCAATGGTTGTAGGTACACAACACAAGTGAAAGGATCGCACTGCTTTGCAGCTGAGGATGGTTGTAGGTACACAGCACTGGTGAAAGTTGGTAGCATGGAAATCAACACTTGTGTAGGGTGGGGCGCTATAGGATGAATGGGGAATTCACTCTGGAATGGGAGGTAGTCAGATGTTGAATGAGGAGAGGAGAGTAGAGAGTAGAAGGATATACATGGAATGATCACTGTGGAGTTTAGGGCAGTAGGACAGATGTGGAACAAGCAGCGTGGAGTTTAGGGCAGTAGGTCAACTGTTGAACAAGCAGTGCAGAGCCGAGGGCGGTAGGACAGAGGTGGAATGAGCAGCGTGAAGCTGATGGCAGTAGGACAGATGAGGAACAAGCAGCGTGGAGTTTAGGGCAGTAGGATAGATGTGGAATGAACACTGAAGAGCTGAGGGCGGTGGGATAGATTTGGAATGAGTACTGAGGGCAGCAGGAAAGATGTGGTGTGAGTGGGGTGGAGTTGGGGGCCTTAGATTTGATGTGGAGTTACTGACCTGCAATGGAAGACTGTAAGAGGCTGTACTATCGAGGTGCAGAATGGAGAATAGAGTGGACAAATGTATGATGAATTTTGAGTGAATGCCCAAGGACGGCACACAGTAGGCTGGGCATAGTGTCCATAGTCTTGGAAGAGACACCATACTATGGAGATGGGGTGCAAGGCCTATGATTAGTGGGAGGCTACAGGTTGGGTGCACAGTGCTTTGTGGGGGAAGGCTGAAGGTGGGCAGTGCGTGTCATGAGGAGTGATGTTGCACGATACTTGCACTGCCCTGCCTGTGGTGGTGGAAGTATGAATCCGTGCTGTGCATGGCCTGGGGTGGGAAGTTGCAGGCTATGTTAAAGTAACAATACAAATATAGCTGAAAACAAGACAGGTATCTTGGTAACCTACCACTTCTTGTATCACACAGGATAATTTAATCATGTCCCTAACCGTTGTGGATTGGATCTTAATTTAATAAATACTTATTATCTTTATAACCGCAGCTGATAGATGTTTACTCCAACAGTTCAGCCAATGAGCGTTCTAATCAATTACTGAAATCTTGTTGCATCAATGCAAGACCTTCTTTCCAGTTTTTGAACAGTCATATCGCTCACCAAGCAGAACCCTCATTGTGTTGCTGTGTGCTACTTGAGCATGACACAATTAAACCTGACACAATATGAATTCTACTTCGTGACCAATGCAACTGTGTTTATTCTCATTTTGAATTCAAACAGAAGAAGGCGAGGATCACTCAAAAATCATTATATAATGTGTACCGCTATGGTTCATTCAATTTAAATACAATTACGTAAACAATATTCCTAATGTTTATAAACAGTTTCACATTCAAGCCACAAATAAGTTCAGGAAGATCACTTCATAGCATATTCAGTTTATTGATCATTCTTCTGTACAGTACATAGTGTGTCAATAGTCAGCCTGCCAACGCATTTCGTCCCTTCAATAGGACTTCATCAAGGCTGCAGAAAAATATATACAAATATTATCTAGAATTAAAAAACATCTAAAAACCAGAATATAATAATTCACCCAATTCCCAATACAATCCTAGCGAGTGCCCAAAAATGACCCAATGAACTGAACATTCACACCTTAATTCAAAACATTATTTCTCAGACCCAACTATTTATCGGTCATCAATAAACACTCCAATCAATTAAAGAGAACGAACAGGTGTATATAAGCATCATATTCCAACTAGAAGGACCCCCTTAAAACGTCCTGTGCATCTCTGAGACATCTCATTCATCACTAAGTACTTCCTTCAATCTCCAACATATCAAACAAAAATAATTTTTAACGGCCTGAAAATGAAATAATTAAATCATCATTTATTAAGTCAGCGTAATTCATTCCATTCCATTATTTTTTTCATTACTTACATTCATTTTATGCATACCATGTTTAGGATAAATGTGGTGCAAACATCATATTTTATTCATCTGTTGTCACTTTCCGAAACAGGAAGTGAGTACATCAAACTATGCCAAAGAGCATGACTAAAAACACATGCAAAATACTTACAAATATCATACCCCTAAAGGGATATTTCTTACGCCCATTAGGCCCAATGGCATTGTGAGCAGAAAAACAATGGATTTAGGCCCAGACCTCTGAAATGGGGGTGAGTGTTTGACAATGTTGAGCATTCTGTCCATCATCTTTTTGTGCTGTTATTATCAGAGGTATGGAGTGCTATATATGAGCTACAATGTCTGAGATGGGATGCAGCCGTGAAATGAAGGAGCTTTTGGCCTGGAACTAACAGGCCTTGGGGCCCAGAACAGATGGGGTGTGTTTCTGGAACAGAAGGGGCTAGTGGTCTGGACTAGAAGGAGGAGTGTGTGATCTGGTTTACAAGGAGCTGCAATAAGAGGAGCTTATGGCCTGAATTAGAAAGAGTCTGAGGCCTGGAATAGAGGGTACTTGTGCCTGGAATATAAGGAGCATTTGGCCTGCTCTTTAAGGAACTTGTGGCCTGGATTAGGAGGAGCCTGTGGAATGAAGTAGAAGAAACTTGCGGCCTGGAATAGAAAGACCTTGTGACATTCAATAGAAGGTGGTTATGGTCTGGAATAGAGAGAGCTCATACTAGAAGGACTATGTGCCCTGGAATAGAAGATGCTTATGGCCTGCAATAGAAGGAGCTTTGGCCTGGAACAGAAGGAGTATGTGGCCTGGAATAGAAGGTGTGTGGCCTGGATTAGCAGGTGCTTCTGACCGGAAATAGAAAGCGCTTATATTAGAAGACACTCTTGGCCTTGCCTGGAATTGAAGGAACTTGTAGGCTGGAACAGAGGGAGCATGTGGCATGGAATGGAATGTTCTTGTGACCTGGAATAGAAGTTGTTTTTATAGCATGAGACCTGGAATAGAAGAAGCCTGTGGCCTGGTATAGAAGAAAATGTGGCCTGGAATAGAAGGAGCTTAATGGCTTCAGTATTGACATCATGAGTACAGCATGGAATGGGGAAGTGGAGGATGGAACTGGCACATGCTGTGTGGGTTGGTAGGATGGATGTGCAGCATGCAACCCATGGTCAGCAAACAGCGTCTGCTAACACTCTAGCAGACCACCACCGACCACCCGCTCAGCACATGGTAACAGCTCAGCACATCAAACACTACTGCCTTCATGAACTACATCCACTGAGTAGCAACCTCCAACCAATTTCCCCACTGACTCTTCAACCTCGGAACAGATTGGACCAGTCACCAGTTCACCGCCATTCTCAATACCTGCATCGCCACAGCCACCTTTCCCAATACCTGAATACACTCAGAGGTCAGATCCTTTCTTAAGAAACCATCCGCAGACCCCAGAGATCTCCAGAACTACCACCCCATCTTGCTTCTCCTGTTTCCCATCAAGGTCCTGAAGAAAGCCATCAACCTCCAGCTCACCGAACACCTGGAGAGAAACAACCTGCTGGACTCTCCCAATCAGGATTCAGAGTCAACCACAGCACCGAGATGGCCCTGATCATTGTGACAGATGACATCTGCACCCTACTTGACAGAGGTGATTCAGCTACTCGGATCCTCCTTGACCTCTCTGCAGCCTTAGACACTGTCTCCCACCACACTGTCATCAACCGTCTACACCAGATCGGAATCAAAGAGGACAATCCTAGACGGACAGCTTCATTCCTGACGCAGTGCACCCAGAGAATCTACCTCCCTTCTTTCATCTCACAACCCAAGTGCACCCTCTGCAGCATCCCTTAAGGTTCATTCCTCAGTCAAACCCTTTTCAACATCTACATGACGGCATTAGCAGATATCATCAGGACCCACAACATCAACATCATCTCCTACACCGATGACACCCAGCTTGTTCTCTCACTCTCGCCGACCCCACCACAGTGAAATCCAGCTTCCACAACTGCATGTAGAACATCTCAGCCTGGATGAAGGACAACTGCCTTAAGCTCAACACGGATAAAACCGAGCTATTTCTTTTCGGCAGCCACACCACCCTCTGGAACGACTCCTGGTGGCCATTGAAATGTAGACTCACCCCATACCAAAATACATGACTGCAACCTCAGCATCATTCTGGACAGCAAACTCTCCATTAAATGCTAGGCCAATGCCTTCTCCTCAGCCTGCTCCACACTATCTGCATGCCCCTGGATACTCTAATGGGTGATAAGTCGTGCTCTACAAATACAGCCTGAGTGATTGATTGATTGACAGGATGTGGGATTCAAGCAGAGTACTCAGATTGTGGGTGAGCCCTGGAGAAGAGGTGGGGAGTATGTAGCCTAGACTAGGAAACCAAATAAAAGCATGTGGATAATGTGGACAGTGTGAGGGCTTTAATGTGTGGGTGCAGCTTGACCCAGTGTGCACCTGCTTACAAAGAGACAAGGCCCTACAAATCCCCTGGTTGAAATATGTGAAAGACTCTTTAACAAGTATTGACCAGGGCCAGCTTTTTAATGATCCCTCCTTGATTGTAAATAGTTGTAAAATGAAGGTAAAAAAATTGCTTTTAGAAAAATATGTCGCTGACAGAAGAAGTCGTGGCCTGGCAAAGAAATCACTAGCAGCCTATGACCTTGTAAGAAATGGAGGGGGAATGGAATCATATCTGTTTCTTATGTATAGCCAAAATGATCGGTTTTTAATGTGCCGTTTTAGGCTCAATTGGTTACCAAATATTTTAGCTTACCCTGCTGGTTTTACCGTATCAATTGAGCAGAAGGGTGCCTGCGGCTGCGACAATAGGTCTCCGCAGGACACCCTTCATTTTGTACTTTTATGTTCATTTTATAGTAACCCCAGACAATTGTTTTTGGTAGACATTTTAAAGAAACAGAAATTCCGCCAAGCAAGAACTGCATTGTTGTTTTTACAGAAAGCCACTGATCCCCACACCCTATGTGCCATTTTAAGCTTTTTAAAAGTAGCAGTAAGATTGAGGAATACAAGAAATGAATTAGTGTTGTAAAATCATACCTGCCCCGTGAATCATATCCTCTTTTCTCTATTATTGTTTTTAACATGAAAAGTTCAGGAATGAAATGTAATGAAATCTAATGAAATTTTATGTAATGTGCTTTTATGAGGAATTTTTATTCTTCGAAATAAAGATTTACTGAACTGAACTGAACAGTGTGCACCTGATAAAAGTAGAGTATGTGTCCCTGAGAGAAAGGCCACAGTCGGTCAGAGATGGATGGGTGGGTATGGAGATGCCAAACCATGATTGAAAGGCTGCCGTGTGAATGTGGGGTTAGATGTGTGTGGCTAGTCTCAAGGGTGGCTGTGGAGTGAGCTGCTTTGTGTATGAAGCTCTACAGGATGGGTGTGGAGTGAGATGTCTGTGGCTAGTCTCCATGGTGGCAGTCGAGTGAGCTGCTTTGTGTTTGGAGATCTCCAGGATGGGTGTGGAGTGAGATGTGTGTGGTGAGTCTTCAAGCTGGCCGTGGAGTGAGCTGCTTTGTGTTTGAAGCTCTCCAGAGTGGGTGCAGAGTGAGATGTCTGTGGCTAGTCTCCAGGGTGGCCGTGGAGTGAGCTGCTTTGTGTTTGGAGCACTCCAGGATGGTTCTGGAGTGAGATGTGTATGGTGAGTATCCAGGGTGGCTGCGGATTGAGCTGCTTTGTGTTTGAAGCTCTCCAGGGTGGTTGCAGAGTGAGACGTCTCTGGCTAGTCTCCAGGGTAGCCGTGGAGTAAACTGCTTTGTGCTAGGAGCTCTCGAGGATGGGTGTGGAGTGAGATGTGTGTGGCTAGTCTCTAGAGTGGCCGTGTAGTGAATTGCTTTACGTTTGGAACTCTCAAGAATGGGTGCAGAGTGAGATGTCAGTGGCTAGCCGTGGAGTAAGCTGCTTTGTGTTAGGAGCTCTCGAGGATGGGTGTGGAGTAAGATCTGTATGGGGAGTCTCCAGGGTTGCCGTGGAGTGAGCTGCTTTGTGTTTGGAGCTCTGAAGGATAGGTGTGGAGTGAGATGTGTGTGGTGAGTCTCCAGGATGGCCGTGGAGTGAACTGCTTTACGTTTGGAGCTCTCCAAGATGGATGTAGAGTAAGATGTCTGTGGTGAGTCTCCAGGGTGGCCGTCGAGTGAGCTGCTTAAGCGTTTGGAGCTCTCCAGGATAGGTGTAAAGTGAGATGTGTGTGGCGAATATCCAGGGTGGCCTTAGAGGGAGCTGGTTTGCAATTGGAGCTCTGCAGGATAGGTGTGGAGTGGGATGGGTGTGGCGAGTCTCCAGGGTGGCCGTCGAGTGAACTGCTTTGCGTTTTGGAGCTCTCCAGGATGGGTGTTGAGTGAGATCTGTATGGCGAGTCTCCAGGGTGGCCGTGGAGTGAGCTGCTTTGCGTTTGGAGCTCTCCAGGATAGGTGTGGAGTGAGATGTGTGTGGTCAGTCTCCAGGATGGCCGTGGAGTGAACTGCTTTACATTTGGAGCTCTCCAAGATGGATGTGGAGTAAGATGTCTGTGTCGAGTCTCCAGGGTGGCCGTCGAGTGAGCTGCTTTGCGTTTGGAGCCCTCCAGGATAGGTGTGGAGTGAGATGTGTGTGGCGAAAATCCAGGGTGGCCGTAGAGTGAGCTGCTTTGCAATTGGATCTCTCCAGGATAGGTGTGGAGTGAGATGTGTGTGGCGAGTCTCCAGGGTGGCCATCAATGAGCTGCTTTGCGTTTGGAGCTCTCCAGGATGGGTGTTGAATGAGATCTGTATGGCGAGTCTCCAGGGTGGCCGTGGAGGGGGAACACCCATTACAACGCGGGATTTACCACACGTTGCTTTTATATCGCATGCGTTACAACGCATGCGATGTTACAATGCATGGTAAAACCACACATACCATTACATCGAATGCGCTTTTACAACTCATGCGATGTAATGTGTAATGGCGGCGGGGGCGGCTATTCAAGTCGATGTGAGGAAACTTGGGCTCTTTCCCCACAACAACGTGAAGCAAGCAGGAAGGAGGAAGCAGGATCCGACGGCTACGCTGGATAGGAGAGAGGTAAGGAGGTTTTTGTATGGGGTGGGGATTATTTCTGTAGGGTTTAGGGTAGTTTAAAAGTAGTGTGGTAATGTTTATGTTGTGTGTGTGTGTGTTTTAAAAATGTTTTAGTGTGTGTTGTGGTGTTGTCGTGTTTGTTTAGTGTAGTGTATTGGGGAGGGTAGTGTAGTGTTTATGTAGTGTAGTGATTTAGGTTTTAGGGTAGTGTAGTGTTGTAGTGTTTGTTTATTGTAGCGTATTATGGTTTAGGGTAGAGTAAGGGTGGGAGTGGTGTGGGTAGTGTAGTAGTGTTTTAAGGTTTAGGGTAGTGTAGTGGTGGGGGTAGTGTGGGTAGTGTAGTAGTGTTTTAGGGTTTAGGGGTAGGAGTAGTGTGGGTAGCATAGTAGTGTTTTAGGGTTTAGGGTAGTTTAGGGGTGGGAGCAGTGTGGGTAGCGTAGTAGTGTTTTAGGGTTTAGGGTAGTGTAGGGGTGGGAGTAGTGTGGGTAGCGTAGTAGTGTTTTAGAGTTTAGGGTAGTGTAAGGGTGGGAGTAGTGTGGGTAGTGTAGTAGTGCTTTAGGGTAGTGTAGGGTGATAGTAGTGTGGGTAGTGTAGTAGTGTTTTAAGGTTTAGGGTAGTGTAGTGGTGGGGTAGTGTGGGTAGTGTAGTAGTGTTTTAGGGTTTAGGGGTGGAAGCAGTGTGGGTAGCGTAGTAGTCTTTTAGGGTTTAGGGTAGTGTAGGGGTGGGAGTAGTGTAGGTAGCGTAGTAGTGTTTTAGGGTTTAGGGTAGTGTAGGGGTGGGAGTAGTGTTGGTAGTGTTGTAGTGTAGTAGTGTTTTAGGGTTTAGGGTAGTGTAAGGGTAGGAGTAGTGTGGGTAACGTTGTAGTGTTTTAGGGTTTAGGGTAATGTAAGGGTGGGAGTAGTGTGGGTAGCGTATTAGTGTTTTAGGGTTTAGGGTAGTGTAGGGGTGGGAGTAGTGTGGGTAGCGTAGTAGTGTTTTAGGGTTTAGGGTAGTGTAGGGGTGGGAGTAGTGTGGGTAGCGTAGTAGTGTTTTAGGGTAGTGTACGGGTGGGAGTAGTGTGGGTAGCATAGTAGTGTTTTAGGGTTTAGGGTAGTGTAGGGGTGGGAGTAGTGTGGGTAGCGTAGTAGTGTTTTAGGGTTTAGGGTAGTGTAGGGGTGGGAGTAGTGTGGGTAGCATAGTAGTGTTGTAGAGTTTAGGGTAGTGTAAGGGTGGGGGTAGTGTGGGTAGTGTAGTAGTGCTTTAGGGTAGTGTAAGGGTGTGAGTAGTGTGGGTAGTGTAGTAGTGTGGCAGTGTTTATGGGTTAGGGCAGTGGAGGGGTGGGAGTAGTCTGTTGTGTAGGTGTAGGGATGGGTATGTAACTTACCTTGCATACTTTTACCACAAGTATAGCTTTACCACGCATGCCTTTGCGTTGTAATGGTATGCGTGGTAAAAGCATACTTGTGGTAAAAGTATGTGATGTTATGGCATGCGATGTCATTGACATCGCGTACTAATACCCGCGTTGTAATGGCATGCGTGGTATTAGTATGCGATGTAATGACATACATTCCCGTGGAGTGAGCTGCTTTGTGTTTGGAGCTCTCCAGGATAGGTGTGGAGTGAGATGTGTGTGGTGAGTCTCTAGGATGGCCGTGGAGTGAACTGCTTTACGTCTGGAGCTCTTCAAGATGGATGTGAAGTAAGATGTCTGTGGCGAGTCTCCGGGGTGGCCGTCGAGTGAGCCGCTTTGCGTTTGGAGCTCTCCAGGATAGGTGTGGAGTGAGATGTGTGTGGCGAATATCCAGGGTGGCCGTAGAGTGAGCTGTTTTGGCATTGGAGCTTTCCAGGATAGGTGTGGAGTGAGATGTGTGTGGCGAGTCTCCAGGGTGGCCGTCGAGTGAGCCGCTTTGCGTTTGGAGCTCTCCAGGATGGGTGTTGAGTGAGATCTGTGTGGCGAGTCTCCAGGGTGGCCGTGGAGTGAGCTGCTTTGCTTTTGGAGATCTCCAGGATAGGTGTGGAGTGAGATCTGTATGGCGAGTCTCCAGGGTGGCCGTGGAGTGAGCTGCTTTGTGTTTGGAGATCTCCAGGATAGGTTTGGAGTGAGATGTGTGTGGTGAGTCTCTAGGATGGCCGTGGAGTGAACTGCTTTACGTTTGGAGCTCTCCAAGATGGATGTGGAGTAAGATGTCCGTGGCGAGTCTCCGGGGTGGCAGTTGAATGAGCTGCTTTGCGTTTGGAGGTCTCCAGGATAGGTGTAGAGTGAGATGTGTGTGGCGAATATCCAGGGTGGCTGTAGAGGGGGCTGTTTTGGCATTGTAGCTCTCCAGGATAGGTGTGGAGTGAGATGTGTGTGCTGAGTCTCCAGGGTGGCTGTGGAGTGAGCTGCTTTGCGTTTGGAGCTCTCCAGGATGAGTGTTGAGTGAGATCTGTATGGCGAGTCTCCAGGGTGGCCGTGGAGTGAGCTGCTTTGCTTTTGGAGCTCTCCAGGATAGGTGTGGAGTGAGATGTGTGTGGTGAGTCTCCAGGATGGCCGTGGAGTGAACTGCTTTTCGTTTGGAGCTCTCCAGGATGGGTGTTGAGTAAGATCTGTATGGCGAGTCTCCAGGGTGGCAGTGGAGTGAGCTTCTTTGTGTTTGGAACTCTCCAGGATAGGTGTGGAGTGAGATGTGTGTGGTGAGTCTCGAGGAGTGCCGTGGAGTGAGCTACTTTGAGTTTCGAGCTCTCCAGGGTGGGTGCGGAGTGAGATATCTGTGGCTGGTCTCCAGGGTGGCCGTGGAGTGAGCTGCTTTGTGTGTGGAGCTCTCCAGGGTGGGTGTGGAGGGAGATGTCTGTGGTGAGTCTCCAGGGTGGGCGTGAAGTGAGCTGCTTTGAGTTTATAGCACTCCAGGGTGGTTGTGGAGTGAGATATGTATGGTGAGTATCCAGGGTGGCCGTGGATTGAGCTGCTTTGTGTTTGGAGCTCTCCAGGGTGATTGCGGAATGAGATGTCTCTGTCTAGTCTCCAGGGTAGCTGTGGAGTAAGATGCTTTGTGTTAGGAGCGCTCGAGGATGGGTGTGGAGTAAGAACTGTATGGCGAGTCTCCATGGTGGCCATGGAGTGAGCTGCTTTGCGTTTTGAGCTCCCCGGGATAGGTGTGGAGTAAGATGTGTGTGGTGAGTCTCCAGGATGGCCGTGGAGTGAACTGCTTTGCCTTTGGAGCTCTCCAGGATGGCTGTTGAGTGAGAACGGCATGGCGAGTCTCCAGGGTGGCCGTGGAGGGAGCTGCTTTGCTTTTGGAGGTCTCCAGGATAGATGTGGAGTGAGACGTGTGTGGCGAGTCTCCAGGGTGGCCGTGAAGTGAGCTGCTTTGCGTTTGTAGCTCTCCAGGATGGGTGTGGAGTGAGATGTGTGTGGTGAGTCTCCAGGATGGCCGTGGAGTGAACTGCTTTGCGTTTGGAGCTCTCCAGGATGAGTGTTGAGTGAGAACTGTATGGCAAGTCTCCAGGGTGGCTGTGGAGCGAGCTGCTTTACGTTTGGAGCTCTCCAGGATGGGTGTGGAGTGAGATGTGTGTGGCGAGTCTCCAGGGTGGCCGTCGAGTGAGCTGCTTTGCTTTTGGAGCTCTCCAGAATGGGTGTTGAGTGAGATCTGTATGGAGAGTCTCCAGGGTGGCCGTGGAGTGAGCTGCTTTGCGTTTGGAGCTCTCCAATCAATCAATCAATCAATCAATCAAAGACATTTATAGAGCGCACTACTTACCCGTAGGGTCTCAAGGCGCTAAGGGGGGGTGCCGTTACTGCTCGAACAGCCAGGTCTTGAGCTTCTTCCTGAAGGAGAGGTGGTCTTGGGTCAGGCGCAGGTCGGTCGGGAGGGAGTTCCAGGTCTTGGCGGCAAGGTAGGAGAAGGACCTTCCTCCTGTTGTCGCTCTACGGATGCGTGGGACGGCGGCGAGGGCGTGGCTGGCTGAGCGGAGGTGGCGTTTGGGAGCGTAGAAGTTGATTCGGTTGTTGAGGTAGCTCGGGCCTTGATCGTGAAGGGCTTTGTGTGCATGGGTGAGGAGACGGAAGGTGATTCTTTTGTTGACGGGGAGCCAATGCAGGTCTCTCAGGTGTCCGGAGATGTGGCTGTTACGTGGGATGTCGAGGATGAGTCTGGCTGAGGCGTTCTGGATCCGCTGAAGTCTCTTCTGGAGCTTGGCGGTGGTTCCGGCGTAGAGGGCGTTGCCGGAGTCCAGTCGGCTGGTGACGAGGGCCTGGGTGACGGTCTTCCTGGTCTCCGTGGGGATCCACCAGAGGATCTTCCGTAGCATGCGCAGGATGTTGAAGCACGCCGAGGAGATGGCGTTGACTTGCTTGGTCATGGAGAGGGAGGAGTCCAGGATGAAGCCCAGGTTGCGTGCGTGGTTAGTCGGTTTGGGTGCGGTGCCCAGGGCGGGGGGCCACCAGGAGTCGTCCCAGGCGGTGGGCGAGGAGCCCAGGATGAGGACCTCCGTCTTGTCTGAGTTCAGTTTCAGGCGGCTGGTCGTCATCCACTCGGCTACCTCCTTCATCCCTTCGTGCAGTTTGGCTCTGGCGCCGGCGGGGTCATTGGTCAGGGAGAGGATCAGCTGGGTGTCGTCGGCGTAGGAGATTATGTTGAGGTTGTTTTGGCGTGCGATGGCCGCGAGGGGGCTCATGTAGACGTTGAAGAGGGTGGGGCTCAACGAGGATCCCTGAGGGACGCCGCAGATGACTTCGGTGGCTTCTGACTTGTACGGTGGTAGGCGGACTCTCTGTGTTCTTCCGTCGAGGAAGGAGACGATCCATTCCAGCGCCTTCTCCTGGATTCCGACGTTGCTGAGGCGTTGCACTAGGGTGCGGTGGCAGACAGTGTCGAAGGCCGCGGAGAGGTCTAGGAGGATGAGGGCCGCTGTTTCTCCGTTGTCCATCATGGCTCGAATGTCGTCGGTGGTGGCGATGAGGGCGGTCTCGGTGCTGTGGTTGGCTCGGAAGCCGGACTGCGAGGGGTCGAGGGATCCGTTCGTCTCGAGGAAGGCGGCCAGCTGTTTGTTGACGATCTTCTCGATGACTTTGGCTGGAAGCGGGAGGAGCGAGATTGGGCGGTAATTCTTGAGTTCGGTGGGGTCTGCTGTAGGTTTCTTGAGAAGAGCGCTGAGTTCGGCGTGCTTCCAGCTCTCGGGGAAGGTGGCGGTGTCGAAGGAGGTGTTGATGATGTCCCGCAGGTGGGGTGCGATGACCGCGTCGGCCTTGTTGAAGACGTGGTGAGGGCAGGGGTCGGTCGGAGATCCGGAGTGGACGGAGTTCATCATGCGGACGGTGTCTTCGGTGCTGATCGGAGTCCAGGCTCGGAGGGCGGCGGTGGGCGGCGCAGCTATGGTCGTGGCGTGCGTCGGTTGGGTGCTGAAGCTGTTGTGTATATCCGCGATCTTGTTGTGGAAGTAGGAGGCGAGGGAGTTGCAGAGATCTTGCGAGGGGGTGATGTCGTTGTTTCCGGCGTTGGGGTTGGAGAGCTCTTTGACGATGTTGAAGAGTTCCTTGCAGTTGTGTGCGTTGTTGTCCAGCCGGTCCTTGAATGCAGTTTTCTTGGCGGCTCGGATCAGTTGGTGGTGCTTCCGGGTGGCGAGTTTGAGGGTGGTCTTGTTGTCCGGTGTGGGTTCCTTTCTGCAGACTTTCTCGCGGGCTCGGGATGGGTGTGGAGTGAGATGTGTGTGGATAGTCGCCAGGGTGGCCGTGGAGTGAGCTGCTTTGTGTGTGGACTGGAGCTCTCCAGGATGGGTGTGGAGTGAGATGTCTGTGGCGAGCTTCCAGCATGGCAGTGGAGTGAGCTGCTTTGTGTTCGGAGCTCTCCAGGGTTCGTGTGAAGGGAGATGTGTGTGGCGAGGCTCCAAGGTGGCTGTGGAGTGAGCTACTTTGAGTTTAGAGCTCTCCAGGGTGGTTGCGGAGTGAGATGTCTGTGGCTGGTCTCCAGGGTGGCCGTGGAGTGAGCTGCTTTATGTGTGGAGCTCTCCAGGATGGGTGTGGAGGGAGATGTCTGTGGTGAGTCTCCAGGGTGGCCGCGAAGTGAACTTCTTTGTGTTCAGAGCTCTCCAGGATGGATGTGGAGAGAGATGTCTGTAACTGCAATGTCTAGGATAGATTTGGAGAGGGTGGGCTTGGATTTGAAAGGATCTAGATTGAATGCTATGTAAGTGGCCTGGTGTTGGACTGCTCTAGACTAGGTGTGGAAATAAATGTCTACTGTTCTAGGCTATAGGATGGATGTGCCATTAATGCCTGTTTTTGGAGGGCTGTAGGGTGAATGTGACATTAATGGCTGCATCTGGAGGGCTTCAGGGTGGATGTGACATTAATGGCCTGTATCTGGAGGACTGCAGGGTGTATGTGAAATTAATGGCCTGTATCTGGAGGCCTGCAGGGTGGATTAGACATTAATGGCCTCTGTCTGGAGGGCTGCAGGGTGGATGTAACATTAATGGCCTGTGTCTGGAGGGCTGTAGGATGGATGTGACATTAATGGCCTGTGTTTGGAGGGCTGCAGGGTGGATGTGACATTAATGGCCTGTGTCTCGAGGGCTGTAGGATGGATGCGACATTAATGGCATGTGTCCCGAGGGCTGTAGAATGGATGTGACATTAATGGCCTGTATCTGGAGGGCTGCAGGGTGGATGTGACATTAATGGCTGTGTCTGGAGGGCTGTAGGATGGATATAATTCAATAGCCTGTGTCTGGAGGGCTGTAGGATGAATGGGGAGTGATAGATCTGTGTGTGGAGAGCTGTAGGATGGTAGGGGAGTGAGAGACCGGTAGTTGGAGAGATGTAGGATGGATGGGGAGCGAGGAGCCAGGGGGAGGAGGACATAGGATACATCACGCTGAGTGTACTTGTTGTGGGGGGAGGGTGAAGGAGTGATGGGGAGAGAGTAAAGTGATTGAAGAGCTCTGGGATGGATGTGTAATGAGTTGTGATGAGGAGATGCGGGGTGTGGGATAGCATAGAGTGTGCACCATGGTTGTTGTTGCAGGATGCTGTACAATACACATGGAGTGAGAGACCTGGGATGGAGGGTGCTAGGATAGATGTGGAGTGAGAGATCTCGGCTGCAGATATGAAAGATGTGGACTGAGTCTCTTGTGGCTGAGTCCTTTAGTTTGGATGTAGGGTGAGTGGCATGTAGTGGGCTGTGCAGGATTAGTCTAGAACACACCGCTGAAGGGAGGCTGCAACATTGAAGTGAAGTGAGTGGCCTGGGGTTGGAGGGCTTTAGATCGGATGTGGAGTGAGATGTCATTGACAGAAGTCTATAGGGATAGGTGAAGTGAGCGGCCCGGAGTTAGAGGGCTTTAGATCGGATGTGGAGTGAGATGGCAGTGAGAGATGTCTGTAGGGATAGGTGGGGTGAGTGACTCCGAGTTGGAGAGCTTTAAGTTAGATGTGGAGTGAGATGTCAGTGAGAGGCGTCTACAGAGATAGGTGGAGTGAGTGGCCTGAGGTTGAACTGCTCTTGGGTAGATGTTGAGTATGACGTCAATGTCTACAACCTTCCGGGAGGTTGTGGAGTTAGAAGCCTAGGATTATAGGACTTTAGGGCATATGTGGAGAGAGATGTCAATGAAGGAAGTCTGCATGGTAGACGTGAAGTAAGATTCCGGTGTCTAAATTCGCCCAGCTGGTGGTGGAGTTAGCGACGGGGGCTAATGGGATCTAGAGCGGATGTGGAGAGAGATGTCTCTGAGGGAAGCCTCTAGGGTGAGTGTGGAGTGAGTGTGGTTTGGGGGGGGGGGGGTCTCTATTTTGCATGTGGGTTGAGTAGCTTCCATCTGGGAGGTGGATGTATGGCGTTACAACGCATAATTTTACATCGCATACCATTACAACGCGATTTTTACAACGCAGGATCCATTACAATGCATGCCTTTACAACGCATGACATTACATAGCAGATGCTATTACAACGCATGCCATTACAACGTAAGTATAGGTAAGTATATCTTTTTTTAAAAATTGTAATTAATTCAATTTAATTATTTTAATTTAATTAATTTAATTCATTTAAAGTCTTTTTATTAAAACTGAACCGTAAAAATACCCCTGTACCCCATAACCCAAACCTATATCTTTTTTATAAAAATTGTAATTAATTTAATTTAATTAATTTAATTTAATTAATTTAATTTAATTCATTTAATTTATTTAAAGTCTTTTTTTTAAAACTGAACCCTAAAAATACCCCTGTACCTCATAACCCAAACCTATATCTTTTTTATAAAAATTGTAATTAATTTAATTTAATTAATTTAATTTAATTAATGTCTTTTTTTTAAACTGAACCCTAAAAATACCCCTGTACTCCAAAACCCAAACCTAGCCCTGAACCCTAAAAATACCCGTGTACCCCATAACCCAAACCTAGCCCTGAACCCTAAAAATACCCCTGTACCCCATAACCCAAACCTAGCCCTGAACCCTAAAAACACCCCAAAACATATACCTCAGTACCCCAAAACATATACTCCTATAATCATACTTATTTTTTAAAATTACTTAAATTAATATATGTAATTTATTTTTAAAAAATACATAAAATAATATATTTATTTATTTTTAATATTAATAAAATTAAATAAATAATGTTAAATAAAATATAAAATAAAATTATATACTTACCTATACTTACGTTGTAATGGCATGCGTTGTAATAGCATCTGCTATGTAATGTCATGCGTTGTAAAGGCATGCATTGTAATGGATCCTGCGTTGTAAAAGTTGTGATGTAATGGTAGTGCGTTGTAAAAGTTGCGTTGTAACGGGTGTTTCTGGGAGGTGCATGATGGTACGGGTGACTGTAAAACGGATGAGGACTGAGAGGCCTGGGGCTAGAGGGCTCTAGGATAGATCTAAGTATGGGCGTAAAATCCGTTCCGCTCGCGGATTTTGCGGATTTTCGGAAAATTTGCAATCCGCGAGATTTGCGAATTTCCCGCAAAATCCGCAAATTCGCACGCAGCGGATGGTTTTTTTTCTTGGTGATACAATTTTGCGGCGCGCGGCGTTTACTTACCGTCATTCATCGTTTGCCGAGTTATTTTTCTTGATATTTTGCGAGTGCTGTGCCATTTTGGATCTTGCTGCGGGATCCCGCGGGAATTTGGCAAGCGTGATCACGTATCGCGGTACTTCGCAATTGCGAGCTTGGAGATGCGGCGAGCAGCAACAATCTCGCACTCGCAAAAATACAATTTTTTTTAATTCTGCACAAGAAATCCACCAGCAAGCAGCATAAACCTTCTGGAAATGATGATTTTTATCTGAATAACTCCTCAGGTTGACCTTTGCCTGCACTTTTTTTGCGAGGAGTCCATTTTGGGGAGGGGGGGGGGGGTGGGAGGAAGGAAGTGCCCCACAGTCTTCAACTTCCTGTTCCTGTCCAGCAGGCTCCTCCCAGTGCTTTGTCCATCTCCTGGTCACTTTTCATTTGGATCTGGAGCTGGAAGGATTACTTTTTGTGGATGCTGCTGGATATTTGGATTTGAGGCCTTTTTGACTTTCTTTGGATCACTTTTGGATTAGAAATTTCACAAGTAAGTTTGTTTGGGGCATTACAGTTGCTGCAACTACAATTTTGGAATTTTCGATTTTTGGGCTGTTTTGGGGCCTTTTGCCCAGGGGTACTCAGTGGTGGGTGCACTGAGTCTTTCTGTGGGGTGTTTTGAATTTAAACATCATGGAGGGGCTGGATGGCTTGGGATTGTGCTGATTTTTCTGTGGTTTTTGTTTTTTTGGCCTGTTGTGGCCTTTTCACCAGGGGTAGTGAGTGTTGCATGGGCCTAGTCTTTCTGTGGGTTTTCTTGAATTTAAACATCACGGAGGGGCTGGATGGCTTGGGATTGTGCTGATTTTTCTGTGATTTTCGTTTTTTGGCCTGTTGTGGCCTTTTTGCCAGGGGTAGTGAGTGGTGCATGGGCCTAGTCTTTCTGTGGGTTGTCTTGAATTTAAACATCATGGAGGGGCTGGATGGCTTGGGATTGTGCTGATTTTTCTGTGATTTTCGTTTTTTTGGCCTGTTGTGGACAGGCCATGTGGTTGGGGGCCATTTTGAGTGCTGCTACAGGCCCTGGCCATGTGCTGTGAGGGAGGGGGCCATTTTGAATGCAGGCAGTGTTCTCAGGCCTGCACCCATTTTGCCTAGCTTTCATCCATTATGCCCAGGGGTAGTGAGTGGTGCATGGGCCTAGTCTTTCTGTGGGTTGTCTTGAATTTAAACATCATGGAGGGGCTGGATGGCTTGGGATTGTGCTGATTTTTCTGTGATTTTCGTTTTTTCGGCCTGTTGTGGACAGGCCATGTGGTTGGGGGCCATTTTGAGTGCTGCTACAGGCCCTGGCCATGTGCTGTGAGGGAGGGGGCCATTTTGAATGCATGCAGTGTTCTCAGGCCTGCACTCATTTTGCCTAGCTTTCATCCATTATGCTCAGGGGTAGTGAGTGGTGCATGGGCCTAGTCTTTCTGTGGGTTGTCTTGAATTTAAACATCATGGAGGGGCTGGATGGCTTGGGATTGTGCTGATTTTTCTGTGATTTTCATTTTTTTGGCCTGTTGTGGACAGGCCATGTGTTTGGGGGCCATTTTGAGTGCTGCTACAGGCCCTGGCCATGTGCTGTGAGGGAGGGGGCCATTTTGAATGCAGGCAGTGTTCTCAGGCCTGCACCCATTTTGCCTAGCTTTCATCCATTATGCCCAGGGGTAGTGAATGGTGCATGGGCCTAGTCTTTCTGTGGGTTGTTTTCTTGAATTTAAACATCATGGAGGGGCTGGATGGCTTGGGATTGTGCTGATTTTTCTGTGATTTTCGTTTCTTTGGCCTGTTGTGGACAGACCATGTGGTTGGGGGCCATTTTGAGTGCTGCTACAGGCCCCGGCCATGTGCTGTGAGGGAGGGGGCCATTTTGAATGCAGGCAGTGTTCTCAGGCCTGCACCCATTTTGCCTAGCTTTCATCCATTATGCCCAGGGGTAGTGAGTGGTGCATGGACCTAGTCTTTCTGTGGGTTGTCTTGAATTTAAACATCATGTAGGGGCTGGATGGCTTGGGATTGTGCTGATTTTTCTGTGATTTTCGTTTTTTTGGCCTGTTGTGGACAGGCCATGTGGTTGGGGGCCATTTTGAGTGCTGCTACAGGCCCTGGCCATGTGCTGTGAGGGAGGGGGCCATTTTGAATGCAGGCAGTGTTCTCAGGCCTGCACCCATTTTGCCTAGCTTTCATCCATTATGCCCAGGGGTAGTGAGTGGTGCATGGGCCTAGTCTTTCTGTAGGTTGTCTTGAATTTAAACATCATGGAGGGGCTGGATGGCTTGGGATTGTGCTGATTTTTCTGTGATTTTCGTTTTTTTGGCCTGTTGTGGACAGACCATGTGGTTGGGGGCCATTTTGAGTGCTGCTACAGGCCCCGGCCATGTGCTGTGAGGGAGGGGGCCATTTTGAATGCAGGCAGTGTTCTCAGGCCTGCACCCATTTTGCCTAGCTTTCATCCATTATGCCCAGGGGTAGTGAGTGGTGCATGGGCCTAGTCTTTCTGTGGGTTGTCTTGAATTTAAACATCATGGAGGGGCTGGATGGCTTGGGATTGTGCTGATTTTTCTGTGATTTTCGTTTTTTTGGCCTGTTGTGGACAGGCCATGTGGTTGGGGGCCATTTTGAGTGCTGCTACAGGCCCCGGCCATGTGCTGTGAGGGAGGGGGCCATTTTGAATGCAAGCAGTGTTCTCAGGCCTGCACCCATTTTGCCTAGCTTTCATCCATTATGCCCAGGGGTAGTGAGTGGTGCATGGGCCTAGTCTTTCTGTGGGTTGTCTTGAATTTAAACATCATGGAGGGGCTGGATGGCTTGGGATTGTGCTGATTTTTCTGTGATTTTCGTTTTTTTGGCCTGTTGTGGACAGGCCATGTGGTTGGGGGCCATTTTGAGTGCTGCTACAGGCCCTGGCCATGTGCTGTGAGGGAGGGGGCCATTTTGAATGCAGGCAGTGTTCTCAGGCCTGCACCCATTTTGCCTAGCTTTCATCCATTATGCCCAGGGGTAGTGAGTGGTGCATGGGCCTAGTCTTTCTGTGGGTTGTCTTGAATTTAAACATCATGGAGGGGCTGGATGGCTTGGGATTGTGCTGATTTTTCTGTGATTTTCGTTTTTTTGGCCTGTTGTGGACAGGCCATGTGGTTGGGGGCCATTTTGAGTGCTGCTACAGGCACTGGCCATGTGCTGTGAGGGAGGGGGCCATTTTGAATGCAGGCAGTGTTCTCAGGCCTGCACCCATTTTGCCTAGCTTTCATCCATTATGCCCAGGGGTAGTGAGTGGTGCATGGGACTAGTCTTTCTGTAGGTTGTCTTGAATTTAAACATCATGGAGGGGCTGGATGGCTTGGGATTGTGCTGATTTTTCTGTGATTTTCATTTTTGTGGCCTGTTGTGGACAGGCCATGTGTTTGGGGGCCATTTTGAGTGCTGCTACAGGCCCTGGCCATGTGCTGTGAGGGAGGGGGCCATTTTGAATGCAGGCAGTGTTCTCAGGCCTGCACCCATTTTGCCTAGCTTTCATCCATTATGCCCAGGGGTAGTGAATGGTGCATGGGCCTAGTCTTTCTGTGGGTTTTCTTCTTGAATTTAAACATCATGGAGGGGCTGGATGGCTTGGGATTGTGCTGATTTTTCTGTGATTTTCGTTTTTTTGGCCTGTTGTGGACAGACCATGTGGTTGGGGGCCATTTTGAGTGCTGCTACAGGCCCCGGCCATGTGCTGTGAGGGAGGGGGCCATTTTGAATGCAGGCAGTGTTCTCAGGCCTGCAGCCATTTTGCCTAGCTTTCATCCATTATGCCCAGGGGTAGTGAGTGGTGCATGGGCCTAGTCTTTCTGTGGGTTGTCTTGAATTTAAACATCATGGAGGGGCTGGATGGCTTGGGATTGTGCTGATTTTTCTGTGATTTTCGTTTTTTTGGCCTGTTGTGGACAGGCCATGTGGTTGGGGGCCATTTTGAGTGCTGCTACAGGCCCTGGCCATGTGCTGTGAGGGAGGGGCCATTTTGAATGCAGGCAGTGTTCTCAGGCCTGCACCCATTTTGCCTAGCTTTCATCCATTATGCCCAGGGGTAGTGAGTGGTGCATGGGCCTAGTCTTTCTGTGGGTTGTCTTGAATTTAAACATCATGGAGGGGCTGGATGGCTTGGGATTGTGCTGATTTTTCTGTGATTTTCGTTTTTTTGGCCTGTTGCGGACAGGCCATGTGGTTGGGGGCCATTTTGAGTGCTGCTACAGGCCGTGGCCATGTGCTGTGAGGGAGGGGGCCATTTTGAATGCAGGCAGTGTTCTCAGGCCTGCACCCATTTTGCCTAGCTTTCATCCATTATGCCCAGGGGTAGTGAGTGGTGCATGGGCCTAGTCTTTCTGTGGGTTGTCTTCTTGAATTTAAACATCATGGAGGGGCTGGATGGCTTGGGATTGTGCTGATTTTTCTGTGATTTTCGTTTTTGGCCTGTTGTGGACAGGCCATGTGGTTGGGGGCCATTTTGAGTGCTGCTACAAGCCCTGGCCATGTGCTGTGAGGGAGGGGGCCGTTTTGAATGCAGGCAGTGTTCTCAGGCCTGCACCCATTTTGCCTAGCTTTCATCCATTATGCCCAGGGGTAGTGAGTGGTGCATGGGCCTAGTCTTTCTGTGGGTTGTCTTCTTGAATTTAAACATCATGGAGGGACTGGATGGCTTGGGATTGTGCTGATGTTTCTGTGATTTTCGTTTTTTTGGCTTGTTGTTGTGGCCTTTTCACCAGGGGTAGTGACTAGTGAGTGTTGCATAGGCCTAGTCTTTCCGTGGGGTGTCTTGAATTTAAGCATCATGGAGGGCATGGGATTGTGCTGATTTTTCTGTTTTTTTTCGATTTTTTTGGGGTGTATAACTGAACTGATGTTCCTCTGTCTTCCATTGCTTTTAGGTGCACAAGACTCAAGAGACCCACCAGTGCCAGGAAGAAGTCCTGCAGCGGTGTGTGTGTGCAGCATAACGTCACGCGACGTCACGTCTGGCCTCAGACAACTCTGCAACTCGTGCAACTGCGGCCTGCTGTTCTGACCTGCTCTGAAGAAGATGGCCCCCCAAAAAAGTTCTCCGTAGCTCCTCTAGCAAGAAAGTTGCTAGTAAGGAGCAGAAGAAGCAAGTTACCAAGGTGGCTGGTGTGTCGTCCGCCGCGTTTTTTGGGAGTAAAAAAAAAAGTACGCCTGCAGCAGCAGCGGGATCTGCTGGGGACCAAGCTGGGAGCAGCACCCCCGCTCCATTGGGCTCAGTGATTCCACCACCACGCCAACTTAAGTCAAAGCCCTTGAGTGCTTCAGAGGCAGTCAGTGTACTTCTTCAATCACCATCGACCAGTGATGTTGGCTCATCGCAAGAAAGTAGCAGCAATGTCCCTGAATCAACACAGGTTGTTGTAACTCATCTGACAAGTGTTGAACAACCACAGCCGCAACAACAACAACATGTGCAAGTACAAGCCCAAGTACATGTGGAAGGAGAGGCAGCGCAAGGAGATGCGCAAGCAGAGGTGCATGGAGGGTCACAAGTGCCCACAATAGTTATTCCTCCCGAAGTAGGGGCACATCAGGAAATTGACAATCAAACCGAGGTATCATTTGAGGAAGCCACTCCTCCTGATGATCATTCATTGTCTTCCACATCCCTAGCAAGGAAACGATCAAGGGGGGTGTCTACATCTTCTTCAAGCCCACCTCCTTCTGATGATCTGGATGAAGATTGGGAACCATCACGGCAGTCTGAGAGTGAGGCACACCATGATCTGACAAAGATACCTAAGCGTAAAAGGAAGGTCGTCGAAAAACTCATAGCTATGGAGTGTGATGAGGCTCAACAAGAAGTGACGGATACTGCTGCTGATGAAGCCTCTCACGACGACGAGCCAGTCATCATAAAGGTCACTGCAGCCCCAGCGGGCATGCAGCAAAGAGACATTTTGACCCTATCCCGAGAAGCTGCTGAGCGTGATGATGATGTCGACGAGGAGGCAATGGAAGAAACACCACAATCATTGGAGTTAACTAGTACACCAACACCTACCGCTTCCATATTTCTTAGTCGCCAGAAAGGACCTCCATCCACCTCGACCTCAATTAGTGGTGGTGAAAGTGCAAAACGTACTGAAGTTCGGCAATCCACATCCTCCACTTCATCTGGCATTAGCAGCAGGACCACCACCACCAGTATCGCCGCCTCCTCCGGCCCCCAAAGACATTTCAAGTCTGCAGTTTGGGACTTCTTTAGTGTTTGCCCAAAAAAGGAAAACATAGCCATTTGTAGCCTTTGTAAGTTGGCAGTTAGTCGTGGTAAGTTTGGTTCCAACTATGGTACCGGAGGCCAGAGAGGTCATCTTGAAAGAAAGCACGCTGTCAAATGGTTTGTGCACTTACAGGCGATCAAGGAAGCCCGAATTGCACGTAATGCTGTTTCATCTGATGATGACGAGGAGGAAGAAGCTGTGTCAAACACTTCACTTACACCCAGTACCCCTGTCAGCAGCACACCCCATGTGAGCCACACTAAGAGTGTGGGAGAGAGTGATACACCAATGCGAAAAAGTTCATCAGCGAGCGTAACTGGGTCGAAGATATCATCATCATCATCCCGTAAATCCTTGGTCCAGGGCAACATTAAAAAGATGTTGTTCACAGAAGCGCAATATGAACGCAACCACCCACTGACGCGTCTGTATAACACTAAGCTGGCTAAAATGCTAGCTCTGGACCTTCTCCCTTTTTCTTTTGTAGAAGGGGTTGGTTTTCTAGAATTAGTGGCAGCGCTCTGCCATAAATGGAAGGTTCCTAGCCGGTTCTATTTTGCCCGAGCTGCGGTTCCAGCACTACATGAAGATGTTCTGGAGGTGATTGGGGCAGCTTTGCAGAAGAGTGCTGTTCACACTATACATCTGACAACAGACATGTGGACCAGTGGCGCAGGCGCTGATTACATGTGCATCACTGCACACTGGGTCTCTTTTTCAGGGGTTAAAGCAAAGCTAAACGCAGGTGTTGACCCGGACCAAGTTTTTAAAGCTGCTCAGAAACATGCAACACTAGCCGTGTTTGGTTTGGAGAAACGTCACACAGCAGAAAACATTTTGGATGTGTTTAACACAAAGGTCCTTGACTGGCTGTCCCCAAAAAAACGCCAGGTTGGTTATGTTTCCACGGATAATGGCGCCAATGTAGTTAAGGCCATGGAGCTAGGTGACTATTTCAGAGTGCCGTGTTTGGCGCACTGTATAAACCTGGTTGTCAAAAAATTCTTGAGTGATAAAGACAGTGCAGCGTACAGGGTAGTGGACACCTGCCGAAAAATGTGCAAACATTTCAGCCATTCTTTTAAGGCCTGGAAGCATCTGAGGAGCCTGCTATATGAACGTCAAATACCAGTGAAAGCACTCATCCAGGAGGTGGCAACACGTTGGAACTCAACCTTCTACATGCTTGAGCGTCTGTATGAGCAGTATACGGTACTTGATCACTATTTCTTCACACAGGGTACAGCTCAGAAGGAGGTACTGAGGATGGGTGCGGCGCAATGGGACATAGTTAAAAACCTGACACGCATGCTTCGTCCTTTTGAGTTCTTCACGCGTGCAGTCAGCAAGGAGGACTGTAATTTGGGAAAAGCTATCCCATTGTTGTACATGCTGGAGCACCAACTGAAGGAGGTGTGTTCTGTGTTTCAAAAAGATGAAGAAAACCAAGACCCTTTTGTTCTGGCGGAGAAATTATTAGAGCGCCTACTAGGTGATGAACGTCTTAAAATGATCCACTCAAACCAGCATTACATTTGTGCTACTATTCTGGATCCACGCTACAAAAAGGCGCTGGCAGGCCAAGCATTCTTTCCTTTTGCTGATGAAGATGTTACAAAGTACAAACAGTGGCTAGCCTCCTCAGCCAAGAGGTTTGAAAGAGAACGGCAGAAAATTGAAGGAAAAGGCAGTACATCAGCATCAGCAGGCCATCCCCAGTCATAACAATCCACTTCTGCACCTGTGGCTGCGGCACAAGTGACCTCTCAGCCGTTAAAGAGACCGACAACCGGATCATCTGCACCACCAGACACAACAGTAACATTGGAGGCTGAAGAGGATTGGCTAGCTCGGCTTGGGTTTGGTTCTCAAAAGGTCACAGCAACAGCTAAGCAAAGTGGAGGAACCTTGGAGGAGCACCTTGAGTCGATGGTGAAGGACTATCTGAATGACTCAACAGAGGTCTATGTTAATGCTGACCCATTGGCGTCTTGGCATGGGAAAAAAGAATTGTGGCCACAGCTCTCCAACCTGGCTTTAAACTACTTGTCTTGCCCACTCGCAAGCGTGTCTTCTGAACGTGTTTTCAGTGCTGCTGGTGGCATTGTAACTTCCAAACGGAGCCGCCTCTCGCCCAAAAATGTGGAGAGGTTAACAATGATCAAGATGAATCAGCACCTCATACCACCAGATTACAGAGTACGAGAAAGCACGCCGGATGAAGACGAGGTGGACAGCAACATAGATGAGGGAATTTCTTCTCTGTCAGGTGACACTGAGCTCACCCTGCCTGAATTCGCAGAGTATGATGACGAAGCCTTATTCTTATTCGTGGACCGTGACACCGAGCCCTGAAAATGAGACAATGAATCAATAACTTTCTTTTTCATCCTTATTCACTTTTATTCCTGTGTGTCTGTCTTTCTTTGTTGTGCACAGTTAATATAATTCAAACTTTAATCACCTAATCACAAAAACAAGCCCATCAGCAGAACTGTCTTCACTTGTTTGCTTATTTATTTGAAGGTGCCACAGTCTGCATTCCTCAGGTTCACAAGTTCAGAAGAACATGCTCCTCTATCCTCCTCCTCCAGACTCCTATTTCCATCAAAGCAGAGGGCTGGTTTACGCCCAATGAAGAAAGACTCAGCACTTGTGGGGGTGTTGTTCTACCTCTTTGCGGGTGAATTGGCGGCTCTGGGGCCATTGCTGGGAAGCTCTAATACCGGATAAAAGTGGTTGGACCAAATCCGAGGCGGAAATGTTTTGGTGTTTTTGCTGACTTGCTTGCCTTTGAGGTGCTCTTTGGGGAGGTTCCGGCTGTTTGTGGGTGAGTTTCGGGGTCTGGGAGCACTGCTGGGACACTCTAATCTTGATTGCATTTGCTTTTCAGGAAATCCGTGGTGGTAAACCGGAGTTATGGCCTAGCTACACAGCGCGTTTAGACCGAAGGCAGAGAAATATTGTAAGTATGAGATTTAGCTTTTGGCCTGTTTGGGGGTGTTATGCTTTTTGGCGGGTGGGTTGGCGGGTCTTGGGGCATTCCTGGGAAGGTCTAATACCGGGTAGAAGTGGTTGGGACAAAATCCACGCGGAAAAGCCTTTTGGCACTTTTTGTAACTTTGGGTTCGTTAGGGTTAGCCCTAGCAGCAGGATTGAGGAGTGAGTCCTGTCGCCCGTGAGGAACGGTCGACTCGGTTGACCAACGGATCCCCATCTACGGACTTCGCTTTCACTATGTCAGGCGGCACCTTCGGCAGCTACGCGCCGCTCCCAAATTGAAGAAACTTAGCGGCCGTCTTCATCTAGGCGGCACCTTCGGCAGCTACGCGCCGTTCCCAATTTGAAGAAATTTAGCGGCTGTCCACATTTACTTCTAAAGGTACCTCCGTGTGTTATCCGCTGTCCATCACATACCCCTTGACGGACCTATACTATCCAGATTCACAGTCTTTAAACCACCTGTCAATCTCGGGAAGGGTGCCTGATACCACCAAAACTTCGAAAACATAGCGATCCTCCGTTCGCCTCCTCGTTGCCAACCCCCACGCAGTGGAGCCTACTTTTTGAAATACAATTCTCAGGACTCTGGAGATCTCTGGTTTCCTGAAAATACCATTAAAGCATCCTTGCATTAGAAAACCCTGTGAATACCATTTCAGATCATTATCCTCTTCCCTCCCAGTCAACAACCCCCAGCCCTGACGAAGGTGTGGCCCTTTGGGCTTGTACACCGAAACGCGCGTCGGCTCATGTCTCAAGAAATACGGCATACTATGTTATACTAATTAGGGGCCGTACTAAGATTATTTGTCCGGAATAAGACTCTGTTCTATGCCACATATCTACCATCTATGTGTGACATACAACAGAACGATGGGAATGTATGAAAGAATGTAAGTGGAGTGATAGAACTTTAGGTAGAACTATTTGGTGAGAATCTGAGAGAATGAAAGTATGAATGAAGTGTGGATTGTTGCTGGGTAGGCCTCGAAGTAAAAATGTACCTTTGTCATTTTTATCTCTTTGCAACTTTTTATGTATGTTGTGCAATATTATGTGTTATTTATGTACGTTAAAAAAAACTTTTTTCTCTATATCAATTCTAAAGGTGTACAGATAAACAAATAAAAATACATATATTTTTGAAAAAAATTCTTTCTCTTGCATATATTTGGATTGTGTAAATTTTGTCCGGTGCAGTGCCAACTCCTAGATTTATCACCCCTCATATATTGGGATCCCAGCTTCGGGACCACCAGATCAATTGGCGGGGTACGTGCTCTGTTCTTTATTCAGTAAACCGGAGTTATGGCCTATCTACACAGCGCGTTTGGACCGAAGGCAGAGAAATATTGTAAGTATGAGATTTTGCTTTTGGCCTGTTTGGGGGTGTTATGCTTTTTGGCGGGTGGGTTGGCGGGTCTTGGGGCATTCCTGGGAAGGTCTAATACCGGATAGAAGTGGTTGGGACAAAATCCACGCTGATTTTTTTTGCTATTTCTGACATTTTGCTCAATGTAGCGTTTTCGGGGGCCTGTTTGGGGGGCTTCCTGGTGTTTGTGGGTGGGTTTCGGGGTCTGGGAGCACTGCTGGCTATGGATACTTTACTTTGCAAGAGGTTTGAAGCAAATCCATGGTGGCAGAGGGGAGTTAGGGCCTAGCTGCAGAGCCAGCGCGGAGTGATTTGGGAAATTGGCCTAAAAATGACTAAGTCCCCATTTTTGTACTTTTGCTCTTTGGCTGTTTGGGGGTCTTCTACTCGTTTTCTCCTGGGTTGACGGCTCTGGGGCCATTGCTGGGAAGCTCTAATACCGGATAAAAGTGGTTTGGACCAAATCCGAGGCGGAAATTTTTTGGTGTTTTTGCTGACTTGCTTGCCTTTGAGGTGCTCTTTGGGGGGTTCCGGCTGTTTGTGGGTGAGTTTCGGGGTCTGGGAGAACTGCTGGGACACTCTAATCTTGATTGCATTTGCTTTTCTGGAAATCCGTGGTGGTAAACCGGAGTTATGGCCTAGCTACACAGCGCGTTTGGACCGAAGGCCGAGAAATATTGTAAGTATGAGATTTTGCTTTTGGCCTGTTTGGGGGTGTTATGCTTTTCGGCGGGTGGGTTGGCGGGTCTTGGGACATTCCTAGGAAGGTCTAATACCGGATAGAAGTGTTTGGGACAAAATCCACGCTGATTTTTTTTTGCTATTTCTGACATTTTGCTCAATGTAGCGTTTTCGGGGTCCTGTTTGGGGGGCTTCCTGGTGTTTGTGGGTGGGTTTCGGGGTCTGGGAGCACTGCTGGCTATGGATACTTTACTTTGCAAGAGGTTTGAAGCAAATCCATGGTGTCAGAGGGGAGTTAGGGCCTAGCTTCAGAGCGCGCGCGGAGTGATTTGGGAAATTGTCCAAAAAATGACTAAGTCCCCATTTTTGTACTTTTGCTCTTTGGCTGTTTGGGGGTCTTCTACTCGTTTTCTCCAGGGTTGACGGCTCTGGGGCCATTGCTGGGAAGCTCTAATACCGGATAAAAGTGGTTTGGACCAAATCCGAGGCTGACATTTTTTGGTGTTTTTGCTGACTTGCATGCCTTTCAGGTGCTCTTAGGGGGGGTTCCGGCTGTTTGTGGGTGAGTTTCGGGGTCTGGGAGCACTGCTGGGACACTCTAATCTTGATTGCATTTGCTTTTCAGGAAATCCATGGTGGTAAACCGGAGTTATGGCCTAGCTACACAGCGCGTTTGGACCGAAGGCAGAGAAATATTGTAAGTATGAGATTTAGCTTTTGGCCTGTTTGGGGGTGTTATGCTTTTTGGCGGGTGGGTTGGCGGGTCTTGGGGCATTCCTGGGAAGGTCTAATACCGGGTAGAAGTGGTTGGGACAAAATCCACGCGGAAAAGCCTTTTGGCACTTTTTGTAACTTTGGGTTCGTTAGGGTTAGCCCTAGCAGCAGGATTGCAT
Source organism: Lissotriton vulgaris (assembly GCF_964263255.1). Classification (NCBI taxonomy): domain Eukaryota; kingdom Metazoa; phylum Chordata; class Amphibia; order Caudata; family Salamandridae; genus Lissotriton; species Lissotriton vulgaris. Next base: position 1,806,683,951 of record NC_141685.1, on the reverse strand, counting down.
GTGTTTCGGGGTGTTCTAGATTTTTGCAACTGAGTTCTGGGGTCTTAGAGCACTCATGAGAATGTGTAATTTTGGTTGCAAGTCATTTGAAGAAAATCCATGGTGGGAAAGGGGAGATTTGGCATAGTTGAAGAAAGCCTTTGCCACTATTCTTAACTTAGGGTTTGTTAGGGTTAGCAGTATTTCTATTGCATGTGTTTGGGTGGGGGGGTTTTCGAGTCTTGGAGAGCGATGCTGGCTATGGATACTTTTGCTTGGTTGCTTGCAAGTGGTTTGAATACAATCCACGGTGGGTAAGGGGGTATTTGGGCCTACTTTTACTTTCAAAGTACATTTTGTCACCAGTTTTCTGCTAGGCCTCGTTTTTTGAGATTTGATTGGGGGTCTTCTACATTTTTGCGACTGGCTTTAGTAAGGGTCTGGGTGGGAGCACTGCTGGGAAGATCTAATTTTGTTCTAAAACACAGTTTACAGTACACCTAGCTTGAGGGGAAAGATCCGCTACATTAATTTGCCCATACTCATTTATCCTTCAAAAGGTGACTCAGACAGAGTACGCACTTTCAAAAATATTGTACTGCCTACTAGGAAAATCAAAGTGTGACTTTTTGCACTCCACAGCCTACATACCTTATATTTATTTATCAGTGGTGTTGTAATATTATATCACTTCCTGTTTTTCGTTAAATAATTACAGGCCGGGTTTCAGTCTGTGCAATGAGGAAAAAAGGATGGAGTCAGGCTTCACATTAGCGAGCTGCAATTCAGCATCCGCCAGGCAGACAGTGGACAGGGTGTCTTCTGGTCACCAACATTGATGGACAAAGCGTCAGATGGAATGGAGGAGTGCCGCTAATAAGAGGAATTTTTTTCTGAAGGCAACTTACTTACCAAATTCAACAGGACAACTACAACAACATACAGATACAGTATCCATTGTTTTATTCTATGACTGTGACTGCATTTCTTGGATCTCTCTCTGCTTCTAAATTGATCCCTACAGCCATTCTATAGGTTTTACTTCGGCTATTTTTTAAACCTAATTTAATGTAAGAAGTGTTTCTCTGAGTGCAGAGATAGGAAAGTGAAAACGCTGCAGCCCTGTACTGTTGCATTCTAGTACTACTTACTTTTCAGTAACAATGCATGCAGTAGTGCATGCACTTCCTTTATGTCACTTAAAAGATTTATGGTTAGCTTTGTACCCAAAGATTTCTTTATCTTCAATTATTGTTTGTCCATGCTGTGCTTTTTTTATAAGGTGTCTTCTGGTCACCAACATTGATGGACGAAGCGTCAGCTGCAATGGAGGAGTGCCGCTAATAAGAGGAATTTTTTTCTGCATGCAACTTACTTACCAATTTCAACAGGACAACTACAACAACATACAGATACAGTATCCATTGTTTTTTTCTATGACTGTGACTGCATTTCTTGGATCTCTCTCTGCTTCTAAATTGATCCCTTAACACATCACTTAGTCCACTCCACTATCACATCTGCACCACACATAGTCATTTGTAAGTGCTCCTACGTAATTCGCAAGTCGCAGCACGCCCCAGCCCGTAGAGGACTGGGATGGCCCCAATGATGAAGCATGTCACCAAGGGGCAACCCTGGTGAGTGAGGGGACACCTAGAAAAAGAGCAATTTCTCCTTTTCTATCTACTATACCTTCCAGACCAATCTCATTGAGTGTTGTGAATGGATTTATAGTGACCAGCAAGGCTCTCAGGTATCTGGCAACAGAGACCTTATGTTGAATATAGTTATCAATAATTCCACACACTTGCTGGGGAGGATAAGGTCATAGCAACAGGCTGGTGAAGGAATCCGAGGATATATTCTAGACTTACTCAGCTTCAGTACTATTTCTTGGAGTAGTAGCCAATGTCAAAGAAATCCTAGACAAGTACAAGTTATACTATCAATACTTTACCATTTGTTAGGCTACATTGTGGCACTGTTGTAGTCTAGCGTACTGTCACCTGCTATATTCTCTATCGTACCGTTCTAATGCTACAGTAAGGACAAACCAGGTTTCATTTTCTTTTTTTCCGTAGCCATGCAACTGCCACTGTGTCACATTACTAGTACCACCGCAATGAGGAGGAAATTTCAGCCGCCCTGGATTGCAACCTTCATCGCCATTTCCTGTGGAGCCAGCCCTGGGCCTAGCCCTACTTTCAAACAGAAATTACAGGTGAGATAAGCGTTTGGTTGGAGGTAGTATAATGGAGTATTAGGAGAGACGAGAGATTGACGGTAGTACTACTAAAGTCCTAGGACTACTCAGGAAAACAAACTTACTGTTAAACCCCCACCCACCAGACTCAAAAGCAGTAAAAAACAGGTATGGCCAGATAAAGTTTCAAAAAGTATATTTTTATAGCCCTAACAAAATAATCTCCCGCAAGACCCTCCCTAACCCCAACGATTGTCCTTCAAAAGTCCCCCAAAAACCCAACTCCCAATTCCCACCCCCCAAAAGTCTCTAAAAAAGGGGCAAGGGAAACTAAGGCAGGGTGCTGTTGACTTTAGCAGCCAGGGCATCATGCTCCATGCGGAGGGTGGCATGTTCAAAGCGGAGGCCCTCCACCGAATTCTTATAGTTATGGACCTCCTGCTCCAGGTACGAAACTCTGAGGTTTAAGCGGAGCCGGCGTGCCTTGCAAATCCTGCGGGAATTTGGCGAGCGCGATTATGTCATCGCGGTTTGTCAACTTGCACAGCGAGAGTTTGTCAACGCGAGTACGCCGTGATCACGTATCGCGGCACTTCGCAATTGCGACCTTGTAAATGCGGCGAGCAGCAACAATCTCGCACTCGCGAAAATACAAAATTTGCAATTCTGCACAAGAAATCCACCAGCAAGCAGCATAAACCTTCTGGAAATGATGATTTTATCTGAATAACTCCTCAGGTTGACATTTGCCTGCACTTTTTTTTGCGAGGAGTCCATTTTGGGGAGGGGGGGGAGGAAGGACGTGCCCCACAGTCTTCAACTTCCTGTTCCTGTCCAGCAAGCTCCTCCCAGTGCTTTGTCCATCTCCTGGTACTTTTCATTTGGATCTGGAGCTGGAAGGATTACTTTTTGTGGATGCTGCTGGATATTTGGATTTGAGGCCTTTTTGACTTTCTTTGGATCACTTTTGGAATAGAAATTTCACAAGTAAGTTTGTTTGGGGCATTACAGTTGCTGCAACTACAGTTTTGGGATTTTCGAATTTTGGGCTGTTTTGGGGCCTTTTGCCCAGGGGTACTCAGTGGTGGGTGGACTGAGTCTTTCTGTGGGGTGTCTTGAATTTAAACATAATGGAGGGGCTGGATGTTCTGATTTTTCAGTGATTTTCACAATCCCTGGGAGATTTCGCTCACTACCTTTTTTTGCCAGGCAGGCAGTGGATAGGGTGTCTTCTGGTCACCAACATTGATGGACTGAGCGTCAGATGGAATGGAGGAGTCCCGCTAATAAGAGGAATGGGTGGATGGATGCAACTTCCCAAATTCAACAGGACAACTACAACAACATACATACAGTAGTATCGCTTCTTTTCTAATTTTTAAGTAATGGTTATGACCGTGAACTTCTATGAGTGTGACTCTGCATTTCTTTGATCTCTGCTTCTAAATTCATCCCTCCAGCCATTGTATAGGTTTTACTTCTGCTATTTTCCAAGCTAAATTAATGTACAAAGTGTTTCTCAGACTGCAGAGATATGCAAGTTAAAAACCATAACAATTAATGCATCCCTGTACTGTCGCATTCTTTCTTCCACAGTTGTCGAAAGTACTACTTACTTTTCACTGACATGCATGCAGTAGTGCATGCACTTTCAAAGATTGATGGATAGGTTTGTACCCAAAGATTTGTTTATGTTCAATTGTTTGTCCATGCTGTGCTATTTTTTCTTGTCTCCCAAAACCTTTCCCAAAAACCCCCATACCCATCCATTTTTCAAACCCTAACCCTCTTCCCCCGGGCTGTGTGGTTTTGATTGATGTGTGACTAAATTACAGCAATAAATCCACACACTTGCTGGGGAGGAGAAGGTGATAGCAACAGGCTGGTGAAGAAATCCGAGGATATATTCTTACTCTGCTTGACAAAGACCAATGGCTAATGCCAAAGAACTTCAACCGAATTAGTAGTTATACTTTACCATTTGTTAGGCTACAATGTGGCACTGTTCTAGTGTACTGTCACCTGCTATATTCTCTATTGTACCGTTGTAATGCTCAGGACAAACCAGATTTCATTTTCTTTTTTTTCATAGGCATGCAACTGCCTCTGTGTCACACCACTAGTACCACCTCAATGAGGACATTTCATCCGCCCAGGATTGCCAACCTTAATCGCCATTTCCCGTGGAGCCAGCCCTGTGCCTAGCCCTACTTTGAAACACAAATTACAGGTAAGATAAGCGTTTGGTGGGAGGGAGTATAATGTAGTATTAGGAGAGACGAGAGACTGACGGTAGTACTACTAAAGTCCTAGGACTCTTGAATTCACTTCACTTACTCTGTGAGAGGCACTTAGTGTTGAAAACATTTGGGCATTTACACTTAAAGGAAGAAAATGGAGCTAAACTTTCAGGAAAACAAAGTTACTGTTAAACCCCCACCCACCAGGCAAGCAGTAAAAAACAGGTATGCTCAGATAAAGTTTGAAAAAGTATATTTATATCCCTAACAAAATAATCTCCCGCAAGACCCCTCCCTAACCCCAACGGTTGTCCTTTAAAAGTCCCAAACCCAACTCCCGATTCTCACCCCACAAAAGTCTCTAAAAAGGGGCAAGGGACACTATGGGTGGATGCTGTTGACTTTTTGGGCCACGGCATCAAACTCCTCGCGGGGCAAGGCGTGCTCTAAGCGGAGCCCCTCCAACACGTTGGTAAAGTGGTGGAGCTCCTGCTGAAGGCGGGACACCCTCAGGGTACTGCGGCGCAGGCGTGCCTTGCAGTTGCAATGGCTGTGAGAGGCAGCAGTTGTCCTTGCTGCTTGGCGTCGGCGTTTGGCAGCCCGGCTCGGTCTGGCTGGAGCACTGTGCTGGGTGGCAGCCCGTGGGGGCACAGAGGCCGATGCAGCCGACGTTGTTGTCGTGGTCGACTGCGCACTTTCGTCGTCCTCCAGGGCCACCAGCCGCCGATATTCAGCAACAGTGGCATCGATCCTCTGTTGCCGGGCCGCTCTAGCCAGCTCCTTCCTCCTTGTTGGTTTGGAAGGAGCATCTATATGAAGAAAGAAAGAAATAGTCTGTAACCAATGCTCTTTAAGATTAACTCAATCATTCAGCAGAAATTTGTGTTACAGTACAACTAGCAACTTGCAAGCGCATTACATAACTATTGAGGCCAGTATCTATCTAACCTCCCACTTCTTCATCCTTGCTCTAACATTAGTGGGAGTTTAAGGAACAAATTCTACGAGCACTATGGACTTCCATTGGAGTCGACTATGAAAGTACACCAGTCTTATTCTTCTTCTTGTCTCTTGTTTAGGAAAATTGGTACGTTATCTTCTGCAAGCCGGCATAATGCCAGCGTAGTGAACTTGCACCCGAGAAAAAGAGACGCACGCCATGATGAGTGACCTAGACTTGCGTTACTGTACCGGTCCAGTACATGCAGGTGGTGAAGCTCTTACTTTTCTATTACGGGTGGCACTGAGAATACTCTGTTACAAGGGCTACTGCTTAATTAATTTAACTTTCACCCTACAGTGCAAATGAGTACTAGAAATGGAAAATGAAGAAGATAAATAATCTGATTATCTATCACTTCACATGGGATGTTTTTGCTTACATATGGGATGACTTTAGGTGCTTTGCTTTTTATTGAGTGACCAGTGATACATCCACACATGAATGACTGAGTACTACTAAACTTATTAAGAGAGGTAGGAAGTGGCCACCGTAATAACCGGATCTATGCTGTGCTTGCAATACAAACTACTGCTACTATTGATGGTAGTATTTGGACAAAATTACAACTTCTTTTCCTTGCCTTTCCTACACTGGAACGGACGTGCGGGTGCAGTGTTACATGCTCTTCAAAGTTACACTTAGTTCATCCACTGACCGTCTACTCTCTCTAGATCATGGGTACTCACAAACTTTCTCCCGGGGGCTAAATTTACAGTGTAGTTTGTGGCCGAGGGCCGCACTGGTGGGGGCGGAGTCAGAGGGGGCGGGGCTAAAGCAAAACGATAACTTGTGACCATGAGGTTGCACACAGGTCCCTGCAGCAGATTACTTCATCCACTGAGCCACCAGACCCAGCATTTACATACATCTCTCTCCCTCCTGCTCTCCCTCCTGCCCTCCCTCTCCATCTCTCTCTCCCTCCTGCCCTCCCTCTCCCTCCCCCACTGTCATCTCACTGTGTGTGTGTCTGTCTGTGTCAGCCTTCAGCCCGGGCTGAGACAGCTTCCTCAACGCGCACACACAGACAGCCACACCAAAGTACTTAACAGGTCTTTAAAAGACCATTAACATATTATTGAGGCTTTGTTTGTTGTAGTGCCCCAGCATCTCCACCCTGACAATCACTGCTCGCCCGGCCCCACAGAGCAGAGGCTTTGTTCTATTTCACCTCTTTGTGGCCCTGCATCTCCACTCTGCTCTGTGGGGGCCTGGGGAGCAGTGATTGTCAGAGTGGAGATGCAGGGGCGCTAACAGGTGAAATACAACAAAGCCTCTGCTCTGTGGGGGCCGGGGGAGCAGTGATTGTCTGCAAGGTCTGCGCACCGCCAAGGAAGGCTTGCTGGGCCGCCACCGGCCCGCGGGCCGTACTATGAGTACCCCTGCTCTAGATACACATATGCTATCTAAGAGTCGGATAGTAGCATGATCCAGGTATATGGACACATACAGTTTCTGTGTCACCCACCCAGGCTGTTGTCCTTCCACCCATCATTGCTTCATCATTCACCCAGCCATGCATCTCATATTCTTTCCTTCCCAGCCACGTCTTCAATCTCAATAAGTAAGGAATATATAAGAGCTTACCTCTGCCCGCCACCACCACCGTCTCAACTCTCACAGCCGGCACTACAGCCGCCGCCTCCTCCCCTGAAGAATTGCCCTCCGCCTCGGTGTCGAGCACCACCACCTCCGCGCTGGCCCCGCCACCAGATGTTCCACCTACAAAGTACATTTAAGAATGTTAGAATAAACCACTCACTAGTATTTGGTCTAGGAATGAAGACATGTGAAAACAATGTAATTTGTGACTGTCTACTCTAAAGTAAAAAAAATGTCCCTTTTTCCAGGGAAGGGTGTTGTCTTGCTGCACTTTTTGGCACAACTGATGAAGGCTGGCTTTTTAACACGCACCATTTTCTCCACACAGACAGAAGATGGACTTCTAACAACAGGATCAAGTTGAAACCAGGTGAGAGCTCGGCTCGACCACAAGAAATGTCTTCAATTAATCGTCAGCACTAACCACTTTTCCATTATCAGTTAAACGTTTAGTTTTATTATGACTTCATTTTAATAAATGTGTTTACTTTTAATAAAGCTTTTAAACTTAAATAGACTCTGTGTTTTTTGGTCCAGACTAGAGTGACTGAGCGAAAGGTTTTGCAATTTTTGCAAGCATGAGTCCGTGCCTCTGACACTTCTTGACTCTGACTCCGTACTCTTGAGCTACGTTGGATAATCATCATTGGGGATCAATCATCGATGAATTCGGGAGGTAAATGACTGTGCCACACTATGTAGTCAGTCAGTAAGGACATTGGGGGTTCAAAGTCTGTTATCACAGAGGTATGTGGAAACTCTAACAGCGCCTATTATAATTGATAAGCAATGCACTATTTATTGTCCATAGTTCTGTTTCTGCAGAAGAATTGTCCCCGCAACAGTAGTGGTATGGATTGTCCTCCTATCCAAACCAAAAGGTAGTGTCTTATTCTTTCTTGGTGGTCATTCACATTTTATAGTTGGGAATTTTCAAAGCAGATAGAACACTTCAAAAGACATTATGGACAATTCCAGAGGACTGCACTAAGTTGATAGAGCTATTGCTGACTGGAATGGGAGTTTCGCCAACCGTGCAATCTTAGTTAGCTACACAGACAGACTAATAAGAATAATCTAGTAATACCACAGGGAGTCATAGTAGAGGCAGGATAAGAATTTAGATACAGTCTACAAGAAGATCAAAGACGATTTTGAAAAAATCAAATGAGGAACGCTAGGAAAAATAGGTACTAGTCTAAAATGAAAACTTACTGGGGCCAGCAAAGGAGCCCTCGCCTGCCCGATCCTGGCCCTGTTCAACAGCATCCGCCGCCGCCTGCTGCTCCTGTGTCCCCTCGCCCCTGGGGGGAGCTGACGTACAACATGAAAGAAAGAACAGAAAAATGGATTATTGTTGCTTGTCAATGTCAACCAAATCAAACATTTCAAAACAACAATAACAAAATATTTCTGCGAAATTATATTGATTAGGGTTAGTTTTCATTGATTTCCGGACCTGCAACTTCGAAAGTCACGTAACTCACTAAACAAAGTACTGAAAGGTTCACCTAGGACTGGCAGGCAGCAGTCCGCAGGCAAGACGCAAAGTGACAGACAAACTCCATTGTGATTTCAGTCAGATCAGTGACAACACTAACAGTTGCCTGCTACATAACCAGTCATTTAAATAGTCAAACTATCAATCCACTGCCACTATTTTTCTTATTGTCAGGGGTACAAAGGAAGGGGCAGATTTAAGCCCCTTGCGGCTCTTTTGCTCCGTTCTTGCATGACTTTTGTGACGCAGCAGCTGAACAAAAGAGGCGCCATGGTGCGGCGTATAATATTATAACAACGTGACGCATTTGGGAGATGCATCCCGTTATAAAGCCCTGCGCCATCAGGGGGCGTTTCGGCGCAAGGGAGGGCATTCCTGCGCTGGAACACATCCTAAAAGTGGCTGAGGGAAATCTACAAAATTTCAATCAGCCACCTTTAGGACAATGATGCGTCACACAAACCCTGCACCTGCTTGAAGCAGACGTACGGCTTGACCCAGCATTGGGGAGATAGGGTACCCCAGAGCATTGCTGGAGCTGCGCCATCGTTGCGACGCAACTCCAGCAGTAAAGCTTCGGTGACGTTTTGGGCCCATGGTGCGCCGCATTGCAAATACGGCGCACCATGTTTGGTGGTGGTAGCGGGCCGCACAATTACTGGCGCATCCCTGCTACTTTGCAGGGATGCGACGGTAATTGCAATTCTGCCCCTTAGGGGCATACTTACTTACGTGTTCTGGCGCATCTCCAGAGATGCGCCAGATCAAATGCGTCACGCAAAACTACCCTTGCGACACGGCAGATGCGCCTCATTTACAATGCGGTGCGCCCTGGCGCAAGGGTAGGCACTTGCGTGACGCATCTCGTCACGTAAGAGCGGCGCATCGCTGGAGTCACGTCGCCAACGCAATGCAACTCCAGTAATGCTTAGGGCCACCCAATCCTTAACATGCTGTGTCAGTCCTTACGCCTGCTTCAAGCAGGCATAAGGAATTGAATTGACGTAGCAGCGTCGCAGAAGTGCCTGCGTTAAATCTTGTAGATTTCACGCAGGCACTTTTGCGAGGTGCACAGCCGCCGGACCGCCCACCCTGCGTACTAGGAATGCACCCATTGTGGCGCAGGCCCATGGCTTTATAACGTGACGCATCTCCCTAGATGCGTCACGCTGTAAATGACTCGCAGGGATGCGCCACGTTTACGCCGCTGTTGCGTCACGCAAGGCAATGTAAACGTGGCGCAAGGGGCTTGTAAATGTAATCTGCCCTCTAGTGTCTAGCATTACGCAGTTCTGTAAAGTACACTCATACATAATAGTTACTCAGGCCAATGAGACCACAAAATAGAAAACAAATAAGCATAGTAGCAACGCCACTGAGAAGGAGAGCAGTGCACCTGAAATGCACAGAAGATTTTGAAATATAATTTAACTACAATGTAATCGTCACAGCATTATTGGCTTGCTCCATGTAAAAAACAAATATTTGCAATACAACAACACAGAGCAGGAGAAAACATAGTAGTGAGTGATGAAATAGCTACTACTACTCACCAAGCACGGGGATCTCCAAGCCGAGCTGGTCCAGCAGGTCGCGCTCCCGGTCCAGGAGGTCCGTCCAGCGGTGGGTGGCCTGGCTGTAGGTGCGCTGGACCCCGGAGAGTTGGGACATGGCCCAGCACACCTTCTGCCACCGCTTCCGGCGCTCCCGGATGTTGTAGCCGCCGGCCGCGATCCTGCCGCCTCCCGCGATGGTCCTGGGCAGGCGGCGCTGGACGAAGTAGACCAGCGCGCCCACTTCCTCCGGGCTGAAGATCTCCCGTCGCGTCACCTGCTCCCCCCTCAATCGCCCGCATGCTGTACTGGCACGGGGTCCAGGACTCCTCCTCCCCGCCGCCGCTGTGGCCCTCAAGTGCCTGGGCAGCTTCACGGCGCATGGCTTCACCATGGTCTGGGCAGGTAAGGTAGGAAGTAGAAAATTAAGAAAGAATAGGATAGGGAAGAAGAAAAGAAAAGAGTTTAAAAAAGTAGTTTAAAAGTAAACAAAAATAGCAGAAAAGACAAAAATATACAGCTAGGAAAAGAGAGGGATAGATAAGAAGCAAAATCGTTCGAAAAAAACTGAAAACAAGCAAAGGATGGCAAAGATAGCAAGAGGATAAACACCATGCCCAGACACAGGAAATGAATGAAAAACAAGATGGCCGCCCGTTCACGAGCGCGAAAGTAAGTTCGCACACGATTTTTCCCGCTATCTCGTGCGAACTTGTACTCGCAATGCGCTTACTTAGCGAGATTATACATAGCGGGCGGAAACGGAAATACGTCACGCAAACAAAATGGCTGCGCCCGTACTCGACCTTGGGGTAAATTCGCGTGTTGCGCTGCAAGCGGCTCGCGAATACTGCAAAAAACATCGCGAAATAACACGCCACAAAAAAATATAAAGCTCATTCGCACGAATTGGCGGCTTCCGCGGTCGGTTTCGCACGACGCCGCGCCTCGCGAATAGCGCGAAATTACCGAAAAACGATTTTTGCAAAAGCAAAACAAATGAGCAGGTGCAAAAGGTCAATCTCATGATTTGTAACGATTCCCTGTTGTGCTTCCTGAGGGGGCCCTCCAGAATTCGGTTGCCTACTTGCAACTATTGTGTGACCCTGCTCTGACCTTAACTGTATGCCACAAAGGTCCTGATTTACAGCTAAGGGAGCAGACAAGCAGGTGCCAGGCTGGAACATCAAATTCAGTGACACATTAATTAGCCCCTAATTCATTATTGTCAGTTGGGGCAGGGCAGGTGTTGTTAATAAACTAACCCCAAATTAATTCATGTCAGTTGAAGCAGGGCAGGTGTGCTTGCTTTTCCCCCCCATCTTCTACAATGATGATGAACCAGAGGGTGGGATTGATGTAACAGAGGGTGGCATGGGTCAAAGAGAGGGTGGCAGTGGTGAAACAGAGGGTGCTGGGAGGCTGTGATGATGAACCAGACGTAGAAACAACATAGTCCCGACCGTTGCGAGCCGACAAGTAAGTTCGCAATTGCGAACTAGTACCAAATCCTCGCGAACTGGCAGAAACCCTTGCGAACACACAAAAAAAATCCGCAAATTCGCGGGAATTCGCGGATTTTGCGGATTGCGAGTTCGCAAATTCGCAAAATTCGCGAACGCCTGATTCGCAAAATTCGCCCATGCTTAGATAGATCTGAAATGAGATGTCTGTGTCTAGAGCCCCTAGGGTGGTCGTGGGTGAGTGGCTTGGGGTTGGAGGGCTTTAGGGTGGTAGTGGGGGTTAGTGGGATGGCTGTGTCTAGAGCCTCTAAAATGGTAGTGGGTGGCTTGGGATTGGAGGGCTCTACAGTGGATGTGGAGAGTGAGATGTCTGTGTCTAGAGCTTCTAGGGTGGCAGTGAGTGGCTTCAGGTTTGAGGGCTCTAGGGCAGATGTGGAGAGTGAGATGTCTGAGTCAAGCCTCTAGGATGTTTGTGGGTGAGCGGCTCGGGGTTGGAGGGCTGTAGGATGGTAGTGGAGTGAGATGTCTGTGTCTAGAGTCCCTACGGTGGTAGTGAGTGGCGTGGAGTTGGAGAGCTCCAGGAAGGTTCTGGAGAGTGAGATGTCTGTGTTTTAGAGCCTCTAGGGTGGTCGTGGGTAAGCAGCTAGGGTTTGGAGGGCTGTTGTGGAGTAAAATGTATGTATCTAGAGCCTCTAGGGTGGTAGTGGATGACTGGGGGTTGGATGGCTCTAAGGCGGATGTGGAGAGTGAGATGTCTGAGTCAAGCCTCTAGGGTGGTAGTGGGTGGCTTGGGGTTGGAGGGCTGTAGGGTCGATGTGGAGTGAGATGTCTGTGTCTAGAGCCTCTAGGGTGATAGTGGGTGGCTTCGGGTTGGAGGCCTCCAGGGCGGATGTGGAGTGAAACGTCTGTATCTAGAGCCTCTAGGGTGGTCGTGGGTGAGCGGCTTGGGGTTGGAGGGCTTTTGTGGAGTGAGATGTCTGTATCTAGAGCCCCCGGGGTGGTAGTGAATGGCTTCGGGTTGGAGGGCTCCAGGGTGGATGTGGAGTGAGATGTCTGTATCTAGAGCCCCCGGGGTGGTAGTGAATGGCTTCGGGTTGGAGGGCTCCAGGGTGGATGTGGAGTGAGATGTCTGTGTCTAGAGCTTCTAGGGTGCTCGTGGGTGTGCGGCTTGGGGTTGGAGGGCTGTAGGGCGGTTGTGGAGTGAGATGTCAGTGTATAGAACCTCTAGGGTGGTAGTGAGTTCCTTGGGGTTGAAGGGCTCAAGGGTGATGTAGAGAGTGAGATGTCTCCAAGCTGGCGGACGTGGAGCCCCGTGGGCCTGGCTGACGGCTGTATATACGGATTAGAAGGATATTTAAACATATTTACTCATGATGGAAACGCCGCAGATCTGACTTTACATTTTTAATCTTTTCAGATCGCCGCAGCCAGGCAATCTGTCTGCAGCTGATCTGGCTCTGGCCCGCATGGGCCACGCGGAGAGGCGCGCGAGGGTAGGTGGGGGTGAGGATTGCACATGCTCTTCACACCGCACAGGTCACGGTGTCAGCCCCATCACACAAACTAATTATTCTGTGTGAGGGATAATCTCTACCATGGCTTGGAAGCCATAATAACTGTTTGATATCATCGAGTGCCGGAGGTTGCCTCAGACTTGTACAGGAGCCTCTGATCTGATTGGTATATGAGGCCAGCGATCTAGTGATATGAAACCAGGGGAGTGCGTGGGGGCTTGGGTCCCCTGCCTGTAGGAGCTAAGTGATATCATGGCCTAAACAAGCATTTGTAATGCAATAGGGCTCACATTTATGCAAGACCTATTGCATTGCATCACGGACAACAGAAGGGAGGGGGGAGTGATAGGGGGAAGCACGGACAACAGGAATACGGGCTGGTGGAGAAGGCATGGGCAACATGAGTGCGGGAGGAGGGAGGGGGGAGAAGGGGCCGACAAAGTAGCGCTCACGGTCCACTGTACCCGGTAACACTTGAAGCAAAGGGGCCAGTAGCCATGGGAGGGTACAAATTACGACATGGCCACAATAAGGAGGGACTAGCAAGCCTCATAATTAATCAGAAGACAGCATTTTCGAAGGACAAAGATGCAAGCCAATAAAATAATGGGTGGGGCAGTGGGCGGGGCTTCCCTCACATACTGAACAACAGCAGAGCTTCCTAAGAGCAGAGCTTGCGCGCTGATTTTAGGCTCAACCTAAAAAGGAAAGTGAGATGCATTGAAGTACCGAAAATGATTTACCACCTCCCAATTATAGTTATATTCACAACCAATCCCTCTCCCATTACCAATAATCAGTCGGTTAACAGTGTAGAAGGTCCAAGCATTTATTATAACAAACAAAACTCTGCCAGAGGAGCTCCTTGCGACCTAACCCCACAAGGTCCGCCAAGAAGACTGCTGGCACACTGTCAGGACATCATATATATACAGTTGCATTTGCAGAAACATGGCCCACGATGGAAAAATACAAGCTGGTACAGTTTGGTACAGAAAGGAAAAGCCATATATGGCACACAAAGCACTCTTGATTTAGCTCATCCTATATTAGCAAGGTCGAACGGGTGACTCCCTTCTGCCAGCTCCGAGACAGTCCACCCCGCACCCCTCCTGGAATGTGCTTATCAGGCCTTCTCCTGCTACCTACAACCTTGACGGGCCTAACGAGCTGAAACAGCAATTCTGCAACAGTTGGGTTATTTCTCAGGAGAACGACTTTGGTGCAAGGAATGAACGGGGTCTGTTAATGTAAGGCTTCGAGCGAGGCCACAAAATGGCGTCGGTCGAGTCAAGTGAGTGTAAAAGGCGGAAAATGGTGCAAGCTAGAAATCTAAAATACTACAATATGGATTTATGCTAATGTTTGCGTGCGTATGTTAAAACATTTAGATACATCATGCTAATCTTGAGTTATCGATTATAGATACTGTTTAACCGAAAATCGATTCCGGTTCCTCAAACCCTCCTTTTAGCGTGGTGTAGCTAAATACAAAATCAGGCATTTTAATCTCTAAAAATCTCCTCGTTAATGGCCATTAATTCATGAATCTCCTTTTGCAGCATCTGAAGTTTGGCGGGGACTGGGGTAGGCAAGCACAGTGTTGTGACCCGGGAGGCACAATAGGAGCAACAGACCGGGCCACATTGTATCAGGATGCAGCAGGTGAAGATAATACCGGCTTCCCCACCCAAAATCAATAACAACTTCCATCCCCAGGTGAACAGGAGCCCCCAGAACCAACCAGACAGTGACCAGGACCCATTATCAGTATGCATGTCAGAGGCAATGCGGTGCAGCTTTTGAATAGCTAGATGAATGGAGGGGGCGGAGTCAGGAATATATATGCAACAAGAGCTGCCGATCACCGGCATGCTCCACCTCAATCAGCCAAGATAACGTCCAAAACCATACAGTTTTGGAGCGCAACAAGCCTGGTCGCCTGAAGCTCAACAGTTAGGTTGGTCAGGATGTCGGTAGTTATGTTAATGACATTTTCCACTATCCTGGACAATCTCCTTATTTCTCTGCTATTAAATATGGGTCCCCAGAATGGCACTAAGCCTTTGCTAAAGTCTGTGAATTGTTGCAAAGAGGTGTCTGTCTGATCAACTTCGGTCTTAATAAGCAGCTTACGTTGTCTATTGGGTACCGCAGTGGGTGCTGTGCGTACAGGGTGCAGCTGGTGTGTCCTGTGATAATCAGATGGCGCTATGTATACAGGTGGGTATAGGAAGGACAAATAACAGTGCCCAGCCCAATTACGTGGTAACCAGGTATATGCATTTTCTCCACAGACGAAATACACATTGGGTGGCGTAACTAAGGGGGGGCTAATGCTTTTCTTCATACGATAGGTATAATTGCAGATACTGTCTCCAACCCGTACACAGCCTATTCCTTGCACACAAAATTAGGAGGAAACATTCAAAATAGGAATGGGTACAATACGGTCACCTGTAACATTTCGTGCGACAAAAAGCTGGAAATATTGAGAAGCATTGAAATGGCTAAAATCATTAAGTTCTTCCTGCAACCAAGTATCGTTCCTAGCCACCATGTACCTGTTCATGCATGCCTGTTCGTCTATTGACCCCCGTCCCCCATTTCCTTTTTGGTCAAAACCCCCATGCTCGTCAGTATATGCTAAAATCATATTATATTCTTTAATATCGTAATTTCTGCGATTATCACCCCAGTGACGATATATGGCGGAGAACAGTTTAAACCAGGCCTCACAGCTTCCTAGATAGGACAAGGGTAGTGAGAGAAACAGATCATGATTGTGCACCACAGATGGCAGAAGCCCACAAACCCAGCAATCAGTAGTGTTGGCAACACTGTGTGTCTGATGAAGCATTTCAACAAATACATTTTTAGCATAAGTCTGGTGATGACGTCCTTTGTGGGGTGCTAAAGTGTACAACAAATGCTCAGATGGGGCAGCAGTGGTCGGTAGAAAATTCTGCAAAGGGTATCGATGTTCTAAGTACACAAACAAGCCCATAAACATGGCAATTATAACAGCTATAACCACTACAAATGCTACATTGACCCTCGTGGTCCATGTGGAAAACATAGGCTCATAGAATGGTACGTGTCGGGGTGCAATTGGAAATTCTTCTTCTAAAACGATATGGCCAAAAGGGTACATTCCTAGCTAAAAGTCCAAAAATAAGCTCGGCCCTAGCAGTCCGTCCTGCCAGAGGGTTCTTCTCCCTGTGTCCGTCAGAGCCTCACAGGTAGACTCCTATCGTTCATCTCAAGCAAACAAAAGAGTGGAGGTCAAATTTTATTCTGCCGTGCAACCTGGCTGTCGACAATAGCTGGTCTTCTTTCTGAACAGAGCACAGTGATCAAATTTCCAGCTTCAGTCCAGTGTCTCGCTCAGCACCTCAGACCAACAAGCTAGCAAACCCTATCTATTCAATCGAGTCTTTCCTTATCTCCTAGTGTTGGGGTCTGAGGCACCGTTTCTTGTTTTCCTTGGCCGCAGGTTGTATCGCACATGACCCGGAACTTCCTGATCAGAGATAGTACACCAGGTACCTTTCGAACATGAGAACTTTCGCTTGCTGGGGTACTGAGAACAGGATTCAAAGCAATTGCAGATTCAGCAGAGACCAAGTCATCTGATCTCGTCACTCCCTCCTCTAGCCTTGGTTTGATCTCACAGGCATCAGAGAAGGGTACGAATGCAGCAGCTCTCTCAGTTTCCTGCGTCCGAATTTCCCCTGGGCGTTGCTGATCATAGGGAAGTGGAAGCGGCACCCTCTTCAGATGGGAGACATGAATCCAATGTTTTCTCCCATCCACTTTAACCGCCGTCCGGGTGGCGAGCAGAATCTGCCGTGGCTCGGACCACCTTGGAGCCAAACTGGTGTCACGTTCAAACTTCTTGACCAGAACCCACTGGCCGGGTTGCAGTCGATGTCCAAGGCCCTCTGGCAGGGGCTGCAGTATGGAGGCTACCTGCTGACGAAGATCTTTAGTCAAAGCATATAGGTAATCAATCAACATAGGATATTCAATGTCTGAAAAGGATCATGGCCTGGGTACCCCCATACGTTCGCGGGCCTGCCAAAGATAATTTCATACGGGGAAAGTCAGATCGGGAGTGTGGGGTAACGCGTAGTGACATAAGGGCGAGAGGCAAGGTGTCAGGCCATTTCAACCCTGTGCTTTCCTGTATTTTGGCCATCTTGAGCTTAAGAATACCATTGTACTTTTCCACGAACCCCGCTGATTGCGGATGCCGGGCAGCATGGAACTTTTGCTTAATCTGTAGGCCCTCACAGATATGCTTGACGAGGGCCCTATGGAAGTGCCCTCCATTGTCCGACCAGATCAATCAGGGCAAATCAAAGCGGGGTACAAACTCTTTAATAAGGGCCTTTGCTGTGGCCATGGCAGTATTCTCTTTAGTGGGGTAGGCCTCAACCCCTTTGCTAAAAGCACAAACCACCACCAGGACGTATTTCAAGTTGTTGACACGCTCCATATGAATGTAATCCATTTGGAGTACCTCAAAAGGCAGCGTTGGGGGTGCAAAATTCCCACTCAGGACACTTTCTCCCTTCCCCGGATTGTGTTGCAAACAGACCATGCAGTACTGGACCAACCGGACAGCCGTCCTTTGGATATTAGGGTTGTTCCAAACTGGGTCCAGGAGCCCGCAGATACCTTTCACTCCTATGTTGCAGGGTCGTGCGCCATAGTCACAACAGCCTGTACTAGTGCATTGGGCAGTAACCATCTTTGCTTTTCTGTCAGATCAACCCAACAATTATTTTCATCCAGTCTTCCTACCTCCTTTTCCCATCTTTCTAATTCTGCAGGTGTAGCTTCCTTCTGTAATACTCTCACACCTTCTATAGTGTTATCAAACAATTCAGATTCCTCCACCCATCTATCAGAGGAGTTCACGAACATGGTTGACATTGGGGACTGTGCTGTCTGTTTGGCCACCTGATCTGCGAAAGCATTTCCCTCCCCCACCTCATCCACTATTGCTTTGTGCGCACTGCATTTGATGATGGCTAATTTCTTGGGCAAGGTGAGGGCATCTAGCAGCCGCAAAAACCAGGGGACCGTTCTGTATTTTCTGGCCATGGGAAGTAAGAAAACCCCGCTCCCTCCACAGCCGCTCAAAGCTATGGGCCACGCCGAAGGCATATTGGCTGTCTGTGTAAATGTTGACTTCGAGTCTCTCACTCAACTCACAGGCTCGCAGTAAGGCCATAATTTCAGCAGCCTGGGCTGACCGGTGAGGTACTTGGAATGCTTCGACTACTGTATTTAGAGTCGTAATTGCATATGCAGCTGTTGTTGTTCCATCTGCTAGTTTAAAACAAGACCCATCCACAAATAACTCCCCTGAGGGTCAGCTAGAGGAGTGTCAGTAAGGTCAATCCTGCCCTTAGTTTCTTCTTCAGTGCGATAAATGCAATCATGTGTGTCATTGGTAAGTTCACTCGGAGGGAGTGGTAACAATGTGGCAGGATTTAATGTTGCACATCGAGTGATCGTGATATGTGGTGCAAACAACGTCAGTTCATATCCAGTGAGGCGTGCACTTGTAAGATGCTGTGTTTTTGTTTTGTTTAGTAATGTCTCCACAGCATGCGGCACCATCACTGTCATATTGGAATTTAGGACGAGTCCTTCCGACTGCCGGATCGCCACTGCAACAGCTGCTGTGGCCCTCAGACAGCTAGGAAGTGCTCTGGCGACATTATCCAGTGTGGCTGACAGATAAGCACAAGGTCTTTGCTTACCACCAAAGTCCTGCGTTAACACCGAAAGTAAGCAGCCGTCAACCTCATGCACATATAGTACAAAAGGTTTACGGTAGTCAGGAGTGCCCAAGACAGGAGCAGAACATAAAGCAGTTTTTAAAGAGTCAAAAGAGTGCTGATATTCATCCGTCCAGGGAGGGGTTCATGCATTTCTTTAGTAGTCAGATGCAACAGAGGTTTAGCAAGAAGGAAAAAATTAGGTATCCATTGACGACAGTAAGAGGTAATGCCAAGAAAAGCGCGAACTTCACGTTGCGTGCAAGGAACAGACATTTTAGAAATAGTAGTAATACGTTCAGGTGTTAGTCGTCTACCCTCCTTCGATAGTAGATGACCAAGGTAGGTCACCTCCTGTCGACAGTATTGGAATTTAGACAGTGATACCTTGTTCCCTTTAGCAGCCAAATGGTGCAACAATTTAACAGTGGCTGTTTTGCAGCCTTCTTCCGTATCCGAGGCAATGAGTAAGTCATCCACATACTGCAAAAGGACATTGCCCTCTAGCAAGTCCAGATCGTCTAGTAAAGCCTTAAGGGCTTGGCTATATATACTCGGACTTTCAGTATAGCCTTGAGGTGCAAGACAGAAGCGGAAGCTTCGTCCAGATAACGAGAATCCGAAAATCTGTCTGCTATCAGGATGGATAGGGATGCTGAAGAAGGCATTTTTCAGGTCAATGACTGAAAAATACTGGGCAGTTGGCGGAATCATTGTGAGGATCGTGGTGATGTCTGTCACTACGGGATACTGCGGCACCACAATTTTGTTAACAGCTCTAAGGTCAATCACAAAGCGGTAAGCAGCGCCATGGCCCTGTTCACCAGAATCAGAATTTCTTTTCAAAATCGGGAGAATCGGGCTATTGCAAATATTAGCAGCCGTTTCTTCCACCACCCCTTTGTCGATCAGGTCTTGGATAATCGACAGCAAAGCCCGTTCTCCTGCGGGTGCTATTTTGTACTGCGGGATGCGCGGCATTTTCGCGCCTTGTTTCAGAGTAATGTGAACCGGGGGGATCTCCAACGTACCCACATCAGCATCCCCTGTTGCCCAAAGTGTTGCTGGAATGCCATCAAACTCTGGGGGAAGGGGTTCATTTTTAACAAAACATTGTTTCGTGTGGTCCGCGTAAGGTTGTATTGTTAAATAAACCCCGTCAGCAGAGCAATGTATCATCGCATTAAGTTTCTTTAACAGATCCAGGCCCAGCAAGTTCTCCCCACAATGTGAGGTCAGCAAAAGAGGAGTGTCAATAGTGGCTGGACCGATCAAGAAGGGGAGAGGTTTGGAGATGGGACTGACAACTGGGACTCCCGGAACCCCACTGAGACATTATTTTGCCCGGACAGAGAACCTGGAACCAATGATCGAGCAACAGAACTATTCATTGCTCCCGTGTCAATTAGGAAATTCTCAGAAGTCCCCATCACTTCCCCTTTTACATAAGGTCCCATTTTTATTGACCGGGATCGACACTTGGCTCCTACTCTGTCCCTGGCTGTCCTATGCTTGTATGTATGCATCCTGATCTTCGTATTCGTAATCATCATGATAGTACTGCTTGCCTTGGTTGTTATCGAAATGATTTCGCTCTGACTTGCCTGATCCTTCTTCTCTGCGCATATCACTTCGATCTATGCCGCCTCGTCCTCGCCCTCGCCCTCGGACTGCTCCGTTCTGGGCAAGCAACAACGGACACTGTGCTTTCCAATGCCCCTCCTCTCTACAATAGGAACACTGGTTTAAACCCACAGTCGGGGCCCCGTCCATGCCTCGGCCTGCACCCTCCCCTCTGGACATGGGTCCTCTGACCCCTTTCCCCCCTCCTTGTCCCCGGACTACCTGCTGCAGCAATACGCGTGTTTTAAGATCTTTGGCCTTCTTCTCCACCTTCTCTTTACTCTCGTTCTCCCTATGTTCACAGTACTGGGCCATGCTTAAAATTACAGAAGGGGTAGAGGTAGTCCAGGTACCTTCTGCTGCCTGTAATCATGCAGAAATTTCTGGAGCCAGGTTCGTAACAAATCTGTTCACGAACAATCTAGTTCCACCTTCTGTTGCCAAATCCTGTCTGCTAAAGTCAATGAAAACTTCTTCGAACCTAGTGAAGAAGTCGGACACACTCTCATCCTTTTTCTGTCGGCAAGCAGTCAGTTTATCCCAGTCAACCTTTCTTGGCGGTATCAGAGTATGCATAAAGGCTATAATTTCTCTGGCAAAGACATTATTTCAACTTTTGGTTTGTCTCCCGGTTTGCGATCCCGGTCCCACCCTCTTAACTCATCCCATGTCCCCCCTAGTTCAGCGTGATCCGAGTCGTGCACCTGCCGCCATATATCAACAAACAAAACAAGTGATGGACCGAATGTGGATCAATGTCACACATTCAACCCAGTCCAAAGATCTGGGCCCAAATCCATCCTTTTTTTGCACTCCACACCACCCTGGGTTAGATAATGGCGATATGCAAATCAGCTCTGACCCTGTGCCCCATGGGAACAGTCCAGTCTGAACTACAAAAGCCATGTCCTTCCCAGAACGGAATCAAGCATCCGAGGACCGGACCGGTTTCGAGGTAACACCTCTCATCAGCCCGGCTAGCTTGACTCCAGTGGTGTGGAGTGCCTGGGACCCACGTCTGAGCATCCCCAGAGCACTTAGGGCGGAATTTGCAAACAAAACAAGTGATGGACCGAATGTGGATCAATGTCACACATTCAACCTAGTCCAAAGATCTGGGCCCAAATCCATCGTTTTTTTGCACTCCACACCACCCTGGGTTAGACAATGGCGATATGCAAATCAGCTCTGACCCTGTGCCCCATGGGAACAGTCCAGTCCGAACTACAAAAGCCATGTCCTTCCCAGAACGGAATCAAGCATCCGAGGACCGGACCGGTTTCGAGGTAACACCTCTCATCAGCCCGGCTAGCTTGACTCCAGTGGTGTGGAGTGCCTGGGACCCACGTCTGAGCATCCCCAGCGCACTTAGGGCGGAATTTGCAAACAAAACAAGTGATGGACCGAATGTGGATCAATGTCACACATTCAACCCAGTCCAAAGATCTGGGCCCAAATCCATCGTTTGTTTGCACTCCAAACCACCCTGGGTTAGACAACGGCGATATGCAAATCAGCTCTGACCCTGTGCCCCATGGGAACAGTCCAGTCCGAACTACAAAAGCCATGTCCTTCCCAGAACGGAATCAAGCATCCGAGGACCGGACCAGTTTCGAGGTAACACCTCTCATCAGCCCGGCTAGCTTGACTCCAGTGGTGTGGAGTGCCTGGGACCCACGTCTGAGCATCCCCAGCGCACTTAGGGCGGAATTTGCAAACAAAACAAGTGATGGACCGAATGTGGATCAATGTCACACATTCAACCCAGTCCAAAGATCTGGGCCTAAAACCATCGTTTTTTGCACTCCACACCACCCTGGGTTAGACAATGGCGATATGCAAATCAGCTCTGACCCTGTGCCCCATGGGAACAGTCCAGTCCGAACTACAAAAGCCACGTCCTTCCCAGAACGGAATCAAGCATCCGAGGACCGGACCGGTTTCGAGGTAACACCTCTCACCAGCCCGGCTAGCTTGACTCCAGTGGTGTGGATTGCCTGGGACCCACGTCTGAGCATCCCCAGCGCACTTAGGGCGGAATTTGCAAACAAAACAAGTGATGGACCGAATGTGGATCAATGTCACACATTCAACCCAGTCCAAAGATCTGGGCCCAAATCCATCGTTTTTTTGCACTCCACACCACCCTGGGTTAGACAATGGCGATATGCAAATCAGCTCTGACCCTGTGCCCCATGGGAACAGTCCAGTCCGAACTACAAAAGCCATGTCCTTCCCAGAACAGAATCAAGCATCCGAGGACCGGACCGGTTTCGAGGTAACACCTCTCATCAGCCCGGCTAGCTTGACTCCAGTGGTGTGGAATACCTGGGACCCACGTCTGAGCATCCCCAGCGCACTTAGGGCGGAATTTGCAAACAAAACAAGTGATGGACCGAATGTGGATCAATGTCACACATTCAACCCAGTCCAAAGATCTGGGCCCAAATCCATCGTTTTTTTGCACTCCACACCACCCTGGGTTAGACAATGGCGATATGAAAATCAGCTCTGACCCTGTGTCCCATGGGAACAGTCCAGTCCGAACAACAAAAGCCATGTCCTTCCCAGAACGGTATCAAGCATCCGAGGACCGGACCGGTTTCGAGGTAACACCTCTCATCAGCCCGGCTAGCTTGACTCTAGTGGTGTGGAGTGCCTGGGACCCACGTCTGAGCATCCCCAGCGCACTTAGGGCGGAATTTGCAAACAAAACAAGTGATGGACCGAATGTGGATCAATGTCACACATTCAACCCAGTCCAAAGATCTGGGCACAAATCCATATTTTTTTTGCACTCCACACCACCCTGGGTTAGACAATGGCGATATGCAAATCAGCTCTGACCCTGTGCCCCATGGTTACAGTCCAGTCCGAACTACAAAAGCCATGTCCTTCCCAGAACGGAATCAAGCATCCGAGGACCGGACCGGTTTCGAGGTAACACCTCTCATCAGCCCGGCTAGCTTGACTCCAGTGGTGTGGAGTGCCTGGGAACCACGTCTGAGCATCCCCAGCGCACTTAGGGCGGAATTTGCAAACAAAACAAGTGATGGACCGAATGTGGATCAATGTCACACATTCAACCCAGTCCAAAGATCTTGGCCCAAATCCATTGTTTTTTTGCACTCCACACCACCCTGGGTTAGACAATGGCGATATGCAAATCAGCTCTGACCCTGTGCCCCATGGGAACAGTCCAGTCCAAACTACAAAAGCCATGTCCTTCCCAGAACGGAATCAAGCATCTGAGGACCGGACCGGTTTCGAGGTAACACCTCTCATCAGCTCGGCTAACTTGACTCCAGTGGTGTGGAGTGCCTGGGAATCCGATAACGAGAGTGGAAAGATATCAGCCAGTTGTATATCCCCCCGAAGAGCCTGGCTAACCAAGACATAGTCAATGCGGGAATATGAGCGATGAATGCTGGAAAAGAAAGTGTAGTCCCTAGCTTGTGTATGGACAAAGCGCCAACTGTCTATTAGCCCCATATCACTTAACTGACGCTTAGTTTCCTCTGAGAAGACGCCAGTGTCCGCCCTGCGTGCCCCAGAACTATCCAAACCTCTATCCCACACCATATTGAAGTCACCTAGCAAGATTAAGTGCCCCTCCACAAAGTCCCCCATCTTATCCATCAAATCCTGCAGAAAGCCATTCTGACCCGTATTCGGAGCATACACTACAGCAAAAGTACATAGGCGGCCATGCAACATCCCCTTCACCATTAGCCAGCGGCCCTCCTTATCAACACTCACTCCCAGGGGCTGAAAATGTAGGGAAGCCCGGAAGAGAAGGGCCACTCCTCTATGCTTCGTGGTTGCAGACGCCCTGTAGATAAGAGGGAACTGCCTATGACGGAGCCTCAACTCGTCCCTCCTAGCCAGGTGGGTTTCCTGAAGAGCGACCACATCTAAGTGATGGTCCACAATGTACTTCGAGAGTTTCTGCCGCTTCTGCTTGAGCTTAAGAATACCATTGTACTTTTCCACGAACCCCGCTGATTGCGGATGCCGGGCAGCATGGAACTTTTGCTTAATCTGTAGGCCCTCACAGATATGCTTGACGAGGGCCCCATGGAAGTGCCCTCCATTGTCCGACCAGATCAATCAGGGCAAATCAAAGCGGGGTACAAACTCTTTAATAAGGGCCTTTGCTGTGGCCATGGCAGTATTCTCTTTAGTGGGGTAGGCCTCAACCCCTTTGCTAAAAGCACAAACCACCACCAGGACGTATTTCAAGTTGTTGACACGCTCCATATGAATGTAATCCATTTGGAGTACCTCAAAAGGCAGCGTTGGGGGTGCAAAATTCCCACTCAGGACACTTTCTCCCTTCCCCGGATTGTGTTGCAAACAGACCATGCAGTACTGGACCAACCGGACAGCCGTCCTTTGGATATTAGGGTTGTTCCAAACTGGGTCCAGGAGCCCGCAGATACCTTTCACTCCTATGTGTGCAGGGCCGTGCGCCATAGTCACAACAGCCTGTACTAGTGCATTGGGCAGTAACCATCTTTGCTTTTCTGTCAGATCAACCCAACAATTATTTTCATCCAGTCTTCCTACCTCCTTTTCCCATCTTTCTAATTCTGCAGGTGTAGCTTCCTTCTGTAATACTCTCACACCTTCTATAGTGTTATCAAACAATTCAGATTCCTCCACCCATCTATCAGAGGAGTTCACGAACATGGTTGACATTGGGGACTGTGCTGTCTGTTTGGCCACCTGATCTGCGAAAGCATTTCCCTCCCCCACCTCATCCACTATTGCTTTGTGCGCACTGCATTTGATGATGGCTAATTTCTTGGGCAAGGTGAGGGCATCTAGCAGCCGCAAAAACCAGGGGACCGTTCTGTATTTTCTGGCCATGGGAAGTAAGAAAACCCCGCTCCCTCCACAGCCGCTCAAAGCTATGGGCCACGCCGAAGGCATATTGGCTGTCTGTGTAAATGTTGACTTCGAGTCTCTCACTCAACTCACAGGCTCGCAGTAAGGCCATAATTTCAGCAGCCTGGGCTGACCGGTGAGGTACTTGGAATGCTTCGACTACTGTATTTAGAGTCGTAATTGCATATGCAGCTGTTGTTGTTCCATCTGCTAGTTTAAAACAAGACCCATCCACAAATAACTCCCCTGAGGGTCAGCTAGAGGAGTGTCAGTAAGGTCAATCCTGCCCTTAGTTTCTTCTTCAGTGCGATAAATGCAATCATGTGTGTCATTGGTAAGTTCACTCGGAGGGAGTGGTAACAATGTGGAAGGATTTAATGTTGCACATCGAGTGATCGTGATATGTGGTGCAAACAACGTCAGTTCATATCCAGTGAGGCGTGCACTTGTAAGATGCTGTGTTTTTGTTTTGTTTAGTAATGTCTCCACAGCATGCGGCACCATCACTGTCATATTGGAATTTAGGACGAGTCCTTCCGACTGCCGGATCGCCACTGCAACAGCTGCTGTGGCCCTCAGACAGCTAGGAAGTGCTCTGGCGACATTATCCAGTGTGGCTGACAGATAAGCGCAAGGTCTTTGCTTACCACCAAAGTCCTGCGTTAACACCGAAAGTAAGCAGCCGTCGACCTCATGCACATATAGTACAAAAGGTTTACGGTAGTCAGGAGTGCCCAAGACAGGAGCAGAACATAAAGCAGTTTTTAAAGAGTCAAAAGAGTGCTGATATTCATCCGTCCAGGGAGGGGTTCATGCATTTCTTTAGTAGTCAGATGCAACAGAGGTTTAGCAAGAAGGAAAAAATTAGGTATCCATTGACGACAGTAAGAGGTAATGCCAAGAAAAGCGCGAACTTCACGTTGCGTGCAAGGAACAGACATTTTAGAAATAGTAGTAATACGTTCAGGTGTTAGTCGTCTACCCTCCTTCGATAGTAGATGACCAAGGTAGGTCACCTCCTGTCGACAGTATTGGAATTTAGACAGTGATACCTTGTTCCCTTTAGCAGCCAAATGGTGCAACAATTTAACAGTGGCTGTTTTGCAGCCTTCTTCCGTATCCGAGGCAATGAGTAAGTCATCCACATACTGCAAAAGGACATTGCCCTCTAGCAAGTCCAGATCGTCTAGTAAAGCCTTAAGGGCTTGGCTATATATACTCGGACTTTCAGTATAGCCTTGAGGTGCGCGACAGAAGCGGAAGCTTCGTCCAGATAACGAGAATCCGAAAATCTGTCTGCTATCAGGATGGATAGGGATGCTGAAGAAGGCATTTTTCAGGTCAATGACTGAAAAATACTGGGCAGTTGGCGGAATCATTGTGAGGATCGTGGTGATGTCTGTCACTACGGGATACTGCGGCACCACAATTTTGTTAACAGCTCTAAGGTCAATCACAAAGCGGTAAGCAGCGCCATGGCCCTGTTCACCAGAATCAGAATTTCTTTTCAAAATCGGGAGAATCGGGCTATTGCAAATATTAGCAGGCGTTTCTTCCACCACCCCTTTGTCTATCAGGTCTTGGATAATCGACAGCAAAGCCCGTTCTCCTGCGGGTGCTATTTTGTACTGCGGGATGCGCGGCATTTTCGCGCCTTGTTTCAGAGTAATGTGAACCGGGGGGATATCCAACGTACCCACATCAGCATCCCCTGTTGCCCAAAGTGTTGCTGGAATGCCATCAAACTCTGGGGGAAGGGGTTCATTTTTAACAAAACATTGTTTCGTGTGGTCCGCGTAAGGTTGTATTGTTAAATAAACCCCGTCAGCAGAGCAATGTATCATCGCATTAAGTTTCTTTAACAGATCCAGGCCCAGCAAGTTCTCCCCACAATGTGAGGTCAGCAAAAGAGGAGTGTCAATAGTGGCTGGACCGATCAAGAAGGGGAGAGGTTTGGAGATGGGACTGACAACTGGGACTCCCGGAACCCCACTGAGACATTATTTTGCCCGGACAGAGAACCTGGAACCAATGATCGAGCAACAGAACTATTCATTGCTCCCGTGTCAATTAGGAAATTCTCAGAAGTCCCCATCACTTCCCCTTTTACATAAGGTCCCTTTTTATTGACCGGGATCGACACTTGGCTCCTACTCTGTCCCTGGCTGTCCTATGCTTGTATGTATGCATCCTGATCTTCGTATTCGTAATCATCATGATAGTACTGCTTGCCTTGGTTGTTATCGAAATGATTTTGCTCTGACTTGCCTGATCCTTCTTCTCTGCGCATATCACTTCGATCTATGCCGCCTCGTTCTCGCCCTCGCCCTCGGACTGCTCCGTTCTGGGCAAGCAACAACGGACACTGTGCTTTCCAATGCCCCTCCTCTCTACAATAGGAACACTGGTTTAAACCCACAGTCGGGGCCCCGCCCGTGCCTCGGCCTGCACCCTCCCCTCTGGACATGGGTCCTCTGACCCCTTTCCCCCCTCCTTGTCCCCGGACTACCTGCTGCAGCAATACGCGTGTTTTAAGATCTTTGGCCTTCTTCTCCACCTTCTCTTTACTCTCGTTCTCCCTATGTTCATAGTACTGGGCCATGCTTAAAATTACAGAAGGGGTAGAGGTAGTCCAGGTACCTTCTGCCGCCTGTAATCATGCAGAAATTTCTGGAGCCAGGTTCGTAACAAATCTGTTCACGAACAATCTAGTTCCACCTTCTGTTGCCAAATCCTGTCTGCTAAAGTCAATGAAAACTTCTTCGAACCTAGTGAAGAAGTCGGACACACTCTCATCCTTTTTCTGTCGGCAAGCAGTCAGTTTATCCCAGTCAACCTTTCTTGGCGGTATCAGAGTATGCATAAAGGCTATAATTTCTCTGGCAAAGACATTATTTCAACTTTTGGTTTGTCTCCCGGTTTGCGATTTTCGTCCCACCCTCTTAACTCATCCCATGTCCCCCCTAGTTCAGCGTGATCCGAGTCGTGCACCTGCCGCCATATATCAACAAACAAAACAAGTGATGGACCGAATGTGGATCAATGTCACACATTCAACCCAGTCCAAAGATCTGGGCCCAAATCCATCCTTTTTTTGCACTCCACACCACCCTGGGTTAGATAATGGCGATATGCAAATCAGCTCTGACCCTGTGCCCCATGGGAACAGTCCAGTCTGAACTACAAAAGCCATGTCCTTCCCAGAACGGAATCAAGCATCCGAGGACCGGACCGGTTTCGAGGTAACACCTCTCATCAGCCCGGCTAGCTTGACTCCAGTGGTGTGGAGTGCCTGGGACCCACGTCTGAGCATCCCCAGAGCACTTAGGGCGGAATTTGCAAACAAAACAAGTGATGGACCGAATGTGGATCAATGTCACACATTCAACCTAGTCCAAAGATCTGGGCCCAAATCCATCGTTTTTTTGCACTCCACACCACCCTGGGTTAGACAATGGCGATATGCAAATCAGCTCTGACCCTGTGCCCCATGGGAACAGTCCAGTCCGAACTACAAAAGCCATGTCCTTCCCAGAACGGAATCAAGCATCCGAGGACCGGACCGGTTTCGAGGTAACACCTCTCATCAGCCCGGCTAGCTTGACTCCAGTGGTGTGGAGTGCCTGGGACCCACGTCTGAGCATCCCCAGCGCACTTAGGGCGGAATTTGCAAACAAAACAAGTGATGGACCGAATGTGGATCAATGTCACACATTCAACCCAGTCCAAAGATCTGGGCCCAAATCCATCGTTTTTTTGCACTCCAAACCACCCTGGGTTAGACAACGGCGATATGCAAATCAGCTCTGACCCTGTGCCCCATGGGAACAGTCCAGTCCGAACTACAAAAGCCATGTCCTTCCCAGAACGGAATCAAGCATCCGAGGACCGGACCAGTTTCGAGGTAACACCTCTCATCAGCCCGGCTAGCTTGACTCCAGTGGTGTGGAGTGCCTGGGACCCACGTCTGAGCATCCCCAGCGCACTTAGGGCGGAATTTGCAAACAAAACAAGTGATGGACCGAATGTGGATCAATGTCACACATTCAACCCAGTCCAAAGATCTGGGCCTAAAACCATCGTTTTTTGCACTCCACACCACCCTGGGTTAGACAATGGCGATATGCAAATCAGCTCTGACCCTGTGCCCCATGGGAACAGTCCAGTCCGAACTACAAAAGCCACGTCCTTCCCAGAACGGAATCAAGCATCCGAGGACCGGACCGGTTTCGAGGTAACACCTCTCACCAGCCCGGCTAGCTTGACTCCAGTGGTGTGGATTGCCTGGGACCCACGTCTGAGCATCCCCAGCGCACTTAGGGTGGAATTTGCAAACAAAACAAGTGATGGACCGAATGTGGATCAATGTCACACATTCAACCCAGTCCAAAGATCTGGGCCCAAATCCATCGTTTTTTTGCACTCCACACCACCCTGGGTTAGACAATGGCGATATGCAAATCAGCTCTGACCCTGTGCCCCATGGGAACAGTCCAGTCCGAACTACAAAAGCCATGTCCTTCCCAGAACAGAATCAAGCATCCGAGGACCGGACCGGTTTCGAGGTAACACCTCTCATCAGCCCGGCTAGCTTGACTCCAGTGGTGTGGAATACCTGGGACCCACGTCTGAGCATCCCCAGCGCACTTAGGGCGGAATTTGCAAACAAAACAAGTGATGGACCGAATGTGGATCAATGTCACACATTCAACCCAGTCCAAAGATCTGGGCCCAAATCCATCGTTTTTTTGCACTCCACACCACCCTGGGTTAGACAATGGCGATATGAAAATCAGCTCTGACCCTGTGCCCCATGGGAACAGTCCAGTCCGAACAACAAAAGCCATGTCCTTCCCAGAACGGTATCAAGCATCCGAGGACCGGACCGGTTTCGAGGTAACACCTCTCATCAGCCCGGCTAGCTTGACTCTAGTGGTGTGGAGTGCCTGGGACCCACGTCTGAGCATCCCCAGCGCACTTAGGGCGGAATTTGCAAACAAAACAAGTGATGGACCGAA
Organism: Lissotriton vulgaris; assembly: GCF_964263255.1. NCBI lineage: Eukaryota > Metazoa > Chordata > Amphibia > Caudata > Salamandridae > Lissotriton > Lissotriton vulgaris. The sequence goes on along the minus strand of NC_141685.1, from coordinate 1,806,653,567 downwards.
TGTGGATCAATGTCACACATTCAACCCAGTCCAAAGATCTGGGCCCAAATCCATAGTTTTTTTGCACTCCACACCACCCTGGGTTAGACAATGGCGATATGCAAATCAGCTCTGACCCTGTGCCCCATGGGAACAGTCCAGTCCGAACTACAAAAGCCATGTCCTTCCGAGAACGGAATCAAGCATCCGAGGACCGGACCGGTTTCGAGGTAACACCTCTCATCATCTCATCTAGCTTGACTCCAGTGGTGTGGAGTGCCTGGGAACCACGTCTGAGCATCCCCAGCGCACTTAGGGCGGAATTTGCAAACAAAACAAGTGATGGACCGAATGTGGATCAATGTCACACATTCAACCCAGTCCAAAGATCTTGGCCCAAATCCATCGTTTTTTTGCACTCCACACCACCCTGGGTTAGACAATGGCGATATGCAAATCAGCTCTGACCCTGTGCCCCATGGGAACAGTCCAGTCCAAACTACAAAAGCCATGTCCCTCCCAGAACGGAATCAAGCATCTGAGGACCGGACCGGTTTCGAGGTAACACCTCTCATCAGCCCGGCTAACTTGACTCCAGTGGTGTGGAGTGCCTGGGACCCACGTCTGAGCCCATGGGGCACAGGGTCAGAGCTGATTTGCATAAAGCCATTATCTGACCCAGGGTGGTGTGGAGTGCAAAAAACGATGGATTTAGGCCCAGATCCTTGTACTGGGGTGAATGTAAGACATTGATCTACATTCTGTCCATCAAATTGTTTTTTGTAATTTTCTCCCTGAGTGTACTGGGGTAGCTCAGACGTGGGTCCCAGAGCCTCCACACCACTGGAGTCAAGCTAGCCGGGCTGATGAGAGATGTTAACTCGAAACCGGTCCGGTCCTCGGATGCTTGATTCCGGTCTGGGAAAGATATGGCTGTTGTAGTTCGGACTGGACTGTTCCCATGGGGCACAGGGTCAGAGCTGATTTGCATAAAGCCATTATCTGACCCAGGGTGGTGTGGAGTGCAAAAAACGATGGATTTAGGCCCAGATCCTTGTACTGGGGTGAATGTAAGACATTGATCTACATTCTGTCCATCAAATTGTTTTTTTTGGTAAAATTTTTACTTTGTAGTATGCAAGGTGAAACAGAAAAGGGGGAAGGGAATAGAACAAGGGGACCAAGAAAGAAAAGAAAAGAAGAACAGGCGACAGGTCGCCACAAAACCCCACACAGGGGGAGCAAAAAATAGGGAGGGAAAATGTTCGCAAAGGAAGGGGCAGTAGAGTTACAGAATCCACAACAAGATGGCAGTAGCCAGGCAAAGCAACGGGGGCGTGGACAGAAGGGTCCGCCCATCACAGCGTCCAGTTTATGCCTGGTATTTCAACAGCGGATGCAGCGTCCTCGGTCAGGAAGAGCAGTTCAAGCTCCATCCAAGACCTAATGTCCATCCCCAAAGCAAAGCAAGTCGCAACAGGAGAAGAAAACAAGAAATAACTTCCCCAACTACCCCCCCTCCCTCGTCCCTCCCCAACACCTCCCTCCCCCCAGTGGTGGCGACCAGCAAGCACACAAATCATCACAGACACTCCCGAAATTAAATTTGGAAAAGATGAAGGGCCCGCAGCGCTGACGGACACACTGCCGAAGGCAGGCCTTGGGACAGAAATCTCACAAGTGGGCCCCAATTGCACATAAAGTTCTTAAAATTCCCCAGGAAAATGTCAGAGAGACGTTCCATGCTCAACAAACGCCACAACCGGGCATGCCACAAGGAGACAGCAGGGGCAGATGGGGTCTTCTAAGCGGCTGCCAGAGTCAACTTAGCCGCACCCAAACACAACCACATAACACGCTTATCCGCCCTAGTCTGGTGCTCGAGCAATGGGTCCCTAAGACCTAATAGAACAAAGGCCATGGAGTCAGGGAGTGGGTAACCCAAAATATCCTTTATGTGGGAGAGAATCTCAGCCCAAAACGGCTTGATGGTGGGGCATTCCCACCATATATGGCTAAAGTCCCCTAACATCCCACAGCCTCGCCAACACCTATCTGAAGCAGTTGGAAATATGCGGTGTAATTTAGACGGATATAAGTACCAATCGAAGATGAGTTTCATATGGGCCTCCCTGAGATCAGTAGAGTGGTTATGTGCCGTCACATCCCGCCATAAGCCCTGCCACTCGCTATTAGAAATGTCCCTCCCTAATGTGGACTCCCAGTGATCCTGATATCGCGGCCGCGGAGACATAGTAGTATCTAGTAGCAACTTATACAGAAAAGAGATCACTCCCTTCATGGTGGAGGTGCGAAGGAGGAAGGATTCAAATTTCGTCAAGGGTCTGGTAGCGGCGTCCACTACTGCAGGCGACGTCGCCCAGTGCAGGAGCTGAAGATGTCTGAATGGCTCCGTTGGTAAAACGCCATAATCCCTCATACAGTTGTGGAAAGTGAGGGGTTCGGTGCCATGGAACAAGTGGGTGAGGGCTCTGCAGCCACCCTCCCTCCAAGTTTCAAAGGGATCCTCCGTCAGAGCCGGTGGAAAGGCCGGGTTGAAATGTGTGAGAAGTTGGCCTGGTATATAATGCTCACTAATTCTAGTGATCACTTTGTACCATGCCAAGCAACCCTTATGATGATGGTTGTAATTCAACCTTGTAGACCAGTTATCCTAGTGGTAACGTGGACAAAGCAGTCTTAGGCTAAACTCTGAAAGGCATGTGAAGCCAGCTGTTATACCATACACAACCCCCTTGAATACCAAATGAAAGGGACACCACACAGATATATATTGAAAATATATATTGATTTATTAACTATAAAATCCCCTGGACTCTTTATGAGCACAGAAGCACAAGCGTTAAATCACAAGACAGTTTAAAATACACAAAAGTTGCACAATATGGATGAGCCCTAGGGGCCACCTAAACCATATACTAAGTAAGTGGTATAAGAGATACCAGGAGGAAAGTGAAGAGGCCTAGGGCCTTGGGAATCGCTGGAGCTATTCGAGACTGGAATTAACTAAGTCGGGAGAGGCCCACGGGCCTCGGGTGCAGTATTCAAAGTGCACGCACTTTCCAATACAAAGTCTATGGTGCGTAAAAAGTACAAAGTTAGAAAGTTAGGAACCTTCCGAGTGACCTACGGAGCTGAAACTTAAAACACAGGCCCTTGGGATGTGTACCAGTGCAGGAGCACCGGCGGAGCTGAGTTACCTCACCCACAGGAAGCGGGTGCACAGGGTCGAAGTTGTGTCGGGTTTCGTCACGCTGGTCGATGGTGCTTGGAGCTGAAGATGCTGCAGGCGGCTCGATGAGAAGAGTTCCGGTGGATCCAAGGGTGGATCTGAAGATGTGAAGACCTGAAAGCAGAGGGGACAGTGTTCAAAGTCACTAGCCAGTGACTACCGTGGAACCAGATTGGAACCAGGCGATGTCGGGTGCAAACAGGCGTTGTCGGGTAGCTTCTTTCTGCAGCCACGTGGATACCCGGGGTCGAGGACGTCCAGGAGTCGGTCACGAGCTGTCCCACGTAGGCTTCTCGCTGTTGGCGGTGTCGGCGACCTGATCGGAGCAAACAGGCCTTGGCAAATGCAAGCCACGCAGAAGTTGAAAGATGCTGTTCACTCGGACCAGCAAGGTCAGAGCGGGTGCTCCTTTTCACAGGAGCTTGGGTAGGTCTGGAGCAACCAGACCTGCTGTTTAAATCTTCGGGTTCGTCGCCAAGATGGCCGCTGACCACGTGGCTAGTGGCCGGGATGGCGCGTCGAGTGGCACAAAGCAAAAGGGCCCCACGCAGATCGTGGAGATGCTGGAGGGCTGATCTTCGGTGCAAGGGCTGCTCGGTGGTGGGGGTTCTCAATCCCCAAAGCACAACATCGAGGATGCCTCAGAAGCTGCGCAGTCAGCTTTTCGGGTGTCTTTCAAGAGGTCCGGTCCCACGTCACTCGGTGCCTCCACGGGTCCCTTCTTTGCAGGGACTGTGGATCGGGCTCTGAGAGGTCTGGGAGTCTGGTTCTTGTCGGGCTCTGGGCTCGGTCTCCGGCGGGAGGCGGCGGCAAAGCAGACGTCGAGTTGCTGGTTGGTACCTGTGTTCACAGGGTGGTCACTCCTTGGCCACAAGGGAGATTCTCTTCAGTCTTCTGTGCAGCAGAATGTCGAAGTCCAGTCTTCTTCTTGTTCAAAGTTGATTTCGGGATGATCTGCTGTGCAATGGCACTGCTCCCCCTCTTATTCCCAATCTAGGGGGTGGATCACCTACTAGGTCCCTCCTCTGGGAGGAACCAGGAAGGGGGGCGGTTACACCCCCTTTCCTTTGTCCAGCTCCGCGCCAGGACTGGGGCTGGAAGGCCCCAGAACCGGTTTGGGCTGGCCTATGCACGGGGACACCTTGTGTGCCCCGGGCATGTCTGATTCTATTCAGCCCTGTCCTACCCAATACACAAAATCCTGTCTGGGGTGGTGCTCGCACCTCCCAAGGCAGGAAACCCTTTGTCCAGGCCACCATCTGCCGAGTTTCGGTCAGCAGCAGGAGGCCAGACTTGTGTCTGTGGTGGCAGCGTCCATTTTGTGAAGCTGAGGCTCTGTTTAACTTTAACCGGGGTTAAGGCTACACACATGTCGTGTCCCTCTAGAAGGGTGGAATGCTATCCCCGTTGCCAGAATTGGCGAGGGGATAGTATTCCAATTCGTATGACACCTTACTCGACATGTTTTGATAAAGCCAAACCAAAGATAGCATTTAACCGCGAGGATTATAATGCACTTAAGAGTATATGGTATGGCAATATCCCGGAACAGCTTAGGGAGTGGTTCCCGACAGCTGCAGACAGGCTCAGCTCATGCCAGAGCACCATCTCACATATTTCCAAGCACTCTGCCTCCAGGATTGATGAGGCCTTCCATAGGAGTGGCTGATAGGAACATATGTGTCCAGTTTAGGGTTAGGCACAGACATACTGTACCTAAGTAAGAGGTGGTTACACCGACTTACCCCAGCTGAGTGATCAGCCAGTTGTGTCAAATATGGAGGCCAGGCCAGGGGTGGCATAATACATGCTGCAGCCCCTGGTAGGCCTTGGATACACCTATGCCCTGGGCACCTAGGGTGCACTTATACAGGGGCTCATAAGGTGAACCAGTTCCAATTCGTAATGCACCTAGAGTGCATTGGCAGTAATTTAGAGAGAGAACAGCAGGCTGTGGGTCTGATTAGCAGGCCCACAGCCACATTAAGTCAGAAACCAGTGAAGCAAAAAGCAAAAATTTGGGGTGACCATAGGATAGCAGACCCTACTCTCCTACATAACCCCCCCCCAAACGCAGGGACATTAGACTAACCTTGACCAGTTGTGTCTTCATGTTCTAAGTGGAAGTACCTGGAGAGACCATCTGCGTTGCCATGGTCAGTCCCTGGGCGGTGCTCCACTGTAAAGTCCATCCCCTGTAGGGAAATGGACCACCTGAGTAGTTTGGGGTTTTCACCCTTCATCTGATTAAGCCATAGGAGGGGCTTATGGTCGGTCTGAATCTTGAAGTGAGTACCAAATAAGTATGGCCTCAACTTCTTCAGGGCCCACACCACAGCAAAGGCCTCCCTCTCTATAGCTGACCAACGTTTCTCTCTGGGGGTCAGCCTTCTGCTAATGAAAGCAATGGGCTGGTCCTGGCCATCTACATTAAGCTGTGAAAGCACTGCTCCCACTCCCAACTCAGAAGCATCTGTTTGGACAATGAACTCTCTTGAGTAGTCAGGACTCTTCAGGATAGGTGCAGAGCACATGGCCTTCTTCAGGTCATCAAATGCCTTTTGACAGATTTCTGTCCACTGAACCTTTTTGGGCATCTTCTTGGATGTCAGATCATTAAGAGGAGTCACAATGGACCCATAGTTCTTAACAAACTTCCTGTAGTACCCAGTCAGGCCCAAGAAAGCTCTGACCTGAGTCAGGGTAGTTGGAGGGGACCAGTCCTTGATGGTCTGGATCTTACTCTCCAGTGGTTGAACTTGGCCTCCACCTACAAGGTGGCCCAGGTATACAACCTTGCTCTGCCCTATCTGGCACTTCGTTGCCTTGATAGTGAGGCCTGCCTTCTGCAGAGCCTCAAGCACTTCCTTCAGGTGGATCAGGTGATCCTCCCAGGTGGAGCTAAAGACAGCAATATCGTCCAGATAAGCTGCACAAAAGTCATCCAACCCAGTGAGGACTTGGTTCACCAACCTTTGGAAGGTGGCAGGTGCATTTTTCAAACCAAAGGGCATCACCACAAACTGATAATGCCCACTAGGGGTAGAAAATGCTGTTTTGGCTTTAGACTCCTCAGCTAACCTGATTTGACAGTAGCCAGCTGTCAAGTCAAATGTGCTCAAATATTTGGCAGAAGCCAACTTGTCAATGAGCTCATCTGCCCTTGGAATAGGGTGTGCATCTGTCCTGGTGACAGCATTGAGTCCTCTGTAATCCACACAGAACCTCATCTCTCTCTTGCCATCTTTGGTGTGAGGTTTGGGGACCAGAACCACTGGGCTAGCCCAGGGGCTCTCTGAAGGCTCAATGACACCTAATTCCAGCATCTTTTGCACCTCAGTCTTTATACAGTCCCTGACGTGGTCAGGTTGCCTGTAAATTTTGCTTTTTACAGGAAGACTGTCACCAGTGTCCACCACATGTGTACACCAGTTAGTCTGACTGGGTGTCAATGAGAACATATGCCTGTATGCCTGTAGAACTTGTCTGCAGTCATGTTGCTGATGTTCAGTGAGGCTGCCACCTAAGGCCACACCATCAACTGAGCCATCCTCAGGGTTCTGAGTGAGCAGGTCTGGGAGAGGGTCACTCTCTTCCTCCTGTCCCTCATCTGTAGCCATGAGCAAGCCCATGTCTGCCCTGCTGACATATGCCTTCAATCTGTTCACATGGAGCACCCTGTGGGGGCTCCTGGGAGTTCCTAGGTCCACCAAGTAGGTAACCTCTCCCTTCTTTTCCAGAATTGTATGGGGTCCAGACCACTTGTCTTGGAGTGCTGCTGGGGCCACTGGCTCCAACACCCATACCTTCTGTCCAGGCTGAAATTCAACAAGGACAGCCTTTTGGTCATGCCAAGCTTTTTGTAATTCTTGGCTAGCCTCAAGGTTTTTAGATGCCTTTTCCATGTACTCTGCCATCCTGGAGCGGAGACCAAGTACATAGTCCACTATGTCCTGTTTAGGCTTTTTGAGAGGTAACTCCCATCCTTCCTTCACAAGACACAGGGGTCCTCTTACAGGGTGCCCAAACAACAATTCAAAGGGGCTGAAGCCAACCCCCTTTTGAGGGACCTCTCTGTAAGCGAACAAAAGGCAGGGCAGAAGGATGTCCCATCTTCGCCTGAGCTTTTCAGGTAATCCTTTAATCATGCCCTTTAGGGTCTTGTTAAATCTTTCAACAAGCCCATTGCATTGTGGGTGATAAGGAGTGGTGAACTTGTAGTTGACACCACATTCCTTCCACATAGCTGTCAAATATCCAGACATGAAGTTGGTACCTCTATCTGATATTACCTCCTTAGGAAACCCCACTCTGGAGAAAACTCCAAGTAAGGCCCTGGCCACAACAGGAGCTGTTGTGGTCCTAAGGGGAATTGCCTCTGGGTACCTGGTGGCATGATCCACTACCACCAGTATGAATCTGTGCCCAGATGCTGTAGGGGGATCCATTGGACCAACAATATCAATCCCCACTCTCTCAAAGGGAACCCCCACCACAGGTAGTGGTATCAGGGGGGCCTTTGTTGTTCCACCTGCTTTACCACTGGCTTGGCAGGTTTCACAGGAGCGACAAAACTCCTTGGTGTCTTCAGACATGTGAGGCCAGTGAAAGTGAGGGACAAGCCTGTCCCAAGTCTTGTTCTGGCCTAGGTGTCCTGCTAGAGGAATATCATGGGCCAAGGTGAGTAGGAAGCCCCTAAATTGCAGAGGTATAACCAACCTCCTGGTAGCACCAGGCTTGGGGTCTCTAGCCTCTGAATAAAGGAGTCCATCGTCCCAATATACTTTATGGGCACCTTGAGCATTCCCAGCAGCCTCAGCAGCAGCCTGCTGTCTGAGGGGTTCAAGAGAAGGACAGGTTAACTGAGCCTGCCCCAAGTCTGCCCTAGAAGGTCCCCCTGTCCCCAGAAACTCAACCTGATCAGGTTCAAGTTCTTCAGGGACAGTTCCTTCAGGGGTCTCAAGATCAGTTTCCTGTGAAGCCTGATCCTCACTTGTAGGCAGTTGGGAAGGCGCAGCCTTAACCCTCCTGTTCTTCTTCTTGGGAGGTACTTGGTCCATTGTTCCAGGATCCAAGACCTGAGGTTCAGAGAGGCACTTTTTGGCCTGTGACCTGGTCACAGCAAGGACATGTGATGATATCCCTAACATCTCTGCATGAGTCCTGTACTCAACTTCTGACCATAGAGAGTTCTCCAGGTCATTGCCCAACAAACATTCTACTGGGAGATCAGCACTAACCACAACTTTCTTTAGGCCAGTTACCCCTCCCCAGGAAAAGTTAACAAGTGCCACACTATGTGTAGTAGTGACATTGCTGGCATTGGTCACCAGGTAATCATCGCCTGGCATGTATTGTCCAGGGTCCACAAAGTTAGGTGTCACCATAGTGACACTGGCACATGTGTCCCTGTAAGCTTGAGCCACTTTGTTGTTAATCAAAGGCGTCTGTCTGTATTTGCCCAGATTACTGGGACTTATGTCAGGGACCAAATCCAGGTCCCCTTCACAAACCAGAACAGCCTGTGTAAGAGTTCTGACTAGGTCAGAATCTCCTCCAGTTCCCAAAGTGATTCCCACTAAACCCTTGGCTTGAGGACCAGCACTGCTAACTGTACTAGTGGGTGCAGGTGCCTTAGGGGCTGCAGTGCTGGGGGCTCCACCCTTTTTACACTCACTTGTCCAGTGAGAGGTGTTCTTACAAGTTTTACACCAGGGTTTCTTCTGACCTTCTTTCTTCTTCTTCTTGGAAGTTTGGGACCCACCCTCTGTCTCAGTTTGGGGCCCTGTTGAAGACTTCTGGTCTTTAGCTTTCTGCTCCCCACCCTTCTGGTCTGTTTTCTTCTGGTCACCACCCTGGTTCTGGTTCTGGTTCTTTTGCTTAACTCTGGTTCTTACCCATTTATCTGCCCTCTTTCCCAATTCTTGGGGAGAGGTCAAATCTGAGTCAACCAAATGTTGATGCAACTGCTGGTTCTGACAATTATTTAAAATTTGTTCTCTCAGCAGCAAATTATACAATCCTTCATAGTCTGTAACCTTGCTTCCCAGCAACCATCCCTCCAGAGCCTTAGTGGCACACTCAACAAATTCAGACCAGTCCTGAGTCTGTGTCTTCTGGGTATCTCTGAACATTAACCTGTACTGTTCAGTGGTTAAGCCTAACCCATCAATCAGAGCACTCTTCAGGACCAGGTAGTTTCTAGAATCCCCATCACTAACTGTGAGGAGTCTGTCTCGGCCTCTACCTTCAAAGGAGAGCCACAAGATTGCTGCCCACTGCTCCTGAGGGATCTGCTGTACTCTGCAGGCTCTCTCCATTGCAGTAATCCATTTATGGATATCATCCCCAGCTTTGTAGGGGGGCACAATCTTACTCATGTTTCTATTATCAAAAGACCTGTCTTTATCCTTGTGGATATTGCTGCCACCAGTGGGTTCTATTACCCCACTCTCTCTAGGCTGTCTTGCTCTAGCAAGTTTCTCTTGGGCCAGGGCAATCTCTAACTCTTGTCTCTGGACCCTCAATTCAGCCTCTCTAATTTGAAATTCTCTCAATTTGGTCTCATGTTCCCTTCTCTGAGGGCTAGTCATCCTCCTTCTGGAGTGACCATGAGAACCTCTAGAAGCATAGGAGTTGTCAGAGTCACCTGAGTGAATCCTTCTCCTCCTAGGCTCCTGGTTAAGTCCACCTGAGGGTCTGAATGGGTTGTTACCTGATTCATTCCCAAGTTGACTTAAGTTAGCCTGGTTCAGCCTACTGACCAGCACCTGACTATTTCTGTCATCATCTGACTCACTGCTTTCCACCTCCTCCTCCTCTTCTTCTTCCTCTTCCTCTACATCTACTTGAGGAGCTCCAGTGGTGGAGGCATCCTCATCTACCAGGATGATAGGGGCAGGGGTGTCTACAGTGTCATCCTCTGAAGGATGGCCTCCTTCAGCATTCCCTGTGGGGTTTGCTTTAGAGGTCTTTAGAGCCTCAGACTGATCCAAGAGCTCTCTTAGGTGGTCTGTAGTAGGGGAAGGCCCTGTCTTCAGACCCCTTAAGACACAAAGCTGTCTTAATTCCTTAAAAGGAAAAATAGCAAACTGGGATGGTGCCCTTGGAGGGTCACTCTCAACAGGAGTAAGTCCACTGGACCCCTCTGTTCCAGACATTGCTCTAGTGTGGGTGGATGTGTTGCAATCTACCTACACTGGTGTTTACCTACTAAACCTATCTAGTAGTTGTAGCTAGGGTGTGCTACTCCCTTTGCTCTACAACAACTAAGTTCAGTAGAACTTAAGTATACTAGTCTTGTTTTATATGTACCTAGCAGGTACCTGTGTGATCTTTCAGATGATAATCTCAAAGATTGTAATGGTAAAACAACAGCAAGCTCAGATCCCAATCCGCTGCTCACCAATGTGAGAAGTTGGCCTGGTATATAATGCTCACTAATTCTAGTGATCACTTTGTACCATGCCAAGCAACCCTTATGATGATGGTTGTAATTCAACCTTGTAGACCAGTTATCCTAGTGGTAACGTGGACAAAGCAGTCTTAGGCTAAACTCTGAAAGGCATGTGAAGCCAGCTGTTATACCATACACAACCCCCTTGAATACCAAATGAAAGGGACACCACACAGATATATATTGAAAATATATATTGATTTATTAACTATAAAATCCCCTGGACTCTTTATGAGCACAGAAGCACAAGCGTTAAATCACAAGACAGTTTAAAATACACAAAAGTTGCACAATATGGATGAGCCCTAGGGGCCACCTAAACCATATACTAAGTAAGTGGTATAAGAGATACCAGGAGGAAAGTGAAGAGGCCTAGGGCCTTGGGAATCGCTGGAGCTATTCGAGACTGGAATTAACTAAGTCGGGAGAGGCCCACGGGACTCGGGTGCAGTATTCAAAGTGCACGCACTTTCCAATACAAAGTCTATGGTGCGTAAAAAGTACAAAGTTAGAAAGTTAGGAACCTTCCGAGTGACCTACGGAGCTGAAACTTAAAACACAGGCCCTTGGGATGTGTACCAGTGCAGGAGCACCGGCGGAGCTGAGTTACCTCACCCACAGGAAGCGGGTGCACAGGGTCGAAGTTGTGTCGGGTTTCGTCACGCTGGTCGATGGTGCTTGGAGCTGAAGATGCTGCAGGCGGCTCGATGAGAAGAGTTCCGGTGGATCCAAGGGTGGATCTGAAGATGTGAAGACCTGAAAGCAGAGGGGACAGTGTTCAAAGTCACTAGCCAGTGACTACCGTGGAACCAGATTGGAACCAGGCGATGTCGGGTGCAAACAGGCGTTGTCGGGTAGCTTCTTTCTGCAGCCACGTGGATACCCGGGGTCGAGGACGTCCAGGAGTCGGTCACGAGCTGTCCCACGTAGGCTTCTCGCTGTTGGCGGTGTCGGCGACCTGATCGGAGCAAACAGGCCTTGGCAAATGCAAGCCACGCAGAAGTTGAAAGATGCTGTTCACTCGGACCAGCAAGGTCAGAGCGGGTGCTCCTTTTCACAGGAGCTTGGGTAGGTCTGGAGCAACCAGACCTGCTGTTTAAATCTTCGGGTTCGTCGCCAAGATGGCCGCTGACCACGTGGCTAGTGGCCGGGATGGCGCGTCGAGTGGCACAAAGCAAAAGGGCCCCACGCAGATCGTGGAGATGCTGGAGGGCTGATCTTCGGTGCAAGGGCTGCTCGGTGGTGGGGGTTCTCAATCCCCAAAGCACAACATCGAGGATGCCTCAGAAGCTGCGCAGTCAGCTTTTCGGGTGTCTTTCAAGAGGTCCGGTCCCACGTCACTCGGTGCCTCCACGGGTCCCTTCTTTGCAGGGACTGTGGATCGGGCTCTGAGAGGTCTGGGAGTCTGGTTCTTGTCGGGCTCTGGGCTCGGTCTCCGGCGGGAGGCGGCGGCAAAGCAGACGTCGAGTTGCTGGTTGGTACCTGTGTTCACAGGGTGGTCACTCCTTGGCCACAAGGGAGATTCTCTTCAGTCTTCTGTGCAGCAGAATGTCGAAGTCCAGTCTTCTTCTTGTTCAAAGTTGATTTCGGGATGATCTGCTGTGCAATGGCACTGCTCCCCCTCTTATTCCCAATCTAGGGGGTGGATCACCTACTAGGTCCCTCCTCTGGGAGGAACCAGGAAGGGGGGCGGTTACACCCCCTTTCCTTTGTCCAGCTCCGCGCCAGGACTGGGGCTGGAAGGCCCCAGAACCGGTTTGGGCTGGCCTATGCACGGGGACACCTTGTGTGCCCCGGGCATGTCTGATTCTATTCAGCCCTGTCCTACCCAATACACAAAATCCTGTCTGGGGTGGTGCTCGCACCTCCCAAGGCAGGAAACCCTTTGTCCAGGCCACCATCTGCCGAGTTTCGGTCAGCAGCAGGAGGCCAGACTTGTGTCTGTGGTGGCAGCGTCCATTTTGTGAAGCTGAGGCTCTGTTTAACTTTAACCGGGGTTAAGGCTACACACATGTCGTGTCCCTCTAGAAGGGTGGAATGCTATCCCCGTCGCCAGAATTGGCGAGGGGATAGTATTCCAATTCGTATGACACCTTACTCGACATGTTTTGATAAAGCCAAACCAAAGATAGCATTTAACCGCGAGGATTATAATGCACTTAAGAGTATATGGTATGGCAATATCCCGGAACAGCTTAGGGAGTGGTTCCCGACAGCTGCAGACAGGCTCAGCTCATGCCAGAGCACCATCTCACATATTTCCAAGCACTCTGCCTCCAGGATTGATGAGGCCTTCCATAGGAGTGGCTGATAGGAACATATGTGTCCAGTTTAGGGTTAGGCACAGACATACTGTACCTAAGTAAGAGGTGGTTACACCGACTTACCCCAGCTGAGTGATCAGCCAGTTGTGTCAAATATGGAGGCCAGGCCAGGGGTGGCATAATACATGCTGCAGCCCCTGGTAGGCCTTGGATACACCTATGCCCTGGGCACCTAGGGTGCACTTATACAGGGGCTCATAAGGTGAACCAGTTCCAATTCGTAATGCACCTAGAGTGCATTGGCAGTAATTTAGAGAGAGAACAGCAGGCTGTGGGTCTGATTAGCAGGCCCACAGCCACATTAAGTCAGAAACCAGTGAAGCAAAAAGCAAAAATTTGGGGTGACCATAGGATAGCAGACCCTACTCTCCTACAAAATGAATCGGGGTGAATGGGGATGGGAATGTGGTCCAGCGGTCATCGCCACTCACCGTGTCCCAGACCTTCAACACCGTGCTTGTGGGGGTGCTAATGTACGCGTTTCTGGGCCGGTCCATTTTAGGCTTCCAGGCCAGATCCCAGATGGAGTGGCCTGCAACACTCCGATCCATGTGGAGCCAATGCTTCTCCGAAAGCTGTTGGGACCACTCCACAAGAACTCTCAATTGGGCAGCCTTGTAGTACAAATGCATGTCCGGAAAGCCCACTCCCCCCTCTAAGCGCGGGCGTCGAAGAACCGCAAACGGAAGCCGCGCCCGGCCACCTTGCCAGACATATCTCAGCATCACGGTCTTCAATCGGCGAAAGTAGTCCAGCCCTATCGGGATAGGCAAAGCTTGAAAAAGGTACAACAGCTTGGGAAGAAGAACCATCTTGAGGGCGTGAATACTGCCTAGCCATGAGATGAATTTGGGCTTCCATCGTTCCAGTTCAGCCCTAATTGATGTCAACATCGGGGGAAGTTAGCTTGGAACAGGGCACCTATGGTGGAAGTCAGCCATACCCCCAGGTAAAGCAAGGACGACGACGCCCACGCAAGTGGAGTAAGCAGCCGGGTCAGTTGCACCTCCCCTGGTGACAGGGTCAGATTTAAGATGTAGGACTTGTCGAAGTTAACCTTAAAGCCCGCCACCTCCTCATAAGTGGAGAGTACCGAGTGGACGTGGGGTAACAACAGCGCTGGATCACGAATGGACAACAGGACGTCGTCAGCAAAGAGCGAGATCTTATGCTGCTCGCCCGTAAAAGGAAGCCCCAGAATCCGCTCATCCTCCCGCACCGCCAACGCCAATGGTTCTATGCTGAGGGCGAAGAGGAGGGGCGAGAGGGGACATCCCTGGCGCGTCCCCCGGGAATGGCAAAAGCTCCCGGACCTATGGCCATTGACCAACACTCGGGAGGTAGGGCTACTGTAGTTGGCCTCAATCATCCGTATGAAATGGGGCGAGAACCCGAAGGCCACCAGGGTCTGGTGCAAAAACCCCCAGTCGACGCGGTCGAAGGCCTTCTCCGCGTCAAGTCCTACCAGCACCGCAGGTATGCGAAACAGTTCCGCTTTTTCGATGAGGTGGACGACGCGGCGCAGATTATCATGAGTCTGCCTACCCTTAATGAAACCAGATTGATCAGGATGGATCAAGGCAGGCATCAGGTCTTGCAGTCTGCCCGCCAAAATGGAGGAGTACAGTTTAGCGTCTAGATTGAGGAGCGCTATCGGGCGGTAAGATGTACAGGAAGTAGGGTCCTTCCCCGGCTTGGGGATAATAGTGATCAACGCTTCGGCCATGGAGTCCGTGGTCTTACCATCAATCGCCATTGCATTGAAGAGAGAGACTAAGTAATCGCAAATGTCAGAGGCGAACGTCTTGTAGAAGAGGGCCGTGTAGCCGTCAGGCCCAGGGGCCTTATGCAGCTTCAGGGCCTTGATGGCATCCAGGACCTCCTCCCGAGTGATGGGGGAGGACAGCAAGTCATTCCATTCTTTAGAGACTTTCGGGAGAGGCAGACCCTCCAGAAACGTGGATTGAGCCTCCGGGTCGAGAGCGTCGCTCGAATAGAGTGCAGCATAGAAGCGACCAAATATGGCCGCCTTGTCCGCGTCTCTGTGCTGAACAGAGCCTGCATGGTCACGCACTCCCCCTATATAATCTCTTTCGCGTTTGTCACAAAGTTGCCGGGCAAGATGGCGCCCAATCTTGTTCCCTTGGGAGTAGGAGGTACGCCGAAGGCGCAGAAGAGTAAATTCCACCCTGTTGTTATAATGGGCCCTCAGCTTCCCTCGCACCGCCGTCAGGGGGCGTAGAGTCACCCTGGAGGGGTTCGCCTTGTGGGCCTGTTCTAAGGCGGCAAGTTCCGATTCAAGAGCCTCCCTCTCCTCGCGCCTCAATTTGTTCAGGTTCGCGTTGAGAGCGAGGAACGTGCCCCTTAAAGAGGCCTTGCACGCGTCCCACGTGTTATACACCGATGTGTCTGTAGGAGGATTGAGGAGAAAGAAATCACCAATAGCCTTGCGTAAGGCCTTACAGGACATCTCATCCCTCACCAGCGCTGCCGGAAAGTACCATTTACGCCAACCATCCCCCCCCGGCGGGCCAATGTAGTCCCAGAACCACCAGGCTATGATCCGATAACGAGAGTGGAAAGATATCAGCCAGTTGTATATCCCCCCGAAGAGCCTGGCTAACCAAGACATAGTCAATGCGGGAATATGAGCGATGAACGCTGGAAAAGAAAGTGTAGTCCCTAGCTTGTGTATGGACAAAGCGCCAACTGTCTATTAGCCCCATATCACTTAACTGACGCTTAGTTTCCTCTGAGAAGACGCCAGTGTCCGCCCTGCGTGCCCCAGAACTATCCAAACCTCTATCCCACACCATATTGAAGTCACCTAGCAAGATTAAGTGCCCCTCCACAAAGTCCCCCATCTTATCCATCAAATCCTGCAGAAAGCCATTCTGACCCGTATTCGGAGCATACACTACAGCAAAAGTACATAGGCGGCCATGCAACATCCCCTTCACCATTAGCCAGCGGCCCTCCTTATCAACACTCACTCCCAGGGGCTGAAAATGTAGGGAAGCCCGGAAGAGAAGGGCCACTCCTCTATGCTTCGTGGTTGCAGACGCCTTGTAGATAAGAGGGAACTGCCTATGACGGAGCCTCAACTCGTCCCTCCTAGCCAGGTGGGTTTCCTGAAGAGCGACCACATCTAAGTGATGGTCCACAATGTACTTCCAGAGTTTCTGCCGCTTCTGCGGGGAGTTGAGGCCCTTTACATTCCAAGTTCCTATGCTAATAGGCATAATGGGGAATTAAAACTCCACGCCATGCATACTTCTAGACAGCCACGCCCCCCGTACAGATTCCCGACACACACCGGAGCCCAAGCCCATCGAAGATAGTCAATCAAAGGGACCCAAGAGAAAGACCCCAGCCACAACCACACCAAGGGGGCCACGTGCCTTCTCCCCAAGCTACTCAGAATGGCTACGCTTCCAGAAAGCGCGGGGGCCAAGGGAGCCGCACCACAGAGCAAGATACGAAATGCAGGAGTGAATATCTTTGAAGTCACCATCATCACACAGCCAGCACACACGGTCGCCACCACAACCCCCCCAATCCCCACCCCCAACCCAAACTGCTCTGCCATTACAACCACACTCAGAGCACCAACTGACCCACCCCCCTGCAACAAACCAAAAACCAAAGAAACAGAGCACAAGGCCCGCAACCTGAAATGTACGTTCGGCAGTTCCAATGGGCCACAGGTCACACGGTCCACATCAGACTGGTATCGGGGTGGGGGCACCAGATCAGGGGCCCCCAGGGCCAAGGCCCGGGGTGTCTTCTCCAAAAGTACCATAGTACCCCAGGGCCGTAGGAATAGAGGCGCCCCGGCGCCCAACCATCAAAGAAGGCAGGGGTCATGCCGCTCCAGAGGTCTGCTGAGAATCCGCAAGGGTGGCCGAGGCCACCGACGCCACCGCCGATCCTCTCTCCTGCAGGCTGATAGAGTGGTCCGGTCGCAGCCGTTCCGGGGAAGCTCCAACCCGGTGCCAAGATGAAGAGCGACGCCGTCGCCGTGAAGGTGAGGACTGTGCCGCTTGCGATGGTGGGTCCTCCTCCAGTCCTAACAACTCCCTCACGGCCTTCAGGGAGCGGATCTGCATCAACCTGTTCTGCCATCGGAATATAATCCGGAAGGGGTGACCCCAGGAGTAGGAGACGCCCTGCTCCCTCAGATAGGCCGTCACCGGCCGGAATTCTCTCCGTTTCTGAAGCGTGGACGCTGCCAAATCCTGGAACAGCTGTGGTCGATGGTCTCGAAAGCTCAAGGTGGAGAGGGCCCTGGCCTTCCGGAGGATGCGTTCTTTAGTCTGAAAATCATGGACACACGCAAGAATGTCTGGAGGGGGACCTCCTCGCCTGGGTAGACCAACTCTGTGCACCCTGTCCAATTTGATCTCCTGAACGTCTTCCTCGTCCAGCACCTGTATGAAGAGGGCCTGCACATATCCCCTCAAGTCACCAGCCTCTCCGTCCCAGGGGACCGCTCTGATACGGATGTTGTTTCTCCTGGAGCGGTTTTCCAGGTCCTCAGCGTATGCTTGCAGGTTCAAGTTCTGGTCCGTAAGGCGAAGAACATCCTGTTGCAACTGGTGCACGTCATTCGCCATACTCAGATCATGATCTTCTAACATGGCCACCCGCTCCCCGACGCCGTCCACATCCCTCCGGACCTCACGTAGGTCCGACGCCAGTTGAGCACGAAGCTCGGAGATGTCCTCCTTGATCGAGGCAAAGAGTTCCGACATGAAGGCCTTAGTGGCCGGCGCCTCCTCGTCCGATTGTCTAGCCGAGCCACTCGCTCCAGGGGAGTTCGGTGGTTGCGATGCTTTAGAGCAGGGGTCGCCAACCGGTCGATCGCGAGCTACCGGTAGCTCGCATAGGCCCTGTGAGTAGCTCGCGCCGCTTGTGGCTCAATTTAGTAGCCCTTCAGTGTTGTTTGGGCTCTTTAGGCTGTTTTGATGCTCCGTTGCCCGCTCTCTCCCAAACCAGCTGCTCTGATTGGCTTTGAGCTTAGCTGGGGCGGGGCAGGCCGACGAGGATGACGTCGTTGGTCACGATGAACGTCTCGTGACCATTCTATGCGCCCCCTGCCTTTCCCTTACTAGCACCACACTGCATTGTTGTGTGTCACGAGTGCGAAGGTACGGTGCTAGTGTGTCGTAGCTGCAGCAGGTGTGGCTGGGCAGAGCAGCTGGTTTGCTGGTCGCGCTAATTGCCGTTTTCAGCAGCAGCACAGCCTGCCACCTAATTTTCATCAATATCCAGAGCAGCAGCAGGTAAGCCATGGGTGCACGCCAGCACTGGGGCCTGGAAATACGTCGCCAAAGACCAGGTCTGCTAAAGGCCCTGCATTCTAGTCATATTGTCTTGTGGAATCCTCCATCCAGCATGCAGGGTCCTTTAATCTGGGACAGAGTCTTGTCACCATGAAGCGTTGGTCATGGGAGCCTGGTAATAGGAGAGGCCGCTCTGCGGTATTAACATTGATGCAAATTTAAGTGTCTATGTCTGAGTCAGACACCGCCCATTGCTGCCTCTCTCTCCTCTCTCATAACAGCTCCCTTGTGGGTAGGCATCACTTGGATGCAAGGGTCAGGTAAAATGACCTGCCTTGGCAGTATCATTCATCTTGCTGCCACCGCTGTCAGCCCCCGTAGATTAGGCCCGGGGAGATAGTGGTAGTGTAGTGAAACTCAAGGAGGGTACGGTTCTGAATCCGTGACACAAATCCAGTGCGTCAAGTGTGCTGAGGCAGGGCCCACAAATCTACACACCTTCCTCTGATGACCTGGAAACAATTTCCTTTTCTAGAATAGAGCCCTGTTCTGGCCTGTCGGTAGGTGGTTTGGGTGGACCCAAGATCGGGATTGAGACTGTTAAGTGTTAATTTTACTCTGTTTTGATTTTGAGGGAGCGGATGAATTTTCTACAGCAGGCATATTTGGTTGTTCCGATGTATAAGAATGTGAGTGTTGTGCACGTCTTACAATGCATTTTGAAATGCAGCCGGAAGTTTTCCAGCACTTGCGTCTTTGAAAGCATGGGGCCCGGGCACATTTAGGTTCTGCTCTCAGTTTACTTGAGAGGTGGGTTGGTTGGTGACTACAATTTTCTGAGAGCTGCCTTGGGAGTCAGGGTTGGGCCTGGCCCATTCATCGTTGCAGGGCCGGCTCGTGTTGCACGTACAGTAGGTGTCAGTTACAGGGTAAAAAGCCTCAGGGTTTTACACTCAGTAATAAATTTGTGAAAGTCAGGCCTGGTGTAAGTGAAAAGGCCGTGCCAATGACGTGTTGAGCTCACACCCAGTGCTCCTGCGATAATGACAAAGTCCCTACACCAGTGCCCCCTGCTACTGCCCATGTAGCACTAACTTTGCTTCTGTTTTATGAAGCCCCAGGTCCCTTGATAGTACCAAAATTTACCTCTCCATACAGTACCCACCCTGCAACTGCCACAATTTGATCCCCTTCTATAGCGCCCACCTTGCAACTACCACACAAAGTCCTAACCTTACCTATCCTAGTGCCAACATCGCTGCTACCGGAGCTAGTCTTTGCAATGCATTCTATCACCAAACTCCCCCTCATCCTACCTACCACAATGTATCTTTTCCTTTCTGCGCCCTTTCTACTTCCACAATGTGCCCCACGTACAAAGCCTCGGCCTTCCTTCCACAAGTAATTATCTTTCCAGCTGATATTACTACTTAAAGCAGTGGCCTCCTCTTTCACGGCTTGTGTTGTCACTATTGTGGCTTGTGCTTTACTTTGTTGTCTCACTGTTGTGTCTGTGAGTCTGACGTACGCCCCACATGTCAGTAATGTGGCATGTCATGGCCCTACTACTTACTACATTCTCACCTATTGGCCAGGAGCCAAAGCTCTCACATGCAGCCCAGTACCCATCATCTTCCACTATGGCTGCAATAGTATGCCAGCTTGTCTTGAACAGTGATGCTCTTCAGGCTGGGCCCTGGGGAATGTACTTTTCAGGGGAACTGTGTCATTTTCTTTTTGTGTGGAGTTTTATAGCGCAAACTAGACCTGAAGGTATCAGAGCACTTTACATGAGCACCAGTTACGTTACTAACAGACACATTAATTTTTGTTAGGCACTGCAAGATTAAGTGATTTGCCCATCCCCAGAATGTTGAGCGCCCATGCTGAGAATCGAACCTGGTTCCCCACCTCAGAGTTCGCCCGCCCTAGCCATTAGGCCACATTTTCTCCCCATCTTTAAAATGGCTACACTTGATATCTTGCATTGTCTGGTTCTGGTTATTAGTAGGTGTGTGCAAAATACACATAATTTCCATTCACGCAATTAGGTGACATTTTGGAAAAACTTACTAGGTCCAATCACGCAAAATGCTTAAATGCCAAATTAATTAAGAAGCGCTCTCTATTACTTTATTCTGGGGGGCATATTTAGCAAACTTTCACACAGCATAGAAAGCCACCTTGCTGCGCTAATATAAAGGGCAGGAATGGACAGGCATTTAAGAGGGTAATCCCAAGAGAATGGATAATTAATATTGTTTAGGAAGGTGATATTGTGTGGTGTGGGTGATACCATCACCATAAGCCTGAGGTCACAGGGCTATGTCACAAAAGTCTGCAGCTGTCATGGAATATTACCTGGAGTAGTTTTGAAAGCTTGTTTGCTACAAATGTAGGAGAACCCAATAAAATGTTGATTTGCAAATCCTTCATCTTTGTGAATTGGGCACTTGGTGAGTGTGGTACAATTTTAAGTCCTCTTCCTATTTATAGAAGTCGACTAAAGACCATACAAGCCAATAACCATGCTTTGGTCAAAATTATTCAAATAGCAGGTCATTTGTGAAAAGCAGTTGTCCTGTGTTCATAATTAAACATAGCTAAGGTGAGTTAGTTATCTCACTTTCCAACTGTGCTGTTCCATTTACCAGCATGGCTTCTACTCACAAATGGTCTGCAATACAACATTATTAAAGGTGTCCATGTGGTATTCTTGCCTGTTATGGATTGGGGATGTTGACACATGCAAAGTCTTTTCTTTCAGTGTTATTGTGTTCAAACCACAGTATGGGCTCTGAAGAAATAGGCTTAACGTCAATGAAACTGGGCGGGGGAGGTCTCTCAGAAAAAAGTGCGAGTTGCTTGGGGTTTAGTAGCTCACGACGATTTTCACTGACAAGAAGTAGCTCTCACTACACAAAAGGTTGGAGACCCCTGCTTTAGAGGCTCCCTCCTTCACTGTCCTCCCTTTGCGTGGCAATTGCGACATCGTGGCGGAGCCGCGGAGGCAAGGCCGTCCAAGATGTAGGCCGTGCAAGAGCACCTGCGTCACAAATGGTAGCCGCCCGAGAAAATGGTGGCGCGAGGCCTCCCGTCGAAGATGCCGAGGTACGGCAGCAGAGCCTGGGTCCCCGTCTCACGGAGCCGGGCACGGGGCCAATCACCCGGTTAATGCATAACTGAGCCCTCCGCCTCTGGATCGTGTGGGCCGGAGAAATGGTCCGCGTGGCAGAGCAGGGTCCCGAGGCAGCCAATATCCAATCCCGGGTGCTCCACACAAGCCAACCACCCCAAGCTGTAGGCAACGCAGGGTACGGGCCCCCCGAGCAGTACCGTGTCCACACTGGTGGGGATGACTCTCCGGTTAGCAGAGGCCGTCGAGGGTGCCGATGCGGCGGGCAGAGATAGCCACGTCCAGGTCGCCCGGTTCCGCCAGAGCTCCACAGTCAAGGTTCACGTGGCCAGCCGTCTGACGAGCCTTCCAGCCGAGCAAAGCAAGGGGCGCACCACCAAACCAACGTCTCGCTGTAGTGGAGGGAGTCTGATGGCTGGGGAAGGCAGAGGGCGTCCGCCGCTCCGCGAAGCCACACCCAGTCGATGCCGAGCTACTGCGCCCCACAGCAGCCTCGTTCTCACGCAAGGCCGGTGCTCAGCAGGCCCGATGTTGAAGCGCTCCCGATGGCGTCGTACAACCACTCCGGGATACGCCGATGACACCGGACCACCCCGCTCAGTGCCGTTGGCTCCCGCTGTCGTTTCAGAGCGGATTGAAGCCCCATAGGCGATGCTGTACAATGCTTAGCAGGTCGGGCGCCGGAGCGATTCAAAAGCACGTCTTACTCCGACGCCATCTTGGCCACGCCCCCATCAATTTTTTTTTTGTTGTAATTTTCTCCCTGAGTGTACTGGGGTAGCTCAGACGTGGGTCCCAGAGCCACCACACCACTGGAGTAAAGCTAGCCGGGCTGATGAGAGGTGTTACCTCGAAACCGGTCCGGTCCTCGGATGCTTGATTCCGGTCTGGGAAAGATATGGCTGTTGTAGTTCGTACTGGACTGTTCCCATGGGGCACAAGGTCAGAGCTGATTTGCATAAAGCCATTATCTGACCCAGGGTGGTGTGGAGTGCAAAAAACGATGAATTTAGGCCCAGATCCTTGTACTAGGGTGAATGTAAGACATTGATCTACATTCTGTCCATCAAATTGTTTTTTGTAATTTTCTCCCTGAGTGTACTGGGGTAGCTCAGACGTGGGTCCGAGAGCCTCCACACCACTGGAGTCAAGCTAGCCGGGCTGATGAGAGGTGTTACCTCGAAACCGGTCCGGTCCTCGGATGCTTGATTCCGGTCTAGGAAAGATATGGCTGTTGTAGTTCGGACTGGACTGTTCCCATGGGGCACAGGGTCAGAGCTGATTTGAATGAAGCCATTATCTGACCCAGGGTGGTGTGGAGTGCAAAAAACGATGGATTTAGGCCCAGATCCTTGTACTGGGGTGAATGTAAGACATTGATCTACATTCTGTCCAGCAAATAGTTTTTTGTAATTTTCTCCCTGAGTGTACTGGGGTAGCTCAGACGTGGGTCCCAGAGCCTCCACACCACTGGAGTCAAGCTAGCTGGGCTGATGAGAGGTGTTACCTCGAAACCGGTCCGGTCCTCGGATGCTTGATTCCGGTCTGGGAAAGATATGGCTGTTGTAGTTCGGACTGGACTGTTCCCATGGGGCACAGGGTCAGAGCTGATTTGCATAAAGCCATTATCTGACCCAGGGTGGTGTGGAGTGCAAAAAAACGATGGATTTAGGCCCAGATCCTTGTACTGGGGTGAATGTAAGACATTGATCTACATTCTGTCCATCAAATTGTTTTTTGTAATTTTCTCCCTGAGTGTACTGGGGTAGCTCAGACGTGGGTCCCAGAGCCTCCACACCACTGGAGTCAAGCTAGCCGGGCTGATGAGAGGTGTTACCTCGAAACCGGTCCGGTCCTCGGATGCTTGATTCAGGTCTGGGAAAGATATGGCTGTTGTAGTTCGGACTGGACTGTTCCCATGGGGCACAGGGTCAGAGCTGATTTGCATAAAGCCATTATCTGACCCAGGGTGGTGTGGAGTGCAAAAAACGATGGATTTAGGCCCAGATCCTTGTACTGGGGTGAATGTAAGACATTGATCTACATTCTGTCCATCAAATTGTTTTTTGTAATTTTCTCCCTGAGTGTACTGGGGTAGCTCAGACATGGGTCCCAGAGCCTCCACACCACTGGAGTCAAGCTAGCCGGGCTGATGAGAGGTGTTACCTCGAAACCGGTCCGGTCCTCGGATGCTTGATTCTGGTCTGGGAAAGATATGGCTGTTGTAGTTCGGACTGGACTGTTCCCATGGGGCACAGGGTCAGAGCTGATTTGCATAACCACTTGGATGCTAAGGGTGGTGCCTGCATATCAATGTAATTTCCATTGAAATCAATGGAAACTCCATGACGAGTTACCCTTGTCATTAGCGGCGAAGAGGATAAAGCCCTTATCTGACCCAGGGTGGTGTGGAGTGCAAAAAACGATGGATTTAGGCCCAGATCCTTGTACTGGGGTGAATGTAAGACATTGATCTACATTCTGTCCATCAAATTGTTTTTTGTAATTTTCGCCATATATCAACAGGCACAAGTAACCCAAAGAATAGCTCAACGTCTGCTAATGTCATTACGGCAGAGGCCGCAGCTTCTGTCAGTTCCTTGTAGTAGGCGGTAGGATTCTTTCGGGGGTCGGGCAGTTGGGATTTCAGAGCAAGGACCTCACTTCTTTTCCATGGAGTGTACACCCATTGCACCTGAAACCGGGCATTTATCCGTGCCCGGGTGATCTGTTGGTTATCATCGCGTAGTTCGGGAACTTCGGGATGATAAATGGGATGGACCTCTCGCATGGGATGCTGTGAAGTCCACTGAGGGCTCTTTAAGAACAATCTGCCTCGATACTGGACCAGGGTGACTACGTTTTTGTATACTTCCTCTGGGGTCAGATTAGATCTATGGGTCCAGTCTCGAATATCATACAGTATCTGAGGAGCACTCCCGTTATCGAAGCTGACCTCCCAAGACCAAATGAGGGAATTGGACATCTGGAATATCACATGTTGCTGCATCACCGGTTCTAAATCTTTCACTGTACTCCATATGTCAGCCACAGTATACGTGCCACTCCTTATCCATCTGACAGCCTGATCTGCTAACACTTCCTTCTCACCATATGCCACAGATGATCTAGTGAATAGTCGTTTACCATCCAACCCTCCGGATGCCCCTCTCGGAGTCTGTTCCGACATACCGGGTGTGGTGCTGGCCGATTGAGACGCCCATACGGGGCTCGGGATGCTTAATTGCGTGCAAGGGGATGTTAGAGTTTGTCTGGAATCAGGGACAAGGGTGGCCAGGTCCCCTGTAAAGGGGGATGGAATGCCGGCCTCACGTCTAGGGGTGACAGAGCCTCGTTCCTCTGGTGCGGATGCTTGCGGTGCTGCCATCGTTTGAACAGGGTCCGCGGGACATATGCGCTGCGGGGCATATGGCGGGGGAGGTCTTTTGTCTAACAGATCCTCTATCTCATCTTCCGCTTCATTTCGCGTTACATAGCACTTATCCACTTGCAGCCTAAATCGTCTACCCTCATTCTCAATATTCTTTTCTGTTCTATTCTTGTCATGCGCAATAGCATTCTGTGTTATAGTTTGCCCTTGCTGTATCTTGAGGAGTTTCTCTGACCGGATACGTCTTCTCTTTGCCTCTTTCTGCCATTTGTTGAGAGTGTCAAACATGGCCTGCCGGCTGCGTTTAACAAAGAGACGCTCTTGTAAATACTGAATCTTTTTCTCATCAAAAGATCCAGTTTTTGGCCACTGTAGTTCTACATTATCCTTCGTATATTTGTGCCATAAGGAATTAAAAAGAAGAGGGCCAATACCGTGCTTGCAATACATATCATGACTAGGCGTGCCTTCCGGAGGGGCCTTCTGACTTTCATCTAACCTCACGCTCTCTCGGTGTATGCAGCCGAAACATAATTTACTAAGGCACGGCATATCCCTATCTTAGTTGTATTCGAGCTGAAATGAAACCAAGGATTATTGTTCAACAAAAACAGAACCAAACTTAATCAATCACAACTCTCTCATACACATGGCCATGTTTCATTCAAAGTCGCATTCACGTTTGTAAAACAAACTTTCAGTTTGACATAAAACAAGACACAGAGTTTTCATAAACGACAAAAAACAAAAGAAATACCAATATTTTGCAAACAGAAGGTGGAGCCTGTCGACTCCCACCTATGGAAAACCCTTTATCCAAATATCCAAAGCTGCAAAGATCACCTTCTGACAACAGTCTCGTCCTTAGACTGCCTGGAGATAGCTTACACAGGTTTCTAAACCACAGAACAACCTACAGGCCATCCGGCAGTATTCATGGTTCACCTCCCGAACTATGCTGGCTAAGCCCGCTTTTGCAAGCGCCGCTCCAGATCTGTCCGAGTGCTACCCAATCTCAACTGCCAGCATTCCCGAGAACAGTCCGGCCGAGTGAGAACCGCAGCTCCCACAAAAGGCGTATAGTCTCTATCTCCAGTATTCCCGTACAAATCAAACCAGAGGCGTCTGCACGTGCAATTTCAACGTTGCCCCGTCAGACCCCCTTCTCAGAGTTTCTCCGTGACCATAGATCACCAAATGCCAAGTACCAAAATCAAGAGTTTCAAAAACACAATCCAAAACAAAACGAGCCGAAACACTCACCTGGTGCACACAGGTCTGCTTGCACGTTCTCCACTGCCAACTCTTGATAAGGCCAACGCGGCTGGTTCTCGGGTCACACCCGAAGGACTCCGGCATGGGGCCACTAGCAGCTGAGGTTCTCGGGATTGGGAGAGCGGAGCAAACCCCGAATTCTCATTGGTCTACTCTGCGACCCCCCAGATCGAGAGGACCCCTTTTAATGTCCCGGTTGTTGTCTGAAATACAGAGGGACGACCCCAACGCTGAGTCCCGGCGGAGTCGCCAACTGAAGTACCGAAAATTATTTACCACCTCCCAATTATAGTTATATTCACAACCAATCCCTCTCCCATTGCCAATAATCAGTCGGTTGGCAGTGCAGAAGGTCCAAGCATTTATTATAACAAACAAAACTCTGCCAGAGGAGCTCCTTGCGACCTAACCCCACAAGGTCCGCCAAGAAGACTGCTGGCACACTGTCAGGACATCATATATATACAGTTGCATTTGCAGAAACATGGCCCAAGATGGAAATATACAAGATGGTACAGTTTGGTACAGAAAGGAAAAGCCATATATGGCACATAAAGCACTCTTGGTTTAGCTCATCCTACGTTAGCACGGTCGAACGGGTGACTCCCTTCTGCCAGCTCCGAGACAGTCCGCCCGCACCCCTCCTGGAATGTGCTTATCAGGCCTTCTCCTGCTACCTACAACCTTGACGGGCCTAACGAGCTGAAACAGCAATTCTGCAACAGTTGGGTTATTTCTCAGGAGAACGACTTTGGTGCAAGGAACGAACGGGGTCTGTTAATGTAAGGCTTCGAGCGAGGCCACAAAATGGCGTCGGTCGAGTCAAGTGAGTGTAAAAGGCAGAAAATGGTGCAAGCTAGAAATCTAAAATACTGCAATATGGATTTATGCTAATGTTTGCGTGCGTATATTAAAACATTTAGATACATCATGCTAATCTTGAGTTATCGATTATAGATACTGTGTAACCGAAAATCGATTCCGGTTCCTCAGCATCACTGGGTGAAAAAGGAAAGTGAGCTCCATCAGTCATATTTGCTGCCTCTCTAACTAGAAATGCACTAATATACAAAACATAAGAACAATTTGACAACAAAGTTGCAGATCTGGTCACTCCAGTCCATGACATCTTCCGATGGTGAGCCACTTCTCCTTCCTCTCCCACGGCAAACACAAGGAGTTGACAATCCACTGTCAAATTGTATCCGACTGTTTAAAATATTTGTATAACTGGGATTGACTGTCCTTGGTGACCAGGGAAGACTAGTGCCGTATCTAGTCTATCATTTAGTCAATGTTTCACAGAGAAACAATGAACAACGCTAAAGACAGAAACATTTGCTTGCAGAACTCTAGTTAGGTGATCGAATTAATTTTCTTATTAGCAGACGTTTTTTGTTAAATGCGCAGTTCTCTATCCTGTGTTATATGGCCATGTGATAGGAAGTTCAAACGGGGGTTTTGAAGTATATGTAGCTTAAGAGTGAAGTACCTTTGAAGTACCTTTTATAAACACAGCACATTCTGTAGTTATGACATATTTAAGCAAGTGAAATTAAGGTCAAGCTATTGAATAAATTTGTGTATGGTTCAGCATTTCCTAAAGCATTTATTTTATTAAAAGAGAGACCTAGCTGAAGCCTAACAATAGAAAGGAAAGCCTGGTTAATTTTGCACAATTTGTTTGCAAGTTATTTTTAAAACACTTTTTTCAAGTTAGCTTTTCCATTAATTAATTTTATATGCAAATGTTCTACTCTTACAATACTAATTTGCACTTTACACAAAATCGAATGTGTTCATTTGTGACATGACTTTTCTGCTTTTGTTAACGTTTATTATTTGTCTAGAATCGGTAATTCAGCTCTAGAACACATTTAAAAGTGTTTTAGTGTTTTCTCTTTATATTTGCTGTTTCAAGTATATAAGGATAAGTGCTAAAAGAAATACCAGCTTGAAGTGATTTTTCGTTTTTATGTACTGGCCAGGTGGCAACCCTACAAACCAGACCCATCTTCCAAATGAACAACTTGCCACAAGCGTGATGAAACTCAGCTGTGAGTATTTAGATGAGATGGGCAGGTGAGGGGATGTAGTGTTCAGAGGCTACACACTGATCTTAGAGGCGGGCGAACCAACAGATTTAAAGGGAAAGCTGAGTGAAGGATCTTCTTGGATCTTAAAGTCCATGCATGAGCTGAGCCCTGAAAATCTTTGCTATGTAAATCACACAAAAACATACATGAGATGAGATAAAGTTGCACCAGAATATGAGAAACTGTATTTTCTTAACATGTGAGTCTTTGACATTAATACATCACATTCTAGCAATGCACTGAGAAGTACTTATTAAAAGGGATAGTTTTTAAACATGAACCATTAGTCCACAACGAGGCAAGTCAATTGTTATGTACCCTGTACCCTGTATCCTGTACACTGTACCTGACCCAGACTATTATAGATCAAGATTGCAGTCTATTAAATCAAGCACAATAGGTTTTTGTACACAACTGCTATTTTGAAGACACATATTTGAAAGTGCTTTCATATGAGTTAATGAAGAAAAATGAGTTTTGGTGAAATAAAATATTTGCCTAAGATCACACAATTTAAGTGGGGGAAGCTGTGATTTATTCAGGTTTTCTAGTTTCACTTTGTACAAATCAGCCAGGAAATGGGTATCCATTTTTCTTATGTTAAGGCTTTGTATTTATCTCTTTATGCATTTTTTTAATAGCAAGAACTCGACTGGACGGTATTGGAGTACTTTACATGAGCGTTAGTTACATTACACAAGGTCACTTTCATTGTTTGTAGGTGGGGGAGATAAAGTGATTTGCTCAGAAATGCAGAATGTTAAGTCGACACAAACGGGCAAATGCATCATTGGTTTTTGCATTCGCAAACTGTGCGAATCGCAGAATTCGGCCGTTTGCGAATGCAAAACTATGTTTTGGGATGCATCAAAATTCATGCAATATTCGCAAATTTAGGAATCGCTATATCATGTGCGAATTCCTAAATAAATTCGCAAAAAGTGGAAATCGCATTTCTGTGTCAAAAATTTGCATGCATCAAAAATCGCTATTTGCATTTTATGTCAAAATCGCAAATAGCATTTCTTAAAATAAGAAGTGGTCTGAGGTGGTGGTATTTTTATTCGCTAAAGGACAACAGGAGACAGTGATAACAAAGGCATATAAGGGGAACACCAATGGATGTCAGAACCATTTACCATGGCTGCAGTCATCATATTTGGACGTAGGCAGAGATTGAGAGCTGCAGCTAGGAGGAGAATGATCAGTGAAAGGATATTTAGGTTGCGCATCACTTTATTGGGCCAGAGTGATCCAGAGATATATGACAAGTACAGGCTCAATGGTGATTCCATCATGGAATTGATAGCTGATCTGGACCCATATTTACAAAAGCATACTCGTAGGACCAAAGCCATTCCCACACATGTTCAGGTGCTTTGCTCACTTCACCTTCTTGCCTCAGGTTCATTCCAAGGTGTCATAGCCATTGCTGGTGGTGTGTCCCAGAGTTCACTGTCTAGATTTTTTAATAATCTTCTAGATGCTATGCTTCATAGGATAAGGCATTACATTATATTTCCAAGTACTGCACAAGAATTACTACAAACCAAGTTAGATTTCTATAATTTGGCACATTTTCCACATGTGATTGGCTGCATAGATGGCACACATATTCCTATTTGATCTCCTTCACATAATGAGTATATTTTTCGCAATAGAAAATGTTACCATTCCCTAAATATTCAAGCCATATGTAATGCCAAAACTATTATTACTGACCTGGTAGCCAGCTTTCCTGGTAGTGCCCATGATTCCTACATTTTCAAGCAAAGTGGCATTCATGGAAGGCGGTTGGCAGGAGATTTTGGTGATGGTTATTTGCTAGGTAAGAAATCCATTATTTAAAACTTATCAATGGTTAATGAATTACTATTTTGTGTCATCATTACCTATAGGTGACAGTGCTTATGGAATTAGATCATTCATACTCACTCCCTATCTGAGTCCTACTACTCGTAAAGAGCAACTGTTTAACCAAGCCCACATATCAACACGTAATGTAATTGAAAGAACTTTTGGAGTGATGAAATCAAGATTTCGCATACTTCACAAAACAGGAGGCTCCTTACAATATCGCCCAGAAGTGTGCTGTAAAATTGTTGCTGCTTGTGCCATGCTGCACAACGTAGCAACTAAGAGAGGCCTTGAATTGGATTTTGAAGAAGAAATGCCCAACAATGACAATCAACCCCCACAACCCCAAGCCAGAGTACATGGTCCAGACGCTGCAGAGGGAAGGAGAAGGCGGGCTGAGATCACACAACATTACTTTTAATACAGGTATGCCAAAGACAATGTGATAATTTTGCAATTGTTTCTATTAATGTTGTCAAAAAAAGTGATTTTCACATCTAGGCCAACACCATTGTAAGTCATGGTGAAATCAATATATTTTTTGTTGTAACTTCCAAAATCAGCAGAAACTCAAGTACATGTTCAAAGAATTGGGCAATTCTCAATTTATAAAGCAACCTACTTCTTTCTCCCTCTGACCCTTAAGGCTTCATTTGTTACATTTTCATTAGCCTTGTGCATTATTGTACCTTTACCTTTTTCCTCATACTACGGTGTCCTACATTTTTCCCAGAACTCCCTTCCATTGGTACATCATCATTACCTGGAGTACAGTCCTCCCCAACAGACATGTCAAAGGTTGACACATTAAGCAATTTTTCTTTAGCAGACATGAGTGATGACATACCTTTTGAAATTTCTGTACAACATTGTCTAAGGCCCTTCTGCATCGCTACTGCATTTCTAATCAGCTGTGCAGTCTGCATGTACATTTTATTCATCACCCTACTACAAGTATGAATAGACAAAACTGTCTGATTTGCCCTTTTTAAGTGCATCATAGATTGAGCATGCATTTTAGCACACATTTTGTCCAAGGATGTTGCAATTTTGTCTAACTTCTGAGCAGTCATTTCATTTGCATTATCCATGTACGCAGATATCTCCATTAGACTTCTGTTAATGCCACTCACATCATAAGTCATGCCACTTATTTTCCTTTTGATAACACGAATATCCTTTCCTTGTAGGTGTTGAATTTTGAGGAGTTTTAGTTCCACAGCACTGGCACTGGTGTCCTCCTCATTATTGGATCTATGCTGACCCTGACGTCTCCTGCGCCTGAAAAACTGCTGCAGTCTATGGCGTCTGTGACCTTGTGTTTGCACTGGAGTTGGGTTTTGGGGAGCCTGTTGGACTACAACATTTTCAATTTGAGTAACTTCACTGTCTGAATCTGGCAGCTGACGTATTCTTTGACGTGCATTGGATCTCTGCACTGTTGGTGATGAAGCCTCAGAGTTATTATCAATTGAATTAAGTAAATCATCTGTGAATGACTCTGCAAAGTCTATAAAATGGGTATCCAGATCAGCATCTATTAAGGAAAGAATTTTGAAAATTTACTTTACTTTGTGTACTTGGATCACTTTATTAAATTACTTAAATGAATTACTCCTGAAAAAGTAAGACAAGTTTCCTATTTTTTTAAAAGTGTCTTTTAAAACTGTATTAGTAGGTGCTTTTAGTATGTAGAACAAGATTTTCATTTTTTGGAAAACCTATTCACTAGAACTTCAAGTACCACAATGCATTGCTGCTTCTGTCAAAAAACACAGGATTTAATTTAGTTTGAACAATTTTAGGGAAGGGAAAAATGTACCTTATTTACTATTGTCTATCAAGGGCACAGAAGTTAATAAATATGACATGAGTCACTCTTACCTTGAGAGGTTCCTGGTAGGTCAGACGTGTCAATATCCAATAAGCCAATGACTGCCTCTGTAGTAAGTGTCCCTTCCACAAGATCATCCAGGGGCGTGTTTGGCTTGTCTTTTGGAGGTCCCCACCAGTCTTCTTGGCCATCTTCATTCGCGTCACCATTTTCTCTTTTGCGCGACTGCGCAAATCATACCACCTTTTCTGCAGATTTGTTATGTCCCTATGTGCCACTCCTACAGCGTTGACTTTGGCTTGGATAGCCAGCCACAGCTTCCTTTTCACTCCTTCTGGCACTTTTAGGGACATTTTGCCAAAAAGTTGATCTTGCCTAGCAGTCACCTCCTCTATTAGGATCTCCAACTCGAGGTCACTGAATTTGACCTTTCTTTTCCTACAGTTACTATCCTCTGAGGCATTCACAGGATCCATTGCAGTGGGACAAAAAGACAGGCTCCTCCACCTCCACCTCCAACAGCCACAGCTTCAACTGCCAGTACACTCTGAAGCATTTGACATGGTGCATCAGGTGTACTTAATTGTGTTCCTGGCTCACTGGCAGCACCTTCATTGAGATGCATCATGTGTGCGATTTCGCATTTTGCGATATCGCAAAATGCGAATTCGCACTTAAGAATTCGTATATTTTATGCGATTCGGTAAAAATTGCGATTTTTACTAATTCGCATAAAATATGCGAATTTTATGATGCATCCAATATTGCGATTTCTTATTTGCGATTCGCTAAAAATCGCAAATAAGAAATCGCATTCTCTCACGATGATGCATGTGGCCGTAAGACTCCAACCAGGTTGGCAGTTCTGGCCATTGCTCCACATCTTGGGTAGAAAAAGTCAGGCAGACTAAAGTCACATGAAAGCACAGCTAGTTATGGGCTCGAGGTTCAACCAGGACCTAGAGCAGAACCAGGTTTCAGGCTTGAGCTTTCAGAGTCCCGGACCCCTGATATACCACCATAAAAAATTGTTGTTTAGAGATTTTCATTTTTGATTTGTGTTTTTGGATTATTGGAGAAGTAATTTAGCTTAGGTAGGCATAGTTGAACTGGGCAAAAGTTTTCTGGAAGACATTTTTTAAAATGGCAAATGTGTTGCAGTGATGATGTAAAATTTCAGGCCTCGTGAGACCTATATAGTTAGTTTGTGGTGTCAAACATAGGTTTTGGGGGTCAATTAGTCTTATAGAGACAGAAAATAACTCCTCAGAGCAACCCTTCCACCATTTTCCAAAATGGTAACTATAATAGAGGAAGAAAAGACATATATAGAAATGAAACAAATAATAATGTTTTTTAATCCTTTTATATATACACCAAACAATGTTTATGATCAGAATATGAAAAGAAATAATGTTTATCACTCCTGCTTTAGACACATTTCATAGTTCACTTTAATTGTTTCGGCAACATTTGAGAAGAGAATATCGACAGGGACATCTTTTTTTAGGTAGGTTTTGCAAGTACATGTGAGGCTTCAGAAATGTTGCAAGTCTTAGCATCCAATCAATATCTTCCCAACCAAAATTCACACAGATATTTCTCTACAAATGCATTATCCAAAACATGTACACATCTTTTGATTAAGTAGAACGCTCTTTTAATGTGTCCACATACAGAATATGTCGGTTGAAGGTCACTTAACGTGACTGTTCTCTTGAATTCACTGTACCGAAGATCGCCAAATGTGCGACAGTCAGAACTCATATGCCGCACACGTACAAGGTATATTTCTACGTCTTTAAATCCACATTCTCCTTCTATCTCAACAAATCTTGTTAGAAACTTCACATGTTCAGCAGTTAAAGCTCCAAGCGTTCTTTCAATTTTGCTGATAGTGTCATCACCCGTAAGACTATGTGCCTTGATACGAAAACTGATTCAGAAAAGGGGGTGGTGATGAACAGAGTGTCTGAATTAAGCAGACCACTCTTACCCAGTCCAAAGATCAGGGCTTGATCCATCACCGTTAATTAGCTCACTGCACCATCCCAGCTCAGAACCTGGCTATATGCAAATCAGTCTGTCCCTGGCCCAGTGCATCATGGGAACAGGGCAGACTAAACTACCAAGCTAATTCTTCACCAGAAAGGAGACAAGCTACCGGGGACCGGTTTCTGGCATTTCAGCCGTCGTCGGCCCGGCTTGCTTGAATCCTGATGGTGCAGTGAGCAAGGGACTCATGTCAGAGTATACCCTGCCACACCTATAGTGGCCAAAAACTATTCAGAAAAGGGGGTGGTGATGAACAGAGTGTCTGAATTAAGCAGACCACTCTTACCCAGTCCAAAGATCAGGGCTTGATCCATCACCGTTATTTAGCTCACTGCACCATCCAAGCTCAGAACCTGGCTATATGCAAATCAGTCTGTCCCTGGCCCAGTTCATCATGGGAACAGGGCAGACTAAACTACCAAGCCAATTCTTCACCAGAAAGGAGACAAGCTACCGGGGACCGGTTTCTGGCATTTCAGCCATCGTCGGCCCGGCTTGCTTCCATCCTGATGGTGCAGTGAGCAAGGGACTCATGTCTGAGTATACCCTGCCACACCTATAGTGGCCAAAAACGCTTCAGAAAAGGGGGTGGTGATGAAAACTGGGCATTTCTGGCTCAAGTTTCTTGCATAGAATATGAAGCGAGATTAAATGTCTTTTCTCACCTTTTCCATAATGTATCCATAACTCTCACAATCCTTGACTTATGAGCATTGCAACAAATCTAAGTAACACAATAATAACATCTGTGTCATTTGACAGTACAATGCTTCGATTGGCGAACAGCCCCCTCAACATGTGGCACAACACGAAGGTCAGCTTCCTCCAATTTGCTGTTAAGTTCTTGAACAATATGGCCTGTACCTTTTGAATATATCTCTGCAGGCACCAACTCCTCATTGACAATCATTTCACTTGCAACAATTGGAAATTCAGTGTTCACTGGAGCATCAGTAATGTTTTGGCGAGTTAACACCTCCAAGTTCATCTTGTTCGATGTTGATGACCAGAATTTATCAAGTTGCACAGGTATAGAAGTTGAATTTTTGATACAGGCTCGGTCAATTGTTCCACTTGTAGACAATCGTCTGATTTTTTCACATTCTTTGACAGATAGTTCAAGATAACTGTCAAAAATAATGTGCAATTTTTGTAAAATTCACACTGACCTCAATATCTGTCAAACAGGTTGAACGACCTCTCTGCAGTTTGAAATGAAATCTTGACCATTCACAATTATGACATACAGCCCACAACAATAGCAGTTTTCAATGCGGGCACCTTTTCAAATTGAAATTCTTCCAGTGAAATGTTTTCAAGCTCTTGTACGAGTTTGTGCTTCACTGGTTTGGTTGTAGCATCTCCATCAAATAATGCATTTGTATGAAGAAGATCATGCGACAGAATATCCTTGATAACTACACGCCTTTCTTTTGCTACATCTATCTCTCTCTGTGCTTGCAGATTTTTTGTTGTAGTCTGTTTTTGTAGTGACTGGTTGGATCTAACTCTTACTATGGATTAAAGCTTGGAAGTTTGGCATTAGTGATCATGTCAAACAGCTTTTTCTCCTTCAATAGAAATCTCTCCTGCTTCAGTTCTGCAATAGTTCCGATCCATGTTCGAGGACATCTAGTAGATGTGTCTTTATATCATTATCCACATATTGTTTGGTCACAAAGTTGTATAGTCGCACAGGCTCAGTCATTTCAAAGGGGTTTTCTTGCTGCTGCATGAAATGAAGAAGGCTGTCAACATGTTCCACTCTTTTTCCAACAAGTTTGTGGTCTAACACTTTTTTTTTATTTCTCATCTCTCTGACAACATTGCAAATAGAAAAGACTTCATGGTAAACTAGCTGCTATTAGCAACATATTCACTTTACCTTGTCCAACTAAAAATTACCTAG
Source organism: Lissotriton vulgaris (assembly GCF_964263255.1). Taxonomy (NCBI): domain Eukaryota; kingdom Metazoa; phylum Chordata; class Amphibia; order Caudata; family Salamandridae; genus Lissotriton; species Lissotriton vulgaris. Next base: position 1,806,617,717 of record NC_141685.1, on the reverse strand, counting down.
GAGCTTTTCTATGATCTTTAGATCATCTGTTCCAGTTTCATATCTTGAGCCACAGCATTGAACCTTCCCTCTCTCTTTCACCACAAAATGTCTTTGGATGAATTTTCTGTAGAGGTATGATTTTTCCACCTGTACTTCTTCATTCTTTCCAAATACCAGGACCCATATTTCAGGTAGTTTAGACAGTCGAATTTGCGATACACAGTAATCAGTGACTCTACATTGTTCACATGCAACTCCCAATCACCTTCCCAATCAGCATGCACCAAGTTTTTCACTAGAGCTATCATGTGTAAAACATTTCCCAGTACTTGCAAACTTCTGATTTTTCTTCACAATCTTTGACAAACTTTACAAACTTGGTTTTATAGTGTTCTGATTTTGAACTGAGTGTATTGAACATTGCCTAGCTTTTCACTATGTATTTTGAATGAAGTGCAGCCTGTACCTTGTTCACTTCTGAGATAGATAGGCAAAACCTAATTTGTCATGCTTGTTGCAAAAGCAAAAAGAACAGATGATGGACAGAATGCTGAACAAATAAAACATTCACCCCCAGTCACAGTTCTGGGTTAAATCAATTTTTTTTTGCATGCCATGCCATTCCAGTTTAGACCAAGTCATATACAAATCAGTCTTGACCCTGCTCGCCATGGGAACAGTCAATCCCAAACTGCCAGGCGAGGTCCTCCCTGGACCAGAAACAAGCATCCTGGAATTGGTTTCAGGGTTTCACCCCTCATCAGCCAGGCTAGCTTGAATCTAGTGGCATAACAAGCACATGACTAAAGTCTGGGCATACCCTTCCCAATTAGGGTAACAAATGCAAAAAGAACAAATCAAACATTCAGTCCCAGATCTGGGTTAAATCCATCGTTATGTTGAACGCCATGCCATTCCAGTTTGGACCAAGCCATATGAAAATCAGTCTTGAGCCTGTGCCCCATGGGAACAGTCCAGCCCGAACTGCCAGGTCAGGTCTTCCATGGAACAGAAACAAGCATCCTGGAACTGGTTTCAGGGTATCACCTCTCATCAGCCAGGCTAACTTTAATCCGGTGGCATAGCAAGCACCACTTAGAGCACCAAATGCAAAAAGAACAGATAATGGACAGAATGCTGAACAAACCAAACATTTGCCCCCACTCACAGATCTGAATTAAATCCATTGTTAGATATGATGAGCATACCATTGACCACATTGACTGAGATAACATCCTGCACACCGCAGCGCAACTTTGGTCATGTGGAAAATGCCCATCATTGGATAAAAATCATCAAATTCAACTGGATTTCTCATGAAAATGTCAGCTACAATACGGGAAATACCTACATCGACGAAAATTGGCAGGATAGGTGGTCTTAAAGCTGAGCAAACACATTTTGGAATTTATTTAGAGCTATGTATACTGTTGCCTAGTTTGTGACTGGAGATGGTATTACTGGTAAAAAAACAACCTTCTTCAGTGGGACAGTATTCTGGGAGATCAGAGCATGAATTCCAGCCAGCGGAGGAACTGGCTTTTCTTGATCCTTCAGTTAGCACTGAATAAGCAATATGATTAATTCAGTTAAATCAGCTTTGCGGACCTCAGCATCAGAATAAAGAAGACGTTGAAACTTTCTGGTAGACTGGGACGTTTTGATGGCTTGTAGTGATTTTGCAAACATTGGCAAGGCAGTTGGGTTATAAGTTTGCAGCTTTGTTTGTTTCTGCCTACAGCTGACACAACTTGTTGTCTAGCATCAACTTCGTTGGTTCAGTCTTGAAAAAACACCATGGCAGTATCATGCGTGCTGGATGTTCCAAACAAAGTGACTTGAAAGTGGTGTGCTGTCCAAATCACAAGATTTTACAGCATGAGCTGCTAACAAGCTCCTGCTCCATACTATGTCATTATAACTTGTTGATACACCAATCCTTTTGGTTCACAGGATATTGGCTACCTTAGTTTCCTTCTCTGTAGTGTCAGGGCCGACCACCAGAGGGAATTGGCTGTGGCGCCCACATGTGCATTGGGAGTGAATTCACATACACTCAGTAGAACAGGTTTTGATGTCGCTTATGTATCCTTATATTTCAGCTGTACATTGGCATGCCTCTTCATTTACACTTTAAAAGGCATTCAGGTAAGTGTTTTGTTATTAGTCCTGATTAGAAGCTGGCAATATTCATTTGGCATTACTATAACATGTATAAGCATGCTGATAAGAGGAGGTATGTCTCCAATACACCCTCTTCTACCTCTTCCCATGCTCCTGATCCTCCTCCAAAACACCACTGAGAGGGGATGGAGGATGAAGAGGAGATGATCTGCAGGATAGCGCATCAAACCCTGGAAGCATTTAAAGGGGATGTTGCTGACAATCATCCATATGACATTTTTCAATGTCATATTCATAATTGTTATTTGTGTAATCATTGTGCTCTTGGAGTAGTCAGTTGAAAAGCTTTGCATGAATCTTTATTTTGGTTAGACGATGAATAACACACATTCAAATAGGTATCAAGATATATAGAAGGATAAATATGATAAATGCAGCAAGTATAATTTCATTTATTCTCAGTCCCCATCCTCAACCATGACTACATTTCTTTTCAATCTATCCTAAATGTATTATGAATTCTACATAGATCCTTGACACTGACTCGAATGTGATCTATGTGCTCATGAACATTAGGCGAAACATGTAGTATATCTGAACAGCATTCGGCACCAGCAATGGCACACTCTTCATACTTAACCGCCAGGACAAAATCCAGAGCCAAAGATTTTCCAAAATTACAGCTTATTGGGCTTTTGACAGGTCTGAAATAAATCCCATGCCCATGGTGGTATAATTCGCCATTACTTCCAGTGTTCTAGCGACAGTTTAGACCCCAGAAATGGTGATTCCCATTACATACATAGGAAACAAGATGGCATTTTCAGATAACTCCCCAGCAATTCTAAGTCGATGGGGTGGGTCAGCAAGGGTATGGTGAATTAATGGGGTCATGGAGGCTGGGTAGCAAATCTGGATCAGTCAGTAAGCCCTTTTTCCACTCACATAGTATGTTCCGATTTGTCAATGTAGTTTGATACAAGTGTGCAGTACAATAGAGGTCAATCAAAAACCAGCAAAAACTGGGGCATTGGCTTTAGGTAATGCTGTGACGTAAGAGAGGCACTCACTTTGTCCCAATTAAATGTTTGCATTATGTTTCTCGCATTACAGACTTTGGATGGACTAGGCTGAAGAACTTCAGGAATAATGCTCTGATTAACCTAGTGGAAGTCAACACTGGTCATGGGAAATGACTGGTTTAATTGTCACATTCCTTCAGAAAGAACCCATGGGCATGCAATTCAACACATTGCTCCTCCCAATCACACAGTAACACAATCAAGGGCACATCATTTTGTGCATAAGTGGGCAAATCAGTGCAATTCCGGCAATAAGAGAGGTTCAAATCATGGTGCTACTGTCCACCAAGTGCAGGAAAGTGTTTTCACAGAAAATGGAATCTTGATTATGCAGTTGGGCGATAGTGTGATTAGTCTTGTGGCACTGACCACATTTTTCTTCAGCATAGTATCAAGCATTCCCCGAAAGTTCCTACAGAAGCTGAACACTGATTCCCAACTCCACCACCAGACTCAAGCCGCCCTATTCAAGTTATGGATAACAAGGCAACTCAAGCCCAATAGGGGAAAGAGGGGTGGGAGAAAAAGACACAGCTCCGGATCCTTGGACCTCAGTGGAAGACTGCTACCTGGAGATGCACTGGGCCATGAACTCCCTCGAAGATGAGATTTAGATTAAGCATGGGCGAATTTTGCGAATTTGCGGATTTGCGAATTCGCGATCCGCAAAATTCGCGAATTTGTGGATATTTTTATTTTTGCATGTTGGCGGGTCGCTTTGCGTGTTCGCGGGGCGCTTTGCGTGCTCGCAGGGTTTTTTTTGGGCGAGACCGTGATGCGCCCTCTGGTTCATCACTGCCACCCTCTCGGTTTTTTATGCCCTTCTGCCCTCTTTACCACTCGTTTTTGTGCCTTTCTGCCCTTTGCCCCACTCGTGTTTGTGCCCTTTTGCCCTCTGCCCCACTCGTTTTTGTCCCTTCTGGCCTCTGCCCCACTCGTTTCTGTGCCCTTCTGCCCTCTGCCCAACTCGTTTTTTGTCCGCTTCTGCCCTCTGTCCCACTTTGTGCCCTTCTGCCCTCAGCCCCACTTAGAATGGTGCCAGCAAGCTGCCAGCGCCATTCTAAAATAGCTGCAAAGTCAGCTTCAACAGGAAGCACTACTAGATAAAGTAAAGCAGGTGCTCGTGTTGAAGGTCAAATTAAGTTACACAATCATTAATCACCCCAAGTTTGGGGTGATTAATGATTGTGTAACTGAATTTGAAAACGACATCCACTCCACAAATTTATGTCCATCAAATTACTAAAACTATAGCAATAAGATGCATGTGTAACATTACCCACCCCAAAATACATATTCGCATTTGAAATGGCGTATTTGAAATACATGGATGTACTGTACGTCTTTAAGCATAGAAATCATTCAAAATTATAGCATATGTAATCAGTGAACGATTTTGCGAAAAAATTACACATGAAATATCTCTTTATACAGAAAAGAAGTGCGAGATAATTTCATCACATATAAATGCACTGCTGTAAAATGTGCTAGAGGCTGATGTAAAGTTATTATGTCTCTAGATTTACCTAAAAATAGAAGCTTCTGTTCTTTATGAATAGGTCTACTTTAAGCAAAGAATTTCGTGCCAGAAAAAGGTAAATATTTTTTAAAAAGTGTTCAATTAAAAAAAAAATTCTTGTTGAACGGGGGAATAGAGTTCCAACGCTTTTCAGCAGTTTTTGTTGATCAGAACTGAAGGCCGAATTCAGAGTTCATGGGAACGCTGTGTCGGAATGCTTTTCAAAAATTATTGTTTCTGTTCAGGGGAGAACATCATATCAGACAGGCTCTCAAAGAATTGGTCTACAAAATCAGGTGACAGTTCGACCAAGTTCGATAGTGCTGTTACTTGGCAGGTGTGAGAATGATTGCTATCATCAAAGTCTGGATCAGCAATGCTCGCAGAAGGTCGTACCTGGGTGATGTTGCTTTTATTTCTTGCTCCACTGTCACCACCTAGTCGTAGCACAGGAGTCTCAATGATTGCCGTCATCAGGATTGGTAGCCGCTGGGGACAACACAATGCGTGTGCCGTTATAGGACTTAGCAAAGTATCGACATCCATTGGTATTGCTGATGGAAGTGCAAGACAGATGTCCAACACGCACTCATCTCCGCATATCATACATCGAAGCACAGGTAAGATGCAGGTCTGCCATATAGGTCTGAATGAAAGAAACCAGGTCATGTTCAGATCTCTCAGCCTGGCCAATCCAAGGACTCTAGTTATTCGGTCCCGGTAGCGTATTGCTAGGATCGTTTCTTCCATCCCTGCCGGAGTCATGTCTGAGTTTTGGCTTGCCATATCGGAGCAGGAGGGTCAAAAATAAAATGCCTGCTACAAGTCCCAAAAATAGGGGTATGCCGCCAAAGACTGAATGGACAAAATTAGGAATGATTCCTAGAATTGCTTTGAATGGTGTTAACAGTCCCGTAAAAATGGTCTTAAATACGCCTGGGATGCCTATGGCACCAGACATGTTAAGAATTTGACTGAGCATTTCTGTGAAATGCACGGGGCAATTTGTTGATAAAAGGTCATGAATCTCTGATGTTGTCCTTGCAACTAGGAGATCATACGTCTCTTTTGATGATGTGATGGGCACTGTTGTCTGAAAAAGCACAGACTTCATTCTGCTTAAAGTATCAGTTCGTATAGAAGAGAAATTCAAACGAGGCCACATGGGAGTCTTAGTGTCTCCAGGGCCGTTTGGAAACAATGCTTGCATACAGCATTTGACCATGGAAGTTACGCTTACGAGATATGCTTTCCCTGGCAAAAGGCCACAACAGCTGAGATCCGTTATTAGAATGTAACTCCCATTCGAGAGCTGTTTAAAGAAAGGCTCTATCTGCGTTGCAGGTGTGACATGTTGGTGGCATGAAAGGTTGTTAGAATTTCCTTCACAGGCTCCGTGTAAATTAATACCCTGGCACAAAAGTGTACCACTTAGTGAATGTTTGCAGTTTTCACCACTAAGAAATACATTTTTGTTGCTGTCACTATAGCATGTGTGTGTGTATGGTAATTTCCATGCTGACTTAATGTATCCTTTACCCAATCGTTCATACTGGCCAGTAGGTATGTATTCAAGGCAATTTTTAAATCGGAAAGTTGTTATCGGAATTGTGATAATCCCGTGTATTATCCATTCAATGACAGGACTTTCTGACATTGTCAAAGGTAATCTCTCAAGTTTTTCGATGCTCAGGATTGTATAGTCTGCTCCTTTCTGTGCCAAGCTGATTTGTTTATCAGTAAGGTTAAAGATGGAAAACAATGACGTTGTGTTGATTAAACGCCATGGCACGTAGCCTGAACGAAGATTTTGCTGCGTCCAGCCTAACTGTACAATAGAACGCAATTGTGACTGGCCATGCTGTAACATTAGCAAGTCTTTGTCTATTATATCTATGGCAGATGATACAATACTGTCCAGTGAATATATTCTGGAGGACAGAGTCATTAACCCATTGTCCACAACAGAAAGTGATTTTTCCAAATTAATACGATCAATATCTCGTATTTTTTCAGCTGTTTCAATTTGTATGACTTTCCAAGCCTCGTTGTAAGCCGCATATATACTGGTCGCTATGAAATGTTTTTGATGCTGTTTGCGAGGTCCCAGAATGAAATCGCGCAAATCAGCACCATCTTTAAGTAAAGATAAGTGTTGCTTAATTTCAGCCAGTGTGGATGATTCTAGCCATTCAAGTCACAGTTTCCCTACACTGTATGTTGTTACTATCCCTGGATGTTGTCTCTGGGAGTATCTAGGGTCTGGTCTGGCCATTGCTAACCCCTGTGTTTTATTCAGGAATCTATCTTGACAGTTATTCGTGTCAATAGGCCAGATTAACCACTTTTTCCAATCAGGATGTGTTCTGTTTAGATGTAAAATTTTTAATACTTCTATTTCAATATCTGTTGTTGCATTATCAGGTATTGGCTTCGGAATAGATGGTTTGTTAAGGTCTTTAATCTTAGCTAGGCCAAGACAGGTTGTTTGTTGAATTGTGTCATTTAAGAACATTATTTATGATCAGAATATGAAAAGAAATAATGTTTATCACTCCTGCTTTAGACACATTTCATAGTTCACTTTAATTGTTTCGGCAACATTTGAGAAGAGAATATCTACAGGGACATCTTTTTTAGGTAGGTTTTGCAAGTACATGTGAGGCTTCAGAAATGTTTCAGGTCTTAGCATCCAATCAATATCTTCCCAACCAAAATTCACACAGATATTTCTCTACAAATGCATTATCCAAAACATGTACACATCTTTTGAGTAAGTAGAACGCTCTTTTAATATGTCCACATACAGAATATGTCGGTTGAAGGTCACTTAACGTGACTGTTCTCTTGCGACAGTCAGAACACATATGCCACACTCGCACAAGGTATATTTCTACGTCTTTAACCCACATTCTCCATCTATCTCAACAAATCTTGTTAGAAACTTCACATGTTCAGCAGTTAAAGCGCCAAGCGTTCTTCCAATTTTGCTGATAGTGTCATCACCCGTAAGACTATGTGCCTTGATACGAAAACTGATTCAGAAAAGGGGGTGGTGATGAACAGAGTGTCTGAATTAAGCAGACCACTCTTACTCAGTCCAAAGATCAGGGCTTGATCCATCACCGTTATTTAGCTCACTGCACTATCCCAGCTCAAAACCTGGCTATATGCAAATCAGTCTGTCCCTGGCCCAGTGCATCATGGGAACAGGGCAGACTAAACTACCAAGCCAATTCTTCACCAGAAAGGAGACAAGCTACCGGGGACCGGTTTCTGGCATTTCAGCCGTCGTCGGCCCGGCTTGCTTGAATCCTGATGGTGCAGTGAGCAAGGGACTCATGTCTGAGTATACCCTGCCACACCTATAGTGGCCAAAAACGATTCAGAAAAGGGGGTGGTGATGAAAACAGGGCCTTTCTGGCTCAAGTTTCTTGCATAGAATATGAAGCGAGATTAAATGTCTTTTCTCACCTTTTCCATAATGTATCCATAACTCTCACAATCCTTGACTTATGAGCATTGCAACAAATCTAAGTAACACAATAATAACATCTGTGTCATTTGACAGTACAATGCTTCGATTGGCGAACAGCCCCCTCAACATGTGGCACAACACGAAGGTCAGCTTCCTCCAATTTGCTGTTGAGTTCTTGAACAATATGGCCTGTACCTTTTGAATATATCCCTGCAGGCACCAACTCCTCATTGACAATCATTTCACTTGCAACAATTGGAAATTCAGTGTTCACTGGAGCATCAGTAATGTTTTGGCGAGTTAACACCTCCAAGTTCATCTTGTTCGATGTTGATGACCAGAATTTATCAAGTTGCACAGGTATAGAAGTTGAATTTTTGATACAGGCTCGGTCAATTGTTCCACTTGTAGACAATCGTCTGATTTTTTTCACATTCTTTGACAGGTAGTTCAAGATAACTGTCAAAAATAATGTGCAATTTTTGTAAAATTCACACTGACCTCAATATCTGTCAAACAGGTTGAACGACCTCTCTGCAGTTTGAAATGAAATCTTGACCATTCACAATTATGACATACAGCCCACAACAATAGCAGTTTTCAATGCGGGCACCTTTTCAAATTGAAATTCTTCCACTGAAATGTTTTCAAGCTCTTGTACGAGTTTGTGCTTCACTGGTTTGGTTGTAGCATCTCCATCAAATAATGCATTTGTATGAAGAAGATCATGCAACAGAATATCCTTGATAACTACACGCCTTTCTTTTGCTACATCCATCTCTCTATGTGCTTGCAGATTTTTTTTTGTAGTCTGTTTTTGTAGTGACTGGTTGGATCTAACTCTTACTATGGGTTAAAGCGTGGAAGTTTGGCATTAGTGATCATGTCAAACAGCTTTTTCTCCTTCAATAGAAATCTCTCCTGCTTCAGTTCTGCAATAGTTCCCTGTCCCAGTGCATCATGGGAACAGGGCAGACTAAACTACCAAGCCAATTCTTCACCAGAAAGGAGACAAGCTACCGGGGACCGGTTTCTGGCATTTCAGCCGTCGTCGGCCCGGCTTGCTTGAATCCTGATGGTGCAGTGAGCAAGGGACTCATGTCTGAGTATACCCTGCCACACCTATAGTGGCCAAAAACTATTCAGAAAAGGGGGTGGTGATGAACAGAGTGTCTGAATTAAGCAGACCACTCTTACCCAGTCCAAAGATCAGGGCTTGATCCATCACCGTTATTTAGCTCACTGTACCATCCCAGCTCAGAACCTGGCTATATGCAAATCAGTCTGTCCCTGGCCCAGTGCATCATGGGAACAGGGCAGACTAAACTACCAAGCCAATTCTTCACCAGAAAGGAGACAAGCTACCGGGGACCGGTTTCTGGCATTTCAGCCATTGTCGGCCCGGCTTGCTGGAATCCTGATGGTGCAGTGAGCAAGGGACTAATGTCTGAGTATACCCTGCCACACCTATAGTGGCCAAAAACGATTCAGAAAAGGGGGTGGTGATGAAAACAGGGCCTTTCTGGCTCAAGTTTCTTGCATAGAATATGAAGCGAGATTAAATGTCTTTTCTCACCTTTTCCATAATGTATCCATAACTCTCACAATCCTTGACTTATGAGCATTGCAACAAATCTAAGTAACACAATAATAACATCTGTGTCATTTGACAGTACAATGCTTCGATTGGCGAACAGCCCCCTCAACATGTGGCACAACACGAAGGTCAGCTTCCTCCAATTTGCTGTTAAGTTCTTGAACAATATGGCCTGTACCTTTTGAATATATCCCTGCAGGCACCAACTCCTCATTGACAATCATTTCACTTGCAACAATTGGAAATTCAGTGTTCACTGGAGCATCAGTAATGTTTTGGCGAGTTAACACCTCCAAGTTCATCTTGTTCGATGTTGATGACCAGAATTTATCAAGTTGCACAGGTATAGAAGTTGAATTTTTGATACAGGCTCGGTCAATTGTTCCACTTGTAGACAATCGTCTGATTTTTTCACATTCTTTGACAGGTAGTTCAAGATAACTGTCAAAAATAATGTGCAATTTTTGTAAAATTCACACTGACCTCAATATCTGTCAAACAGGTTGAACGACCTCTCTGCAGTTTGAAATGAAATCTTGACCATTCACAATTATGACATACAGCCCACAACAATAGCAGTTTTCAATGCGGGCACCTTTTCAAATTGAAATTCTTCCAGTGAAATGTTTTCAAGCTCTTGTACGAGTTTGTGCTTCACTGGTTTGGTTGTAGCATCTCCATCAAATAATGCATTTGTATGAAGAAGATCATGCAACAGAATATCCTTGATAACTACACGCCTTTCTTTTGCTACATCCATCTCTCTATGTGCTTGCAGATTTTTTTTTGTAGTCTGTTTTTGTAGTGACTGGTTGGATCTAACTCTTACTATGGGTTAAAGCGTGGAAGTTTGGCATTAGTGATCATGTCAAACAGCTTTTTCTCCTTCAATAGAAATCTCTCCTGCTTCAGTTCTGCAATAGTTCCCTGTCCCTGGCCCAGTGCATCATGGGAACAGGGCAGACTAAACTACCAAGCCAATTCTTCACCAGAAAGGAGACAAGCTACCGGGGACCGGTTTCTGGCATTTCAGCCGTCGTCGGCCCGGCTTGCTTGAATCCTGATGGTGCAGTGAGCAAGGGACTCATGTCTGAGTATACCCTGCCACACCTATAGTGGCCAAAAACTAATCAGAAAAGGGGGTGGTGATGAACAGAGTGTCTGAATTAAGCAGACCACTCTTACCCAGTCCAAAGATCAGGGCTTGATCCATCACCGTTATTTAGCTCACTGTACCATCCCAGCTCAGAACCTGGCTATATGCAAATCAGTCTGTCCTTGGCCCAGTGCATCATGGGAACAGGGCAGACTAAACTACCAAGCCAATTCTTCACCAGAAAGGAGACAAGCTACCGGGGACCGGTTTCTGGCATTTCAGCCGTCGTCGGCCCGGCTTGCTGGAATCCTGATGGTGCAGTGAGCAAGGGACTCATGTCTGAGTATACCCTGCCACACCTATAGTGGCCAAAAACGATTCAGAAAAGGGGGTGGTGATGAAAACAGGGCCTTTCTGGCTCAAGTTTCTTGCATAGAATATGAAGCGAGATTAAATGTCTTTTCTCACCTTTTCCATAATGTATCCATAACTCTCACAATCCTTGACTTATGAGCATTGCAACAAATCTAAGTAACACAATAATAACATTGTGTCATTTGACAGTACAATGCTTCGATTGGCGAACAGCCCCCTCAACATGTGGCACAACACGAAGGTCAGCTTCCTCCAATTTGCTGTTAAGTTCTTGAACAATATGGCCTGTACCTTTTGAATATATCCCTGCAGGCACCAACTCCTCATTGACAATCATTTCACTTGCAACAATTGGAAATTCAGTGTTCACTGGAGCATCAGTAATGTTTTGGCGAGTTAACACCTCCAAGTTCATCTTGTTCGATGTTGATGACCAGAATTTATCAAGTTGCACAGGTATAGAAGTTGAATTTTTGATACAGGCTCGGTCAATTGTTCCACTTGTAGACAATCGTCTGATTTTTTCACATTCTTTGACAGGTAGTTCAAGATAACTGTCAAAAATAATGTGCAATTTTTGTAAAATTCACACTGACCTCAATATCTGTCAAACAGGTTGAACGACCTCTCTGCAGTTTGAAATGAAATCTTGACCATTCACAATTATGACATACAGCCCACAACAATAGCAGTTTTCAATGCGGGCACCTTTTCAAATTGAAATTCTTCCAGTGAAATGTTTTCAAGCTCTTGTACGAGTTTGTGCTTCACTGGTTTGGTTGTAGCATCTCCATCAAATAATGCATTTGTATGAAGAAGATCATGCGACAGAATATCCTTGATAACTACACGCCTTTCTTTTGCTACATCCATCTCTCTATGTGCTTGCAGATTTTTTTTTGTAGTCTGTTTTTGTAGTGACTGGTTGGATCTAACTCTTACTATGGGTTAAAGCGTGGAAGTTTGGCATTAGTGATCATGTCAAACAGCTTTTTCTCCTTCAATCGAAATCTCTCCTGCTTCAGTTCTGCAATAGTTCCGATCCATGTTCGAGGACATCTAGTAGATGTGTCTTTATATCATTATCCACATATTGTTTGGTCACAAAGTTGTATAGTCGCACAGGCTCAGTCATTTCAAAGGGGTTTTCTTGCTGCTGCATGAAATGAAGAAGGCTGTCAACATGTTCCACTCTTTTTCCAACAAGTTTGTGGTCTAATACTTTTTTTATTTCTCATCTCTCTGACAACATTGCAAATAGAAAAGACTTCATGGTAAACTAGCTGCTATTAGCAACATATTCACTTTACCTTGTCCAACTAAAAATTACCTAGGAGCTTTTCTATGATCTTTAGATCATCTGTTCCAGTTTCATATCTTGAGCCACAGCATTGAACCTTCCCTCTCTCTTTCACCACAAAATCTCTTTGGATGAATTTTCTGTAGAGGTATGATTTTTCCACCTGTACTTCTTCATTCTTTCCAAATACCAGGACCCATATTTCAGGTAGTTTAGACAGTCGAATTTGCGATACACAGTAATCAGTGACTCTACATTGTTCACATGCAACTCCCAATCACCTTCCCAATCAGCATGTACCAAGTTTTTCACTAGAGCTATCATGTGTAAAACATTTCCCAGTACTTGCAAACTTCTGATTTTTCTTCACAATCTTTGAAAAACTTTACAAACTTGGTTTTAAAGTGTTCTGATTTTTAACTGAGTGTATTGAACACTGCCTAGCTTTTCACTATGTATTTTGAATGAAGTGCAGCCTGTACCTTGTTCACTTCTGAGATAGATATGCAAAACCTAATTTGTCATGCTTGTTGCAAAAGCAAAAAGAACAGACGATGGACAGAATGCTGAACAAATAAAACATTCACCCCCAGTCACAGTTCTGGGTTAAATCAATTTTGTTTTGCATGCCATGCCATTCCAGTTTAGACCAAGTCATATACAAATCAGTCTTGACCCTGCTCGCCATGGGAACAGTCAATCCCGAACTGCCAGGCGAGTTCCTCCCTGGACCAGAAACAAGCATCCTGGAATTGGTTTCAGGGTTTCACCCCTCATCAGCCAGGCTAGCTGAATCTAGTGGCATAACAAGCACAGGCCTCAAGTCTGGGCATACCCTTCCCAATTAGGGTAACAAATGCAAAAAGAACAGATGATAGGCAGAGTTCTGAACAAATCAAACATTCAGTCCCAGATCTGGGTTAAATCCATTGTTATGTTGAACGCCATGCTATTCCAGTTTAGACCAAGCCATATGAAAATCAGTCTTGAGCCTGTGCCCCATGGGAACAGTCCAGCCCGAACTGCCAGGTCAGGTCTTCCATGGAAGAGAAACAAGCATCCTGGAACTGGTTTCAGGGTATCACCTCTCATCAACCAGGCTAACTTTAATCCGGTGGCATAGCAAACACCACTTAGAGCACCAAATGCAAAAAGAACAGATAATGGACAGAATGCTGAACAAATCAAACATTTGACCCCACTCACAGATCTGAATTAAATCCATTGTTAGATATGATGAGCATACCATTGACCACATTGACTGAGATAACATCCTGCACACCGCAGCACAACTTTGGCCATGTGGAAAATGCCCATCGTTGGATAAAAATCATCAAATTCAACTGGATTTCTCATGAAAATGTCAGCTACAATACGGGAAATACCTACATCGACGAAAATTGGCAGGATAGGTGGTCTTAAAGCTGAGCAAACACATTTTGGAATTTATTTAGAGCTATGTATACTGTTGCCTAGTTTGTGACTGAAGATGGTATTACTGGTAAAAAAACAACCTTCTTCAGTGGTACAGTATTCTGGGAGATCAGAGCATGAATTCCAGCCAGCGGAGGAACTGGCTTTTCTTGATCCTTCAGTTAGCACTGAATAAGCAATATGATTAATTCAGTTAAATCAGCTTTGCGGACCTCAGCATCAGATAAAAGAAGACGTTGAAACTTTCTGGTAGACTGGGACGTTTTGATGGCTTGTAGTGATTTTGCAAACATTGGCAAGGCAGTTGGGTTATAAGTTTGCAGCTTTATTTGTTTCTGCCTACAGCTGACACAACTTGTTGTCTACCATCAACTTCGTTGGTTCAGTCTTGAAAAAACACCATGGCAGTATCATGCGTGCTGGATGTTCCAAACAAAGTGACTTGAAAGTGGTGTGCTGTCCAAATCACAAGATTTTACAGCATGAGCTGCTAACAAGCTCCTGCTCCATACTATGTCATTATAACTTGTTGATACACCAATCTTTTTGGTTTACAGGATATTGGCTACCTTAGTTTCCTTCTCTGTAGTGTCAGGGCCGACCACCAGAGGGAATTGGCTGTGGCCCCCACATGTGCATTGGGAGTGAATTCACATACACTCAGTAGAACAGGTTTTGATCACGCTTATGTATCCTTATCCTTATGCCTCTTCATTTACACTTTAAAAGGCATTCAGGTAAATGTTTTGTTATTAGTCCTGATTAGAAGCTGGCAATATTCATTTGGCATTACTATAACATGTATAAGCATGCGGATAAGAGGAGTCATGTCTCCAATGCACCCTCTTCTACCTCTTCCCATGCTCCTGATCGTCCTCCAAAACATCACTGAGAGGGGATGGAGGATGAAGAGGAGATGATCTGCAGGATAGTGCATCAAACCCTGGAAGCATTTAAAGGGGATGTTGCTGGCAATCATCCACATGACATTTTTCAATGTCATATTCATAACTGTTATTTGTGTAATTATTGTGCTCTTGGGGTAGTCAGTTGAAAAGCTTTGCATGAATCTTTATTTTGGTTAGACGATGAATAACACACATACAAATAGGTATCAAGATATATAGAAGGATAAATATGATAAATGCAGCAAGTATAATTTCATTTATTCTCAGTCCCCATCCTCAACCATGACTATATTTCTTTTCAATCTATCCTAAATGTATTATGAATACTACATAGATCCTTGACACCGACTCGAATGTGATCTATGTGCTCATGAACATCAAGTCAAGTCAAGTCAGAAATTTATATAGCGCGCTACATACCCAGAGGGTCTCAAGGCGCTTGAGGAGGGGAAGGGAGTTACTTGTCGAATATCCAGGTTTTAAGTTGCTTTCTGAATGCTAGGTGGTTCTGTGTGAGACGTAGGTGGGTGGGGAGAGAGTTCCAGGTTTTAGCTGCGAGGTAGGAGAAGGATCTACCTCCCATGGTGGATTTATTGATGCGAGGAATGGTAGCAAGGGCTTGGTTGGAAGATCGAAGCTGGCGAGGGGGGTGTAGAAGGAAAGTCGTGTGTTGAGGCATTCGGGTCCAAGTTCGTAGAGTGCTTTGTGGGCGTAGGATAGGAGTCGGAAAGTAATCCTCTTATTGACGGGGAGCCAGTGGAGGTTTTTCAGGTGGCTAGAGATATGGTCTTTGCGTGGGATGTCTAGTATGAGTCTGGCTGATGCGTTCTGGATGAGTTTTTTCTGGAGTTTTGCGGTGATACCGGCGTATAGGGTGTTTCCGTAGTCCAGGCGACTTGTAACCAGTGCATGGGTGACTGTCTTTCTGGTTTCGGTGGGGATCCAGCAAAATGTTTTTTTGAGCATGCGGAGGATGTTGAAGCATGAAGATGAGACTGCGTTGACTTGTCTGTTCATCGAGAGAGAGGAGTCCAGGATGACGCCCAGGTTTCGTGCGTGGTCCGTCGGGATGGGTGCTTTTACAAGGGCCTGTGGCCACCAAGAGTCGTCCCAAGCGGAGGGGGAGGTGCCTAAGATAAGGACTTCTGTTTTGTCTGAGTTCAGTTTTAGACGGCTGTGCTTCATCCACTCTGCTACTTCTTTCATGCCTTCATGTAGGTTGGTTTTGGCGGTGTTGGGGTCTTTGGTGAGTGATAGGATCAGTTGGGTGTCGTCTGCATAGGAGATGATGTTGAGGTTGTGTTGGCGAGCGATTGTTGCGAGGGGGCTCATGTATACGTTGAAGAGGGTGGGGCTGAGTGAGGAACCTTGGGGTACGCCGCAGATGACTTCAGTGGCCTCGGACTTGAATGGTGGGAGGCGGACTCTCTGGGTTCTTCCGGTGAGGGATGAGGTGATCCATTCCAGTGCTTTTCCTTGGATCCCGATGTTATTAGGCGAAACATGTAGTATATCTGAACAGCATTCGGCACCAGCAATGGCACACTCTTCATACTTAACCGCCAGGACAAAATCCAGAGCCAAAGTTTTTCCAAAATTACAGCTTATTGGGCTTTTGACAGGTCTGAAATAAATCCCATGCCCATGGTGGTATAATTCGCCATTACTTCCAGTGTTCTAGCGACAGTTTAGACCCCAGAAATGGTGATTCCCATTACATACATAGGAAACAAGATGGCATTTTCAGATAACTCCCCAGCAATTCTAAGTCGATGGGGTGGGTCAGCAAGGGTATGGTGAATTAATGGGGTCATGAAGGCTGGGTAGCAAATCTGGATCAGTCAGTAAGCCCTTTTGCCACTCACATAGTATGTTCCGATTTGTCAATGTAGTTTGATACAAGTGTGCAGTACAATAGAGGTCAATCAAAAATTGGCAAATACTGGGGCATTGGCTTTAGGTAATGCTGTGACGTAAGAGAGGCACTCACTTTGTCCCAATTAAATGTTTGCATTATGTTTCTCGCAGTACAGACTTTGGATGGACTAGGCTGAAGAACTACAGGAATAATGCTCTGATTAACCTAGTGGAAGTCAACACTGGTCATGGGAAATGACTGGTTTAATTGTCACATTCCTTCAGAAAGAACCCATGGGCATGCAATTCAACATATTGCACCTCCCAATCACACAGTAACACAATCAAGGGCACATCATTTTGTGCATAAGTGGGAAAATTAGTGCAATTCCGGCAATAAGAGAAGTTCAAATCATGGTGCTACTGTCCACCAAGTGCAGGAAAGTGTTTTCACAGAAAATGGAATCTTGATTATGCAGTTGGGCGATAGTGGGATTAGTCTTGGGGCACTGACCACATTTTTCATCAACATAGTATCAAGCTTTCCCCGAAAGTACCTACAGAAGCTGAACGCTGATTCCCAACTCCACCACCAGACTCAAGCCGCCCTATTCAAGTTATGGATAACAAGGCAACTCAAGCCCAATAGGGGAAAGAGGGGTGGGAGAAAAAGACACAGCTCCGGATCCTTGGACCTCAGTGGAAGACTGCTACCTGGAGATGCACTGGGCCATGAACTCCCTCGAAGATGAGATTTAGATTAAGCATGGGCGGATTTTGTGAATTTGCGAATTCGCGATCCGCAAAATTCGCGAATTTGTGGATATTTTTATTTTTGCGTGTTGGCGGGTCGCTTTGCGTGTTCGCGGCGCGCTTTGCGTGTTCGCAGGGTTTTTTTTGGGCGAGACCGTGATGCGCCCTCTGGTTCATCTCTGCCACCCTCTCGTTTTTTATGCCCTTCTGCCCTCTGTACCACTCGTTTTTGTGCCTTTCTGCCCTCTGCCCCACTCGTGTTTGTGCCCTTTTGCCCTCTGCCCCACTCGGTTTTGTCCCCTTCTGCCCTCTGCCCCACTCGTTTCTGTGCCCTTCCGCCCTCTGCCCAACTCGTTTTTTGTCCGCTTCTGCCCTCTGTCCCACTTTGTGCCCTTCTGCCCTCAGCCCCACTTAGAATGGTGCCAGCAAGCTGCCAGCGCCATTCTAAAATAGCTACAAAGTCAGCTTCAACAGGAAGCACTACTAGATAAAGTAAAGCAGGTGCTCGTGTTGAAGGTCAAATTAAGTTACACAATCATTAATCACCCCAAGTTTGGGGTGATTCATGATTGTGTAACTGAATTTGAACACGACACCCACTCCACGAATTTATGTCCATCAAATTACTAAAAACTATAGCAATAAGATGCATGTGTAACATTACCCACCCCAAAATACATATTCGCATTTGAAATGGCGTATTTGAAATACATGGATGTACTGTACGTCTTTAAGTATAGAAATCATTCAAAATTATAGCATATGTAATCAGTGAACGATTTTGCGAAAAAATTACACATGAAATATCTCTTTATACAGAAAAGAAGTGCAAGATAATTTCATCACATATAAATGCATTGCTTTAAAATGTGCTAGAGGCTGATGTAAAGTTATTATGTCTCTAGATTTACCTAAAAATAGAAGCTTCTGTTCTTTATGAATAGGTCTACTTTAAGCAAAGAATTTCGTGCCAGAAAAAGGTAAATATTTTTTCAAAATGTGTTCAATTAAAAAAAAAAAAATTCTTGTTGAACTTGGGAATAGAGTTCCAACGCTTTTCAGCAGTTTTTGTTGATCAGAACTGAAGGCCGAATTCAGAGCTCATGGGAACGCTGTGTCGGAATGCTTTTCAAAAATTATTGTTTCTGTTCAGGGGAGAACATCATATCAGACAGGCTCTCAAAGAATTGGTCTACAAAATCAGGTGACAGTTCGACCAAGTTCGATAGTGCTGTAACTTGGCAGGTGTGAGAATGATTGCTATCATCAAAGTCTGGATCAGCAATGCTCACAGAAGGTCGTACCTGGGTGATGTTGCTTTTATTTCTTGCTCCACTGTCACCACCTAGTCGTAGCACAGGAGTCTCAATGATTGCCGTCATCAGGATTGGTAGCCGCTGGGGACAACACAATGCGTGTGCCGTTATAGGACTTAGCAAAGTATCGACATCCATTGGTATTGCTGATGGAAGTGCAAGACAGATGTCCAACACGCACTCATCTCCGCATATCATACATCGAAGCACAGGTAAGATGCAGGTCTGCCATATAGGTCTGAATGAAAGAAACCAGGTCATGTTCAGATCTCTCAGCCTGGCCAATCCAAGGACTCTAGTTATTCGGTCCCGGTAGCGTATTGCTAGGATCGTTTCTTCCATCCCTGCCGGAGTCATGTCTGAGTTTTGGCTTGCCATATCGGAGCAGGAGGGTCAAAAACAAAATGCCTGCTCAAGTCCCAAAAATAGGGGTATGCCGCCAAAGACTGAATGGACAAAATTAGGAATGATTCCTAGAATTGCTTTGAATGGTGTTAACAGTCCCGTAAAAATGGTCTTAAATACGCCTGGGATGCCTATGGCACTAGACATGTTAAGAATTTGGCTAAGCATTTCTGTGAAATGCACGGGGCAATTTGTTGATAAAAGGTCATGAATCTCTGATGTTGTCCTTGCAACTAGGAGATCATACGTCTCTTTTGATGACGTGATGTCTTTCCATTTGTCTTTTGATAGCACATTCTGATGCCACATCATTGTAGACTGGTGTTTCTTGACAAACTGTTTCAATCTGTTTTCCAAGTGGCACAAGTTCCATGGCATTATTGCATAGTCCCTCTCTGTGCACTGCTGGCTTATCGAATGTGATTAGTCTTTCAGTTTGAACTTCTTGGATTGTTGCAAGTTTGGGTATTCTGTTGTTTCTCGGGAGTCCACTGGGCCTACTGTTGATTATAGGCCACATGCTTGTGGTTTTACCAGGTCGATTGATACAACTCTGTTCTCCTTTTTACCAGCAAGGGGCAGTAGTACTACTGATCTTGTTCCGTTGATTGCTAAGACAGGTACTGCTTTTCTGTAAGAAGGCCCAAATTCCTTCTTCACCGCTATTTTTTCTCTGACTAGATCCCCAATCTTTGGAATCCAGACAGGCCTTGCTGGGGCTGGTGGTGCCTCGTCAGTGGTAGCTGGCTGTTTTTTTAACTTTATGTTGCTTAAGGATTTTCTTGTTTCATTCAAGTCCTGTAAAACAGCCAAACGGTCTTTGATGTCAAAGTCTTTATTCTTATCTTCTACCACTGATACCTGACTATCTAAGTCCTGAATGTATATTCTAGTTCCGAACAATAGTTCATATGGGCTGAAACCTTTTAGAGAATTTCTTGGCAAATTGTTAAGACTGATCTGGACACTTATTAAATGTTTGACCCACCCATCACCCGAACCTAATACCTTCGCTGTTATAGATTGCTTTATGTCCCAGTTTTTTCTTTCTACCACACTGTTCCCTTCTGGGTGTGACGGACAAGAATACGGCAAGCCAACGCCCATGCTGGCCATGGCCTCCCTATAGGCTCGAGAGCTAAAAGCAGGACCCTGGTCAGAATGGAGCATGTCAATTGCGTATGTGCCGATAAAGACTCGCAGATCTTTTATAACCGTTCTGGCGTCAGCCGAGCGCTGGGGCCACATTTTTTAAGTGAGTTTTAGTCTTAAATGATTAATAGGAAACTGGATGGCATGTATACAGCATTACGCTGTTTCTAATTGGTAGCCGGGCAACAGACTGGACCAGTTCACTACTGCGATCCCTGTCACAATTGGGACAGTTCTTCACATATATTTGATGTTGCACGCTCATCCCCGGCCACCAGTACACTGATTGTAATTCAGTCAGAGATTCCTTGATCTTTTTGTGCCTTGGACCTTCACCCATGTGTGCATCTGCTATTAATATTTTTCTCCGGTTCATGTTTGGAATTACCCAATCCCCCACTCCAGGGATTCGAGCAAAAGGAACGGAGTTTGCATCAATTACGTATGCATAATTGAGTGGATAGTTCACGGGTAGTGCTGCACAGTCGCTTTTTAAGGACGTTTTTACTGCCAGCATGGTTTCCCCGTCTATGTATTTTTCTGAACGCTTTTTTGTGGCTACGGAAGCCGGTTTAGTTGCTTCCGCTGTGGCTGTATTAGCCAATGAATTCCCTGCAACGTGAACGCCATCATGTTGATGACTCAGAGTGTGTATCATGTGAGTCTTTTGTAGTTCTTTCTGTAAAAGAACTACCTGTTTCCAAAGCATTTTATGCTTTATTGTGGCACCTGTGTCATCTTTGTAATCATTTTGAATCCAGCTCTGCAACTTATTATTGTAAGAGTTGACGCTAAAATGCAAATCGCACACGATTAGTGTCGGGAATTTACGTTCTGCATTTTCAAGCGCCATCTTTAAACATCTGATTTCAGCTCTTTGAGCCAAACAAATTCTAACTGATTCAGTTTTTGTTATTTTCGGTCTGAATTTACCGCACAGCCAGCGACCTTTAACAATCGCGCAGGCTGCATCGTAGGATTTGTTCTCTACGTTGAAATGCTGTACGAATCTGTCTGTATAGATTATACAGGCGTACTGTGGGAGAGGCAGAAGTTCGATTGGCAGAGGATATTCTTCTTCATAAGTCAAATCATTCAGTTTTTCACATCTTCCGGTCCAAGAGAATTTACACACTGTATCCATTTCGGATCCAGTGACACTGTAGGCAGGTTTACTGGTCTGAATAGCGCCTCAAAGGCGGATTCAGCTGTGAGGACATTAATCCTTTTGCCTTGTGCTAGTTCTCGTTCATTCGCTAATGCAGTTTCTACTGCTTTCACAGTATTTTCTGTAGGACTGAATGTTTTTTCTGCTTGTGTTTACAAGTGAGATTTGTAAGCTATTGGTACTTTTTCTCCCTCATTAGAGGTCAGGTAAGTGAATCCGCATCTTCCTGGGATGACTCGGATTACAAGATTGCTTGTGTTGTCACGTGTATCTAATTTTGTTTTTGCTAACATGTCTGTTTGCAGTGATCTCAAAATTTCTGTGTGTTTTTGAGTCCAAGTGATTGGTTTAAAATCAGGTTTAATTAGTTCGTAGAGAGGTTTAACCCTCTTCGCATAATTTAGAAAGTAAGTTCTTCCGAAATTAAAAAAACCTAGAATCGATTGTAAGTTCTTCAGCGTTTTTGGTGCTTGGAGCACAGCGCACTTCTCTAAGAAGTTGTCTGCTAGGCTTTTTCCTTCAATTGATAATTCATATCCTAAAAATAATACTGTCAGATGGGCAATTCGGGACTTTTTAAAGTTGAATTTGTAACCCTCTGCTGCGAACCCAAGTATAATGGTGTTCACTCTTTTCAAGTGAGTCTCCAAGTCGTCGTCTGTGAGATAGATATCATCTACGTAAGATAATACCTCATCATCATACATTTGTAGTAACTCTGTTACTCTGGCTGAAAATAGTCCTGGGTTGTTCTTGAATCCCTGTGGGAGTCTACAGAAATTTTTCTGAGACCCCATTACTGAGAAAGCGGTCAAGTATCTGCTTTCTGGTGCAATATTTTGACAAAAGAAACCATTAGATATGTCTAATGTCGTTTTATATTTTTTCCGAACTATGTTATTCATTAGTGCAGCACTATGCGAATTTTGTACTGCAAATGTTTTGCAACATGCATTAAGGTGTCTGTAATCCAAAACTAGACGATATGAATTGTCTGGCTTGGAGACAGGAAACAAAGGATTGTTCATTTGAGAGGTGCATGTTTCAATCACCCCCTGGTATTCAAGTTGATCTAAAATCTCCCAGACTTGTTTTTTAGCTTCTTGCTTAATGGGATACTGCCTTTGGGCAGTCGGTTGACTTTTTAATTGGATTTTGTGAGGAGGAGAGTCCTCATCCCATCCTACATGATTTTTATATAATGCTGGTGCCTGGGCTACTGCCCATTTCCTTGCATAAGTATATTTAGTGTGAATCGGAATGTGATTCGAGAAGGCAGGCATAATCATTTCTTCGCCACGAGGGCACTCCCTGACAAACTCTGGGGGGAAATCTTTTTCAGCTAACAGAATGTCATAGACTTTTGCGAGTTTATCCCAAAATAGACCCCTTATTTTCCTAGTCTTATCACCCTCTATACGCAGTGTTATTTCATATATCTTATGGGGCTCGCTAAGTCTGGTGTCGGCAGTTTCTACTTGAATGTATTCATTCGTGTCCACTGTCTCCAGATGACTCATCAGGATCTTGCGAGCTATGGTGATTTCTGCTGCAATGCCTAGCATTGTCTGTGCCCACTCCCCGTTTTTCAACTGTGTCCTCAGTATTCTCGGCATGTTCGATTACTCTAATACTGGCTACCTTCTTTCTTGGAAATTGACATTTTTTACTTTGAGCAGGTTCCTTGTCTTTGGACTTGGTGTGCTCTCCTGGGTCTGACCGTCCTCTTCTTTCCGATTTCTGCGAAAAAGATCGAGAGGGACGTGTATCAATACTTTGATATCTATCAGGCTTCTTCAAATTATCCCTATTTCTAAGGTTATATCTTTTCTCAGAGGGCTCCCTCTAGGGAGGCTGGTGTTCTCGAGTCGTAGTTCTTTCCCTCCGTCGAGGAGACCTTCCTCTGGACTGGAAAACTTTTTCTTTGGGAGTGGATTGTTTATTTCCATCCCAGCTCTTTTTAGGAGTATTTGAATTATTTTTAATAAATAATTTTTCAGGATTTTCGAGCAGTTGGGGCTTTACTGGTTTTCCACCCAAGCTGTCTCTACCTAGTTCTTCATAACATTTTCCTATAATTCTGGCAAGCTCAATTGGTTGATCTGTTATATCTGTTTCCTTCAACTTCTGGTGGATAGCCACAGATGCTGCTTCTCCTTTTATATTGGCTAGTAATATAGCCGAGACCTGCTTGAAGTCTTTCAGTAATTTCATACCAAGAGTTAAAGCAGGTTCTGGACCGTATTCATTCTGAATCTGTTTTTGCACTTCTGGTATTACCGCCATTGACGGAACACCATGTGTTTTTGTGTAAATGGAAGCAAAGACTGTACCCCAAGTGTCACAATCCTCCATGTGTGGTGCGACCCCCATTGGAAGCATATGGTCAATATTCTGTGTTTCTCAACAGGGGTAGTATTCGGAAATACTGCCTCTATTTGAGTAATTTTCTGCGCTAACCAGAAAGGAATTTGTTCCCGTTTTATGGGTGTTTTACCAAGACATGACTGTATGTTCTGTGGTGTAATTTTATTTGTGTTCCCCTGATGAGGGGTCAGCTGTGGTACATTAACAGCTGTTTGGACTGTTGCAGTCCTCATTACATATTGGAATAATTGTCTATGTATTTTGATTAATGTTTTTAGCTGTGCTAACAGCTCTTCTTTTGACATTTTTGCAATGTACGGATGTGGTGTGTAGCATGCTAGAACCGGCCACGTTGCTCCTGGTCTACCTAGTGGGCCGAGCCTGGTAATATGATCATTATGTTTTAGGGCGCCTTTAAACCAGAGCAGATGCTCTTGGAATTTTAATGGGATTTCA
This sequence comes from Lissotriton vulgaris, assembly GCF_964263255.1. NCBI lineage: Eukaryota > Metazoa > Chordata > Amphibia > Caudata > Salamandridae > Lissotriton > Lissotriton vulgaris. The sequence continues at coordinate 1,806,593,348 of NC_141685.1, read as the reverse complement.
ATCTCCTCGAAAGGAGCGTACTCTTCCGGTGGATCCCCTATTTTGTAATAGTGGAACTCGTGTGTTGCGGCAATAGAATACCTCTGTCTGCCGATATTCGTGTTCCTCTATCACGAAGACGACTGTGCCACCTTGTGTGGTCAGTCCATTTTCTATAACTTTTGACGTTATAGATTTTCTTATGTTGACCGGGATGATTATCGCACCCGGTTCATTAGTTTCGTCGGCACCCTGCTGAGTCGCATTTACTACTGGTGCAGCGGTTCCGTTCTCTAAGTCTGACATTGTATGAAATGCAGGTTTTTGCAGAGCAGGTCTCCACGGAGACAAAGATTAGGTGCACAATATTTTGGAACACTGTATCCTTCAACGTTGAATAAACCAGGGCTTTACATAGGAATCTCTTCCTACTAAGTTCGGGCGGATTTTAACCTTTCACCCACTCCAGACGTCTATTGGAGTATTTACAGTAGAAAGGGGTCTGTGTGAAAAATGCACGACTGAGTTACTCTAACGTCTTGCGTTAGTTTTATCGCCTTACCAAACGTTGGGCGCCATGTAGTGTAGTTCCTATTTTCCCAATAGGCCCTGCGCATTGGAATAACATAAACAATAGTATGGACGTAGAAGTGCGGTCTTCCAGGTCTCTACTGACTATGCTAAACTTAATTGGGTTTGTTACCAACTAGCTCAGAGGTCACTGGAAACTTTCTTGACTGAATAGGAAGTGATCAGCTTCCCTGGTACAGACAAGAAGGGATTCAGTTTTCCAACAACCGCATAAACATGACAACTTTGCTCCTTAGAATAAGAGTCAATCTCTAGAGTTGTGTGAAACAATAGACAGTTATTTTACTCAGTCAGTTGTGCAGATTACTTTCACCAAGATGCAGAGAATAGAGAGACGGATGCTTTCAATAAAAAGTATTATTTATTGAACAGTCTCTCTTCTCATGCAAAAGAAATGAATTGCCACAATTGCAAGACTAGTTATTATAAAAAAGTGCGTACAGTAAAATGAGGATTGCAAAATAATACTGTAAAACATTGATATGGTTTCTTAGCCATACAATGGTTAAAATGAATAAAATATATACATTCATATATACATTCAGCTAACATACTCAACTGGTGCTTCTAACTACGCCTACCCCAGTGTACCTGACCTAAGCCTAATACGTGGGAGGGAGTAAGTAAGTAGTAGTTTTAGTTAAGTTGGTTTTGCCAAGGTTTGCTTCAAGAATTCTCTCTAAGGGTTTAGTCAACACCATACTTCTGAAATAGAATGTTGGAGGTCTTGTATCTCCTTCCAGGACTCGATATCCCAGTCACTCGCAAGAGTAGGCTGGAAACGCCGGAGCTGGATTTTCTCAGCAGGAGAAAAGACAGCGTCTCTCTCAGCGCGTCGAGGAGGAGGAGGGGCAGCATCCGTGGGCAGCTTGCATCTGCTGGGCTCTGCAAGGGACAGCTGTTCTGCTCCTATGTTCACCACACCATCGCTATCATCGATGTCGTTGAGGCAGCGTTTGCTTAAGGCAACGTTGGTAATATTTATACCTGAAAGGTGCCTGGTTTGACGTAAGTTTTTGGACATAAGACGTCAATAAAGATGTCAGTAGGAAGTGATCGTCTCGCAGTGCTCATTAGAGTTCTATTACTAATCAAAACATAGCAAGCGGGGCTTTCCCAGGTTGCTGAGTTTTATCTTGTTGAAGAACTCGGAGTGTAATCTAGGAATCTTAGATAGTGGCTTCTGCTGTGTCATTTGCTCTATTGAGCTGCAGAGGAAGAGATTCTGAAATGTGGCTCTGATCGTGTTAGGCTAGAGACGAGTTTCTGAAATATTGCTCTTGATCGTTTATGCCATTATAGGGGTATAAATGGATTATAGCCGTATAGGGGCATAAGGTCACATTATTGATCGGGGTCCTAGATTAGCACACAACAAAACAGTCATGCATTCTACCCCTTAGATCCTCATGGCATATTGTTGGTAGTGCTTATTATTCTTAGATGCTAGTCTGGTATGAGTGATTTTAGTTTGGCATGAGTAAAGACATTTGCCGTTACCAAGGCTTCTTTTTGGATATTCCTTTGCTTTTGCCATGTGCTTACTTCCCCCATGATGTTATTTTGCATATTAACCGAAGCGCTACACGTTCTCTGGAACAACGTGCAGCGCAAAGGAGCCACACTCAGCCTTCCCTATAAAAGACTGCCTCGAGCTTCGCCCGGTGATAGTGCTCGTCTCTATTCAGCTCACCGGAGAATTGTTTCCTCACCTTGCTTTCGGTGCTGACTCCTCGTGGCGGATCTTGCTCCCTCCCGTTCTCCAGTCGACTGCGGGGGCGCAGCCAGCGGCATTTCCTCCTTCCGGATTCCGATCCCTCTTCGTCCCGGCTCCTCTCCTGACCAATGAGAACAACCTACAAAACAAAAGCGGACAGGTTAGACAGATCGCAACCCCACCCCAACCAACAAGTAAGTTCTTAACCCTTTGCTTATTTAAACGCTGATACAAGAAAGTGAGAGCAAATATTTGAGAAAGAAGACGCGGACATTGTCACAGGTACCTCTTTAAAGACGATATCGAACTGAGTTTGATTAACGATCGACTTTGTGGAACTTTACGAAGTGATCTGTGTATTGACAAATATATTTGTGGAACATTGGATATATGCATAGAGAAACCAAGAAATGCAAGGTTTGCAGTAATCACGAGAAACGCTATTTCCTTTCTGTGTGTCATACTGTACCATATTCTGATGTCCTTTAAGAAGTCCTTGGGAAAGTGTACGAGTGAGTTGTAAATGCATACCATATATTTAGTTTGAATGTAGCTTATTAAAGAAACAAAAGACTGATAGTTGTATGTTCTCTAGTCTTTACAACACTCATCTGCACATTAGAAGAAGGGGATTCACATTACACTGACTAAGCCCAACCTACAAGCCAGAGACCAGGATCAGAGAGGTATTTATCAGATCAGAGGAAGAGTTAAAAAACCCAAAGGAAGTTAGGTACACGGTTAGCGTAGGATGTACTTACCTGTTCTTTCTTTATGTTTCAGTAAACACGAATTGCACAAGAAGTCTGCATGAGCCACAGGTTTCTTCTCTACACAACAGAAGCTCAAGAGCCGTGTTATCTCTCTCTTTTTTTTTTTTATTCACTTCTCCCTTCCCTGGAGCTACTGGTTCTTTTCACATTGTTTACTCCTGGTGTGCTGGAACAAGTGGTCTCAGGGAGGGTACGGACTGTCTTCAAACTCCATCAGAACTGACAGGATACTCAGGTGAGCTGGGCTTTGGATGTAAATGGATGTAAATTTGTAGAGCGCGAATTGCTGCCCGGGGGCGTCCAAGGGCTTTGACAGAAGCACTAGCCTTTAACCATAACAGTTCTGTTGGATGATGAACACAGGGGAAGAAACAGAGGGCATTGACGCCACAGACATGGCTTTAGCCTTGAATGAAGATTTAGCCCACAATGAGTCAATGTCAGGACTCTTGCAACATATGCAAGAGGAAATAGAGAATTTAAAATTGGTAAATGCTACTTTAACACACAATTTAGTTAGGTTTTAACTTAGAGAATCAGGCTGAAGAAGGCTGATAGCCAGAAACCGGTCCTTGGATGCTAGATTCCGGTCTAGGAAAGACATGGCTTGGTAGTTCGGGCTGGACTGTTCCCATGAGGCACAGGTTCAAGGCTGATTTGCATATAGCCATTGTCTGACCTAGGGTGGTGTGGAGTGCATAGAAACGCAGGATTTAGGCTCAGATCTTTTTACTGGGGTGAATGTAAGACATTGTTCTGGATTCTGTCCATCAACCGTGTTTTTTGCAATTTTCACCCTGAGTGGGCTGGGTATGCTCAGACGTGAGTCCCAGGCGCTCCACATCACTGGAGTCAAGCTATCCAGGCTGAAGAAGGCTGATAGCCAGAAACCGGACCTTGGATGCTTGATTCCGGTCTAGGAAAGACATGGCTTGGTAGTTCGGGCTGAACTGTTCCCATGAGGCACAGGGTCAAGGCTGATTTGCATATAGCCATTGTCTGACCTAGGGTGGTGTGGAGTGCAAAAAAACGATGGATTTAGGCCCAAATCATTGTACTGGGATGAATGTAAGACATTGTTCTGAGTTCTGTCCATCAACTGTGTTTTTTGCAATTTTCACCCCGAGTGGGCTGGATATGCTTAGACGTGAGTCCTAGGCTCTCCACATCACTGGAGTCAAGCTATCCAGGCTGAAGAAGGCTGATAGCCAGATACCGGTCCTTGGATGCTTGTTTCCGGTCTAGGAAAGACATGGCTTGGTAGTGCGGGCTGGACTGTTCCCATGAGGCACAGGGTCAAGGCTGATTTGCATATAGCCATTGTCTGACCTAGGGTGGTGTGGAGTGCACAAAAACGATGGATTTAGGCCCAGATCTTTGTACTGGGGTGAATGCAAGACATTGTTCTGCATTCTGTCCATCAACTGTGTTTTTTGCAATTTTCACCCCGAGTGGGCTGGGTATGCTCAGACGTGAGTCCCAGGCTCTCCACATCACTGGAGTCAAGCTATCCAGGCTGAAGTAGGCTGATAGCCAGAAACCGGTCCTTGGATGCTTGATTCCAGTCTAGGAAAGACATGGCTTGGTAGTTCGGGCTGGACTGTTCCCATGAGGCACAGGGTCAAGGCTGATTTGCATGTAGCCATTGTCTAAACTAGGGTGGTGTGGAGTGCAAAAAAAAGATGGATTTAGGCCCAGATCTTTGTACTGGGGTGAATGTAAGACATTGTTCTGCATTCTGTCCATCAACTGTGTTTTTTGCAATTTTCACCCCGAGTGGGCTGGGCATGCTCAGACGTGAGTCCCAGGCTCTCCACATCACTGGAGTCAAGCTATCCAGGCTTAAGAAGGCTGATAGCCAGTAACCGGTCCTTGGATGATTGCTTCCGGTCTAGGAAAGACATGGCTTGGTAGTTCGGGCTGGACTGTTCCCATGAGGCACAGGGTCAAGGCTGATTTGCATATAGCCATTGTCTGACCTAGGGTGGTGTGGAGTGCAACAAATCGATGGATTTAGGCCCAGATCGTTGTACTGGGGTGAATGTAAGACATTGTTCTGCATTCTGTCCATCAACTGTGTTTTTTGCAATTTTCACCCCGAGTGGGCTGGGTATGCTCAGACGTGAGTCCCAGGCTCTCCACATCACTAGAGTCAAGCTATCCAGGCTGAAGAAGGCTGATAGCCAAAAACCGGTCCTTGGATGCTGGATTCCGGTCTAGGAAAGACATGGCTTGGTAATTCGGGCTGGACTATTCCGATGAGGCACAGGGTCAAGGCTGATTTGCATATAGCCATTGTCTGACCTAGGGTGGTGTGGAGTGCAAAAAAACGATGGATTTAGGCCCAGATCTTTGTACTAGGGTGAATGTAAGACATTGTTCTGCTTTCTGTCCATCAACTGTGTTTTTTGCAATTTTAACCCCGAGTGGGCTGGGTATGCTCAGATGTGAGTCCCAGACTCTCCACATCACTGGAGTCAAGCTATCCAGGCTGAAGTAGGCTGATAGCCAGAAACCGGTCCTTGGATGCTTGATTCTGGTCTAGGACAGACATGGCTTGGTAGTTCGGGCTGCACTGTTCCCATGAGGCACAGGGTCAAGGCTGATTTGCATGTAGCCATTGTCTGACCTAGGGTGGTGTGGAGTGCAAAAAATAAGATGGATTTAGGCCTAGATCTTTGTACTGGGGTGAATGTAAGACATTGTTCTGCATTCTGTCCATCAACTGTGTTTTTTGCAATTTTCACCCCGAGTGGGCTGGGTATGCTCAGACGTGAGTCCCAGGCTCTCCACATCATTGGAGTCAAGCTATACAGGCTGAAGAAGACTGATAGCCAAAAACCGGTCCTTCAATGCTTGATTCCGGTCTAGGAAAGACATGGCTTGGTAGGTCGGGCTGGACTGTTCCCATGAGGCACAGGGTCAAGGCTGATTTCCATATAGCCATTGTATGACCTAGGGTGGCGTGGAGTGCAAAAAAACGATGGATTTAGGCCCAGATCTTTGTACTGGGGTGAATGTAAGACATTGTTCTGCATTCTGTCCATCAACTGTGTTTTTTGCAATTTTCACCCCGAGTGGGCTGAGTATGCTCAGACGTGAGTCCCAGGCTCTCCACATCACTGGAGTCAAGCTATCCAGGCTGAAGAAGGCTGAAAGCCAGTAACCGGTCCTTGGATGATTGATTCCGGTCTAGGAAAGACATGGCTTGGTAGTTCGGGCTGGACTGTTCCCATGAGGCACAGGGTCAAGGCTGATTTGCATATAGCCATTGTCTGACCTAGGGTGGTGTGGAGTGCAAAAAATCGATGGATTTAGGCCCAGATATTTGTACTAGGGTGAATGTAAGACATTGTTCTGCATTCTGTCCATCAACTGTGTTTTTTGCAATTTTCACCCCGAGTGGGCTGGGTATGCTCAGATGTGAGTCCCAGGCTCTACACATCACTGGAGTCAAGCTATCCAGGCTGAAGTAGGCTGATAGCCAGAAACCAGTCCTTGGATGCTTGATTCCGGTCTAGGAAAGACATGGCTTGGTAGTTCGGGCTGGACTGTTCCCATGAGTCACAGGGTCAAGGCTGATTTGCATGTAGCTATTGTCTGACCTAGGGTGGTGTGGAGTGCAAAAAATAAGATGGATTTAGGCCCAGATCTTTGTACTGGGGTGAATGTAAGACATTGTTCTGCATTCTGTCCATCAACTGTGTTTTTTGCAATTTTCACCCCGAGTGGGCTGGGTATGCTCAGACGTGAGTCCCAGGCTCTCCACATCATTGGAGTCAAGCTATACAGGCTGAAGAAGGCCTATAGCCAGAAACCGGTCCTTCGATGCTTGATTCCGGTCTAGGAAAGACATGGCTTGGTAGTTCGGGCTGGACTGTTCCCATGAGGCACAGGGTCAAGGCTGATTTCCATATAGCCATTGTCTGACCTAGGGTGGCGTGGGTGCAAAAAAAGATGGATTTAGGCCCAGATCTTTGTACTGGGGTGAATGTAAGACATTGTTCTGCATTCTGTCCATCAACTGTGTTTTTTGCAATTTTCACTCCGAGTGGGCTGAGTATGCTCAGACGTGAGTCCCAGGCTCTCCACATCACTGGAGTCAAGCTATCCAGGCTGAAGAAGGCTGATAGCCAGAAACCGGTCCTTGGATGCTTGATTCCAGTCTAGGAAAGACATGGCTTGGTAGTTCGGGCTGGACTGTTCCCATGAGGCACAGGGTCAAGGCTGATTTGCATGTAGCCATTGTCTGAACTAGGGTGGTGTGGAGTGCAAAAAAAAGATGGATTTAGGCCCAGATCTTTTTACTGGGGTGAATGTAAGACATTGTTCTGCATTCTGTCCATCAACTGTGTTTTTTGCAATTTTCACCCCGAGTGGGCTGGGTATGCTCAGACGTGAGTCCCAGGCTCTCCACATCACTGGAGTCAAGCTATACAGGCTGAAGAAGGCTGATAGCCAGAAACCGGTCCTTGGATGCTTGATTCCGGTCCAGGAAAGACATGGCTTGGTAGTTCGGGCTGGACTGTTCCCATGAGGCACAGGGTCAAGGCTGATTTCCATATAGCCATTGTCTGACCTAGGGTGGCGTGGAGTGCAAAATAACGATGGATTTAGGCCCAGATCTTTGTACTGGGGTGAATGTAAGACATTGTTCTGCATTCTGTCCATCAACTGTGTTTTTTGCAATTTTCACCCCGAGTGGGCTGGGCATGCTCAGACGTGAGTCCCAGGCTCTCCACATCACTGGAGTCAAGCTATCCAGGCTTAAGAAGGCTGATAGCCAGTAACCGGTCCTTGGATGATTGCTTCCGGTCTAGGAAAGACATGGCTTGGTAGTTCGGGCTGGACTGTTCCCATGAGGCACAGGGTCAAGGCTGATTTGCATATAGCCATTGTCTGACCTAGGGTGGTGTGGAGTGCAACAAATCGATGGATTTAGGCCCAGATCTTTGTACTGGGGTGAATGTAAGACATTGTTCTGCATTCTGTCCATCAACTGTGTTTTTTGCAATTTTCACCCCGAGTGGGCTGGGTATGCTCAGACGTGAGTCCCAGGCTCTCCACATCACTAGAGTCAAGCTATCCAGGCTGAAGAAGGTTGATAGCCAAAAACCGGTCCTTGGATGCTTGATTCCGGTCTAGGAAAGACATGGCTTGGTAGTTCGGGCTGGACTATTCCCATGAGGCACAGGGTCAAGGCTGATTTGCATATAGCCATTGTCTGACCTAGGGTGGTGTGGAGTGCAAAAAAACGATGGATTTAGGCCCAGATCTTTGTACTTGGGTGAATGTAAGACATTGTTCTGCTTTCTGTCCATCAACTGTGTTTTTTGCAATTTTAACCCCGAGTGGGCTGGGTATGCTCAGATGTGAGTCCCAGACTCTCCACATCACTGGAGTCAAGCTATCCAGGCTGAAGTAGGCTGATAGCCAGAAACCGGTCCTTGGATGCTTGATTCTGGTCTAGGAAAGACATGGCTTGGTAGTTTGGGCTGGACTGTTCCCATGAGGCACAGGGTCAAGGCTGATTTCCATATAGCCATTGTCTGACATAGGGTGGCGTGGAGTGCAAAAAAACGATGGATTTAGGCCCAGATCTTTGTACTGGGGTGAATGTAAGACATTGTTCTGCATTCTGTCCATCAACTGTGTTTTTTGCAATTTTTACCCCGAGTGGGCTGAGTATGCTCAGACGTGAGTCCCAGGCTCTCCACATCACTGGAGTCAAGCTATCCAGGCTGAAGAAGGCTGAAAGCCAGTAACCGGTCCTTGGATGATTGATTCCGGTCTAGGAAAGACATGGCTTGGTAGTTCGGGCTGGACTGTTCCCATGAGGCACAGGGTCAAGGCTGATTTGCATATAGCCATTGTCTGACCTAGCGTGGTGTGGAGTGCAAAAAATCGATGGATTTAGGCCCAGATCTTTGTACTAGGGTGAATGTAAGACATTGTTCTGCATTCTGTCCATCAACTGTGTTTTTTGCAATTTTCACCCCGAGTGGGCTGGGTATGCTCAGATGTGAGTCCCAGGCTCTACACATCACTGGAGTCAAGCTATCCAGGCTGAAGTAGGCTGATAGCCAGAAACCGGTCCTTGGATGCTTGATTCCGGTCTAGGAAAGACATGGCTTGGTAGTTCGGGCTGGACTGTTCCCATGAGGCACAGGGTCAAGGCTGATTTGCATGTAGCCATTGTCTGACCTAGGGTGGTGTGGAGTGCAAAAAATAAGATGGATTTAGGCCTAGATCTTTGTACCGGGGTGAATGTAAGACATTGTTCTGCATTCTGTCCATCAACTGTGTTTTTTGCAATTTTCACCCCGAGTGGGCTGGGTATGCTCAGATGTGAGTCCCAGACTCTCCACATCACTGGAGTCAAGCTATCCAGGCTGAAGTAGGCTGATAGCCAGAAACCGGTCCTTGGATGCTTGATTCTGGTCTAGGAAAGACATGGCTTGGTAGTTTGGGCTGGACTGTTCCCATGAGGCACAGGGTCAAGGCTGATTTCCATATAGCCATTGTCTGACATAGGGTGGCGTGGAGTGCAAAAAAACGATGGATTTAGGCCCAGATCTTTGTACTGGGGTGAATGTAAGACATTGTTCTGCATTCTGTCCATCAACTGTGTTTTTTGCAATTTTTACCCCGAGTGGGCTGAGTATGCTCAGACGTGAGTCCCAGGCTCTCCACATCACTGGAGTCAAGCTATCCAGGCTGAAGAAGGCTGAAAGCCAGTAACCGGTCCTTGGATGATTGATTCCGGTCTAGGAAAGACATGGCTTGGTAGTTCGGGCTGGACTGTTCCCATGAGGCACAGGGTCAAGGCTGATTTGCATATAGCCATTGTCTGACCTAGCGTGGTGTGGAGTGCAAAAAATCGATGGATTTAGGCCCAGATCTTTGTACTAGGGTGAATGTAAGACATTGTTCTGCATTCTGTCCATCAACTGTGTTTTTTGCAATTTTCACCCCGAGTGGGCTGGGTATGCTCAGATGTGAGTCCCAGGCTCTACACATCACTGGAGTCAAGCTATCCAGGCTGAAGTAGGCTGATAGCCAGAAACCGGTCCTTGGATGCTTGATTCCGGTCTAGGAAAGACATGGCTTGGTAGTTCGGGCTGGACTGTTCCCATGAGGCACAGGGTCAAGGCTGATTTGCATGTAGCCATTGTCTGACCTAGGGTGGTGTGGAGTGCAAAAAATAAGATGGATTTAGGCCTAGATCTTTGTACCGGGGTGAATGTAAGACATTGTTCTGCATTCTGTCCATCAACTGTGTTTTTTGCAATTTTCACCCCGAGTGGGCTGGGTATGCTCAGACGTGAGTCCCAGGCTCTCCACATAATTGGAGTCAAGCTATACAGGCTGAAGAAGGCTGATAGCCAGAAACCGGTCCTTCGATGCTTGATTCCGGTCTAGGAAAGACATGGCTTGGTAGTTCGGGCTGGACTGTTCCCATGAGGCACATGGTCAAGGCTGATTTCCATATAGCCATTGTCTGACATAGGGTGGCGTGGAGTGCAAAAAAACGATGGATTTAGGCCCAGATCTTTGTACTGGGGTGAATGTAAGACATTGTTCTGCATTCTGTCCATCAACTGTGTTTTTTGCAATTTTTACCCCGAGTGGGCTGAGTATGCTCAGACGTGAGTCCCAGGCTCTCCACATCACTGGAGTCCAGCTATCCAGGCTGAAGAAGGCTGAAAGCCATTAACCGGTCCTTGGATGATTGATTCCGGTCTAGGAAAGACATGGCTTGGTAGTTCGGGCTGGACTGTTCCCATGAGGCACAGGGTCAAGGCTGATTTGCATATAGCCATTGTCTGACCTAGGGTGGTGTGGAGTGCAAAAAATCGATGGATTTAGGCCCAGATCTTTGTACTAGGGTGAATGTAAGACATTGTACCGCATTCTGTCCATCAACTGTGTTTTTTGCAATTTTCACCCCGAGTGGGCTGGGTATGCTCAGATGTGAGTCCCAGGCTCTACACATCACTGGAGTCAAGCTATCCAGGCTGAAGTAGGCTGATAGCCAGAAACCGGTCCTTGGATGCTTGATTCCGGTCTAGGAAAGACATTGCTTGGTAGTTCGGGCTGGACTGTTCCCATGAGTCACAGGGTCAAGGCTGATTTGCATGTAGCTATTGTCTGACCTAGGGTGGTGTGGAGTGCAAAAAATAAGATGGATTTAGGCCCAGATCTTTGTACTGGGGTGAATGTAAGACATTGTTCTGCATTCTGTCCATCAACTGTGTTTTTTGCAATTTTCACCCCGAGTGGGCTGGGTATGCTCAGACGTGAGTCCCAGGCTCTCTACATCATTGGAGTCAAGCTATACAGGCTGAAGAAGGCCTATAGCCAGAAACCGGTCCTTCGATGCATGATTCCGGTCTAGGAAAGACATGGCTTGGTAGTTCGGGCTGGACTGTTCCCATGAGGCACAGGGTCAAGGCTGATTTCCATATAGCCATTGTCTGACCTAGGGTGGCGTGGGTGCAAAAAAAGATGGATTTAAGCCCAGATCTTCGTACTGGGGTGAATGTAAGACATTGTTCTGCATTCTGTCCATCAACTGTGTTTTTTGCAATTTTCACTCCGAGTGGGCTGAGTATGCTCAGACGTGAGTCCCAGGCTCTCCACATCACTGGAGTCAAGCTATCCAGGCTGAAGAAGGCTGATAGCCAGTAACCGGTCCTTGGATGATTGATTCCGGTCTAGGAAAGACATGGCTATGGTAGTTCGGGCTGGACTGTTCCCATGAGGCACAGGGTCAAGGCTGATTTGCATATAGCCATTGTCTGACCTAGGGTGGTGTGGAGTGCAAGAAATCGATGGATTTTGACCCAGATCTTTGTACTGGGGTGAATGTAAGACATTGTTCTGCATTCTGTCCATCAACTGTGTTTTTTGCAATTTTCACCCCGAGTGGGCTGGGTATGCTCAGACGTGAGTCCCAGGCTCTCCACATCACTGGAGTCAAGCTATCCAGGCTGAAGAAGGCTGATACCCAGAAACCGGTCCTTGGATGCTTGATTCCGGTCTAGGAAAGACATGGCTTGGTAGTTCGGGCTGGACTGTTTCCATGAGGCACAGGGTCAAGGCTGATTTGCATATAGCCATTATCTGACCTAGGGTGGTGTGGAGTGCAAAAAAACGATGGATTTAGGCCCAGATCTTTGTACTGGGGTGAATGTAAGACATTGTTCTGCATTCCGTCCATCAACTGTGTGTTTTGCAATTTTCACCCCGAGTGGGCTGGGTATGCTCAGACGTGAGTCCCAGGCTCTTCACATCGCTGGAGTCAAGCTATCCAGGCTGAAGAAGGCTGATAGCCAGAAACTGGTCCTTGGATGCTTGATTCCGGTCTAGGAAAGACAAGGCTTGGTAGTTCGGGGTGGACTGTTCCCATGAGGCACAGGGTCAAGGCTGATTTGCATATAGCCATTGTCTGACCTAGGGTGGTGTGGAGTGCAAAAAAACGATGGATGTAGGCCCAGATCTTTGTACTAGGGTGAACGTAAGACATTGTTCTGCTTTCTGTCTATCAACTGTGTTTTTTACAATTTTCACCCCGAGTGGGCTGGGTATGCTCAGACGTAAGTCCCAGGCTCTCCACATTACTGGAGTCAAGCTATCCAGATTGAAGAAGGCTGATAGCCAGAAACCGGTCCTTGGATGCTTTATTCCGGTCTAGGAAAGACATGGCTTGGTAGTTCGGGCTGGACTGTTCCCATGAGGCACAAGGGCAAGGCTGATTTGCATATAGCTATTGTCTGACCTAGGGTGGTGTGGAGTGCAAAAAAACGATGGATTTAGGCCCAGATCTTTGTACTGGGGTGAATGTAAGACATTGTTCTGCTTTCTGTCCATCAACTGTGTTTTTTGCAATTTTAACCCCGAGTGGGCTGGGTATGCTCAGATGTGAGTCCCAGACTCTCCACATCACTGGAGTCAAGCTATCCAGGCTGAAGTAGGCTGATAGCCAGAAACCGGTCCTTGGATGCTTGATTCTGGTCTAGGAAAGACATGGCTTGGTAGTTCGGGCTGGACTGTTCCCATGAGGCACAGGGCCAAGGCTGATTTGCATGTAGCCATTGTCTGACCTAGGGTGGTGTGGAGTGCAAAAAATAAGATGGATTTAGGCCTAGATCTTTGTACTGGGGTGAATGTAAGACATTGTTCTGCATTCTGTCCATCAACTGTGTTTTTTGCAATTTTCACCCCGAGTGGGCTGGGTATGCTCAGACGTGAATCCCAGGTGCTCCACATCACTATAGTCAAGCTATCCAGGCTGAAGAAGGCTGATAGCCAGAAACCGGACCTTGGATGCTTGATTCCGGTCTAGGAAAGACATGGCTTGGTAGTTCGGGCTGAACTGTTCCCATGAGGCACAGGGTCAAGGCTGATTTGCATATAGCCATTGTCTGACCTAGGGTGGTGTGGAGTGCAAAAAAACGATGGATTTAGGCCCAAATCATTGTACTGGGATGAATGTAAGACATTGTTCTGAGTTCTGTCCATCAACTGTGTTTTTTGCAATTTTCACTCCGATTGGGCTGGATATGCTTAGACGTGAGTCCTAGGCTCTCCACATCACTGGAGTCAAGCTATCCAGGCTGAAGAAGGCTGATAGCCATATATCCCGGTCCTTGGATGCTTGTTTCCGGTCTAGGAAAGACATGGCTTGGTAGTGCGGGCTGGACTGTTCCCATGAGGCACAGGGTCAAGGCTGATTTGCATATAGCCATTGTCTGACCTAGGGTGGTGTGGAGTGCACAAAAACGATGGATTTAGGCCCAGATCTTTTTTTTTTTTTTTTTTTTTTTTTTTTTTAGAATTTATTAAGCGCGAACAATTGCCCGCAGGCGTCTCGGCGCTGTATTGTATTACTCACTTGTTGGATACTGAGGATGTTTTTCAGAGGTTAAACAGCCAGGTTTTCAGTTTCTTCCTGAAGGACATTAGGTTCGGACATAATCTTATGATTTGTGGGAGAGAATTCCACAATCTTGGGGCGGCAACTAGGAAACGTCTGTCTCCCCAGTTGACCAGCCTAGTCCGAGGCACTGCCAAGTCATTCTGTCCTGCTGATCGTAGCATTCGAGTGGGAATGTATGGGACAAGATGGTCGCGCAGGAATTGAGGTGCTTGTTGATGTAAGGCCTTGTAGACGATACAAAGTGTTTTAAATTTAATTCGGTTCCTGACCGGGAGCCAATGAAGACTCCTCAAGGATTCTTGTATTGGCTTAAATTTAGGAATGTTCAGGAGAAGTCTGGCTGCCGCATTCTGGATTGTTTGCAATTTCTTTATTATCCTGACTTGTGCGTTTGCAAACAAGCCATTGCAATAGTCCAGTGCTGACAATACCAGAGCGCTGACCAGTGTCTTTCCCACATTAGTAGGAAGAAAAGGAAGAATTTTCCTAACCAGACGTAGTTTGTAAAACGCCGTAGAGGCCGTCTGATTAGCATGAGCCAGAAAATTTAGCTTGTCATCGAAGATGACACCCAAATTTCTTACTTTCTTTGTACTGGGGTGAATGCAAGACATTGTTCTGCATTCTGTCCATCAACTGTGTTTTTTTCAATTTTCACCCCGAGTGGGCTGGGTATGCTCAGACGTGAGTCCCAGGCTCTCCACATCACTGGAGTCAAGCTATCCAGGCTGAAGTAGGCTGATAGCCAGAAACCGGTCCTTGGATGCTTGATTCCAGTCTAGGAAAGACATGGCTTGGTAGTTCGGGCTGGACTGTTCCCATGAGGCACAGGGTCAAGGCTGATTTGCATGTAGCCATTGTCTGAACTAAGGTGGTGTGGAGTGCAAAAAAAAGATGGATTTAGGCCCAGATCTTTGTACTGGGGTGAATGTAAGACATTGTTCTGCATTCTGTCCATCAACTGTGTTTTTTGCAATTTTCACCCCGAGTGGGCTGGGTATGCTCAGACGTGAGTCCCAGGCTCTCCACATCACTGGAGTCAAGCTATACAGGCTGAAGAAGGCTGATAGCCAGAAACCGGTCCTTGGATGCTTGATTCCGGTCCAGGAAAGACATGGCTTGGTAGTTCGGGCTGGACTGTTCCCATGAGGCACAGGGTCAAGGCTGATTTCCATATAGCCATTGTCTGACCTAGGGTGGCGTGGAGTGCAAAATAACGATGGATTTAGGCCCAGATCTTTGTACTGGGGTGAATGTAAGACATTGTTCTGCATTCTGTCCATCAACTGTGTTTTTTGCAATTTTCACCCCGAGTGGGCTGGGCATGCTCAGACGTGAGTCCCAGGGTCTCCACATCACTGGAGTCATGCTATCCAGGCTTAAGAAGGCTGATAGCCAGTAACCGGTCCTTGGATGATTGCTTCCGGTCTAGGAAAGACATGGCTTGGTAGTTCGGGCTGGACTGTTCCCATGAGGCACAGGGTCAAGGCTGATTTGCATATAGCCATTGTCTGACCTAGGGTGGTGTGGAGTGCAACAAATCGATGGATTTAGGCCCAGATCTTTGTACTGGGGTGAATGTAAGACATTGTTCTGCATTCTGTCCATCAACTGTGTTTTTTGCAATTTTCACCCCGAGTGGGCTGGGTATGCTCAGACGTGAGTCCCAGGCTCTTCACATCACTGGAGTCAAGCTATACAGGCTGAAGAAGGCTGATAGCCAGAAACCGCTCCTTGGATGCTTGATTCCGGTCCAGGAAAGACATGGCTTGGTAGTTCGGGCTGGACTGTTCCCATGAGGCACAGGGTCAAGGCTGATTTCCATATAGCCATTGTCTGACCTAGGGTGGTGTGAAGTAGTGTGGCTCACTGGTTAGAGGCGGCAGACCCGAGAGCAGAGGACGGCCCGGGACCAGGGTTCGATTCCCGGCGCGGCAGGTTTCTGGACCAGGGTCAGCGGACTCGATAATTCTCTCGCCTCAGTGCCCACTCTGATCAGCGATCACACTCGGCAACTCTGGGCATTAGCTTGCCTCATCTTCACTAACGGCCCCACCAGACCGCCGGGGATGCCTGGTCTCACCCTGAAGATACCCATTAAGGGACCATCTCTCAGGGAAGCCAGGAAGGGTTTCGCAGCGGTCGAAGCGCCTTGGGACCCTACGGGTAAGTAGTGCGCTATATAAATGCCAATACATACATACATACATACGTGGAGTGCAAAATAACGATGGATTTAGGCCCAGATCTTTGTACTGGGGTGAATGTAAGACATTGTTCTGCATTCTATCCATCAACTGTGTTTTTTGCAATTTTCACCCCGAGTGGGCTGGGCATGCTCAGACGTGAGTCCCAGGCTCTCCACATCACTGGAGTCAAGCTATCCAGGCTTAAGAAGGCTGATAGCCAGTAACCGGTCCTTGGATGATTGCTTCCGGTCTAGGAAAGACATGGCTTGGTAGTTCGGGCTGGACTGTTCCCATGAGGCACAGGGTCAAGGCTGATTTGCATATAGCCATTGTCTGACCTAGGGTGGTGTGGAGTGCAACAAATCGATGGATTTAGGCCCAGATCTTTGTACTGGGGTGAATGTAAGACATTGTTCTGCATTCTGTCCATCAACTGTGTTTTTTGCAATTTTCACCCCGAGTGGGCTGGGTATGCTCAGACGTGAGTCCCAGGCTCTCCACATCACTAGAGTCAAGCTATCCAGGCTGAAGAAGGCTGATAGCCAAAAACCGGTCCTTGGATGCTTGATTCCGGTCTAGGAAAGACATGGCTTGGTAGTTCGGGCTGGACTATTCCCATGAGGCACAGGGTCAAGGCTGATTTGCATATAGCCATTGTCTGACCTAGGGTGGTGTGGAGTGCAAAAAAACGATGGATTTAGGCCCAGATCTTTGTACTAGGGTGAATGTAAGACATTGTTCTGCTTTCTGTCCATCAACTGTGTTTTTTGCAATTTTAACCCCGAGTGGGCTGGGTATGCTCAGATGTGAGTCCCAGACTCTCCACATCACTGGAGTCAAGCTATCCAGGCTGAAGTAGGCTGATAGCCAGAAACCGGTCCTTGGATGCTTGATTCTGGTCTAGGAAAGACAGGGCTTGGTAGTTCGGGCTGGACTGTTCCCATGAGGCACAGGGTCAAGGCTGATTTGCATGTAGCCATTGTCTGACCTAGGGTGGTGTGGAGTGCAAAAAATAAGATGGATTTAGGCCTAGATCTTTGTACTGGGGTGAATGTAAGACATTGTTCTGCATTCTGTCCATCAACTGTGTTTTTTGCAATTTTCACCCCGAGTGGGCTGGGTATGCTCAGACGTGAGTCCCAGTCTCTCCACATCATTGGAGTCAAGCTATACAGGCTGAAGAAGACTGATAGCCAGAAACCGGTCCTTCGATGCTTGATTCCGGTCTAGGAAAGACATGGCTTGGTAGTTCGGGCTGGACTGTTCCCATGAGGCACAGGGTCAAGGCTGATTTCCATATAGCCATTGTCTGACATAGGGTGGCGTGGAGTGCAAAAAAACGATGGATTTAGGCCCAGATCTTTGTACTGGGGTGAATGTAAGACATTGTTCTGCATTCTGTCCATCAACTGTGTTTTTTGCAATTTTCACCCCGAGTGGGCTGAGTATGCTCAGACGTGAGTCCCAGGCTCTCCACATCACTGGAGTCAAGCTATCCAGGCTGAAGAAGGCTGAAAGCCAGTAACCGGTCCTTGGATTATTGATTCCGGTCTAGGAAAGACATGGCTTGGTAGTTTGGGCTGGACTGTTCCCATGAGGCACAGGGTCAAGGCTGATTTGCATATAGCCATTGTCTGACCTAGGGTGGTGTGGAGTGCAAATAATCGATGGATTTAGGCCCAGATCTTTGTACTAGGGTGAATGTAAGACATTGTTCTGCATTCTGTCCATCAACTGTGGTTTTTGCAATTTTCACCCCGAGTGGGCTGGGTATGCTCAGATGTGAGTCCCAGGCTCTACACATCACTGGAGTCAAGCTATCCAGGCTGAAGTAGGCTGATAGCCAGAAACCGGTCCTTGGATGCTTGATTCCGGTCTAGGAAAGACATGGCTTGGTAGTTCGGGCTGGACTGTTCCCATGAGTCACAGGGTCAAGGCTGATTTGCATGTAGCTATTGTCTGACCTAGGGTGGTGTGGAGTGCAAATAATAAGATGGATTTAGGCCCAGATCTTTGTACTGGGGTGAATGTAAGACATTGTTCTGCATTCTGTCCATCAACTGTGTTTTTTGCAATTTTCACCCCGAGTGGGCTGGGTATGCTCAGACGTGAGTCCCAGGCTCTCCACATCATTGGAGTCAAGCTATACAGGCTGAAGAAGGCCTATAGCCAGAAACCGGTCCTTCGATGCTTGATTCCGGTCTTGGAAAGACATGGCTTGGTAGTTCGGGCTGGACTGTTCCCATGAGGCACAGGGTCAAGGCTGATTTCCATATAGCCATTGTCTGACCTAGGGTGGCGTGGGTGCAAAAAAAGATGGATTTAGGCCCAGATCTTTGTACTGGGGTGAATGTAAGACATTGTTCTGCATTCTGTCCATCAACTGTGTTTTTTGCAATTTTCACTCCGAGTGGGCTGAGTATGCTCAGACGTGAGTCCCAGGCTCTCCACATCACTGGAGTCAAGCTATCCAGGCTGAAAAAGGCTGATAGCCAGTAACCGGTCCTTGGATGATTGATTCCGGTCTAGGAAAGACATGGCTATGGTAGTTCGGGCTGGACTCTTCCCATGAGGCACAGGGTCAAGGCTGATTTGCATATAGCCATTGTCTGACCTAGGGTGGTGTGGAGTGCAAAAAATCGATGGATTTTGACCCAGATCTTTGTACTGGGGTGAATGTAAGACATTGTTCTGCATTCTGTCCATCAACTGTGTTTTTTGCAATTTTCACCCCGAGTGGGCTGGGTATGCTCAGACGTGAGTCCCAGGCTCTCCACATCACTGGAGTCAAGCTATCCAGGCTGAAGAAGGCTGATACCCAGAAACCGGTCCTTGGATGCTTGATTCTGGTCTAGGAAAGACATGGCTTGGTAGTTCGGGCTGGACTGTTTCCATACGGCACAGGGTCAAGGCTGATTTACATATAGCCATTATCTGACCTAGGGTGGTGTGGAGTGCACAAAAACGATGGATTTAGGCCCAGATCTTTGTACTGGGGTGAATGTAAGACATTGTTCTGCATTCCGTCCATCAACTCTGTTTTTTGCAATTTTCACCCCGAGTGGGCTGGGTATGCTCAGACGTGAGTCCCAGGCTCTCCACATCGCTGGAGTCAAGCTATCCAGGCTGAAGAAGGCTGATAGCCAGAAACTGGTCCTTGGATGCTTGATTCCGGTCTAGGAAAGACAAGGCTTGGTAGTTCGGGTTGGACTGTTCCCATGAGGCACAGGGTCAAGGCTGATTTGCATATAGCCATTGTCTGACCTAGGGCAGTGTGGAGTGCAAAAAAACGATGGATGTAGGCCCGGATCTTTGTACTAGGGTGAACGTAAGACATTGTTCTGCTTTCTGTCTATCAACTGTGTTTTTTGCAATTTTCACCCCGAGTTGGCTGGGTATGCTCAGACGTAAGTCCCAGGCTCTCCACATTACTGGAGTCAAGCTATCCAGATTGAAGAAGGCTGATAGCCAGAAACCGGTCCTTGGATGCTTTATTCCGGTCTAGGAAAGACATGGCTTGGTAGTTCGGGCTGGACTGTTCCCATGAGGCACAAGGGCAAGGCTGATTTGCATATAGCCATTGTCTGACCTAGGGTGGTGTGGAGTGCAAAAAAACGATGGATTTAGGCCCAGATCTTTGTACTAGGGTGAACGTAAGACATTGTTCTGCTTTCTGTCTATCAACTGTGTTTTTTGCAATTTTCACCCCGAGTGGGCTGGTATGCTCAGACGTAAGTCCCAGGCTCTCCACATTACTGGAGTCAAGGTATCCAGACTGAAAAAGGCTGATAGCCAGAAACCGGTCCTTGGATGCTTGATTCCGGTCTAGGAAAGACATGGCTTGGCAATTCGGGCTGGACTGTTCCCATGAGGCACAGGGTCAAGGCTGATTTGCATATAGCCATTGTTTGACCTAGGGTGGTGTGGAGTGCAAAAAAACGATTAATTTAGGCCCAGATCTTTGTACTGGGGTGAATGTACGACATTGTTCTGCATTCTGTCCATCGACTGTGTTTTTTGTAATTTTCACCCCGAGTGGGCTGGGTATGCTCAGACGTGAGTCCCAGGCTCTCAACATCACTGGAGTCAAGCTATCCAGGCTGAAGAAGGCTGATAGCCCGAAACCGGTCCTTGGAGGCTTAATTCCGGTCTAGGAAAGACATGGCTTGGTAGTTCGGCCTGGACTGTTCCCATGAGGCACAGGGTCAAGGCTGATTTGCATATAGCCATTGTCTGACCTAGAGTGGTGTGGAGTGCAAAAAAACGATGGATTTAGGCCCAGGTCTTTGTACTGGGGTGAGTGTAAGCCATTGTTCAGCATTCTGTCCATCAACTGTGTTTTTTGCAATTTTCACAACCGAGTGGGCTGGGAATTCTTAGACGTGAGTCCCAGGCTCTCCACATCACTGGAGTCAAGCTATCCAGGCTGAAGAAGGCTGATAGCCAGAAACCGGTCCTTAGATGCTTGATTCCGGTCTAGGAAAGACATGGCTGGGTAGTTCGGGCTGCACTGTTCCCATGATGCACAGGGTCAAGGCTGATTTGCATATAGCCATTGTCTGACCTACCGTGGTGTGGAGTGCAAAAAAATGATGGATTTAGGCCCAAATCATTGTACTGGGGTGAATGTAAGACATTGTTCTGCATTCTGTCCATCAACTGTGTTTTTTGTAACTTTTACTCCGAGTGGGCTGGGTATGCTCAGACATGAGTCCCAGGCTCTCCACATCACTGGAGTCAAGCTATCCAGGCTGAAAAAGGCTGATAGCCAGAAACCGGTCCTTGGATGTTTGATTCCGGTCTAGGAAAGACATGGCTTGGTAGTTCGGGCTGGACTGTTCCCATGAGGCACAGGGTCAAGGCTGATTTGCATATAGCCATTGTCTGACCTAGGGTGGTGTGGAGTGCAAAAAAACGACGGATTTAGGCACAGATCTTTGTACTGGGGTGAATGTAAGACATTGTTCTGCATTCTGTCCATCAATTGCTTTTTTTGCAATTTTCACCCCAAGTGGGCTGGGTATGCTCAGACGTGACTCCCAGGCTCTCCACTTCACTGAAGTCAAGCTATCCAGGCTGAAGAAAGCTGATAGCCAGAAACCGGTCCTTGGACGCTTGATTCCGGTCTAGGAAAGACATGGCTTGGTAGTTCGGGCTGGACTGTTCCCATGAGGCACAGGGTCAAGGCTGATTTGCATATAGCCATTGTCTGACCTAGGGTGGTGTGGAGTGCAAAAAATACGATGGATTTAGGCCCAGATCTTTGTACTGGGGTGAACGTAAGACATTGTTCTGCATTCTGTCCATCAACTGTTTTTTTTGCAATTTTCACCCCGAGTGGGCTGGGTATGCTCAGACGTGAGTCCCAGGCTCTCCACATCACTGGAGTCAAGCTTTCCAGGCTGAAGAAGGCTGATAGCCAGAAACCGGTCCTTGGATGCTTGATTCCGGTCTAGGAAAGACATGGCTTGGTAGTTCGGGGTGGACTGTTCCCATGAGGCACAGGGTCAAGGCTGATTTGCATATAGCCATTGTCTGACCTAGGGTGGTGTGGAGTGCAAAAAAAACGATGGATTTACGCCCAGATCTTTGTACTGGGGTGAATGTGAGACATTGTTCTGCATTCTGTCCATCAACTGGTTTTTTTGCAATTTTCACCCCGAGTGGGCTGGGTATGCTCAGACGTGAGTCCCAGGCTCTCCACATCACTGGAGTCAAGCTTTCCAGGCTGAAGAAGGCTGATAGCCAGAAACCGGTCCTTTGATGCTTGATTCCGGTCTAGTAAAGACATGGCTTGGTAGTTCGGGCTGGACTGTTCCCATGAGGCACAGGGTCAAGGCTGATTTGCATATAGCCATTGTCTGACCTAGGGGGGTGTGGAGTGCAAAAAAACGATGGATTTAGGCCCAGATCTTTGTACTGGGGTGAATGTAAGACATTGTTCTGCATTCTGTCCATCAACTGTGTTTTTTGCAATTTTCACCCCAAGTGGGCTGGGTAAGCTCAGACGTGAGTCCCAGGCTCTCCACATCACTGGAGTCAAGCTATCCAGGCTGAAGAAGGCTGATAGCCAGAAACCGGTCATTGGATGCTTGATTCCGGTCTAGGAAAGACATGGCTTGGTAGTTCGGGCTGGAATGTTCCCATGAGGCACAGGGTCAAGGCTGATTTGCATATAGCCATTGTCTGAACTAGAGTGGTATGGAGTGCAAAAAACAATGGATTTAGGCCCAGATCTTTGTACTGGGGTGAATGTAAGACATTGTTCTGCATCCTGTCTATCAACTGTGTTTTTTGCAATTTTCACCCTGAGTGGGCTGGGTATGCTCAGACGTGAGTCCCAGGCTCTCCACATCATTGGAGTCAAGCTATACAGGCTGAAGAAGGCCTATAGCCAGAAACCGGTCCTTCGATGCTTGATTCCGGTCTAGGAAAGACATGGCTTGGTAGTTCGGGCTGGACTGTTGCCATGAGGCACAGGGTCAAGGCTGATTTCCATATAGCCATTGTCTGACCTAGGGTGGCGTGGGTGCAAAAAAAGATGGATTTAGGCCCAGATCTTTGTACTGGGGTGAATGTAAGACATTGTTCTGCATTCTGTCCATCAACTGTGGTTTTTGCAATTTTCACCCCGAGTGGGCTGGGTATGCTCAGATGTGAGTCCCAGGCTCTACACATCACTGGAGTCAAGCTATCCAGGCTGAAGTAGGCTGATAGCCAGAAACCGGTCCTTGGATGCTTGATTCCGGTCTAGGAAAGACATGGCTTGGTAGTTCGGGCTGGACTGTTCCCATGAGTCACAGGGTCAAGGCTGATTTGCATGTAGCTATTGTCTGACCTAGGGTGGTGTGGAGTGCAAATAATAAGATGGATTTAGGCCCAGATCTTTGTACTGGGGTGAATGTAAGACATTGTTCTGCATTCTGTCCATCAACTGTGTTTTTTGCAATTTTCACCCCGAGTGGGCTGGGTATGCTCAGACGTGAGTCCCAGGCTCTCCACAACATTGGAGTCAAGCTATACAGGCTGAAGAAGGCCTATAGCCAGAAACCGGTCCTTCGATGCTTGATTCCGGTCTAGGAAAGACATGGCTTGGTAGTTCGGGCTGGACTGTTGCCATGAGGCACAGGGTCAAGGCTGATTTCCATATAGCCATTGTCTGACCTAGGGTGGCGTGGGTGCAAAAAAAGATGGATTTAGGCCCAGATCTTTGTACTGGGGTGAATGTAAGACATTGTTCTGCATTCTGTCCATCAACTGTGTTTTTTGCAATTTTCACTCCGAGTGGGCTGAGTATGCTCAGACGTGAGTCCCAGGCTCTCCACATCACTGGAGTCAAGCTATCCAGGCTGAAAAAGGCTGATAGCCAGTAATCAGTCCTTGGATGATTGATTCCGGTCTAGGAAAGACATGGCTATGGTAGTTCGGGCTGGACTCTTCCCATGAGGCACAGGGTCAAGGCTGATTTGCATATAGCCATTGTCTGACCTAGGGTGGTGTGGAGTGCAAAAAATCGATGGATTTTGACCCAGATCTTTGTACTGGGGTGAATGTAAGACATTGTTCTGCATTCTGTCCATCAACTGTGTTTTTTGCAATTTTCACCCCGAGTGGGCTGGGTATGCTCAGACGTGAGTCCCAGGCTCTCCACATCACTGGAGTCAAGCTATCCAGGCTGAAGAAGGCTGATACCCAGAAACCGGTCCTTGGATGCTTGATTCTGGTCTAGGAAAGACATGGCTTGGTAGTTCGGGCTGGACTGTTTCCATAAGGCACAGGGTCAAGGCTGATTTACATATAGCCATTATCTGACCTAGGGTGGTGTGGAGTGCAAAAAAACGATGGATTTAGGCCCAGATCTTTGTACGGGGGTGAATGTAAGACATTGTTCTGCATTCCGTCCATCAACTCTGTTTTTTGCAATTTTCACCCCGAGTGGGCTGGGTATGCTCAGACGTGAGTCCCAGGCTCTCCACATCGCTGGAGTCAAGCTATCCAGGCTGAAGAAGGCTGATAGCCAGAAACTGGTCCTTGGATGCTTGATTCCGGTCTAGGAAAGACAAGGCTTGGTAGTTCGGGGTGGACTGTTCCCATGAGGCACAGGGTCAAGGCTGATTTGCATATAGCCATTGTCTGACCTAGGGCAGTGTGGAGTGCAAAAAAACGATGGATGTAGGCCCAGATCTTTGTACTAGGGTGAACGTAAGACATTGTTCTGCTTTCTGTCTATCAACTGTGTTTTTTGCAATTTTCACCCCGAGTGGGCTGGGTATGCTCAGACGTAAGTCCCAGGCTCTCCACATTACTGGAGTCAAGCTATCCAGATTGAAGAAGGCTGATAGCCAGAAACCGGTCCTTGGATGCTTTATTCCGGTCTAGGAAAGACATGGCTTGGTAGTTCGGGCTGGACTGTTCCCATGAGGCACAAGGGCAAGGCTGATTTGCATATAGCCATTGTCTGACCTAGGGTGGTGTGGAGTGCAAAAAAACGATGGATTTAGGCCCAGATCTTTGTACTAGGGTGAACGTAAGATATTGTTCTGCTTTCTGTCTATCAACTGTGTTTTTTGCAATTTTCACCCCGAGTGGGCTGGTATGCTCAGACGTAAGTCCCAGGCTCTCCACATTACTGGAGTCAAGGTATCCAGACTGAAAAAGGCTGATAGCCAGAAACCGGTCCTTGGATGCTTGATTCCGGTCTAGGAAAGACATGGCTTGGCAATTCGGGCTGGACTGTTCCCATGAGGCACAGGGTCAAGGCTGATTTGCATATAGCCATTGCTTGACCTAGGGTGGTGTGGAGTGCAAAAAATACGATGGATTTAGGCCCAGATCTTTGTATTGGGGTGAATGTAAGACATTGTTCTGCATTCTGTCCATCAACTGTGTTTTTTGCAATTTTCACCCCAAGTGGGCTGGGTATGCTCAGACGTGAGTCCCAGGCTCTCCACATCACTGGAGTCAAGCTATCCAGGCTGAAGAAGGCTGATAGCCAGAAACCGGTCCTTGGATACTTGTTCCCGGTCTAGGAAAGACATGGCTTGGTAGTTCGGGCTGGACTGTTCCCATGAGGCACAGGGTCAAGGCTGATTTGCATATAGCCATTGTCCGACCTAGGGTGGTATGGAGTGCAAAAAAACGATTAATTTATGCCCAGATCTTTGTACTGGGGTGAATGTACGACATTGTTCTGCATTCTGTCCATCGACTGTGTTTTTTGTAATTTTCACCCCGAGTGGGCTGGGTATGCTCAGACGTGAGTCCCAGGCTCTCAACATCACTGGAGTCAAGCTATCCAGGCTGAAGAAGGCTGATAGCCCGAAACCGGTCCTTGGAGGCTTAATTCCGGTCTAGGAAAGACATGGCTTGGTAGTTCAGGCTGGACTGTTCCCATGAGGCACAGGGTCAAGGCTGATTTGCATATAGCCATTGTCTGACCTAGAGTGGTGTGGAGTGCAAAAAAACGATGGATTTGGGCCCAGATCTTTGTACTGGGGTGAGTGTAAGCCATTGTTCAGCATTCTGTCCATCAACTGTGTTTTTTGCAATTTTCACAACCGAGTGGGCTGGGAATTCTTAGACGTTAGTCCCAGGCTCTCCACATCACTGGAGTCAAGCTATCCAGGCTGAAGAAGGCTGATAGCCAGAAACCGGTCCTTAGATGCTTGATTCCGGTCTAGGAAAGACATGGCTGGGTAGTTCGGGCTGCACTGTTCCCATGATGCACAGGGTCAAGGCTGATTTGCATATAGCCATTGTCTGACCTACCGTGGTGTGGAGTGCAAAAAAATGATGGATTTAGGCCCAAATCATTGTACTGGGGTGAATGTAAGACATTGTTCTGCATTCTGTCCATCAACTGTGTTTTTTGTAACTTTTACTCCGAGTGGGCTGGGTATGCTCAGACATGAGTCCCAGGCTCTCCACATCACTGGAGTCAAGCTATCCAGGCTGAAAAAGGCTGATAGCCAGAAACCGGTCCTTGGATGCTTGATTCCGGTCTAGGAAAGACATGGCTTGGTAGTTCGGGCTGGACTGTTCCCATGAGGCACAGGGTCAAGGCTGATTTGCATATAGCCATTGTCTGACCTAGGGTGGTGTGGAGTGCAAAAAAACGACGGATTTAGGCCCAGATCTTTGTACTGGGGTGAATGTAAGACATTGTTCTGCATTCTGTCCATCAATTGCGTTTTTTGCAATTTTCACCCCAAGTGGGCTGGGTATGCTCAGACGTGAGTCCCAGGCTCTCCACATCACTGGAGTCAAGCTATCCAGGCTGAAGAAGGCTGATAGCCAGAAACCGGTCATTGGATGCTTGATTCCGGTCTAGGAAAGACATGGCTTGGTAGTTCGGGCTGGAATGTTCCCATGAGGCACAGGGTCAAGGCTGATTTGCATATAGCCATTGTCTGAACTAGAGTGGTATGGAGTGCAAAAAACAATGGATTTAGGCCCAGATCTTTGTACTGGGGTGAATGTAAGACATTGTTCTGCATCCTGTCTATCAACTGTGTTTTTTGCAATTTTCACCCTGAGTGGGCTGGGTATGCTCAGACGTGAGTCCCAGGCTCTCCACATCCCTGGAGTCAAGCTATCAAGGCTGAAGAAGGCTTATAGCCAGAAACTGGTCCTTGGATGCTTGATTCTGGTCTAGGAAAGACATGGCTTGGTAGTTCGGGCTGGACTGTTCCCATGAGGCACAGGGTCAAGGCTGATTTGCATATAGCCATTGTCTGACCTAGGGGGGTGTGGAGTGCAAAAAAACGATGGATTTAGGCCCAGATCTTTGTACTAGGGTGAATGTAAGACATTGTTCTGCATTCTGTCCATCAACTGTGGTTTTTGCAATTTTCACCCCGAGTGGGCTGGGTATGCTCAGATGTGAGTCCCAGGCTCTACACATCACTGGAGTCAAGCTATCCAGGCTGAAGTAGGCTGATAGCCAGAAACCGGTCCTTGGATGCTTGATTCCGGTCTAGGAAAGACATGGCTTGGTAGTTCGGGCTGGACTGTTCCCATGAGTCACAGGGTCAAGGCTGATTTGCATGTAGCTATTGTCTGACCTAGGGTGGTGTGGAGTGCAAATAATAAGATGGATTTAGGCCCAGATCTTTGTACTGGGGTGAATGTAAGACATTGTTCTGCATTCTGTCCATCAACTGTGTTTTTTGCAATTTTCACCCCGAGTGGGCTGGGTATGCTCAGACGTGAGTCCCAGGCTCTCCACATCATTGGAGTCAAGCTATACAGGCTGAAGAAGGCCTATAGCCAGAAACCGGTCCTTCGATGCTTGATTCCGGTCTAGGAAAGACATGGCTTGGTAGTTCGGGCTGGACTGTTGCCATGAGGCACAGGGTCAAGGCTGATTTCCATATAGCCATTGTCTGACCTAGGGTGGCGTGGGTGCAAAAAAAGATGGATTTAGGCCCAGATCTTTGTACTGGGGTGAATGTAAGACATTGTTCTGCATTCTGTCCATCAACTGTGTTTTTTGCAATTTTCACTCCGAGTGGGCTGAGTATGCTCAGACGTGAGTCCCAGGCTCTCCACATCACTGGAGTCAAGCTATCCAGGCTGAAAAAGGCTGATAGCCAGTAATCGGTCCTTGGATGATTGATTCCGGTCTAGGAAAGACATGGCTATGGTAGTTCGGGCTGGACTCTTCCCATGAGGCACAGGGTCAAGGCTGATTTGCATATAGCCATTGTCTGACCTAGGGTGGTGTGGAGTGCAAAAAATCGATGGATTTTGACCCAGATCTTTGTACTGGGGTGAATGTAAGACATTGTTCTGCATTCTGTCCATCAACTGTGTTTTTTGCAATTTTCACCCCGAGTGGGCTGGGTATGCTCAGACGTGAGTCCCAGGCTCTCCACATCACTGGAGTCAAGCTATCCAGGCTGAAGAAGGCTGATACCCAGAAACCGGTCCTTGGATGCTTGATTCTGGTCTAGGAAAGACATGGCTTGGTAGTTCGGGCTGGACTGTTCCCATGAGGCACAGGGTCAAGGCTGATTTCCATATAGCCATTGTCTGACCTAGGGTGGCGTGGGTGCAAAAAAAGATGGATTTAGGCCCAGATCTTTGTACTGGGGTGAATGTAAGACATTGTTCTGCATTCTGTCCATCAACTGTGTTTTTTGCAATTTTCACTCCGAGTGGGCTGAGTATGCTCAGACGTGAGTCCCAGGCTCTCCACATCACTGGAGTCAAGCTATCCAGGCTGAAAAAGGCTGATAGCCAGTAACCGGTCCTTGGATGATTGATTCCGGTCTAGGAAAGACATGGCTATGGTAGTTCGGGCTGGACTCTTCCCATGAGGCACAGGGTCAAGGCTGATTTGCATATAGCCATTGTCTGACCTAGGGTGGTGTGGAGTGCAAAAAATCGATGGATTTTGACCCAGATCTTTGTACTGGGGTGAATGTAAGACATTGTTCTGCATTCTGTCCATCAACTGTGTTTTTTGCAATTTTCACCCCGAGTGGGCTGGGTATGCTCAGACGTGAGTCCCAGGCTCTCCACATCACTGGAGTCAAGCTATCCAGGCTGAAGAAGGCTGATACCCAGAAACCGGTCCTTGGATGCTTGATTCCGGTCTAGGAAAGACATGGCTTGGTAGTTCGGGCTGGACTGTTCCCATGAGGCACAAGGGCAAGGCTGATTTGCATATAGCCATTGTCTGACCTAGGGTGGTGTGGAGTGCAAAAAAACGATGGATTTAGGCCCAGATCTTTGTACTAGGGTGAACGTAAGACATTGTTCTGCTTTCTGTCTATCAACTGTGTTTTTTGCAATTTTCACCCCGAGTGGGCTGGTATGCTCAGACGTAAGTCCCAGGCTCTCCACATTACTGGAGTCAAGGTATCCAGACTGAAAAAGGCTGATAGCCAGAAACCGGTCCTTGGATGCTTGATTCCGGTCTAGGAAAGACATGGCTTGGCAATTCGGGCTGGACTGTTCCCATGAGGCACAGGGTCAAGGCTGATTTGCATATAGCCATTGTTTGACCTAGGGTGGTGTGGAGTGCAAAAAATACGATGGATTTAGGCCCAGATCTTTGTATTGGGGTGAATGTAAGACATTGTTCTGCATTCTGTCCATCAACTGTGTTTTTTGCAATTTTCACCCCAAGTGGGCTGGGTATGCTCAGACGTGAGTCCCAGGCTCTCCACATCACTGGAGTCAAGCTATCCAGGCTGAAGAAGGCTGATAGCCAGAAACTGGTCCTTGGATACTTGTTCCCGGTCTAGGAAAGACATGGCTTGGTAGTTCGGGCTGGACTGTTCCCATGAGGCACAGGGTCAAGGCTGATTTGCATATAGCCATTGTCCGACCTAGGGTGGTATGGAGTGCAAAAAAACGATTAATTTAGGCCCAGATCTTTGTACTGGGGTGAATGTACGACATTGTTCTGCATTCTGTCCATCGACTGTGTTTTTTGTAATTTTCACCCCGAGTGGGCTGGGTATGCTCAGACGTGAGTCCCAGGCTCTCAACATCACTGGAGTCAAGCTATCCAGGCTGAAGAAGGCTGATAGCCCGAAACCGGTCCTTGGAGGCTTAATTCCGGTCTAGGAAAGACATGGCTTGGTAGTTCGGGCTGGACTGTTCCCATGAGGCACAGGGTCAAGGCTGATTTGCATATAGCCATTGTCTGACCTAGAGTGGTGTGGAGTGCAAAAAAACGATGGATTTAGGCCCAGGTCTTTGTACTGGGGTGAGTGTAAGCCATTGTTCAGCATTCTGTCCATCAACTGTGTTTTTTGCAATTTTCACAACCGAGTGGGCTGGGAATTCTTAGACGTGAGTCCCAGGCTCTCCACATCACTGGAGTCAAGCTATCCAGGCTGAAGAAGGCTGATAGCCAGAAACCGGTCCTTAGATGCTTGATTCCGGTCTAGGAAAGACATGGCTGGGTAGTTCGGGCTGCACTGTTCCCATGATGCACAGGGTCAAGGCTGATTTGCATATAGCCATTGTCTGACCTACCGTGGTGTGGAGTGCAAAAAAATGATGGATTTAGGCCCAAATCATTGTACTGGGGTGAATGTAAGACATTGTTCTGCATTCTGTCCATCAACTGTGTTTTTTGTAACTTTTACTCCGAGTGGGCTGGGTATGCTCAGACATGAGTCCCAGGCTCTCCACATCACTGGAGTCAAGCTATCCAGGCTGAAAAAGGCTGATAGCCAGAAACCGGTCCTTGGATGTTTGATTCCGGTCTAGGAAAGACATGGCTTGGTAGTTCGGGCTGGACTGTTCCCATGAGGCACAGGGTCAAGGCTGATTTGCATATAGCCATTGTCTGACCTAGGGTGGTGTGGAGTGCAAAAAAACGACGGATTTAGGCCCAGATCTTTGTACTGGGGTGAATGTAAGACATTGTTCTGCATTCTGTCCATCAATTGCTTTTTTTGCAATTTTCACCCCAAGTGGGCTGGGTATGCTCAGACGTGACTCCCAGGCTCTCCACTTCACTGAAGTCAAGCTATCCAGGCTGAAGAAAGCTGATAGCCAGAAACCGGTCCTTGGACGCTTGATTCCGGTCTAGGAAAGACATGGCTTGGTAGTTCGGGCTGGACTGTTCCCATGAGGCACAGGGTCAAGGCTGATTTGCATATAGCCATTGTCTGACCTAGGGTGGTGTGGAGTGCAAAAAATACGATGGATTTAGGCCCAGATCTTTGTACTGGGGTGAACGTAAGACATTGTTCTGCATTCTGTCCATCAACTGTGTTTTTTGCAATTTTCACCCGAGTGGGCTGGGCATGCTCAGACGTGAGTCCCAGGCTCTCCACATCACTGGAGTCAAGCTATCCAGGCTGAAGAAGGCTGATAGCCAGAAACCGGTCCTTGGATGCTTGATTCCGGTCTAGGAAAGACATGGCTTGGTAGTTCGGGGTGGACTGTTCCCATGAGGCACAGGGTCAAGGCTGATTTGCATATAGCCATTGTCTGACCTAGGGTGGTGTGGAGTGCAAAAAAAACGATGGATTTACGCCCAGATCTTTGTACTGGGGTGAATGTGAGACATTGTTCTGCATTCTGTCCATCAACTGTTTTTTTTGCAATTTTCACCCCGAGTGGGCTGGGTATGCTCAGACGTGAGTCCCAGGCTCTCCACATCACTGGAGTCAAGCTTTCCAGGCTGAAGAAGGCTGATAGCCAGAAACCGGTCCTTTGATGCTTGATTCCGGTCTAGTAAAGACATGGCTTGGTAGTTCGGGCTGGACTGTTCCCATGAGGCACAGGGTCAAGGCTGATTTGCATATAGCCATTGTCTGACCTAGGGGGGTGTGGAGTGCAAAAAAACGATGGATTTAGGCCCAGATCTTTGTACTGGGGTGAATGTAAGACATTGTTCTGCATTCTGTCCATCAACTGTGTTTTTTGCAATTTTCACCCCAAGTGGGCTGGGTAAGCTCAGACGTGAGTCCCAGGCTCTCCACATCACTGGAGTCAAGCTATCCAGGCTGAAGAAGGCTGATAGCCAGAAACCGGTCATTGGATGCTTGATTCCGGTCTAGGAAAGACATGGCTTGGTAGTTCGGGCTGGAATGTTCCCATGAGGCACAGGGTCAAGGCTGATTTGCATATAGCCATTGTCTGAACTAGAGTGGTATGGAGTGCAAAAAACAATGGATTTAGGCCCAGATCTTTGTACTGGGGTGAATGTAAGACATTGTTCTGCATCCTGTCTATCAACTGTGTTTTTTGCAATTTTCACCCTGAGTGGGCTGGGTATGCTCAGACGTGAGTCCCAGGCTCTCCACATCATTGGAGTCAAGCTATACAGGCTGAAGAAGGCCTATAGCCAGAAACCGGTCCTTCGATGCTTGATTCCGGTCTAGGAAAGACATGGCTTGGTAGTTCGGGCTGGACTGTTGCCATGAGGCACAGGGTCAAGGCTGATTTCCATATAGCCATTGTCTGACCTAGGGTGGCGTGGGTGCAAAAAAAGATGGATTTAGGCCCAGATCTTTGTACTGGGGTGAATGTAAGACATTGTTCTGCATTCTGTCCATCAACTGTGGTTTTTGCAATTTTCACCCCGAGTGGGCTGGGTATGCTCAGATGTGAGTCCCAGGCTCTACACATCACTGGAGTCAAGCTATCCAGGCTGAAGTAGGCTGATAGCCAGAAACCGGTCCTTGGATGCTTGATTCCGGTCTAGGAAAGACATGGCTTGGTAGTTCGGGCTGGACTGTTCCCATGAGTCACAGGGTCAAGGCTGATTTGCATGTAGCTATTGTCTGACCTAGGGTGGTGTGGAGTGCAAATAATAAGATGGATTTAGGCCCAGATCTTTGTACTGGGGTGAATGTAAGACATTGTTCTGCATTCTGTCCATCAACTGTGTTTTTTGCAATTTTCACCCCGAGTGGGCTGGGTATGCTCAGACGTGAGTCCCAGGCTCTCCACATCATTGGAGTCAAGCTATACAGGCTGAAGAAGGCCTATAGCCAGAAACCGGTCCTTCGATGCTTGATTCCGGTCTAGGAAAGACATGGCTTGGTAGTTCGGGCTGGACTGTTGCCATGAGGCACAGGGTCAAGGCTGATTTCCATATAGCCATTGTCTGACCTAGGGTGGCGTGGGTGCAAAAAAAGATGGATTTAGGCCCAGATCTTTGTACTGGGGTGAATGTAAGACATTGTTCTGCATTCTGTCCATCAACTGTGTTTTTTGCAATTTTCACTCCGAGTGGGCTGAGTATGCTCAGACGTGAGTCCCAGGCTCTCCACATCACTGGAGTCAAGCTATCCAGGCTGAAAAAGGCTGATAGCCAGTAATCGGTCCTTGGATGATTGATTCCGGTCTAGGAAAGACATGGCTATGGTAGTTCGGGCTGGACTCTTCCCATGAGGCACAGGGTCAAGGCTGATTTGCATATAGCCATTGTCTGACCTAGGGTGGTGTGGAGTGCAAAAAATCGATGGATTTTGACCCAGATCTTTGTACTGGGGTGAATGTAAGACATTGTTCTGCATTCCGTCCATCAACTCTGTTTTTTGCAATTTTCACCCCGAGTGGGCTGGGTATGCTCAGACGTGAGTCCCAGGCTCTCCACATCGCTGGAGTCAAGCTATCCAGGCTGAAGAAGGCTGATAGCCAGAAACTGGTCCTTGGATGCTTGATTCCGGTCTAGGAAAGACAAGGCTTGGTAGTTCGGGGTGGACTGTTCCCATGAGGCACAGGGTCAAGGCTGATTTGCATATAGCCATTGTCTGACCTAGGGCAGTGTGGAGTGCAAAAAAACGATGGATGTAGGCCCAGATCTTTGTACTAGGGTGAACGTAAGACATTGTTCTGCTTTCTGTCTATCAACTGTGTTTTTTGCAATTTTCACCCCGAGTGGGCTGGGTATGCTCAGACGTAAGTCCCAGGCTCTCCACATTACTGGAGTCAAGCTATCCAGATTGAAGAAGGCTGATAGCCAGAAACCGGTCCTTGGATGCTTTATTCCGGTCTAGGAAAGACATGGCTTGGTAGTTCGGGCTGGACTGTTCCCATGAGGCACAAGGGCAAGGCTGATTTGCATATAGCCATTGTCTGACCTAGGGTGGTGTGGAGTGCAAAAAAACGATGGATTTAGGCCCAGATCTTTGTACTAGGGTGAACGTAAGATATTGTTCTGCTTTCTGTCTATCAACTGTGTTTTTTGCAATTTTCACCCCGAGTGGGCTGGTATGCTCAGACGTAAGTCCCAGGCTCTCCACATTACTGGAGTCAAGGTATCCAGACTGAAAAAGGCTGATAGCCAGAAACCGGTCCTTGGATGCTTGATTCCGGTCTAGGAAAGACATGGCTTGGCAATTCGGGCTGGACTGTTCCCATGAGGCACAGGGTCAAGGCTGATTTGCATATAGCCATTGCTTGACCTAGGGTGGTGTGGAGTGCAAAAAATACGATGGATTTAGGCCCAGATCTTTGTATTGGGGTGAATGTAAGACATTGTTCTGCATTCTGTCCATCAACTGTGTTTTTTGTAATTTTCACCCCGAGTGGGCTGGGTATGCTCAGACGTGAGTCCCAGGCTCTCAACATCACTGGAGTCAAGCTATCCAGGCTGAAGAAGGCTGATAGCCCGAAA
Source organism: Lissotriton vulgaris (assembly GCF_964263255.1). NCBI lineage: Eukaryota > Metazoa > Chordata > Amphibia > Caudata > Salamandridae > Lissotriton > Lissotriton vulgaris. The sequence goes on along the minus strand of NC_141685.1, from coordinate 1,806,559,060 downwards.
CCGGTCCGTGGAGGCTTAATTCCGGTCTAGGAAAGACATGGCTTGGTAGTTCGGGCTGGACTGTTCCCATGAGGCACAGGGTCAAGGCTGATTTGCATATAGCCATTGTCTGACCTAGAGTGGTGTGGAGTGCAAAAAAACGATGGATTTGGGCCCAGATCTTTGTACTGGGGTGAGTGTAAGCCATTGTTCAGCATTCTGTCCATCAACTGTGTTTTTTGCAATTTTCACAACCGAGTGGGCTGGGAATTCTTAGACGTGAGTCCCAGGCTCTCCACATCACTGGAGTCAAGCTATCCAGGCTGAAGAAGGCTGATAGCCAGAAACCGGTCCTTAGATGCTTGATTCCGGTCTAGGAAAGACATGGCTCGGTAGTTCGGGCTGCACTGTTCCCATGATGCACAGGGTCAAGGCTGATTTGCATATAGCCATTGTCTGACCTACCGTGGTGTGGAGTGCAAAAAAATGATGGATTTAGGCCCAAATCATTGTACTGGGGTGAATGTAAGACATTGTTCTGCATTCTGTCCATCAACTGTGTTTTTTGTAACTTTTACTCCGAGTGGGCTGGGTATGCTCAGACATGAGTCCCAGGCTCTCCACATCACTGGAGTCAAGCTATCCAGGCTGAAAAAGGCTGATAGCCAGAAACCGGTCCTTGGATGCTTGATTCCGGTCTAGGAAAGACATGGCTTGGTAGTTCGGGCTGGACTGTTCCCATGAGGCACAGGGTCAAGGCTGATTTGCATATAGCCATTGTCTGACCTAGGGTGGTGTGGAGTGCAAAAAAACGACGGATTTAGGCCCAGATCTTTGTACTGGGGTGAATGTAAGACATTGTTCTGCATTCTGTCCATCAATTGCGTTTTTTGCAATTTTCACCCCAAGTGGGCTGGGTATGCTCAGACGTGACTCCCAGGCTCTCCACATCACTGGAGTCAAGCTATCCAGGCTGAAGAAGGCTGATAGCCAGAAACCGGTCCTTGGATGCTTGATTCCGGTCTAGGAAAGACATGGCTTGGTAGTTCGGGGTGGACTCTTCCCATGAGGCACAGGGTCAAGGCTGATTTGCATATAGCCATTGTCTGACCTAGGGTGGTGTGGAGTGCAAAAAAAACGATGGATTTACGCCCAGATCTTTGTACTGGGGTGAATGTAAGACATTGTTCTGCATTCTGTCCATCAACTGTTTTTTTTGCAATTTTCACCCCGAGTGGGCTGGGTATGCTCAGACGTGAGTCCCAGGCTCTCCACATCACTGGAGTCAAGCTTTCCAGGCTGAAGAAGGCTGATAGCCAGAAACCGGTCCTTTGATGCTTGATTCCGGTCTAGTAAAGACATGGCTTGGTAGTTCGGGCTGGACTGTTCCCATGAGGCACAGGGTCAAGGCTGATTTGCATATAGCCATTGTCTGACCTAGGGGGGTGTGGAGTGCAAAAAAACGATGGATTTAGGCCCAGATCTTTGTACTGGGGTGAATGTAAGACATTGTTCTGCATTCTGTCCATCAATTGCGTTTTTTGCAATTTTCACCCCAAGTGGGCTGGGTATGCTCAGACGTGAGTCCCAGGCTCTCCACATCACTGGAGTCAAGCTATCCAGGCTGAAGAAGGCTGATAGCCAGAAACCGGTCATTGGATGCTTGATTCCGGTCTAGGAAAGACATGGCTTGGTAGTTCGGGCTGGAATGTTCCCATGAGGCACAGGGTCAAGGCTGATTTGCATATAGCCATTGTCTGAACTAGAGTGGTATGGAGTGCAAAAAACAATGGATTTAGGCCCAGATCTTTGTACTGGGGTGAATGTAAGACATTGTTCTGCATCCTGTCTATCAACTGTGTTTTTTGCAATTTTCACCCTGAGTGGGCTGGGTATGCTCAGACGTGAGTCCCAGGCTCTCCACATCCCTGGAGTCAAGCTATCAAGGCTGAAGAAGGCTTATAGCCAGAAACTGGTCCTTGGATGCTTGATTCTGGTCTAGGAAAGACATGGCTTGGTAGTTCGGGCTGGACTGTTCCCATGAGGCACAGGGTCAAGGCTGATTTGCATATAGCCATTGTCTGACCTAGGGGGGTGTGGAGTGCAAAAAAACGATGGATTTAGGCCCAGATCTTTGTACTAGGGTGAATGTAAGACATTGTTCTGCATTCTGTCCATCAACTGTGGTTTTTGCAATTTTCACCCCGAGTGGGCTGGGTATGCTCAGATGTGAGTCCCAGGCTCTACACATCACTGGAGTCAAGCTATCCAGGCTGAAGTAGGCTGATAGCCAGAAACCGGTCCTTGGATGCTTGATTCCGGTCTAGGAAAGACATGGCTTGGTAGTTCGGGCTGGACTGTTCCCATGAGTCACAGGGTCAAGGCTGATTTGCATGTAGCTATTGTCTGACCTAGGGTGGTGTGGAGTGCAAATAATAAGATGGATTTAGGCCCAGATCTTTGTACTGGGGTGAATGTAAGACATTGTTCTGCATTCTGTCCATCAACTGTGTTTTTTGCAATTTTCACCCCGAGTGGGCTGGGTATGCTCAGACGTGAGTCCCAGGCTCTCCACATCACTGGAGTCAAGCTTTCCAGGCTGAAGAAGGCTGATAGCCAGAAACCGGTCCTTTGATGCTTGATTCCGGTCTAGTAAAGACATGGCTTGGTAGTTCGGGATGGACTGTTCCCATGAGGCACAGGGTCAAGGCTGATTTGCATATAGCCATTGTCTGACCTAGGGGGGTGTGGAGTGCAAAAAAACGATGGATTTAGGCCCAGATCTTTGTACTGGGGTGAATGTAAGACATTGTTCTGCATTCCGTCCATCAACTGTGTTTTTTGCAATTTTCACCCCGAGTGGGCTGGGTATGCTCAGACGTGAGTCCCAGGCTCTTCACATCGCTGGAGTCAAGCTATCCAGGCTGAAGAAGGCTGATAGCCAGAAACTGGTCCTTGGATGCTTGATTCCGGTCTAGGAAAGACAAGGCTTGGTAGTTCGGGGTGGACTGTTCCCATGAGGCACAGGGTCAAGGCTGATTTGCATATAGCCATTGTCTGACCTAGGGTGGTGTGGAGTGCAAAAAAACGATGGATGTAGGCCCAGATCTTTGTACTAGGGTGAACGTAAGACATTGTTCTGCTTTCTGTCTATCAACTGTGTTTTTTACAATTTTCACCCCGAGTGGGCTGGGTATGCTCAGACGTAAGTCCCAGGCTCTCCCCATTACTGGAGTCAAGCTATCCAGATTGAAGAAGGCTGATAGCCAGAAACCGGTCCTTGGATGCTTTATTCCGGTCTAGGAAAGACATGGCTTGGTAGTTCGGGCTGGACTGTTCCCATGAGGCACAAGGGCAAGGCTGATTTGCATATAGCTATTGTCTGACCTAGGGTGGTGTGGAGTGCAAAAAAACGATGGATTTAGGCCCAGATCTTTGTACTGGGGTGAATGTAAGACATTGTTCTGCTTTCTGTCCATCAACTGTGTTTTTTGCAATTTTAACCCCGAGTGGGCTGGGTATGCTCAGATGTGAGTCCCAGACTCTCCACATCACTGGAGTCAAGCTATCCAGGCTGAAGTAGGCTGATAGCCAGAAACCGGTCCTTGGATGCTTGATTCTGGTCTAGGAAAGACATGGCTTGGTAGTTCGGGCTGGACTGTTCCCATGAGGCACAGGGTCAAGGCTGATTTGCATGTAGCCATTGTCTGACCTAGGGTGGTGTGGAGTGCAAAAAATAAGATGGATTTAGGCCTAGATCTTTGTACTGGGGTGAATGTAAGACATTGTTCTGCATTCTGTCCATCAACTGTGTTTTTTGCAATTTTCACCCCGAGTGGGCTGGGTATGCTCAGACGTGAATCCCAGGCGCTCCACATCACTATAGTCAAGCTATCCAGGCTGAAGAAGGCTGATAGCCAGAAACCGGACCTTGGATGCTTGATTCCGGTCTAGGAAAGACATGGCTTGGTAGTTCGGGCTGAACTGTTCCCATGAGGCACAGGGTCAAGGCTGATTTGCATATAGCCATTGTCTGACCTAGGGTGGTGTGGAGTGCAAAAAAACGATGGATTTAGGCCCAAATCATTGTACTGGGATGAATGTAAGACATTGTTCTGAGTTCTGTCCATCAACTGTGTTTTTTGCAATTTTCACCCCGATTGGGCTGGATATGCTTAGACGTGAGTCCTAGGCTCTCCACATCACTGGAGTCAAGCTATCCAGGCTGAAGAAGGCTGATAGCCATATATCCCGGTCCTTGGATGCTTGTTTCCGGTCTAGGAAAGACATGGCTTGGTAGTGCGGGCTGGACTGTTCCCATGAGGCACAGGGTCAAGGCTGATTTGCATTTAGCCATTGTCTGACCTAGGGTGGTGTGGAGTGCACAAAAACGATGGATTTAGGCCCAGATCTTTGTACTGGGGTGAATGCAAGACATTGTTCTGCATTCTGTCCATCAACTGTGTTTTTTTCAATTTTCACCCCGAGTGGGCTGGGTATGCTCAGACGTGAGTCCCAGGCTCTCCACATCACTGGAGTCAAGCTATCCAGGCTGAAGTAGGCTGATAGCCAGAAACCGGTCCTTGGATGCTTGATTCCAGTCTAGGAAAGACATGGCTTGGTAGTTCGGGCTGGACTGTTCCCATGAGGCACAGGGTCAAGGCTGATTTGCATGTAGCCATTGTCTGAACTAAGGTGGTGTGGAGTGCAAAAAAAAGATGGATTTAGGCCCAGATCTTTGTACTGGGGTGAATGTAAGACATTGTTCTGCATTCTGTCCATCAACTGTGTTTTTTGCAATTTTCACCCCGAGTGGGCTGGGTATGCTCAGACGTGAGTCCCAGGCTCTCCGCATCACTGGAGTCAAGCTATCCAGGCTGAAGTAGGCTGATAGCCAGAAACCGGTCCTTGGATGCTTGATTCCAGTCTAGGAAAGACATGGCTTGGTAGTTCGGGCTGGACTGTTCCCATGAGGCACAGGGTCAAGGCTGATTTGCATGTAGCCATTGTCTGAACTAAGGTGGTGTGGAGTGCAAAAAAAAGATGGATTTAGGCCCAGATCTTTGTACTGGGGTGAATGTAAGACATTGTTCTGCATTCTGTCCATCAACTGTGTTTTTTGCAATTTTCACCCCGAGTGGGCTAGGTATGCTCAGACGTGAGTCCCAGGCTCTCCACATCACTGGAGTCAAGCTATACAGGCTGAAGAAGGCTAATAGCCAGAAACCGGTCCTTGGATGCTTGATTCCGGTCCAGGAAAGACATGGCTTGGTAGTTCGGGCTGGACTGTTCCCATGAGGCACAGGGTCAAGGCTGATTTCCATATAGCCATTGTCTGACCTAGGGTGGCGTGGAGTGCAAAATAACAATGGATTTAGGCCCAGATCTTTGTACTGGGGTGAATGTAAGACATTGTTCTGCATTCTGTCCATCAACTGTGTTTTTTGCAATTTTCACCCCGAGTGGGCTGGGCATGCTCAGACGTGAGTCCCAGGCTCTCCACATCACTGGAGTCAAGCTATCCAGGCTTAAGAAGGCTGATAGCCAGTAACCGGTCCTTGGATGATTGCTTCCGGTCTAGGAAAGACATGGCTTGGTAGTTCGGGCTGGACTGTTCCCATGAGGCACAGGGTCAAGGCTGATTTGCATATAGCCATTGTCTGACCTAGGGTGGTGTGGAGTGCAACAAATCGATGGATTTAGGCCCAGATCTTTGTACTGGGGTGAATGTAAGACATTGTTCTGCATTCTGTCCATCAACTGTGTTTTTTGCAATTTTCACCCCGAGTGGGCTGGGTATGCTCAGACGTGAGTCCCAGGCTCTCCACATCACTGGAGTCAAGCTATACAGGCTGAAGAAGGCTGATAGCCAGAAACCGGTCCTTGGATGCTTGATTCCGGTCCAGGAAAGACATGGCTTGGTAGTTCGGGCTGGACTGTTCCCATGAGGCACAGGGTCAAGGCTGATTTCCATATAGCCATTGTCTGACCTAGGGTGGTGTGAAGTAGTGTGGCTCACTGGTTAGAGGCGGCAGACCCGAGAGCAGCGGACGGCCCGGGACCAGGGTTCGATTCCCGGCGCGGCAGGTTTCTGGACCAGGGTCAGCGGACTCGATAATTCTCTCGCCTCGGTGCCCACTCTGATCAGCGATCACACTCAGCAACTCTGGGCATTAGCTTGCCTCATCTTCACTAACGGCCCCACCAGACCGCCGGGGATGCCTGGTCTCACCCTGGAGATACCCATTAAGGGACCATCTCTCAGGGAAGCCAGGAAGGGTTTCGCAGCGGTCAAAGCGCCTTGGGACCCTACGGGTAAGTAGTGCGCTATATAAATGCCAATACATACATACATACATACGTGGAGTGCAAAATAACGATGGATTTAGGCCCAGATCTTTGTACTGGGGTGAATGTAAGACATTGTTCTGCATTCTATCCATCAACTGTGTTTTTTGCAATTTTCACCCCGAGTGGGCTGGGCATGCTCAGACGTGAGTCCCAGGCTCTCCACATCACTGGAGTCAAGCTATCCAGGCTTAAGAAGGCTGATAGCCAGTAACCGGTCCTTGGATGATTGCTTCCGGTCTAGGAAAGACATGGCTTGGTAGTTCGGGCTGGACTGTTCCCATGAGGCACAGGGTCAAGGCTGATTTGCATATAGCCATTGTCTGACCTAGGGTGGTGTGGAGTGCAACTAATCGATGGATTTAGGCCCAGATCTTTGTACTGGGGTGAATGTAAGACATTGTTCTGCATTCTGTCCATCAACTGTGTTTTTTGAAATTTTCACCCCGAGTGGGCTGGGTATGCTCAGACGTGAGTCCCAGGCTCGCCACATCACTAGAGTCAAGCTATCCAGGCTGAAGAAGGCTGATAGCCAAAAACCGGTCCTTGGATGCTTGATTCCGGTCTAGGAAAGACATGGCTTGGTAGTTCGGGCTGGACTATTCCCATGAGGCACAGGGTCAAGGCTGATTTGCATATAGCCATTGTCTGACCTAGGGTGGTGTGGAGTGCAAAAAAACGATGGATTTAGGCCCAGATCTTTGTACTAGGGTGAATGTAAGACATTGTTCTGCTTTCTGTCCATCAACTGTGTTTTTTGCAATTTTAACCCCGAGTGGGCTGGGTATGCTCAGATGTGAGTCCCAGACTCTCCACATCACTGGAGTCAAGCTATCCAGGCTGAAGTAGGCTGATAGCCAGAAACCGGTCCTTGGATGCTTGATTCTGGTCTAGGAAAGACATGGCTTGGTAGTTCGGGCTGGACTGTTCCCATGAGGCACAGGGTCAAGGCTGATTTCCATATAGCCATTGTCTGACATAGGGTGGCGTGGAGTGCAAAAAAACGATGGATTTAGGCCCAGATCTTTGTACTGGGGTGAATGTAAGACATTGTTCTGCATTCTGTCCATCAACTGTGTTTTTTGCAATTTTCACCCCGAGTGGGCTGAGTATGCTCAGACGTGAGTCCCAGGCTCTCCACATCACTGGAGTCAAGCTATCCAGGCTGAAGAAGGCTGAAAGCCAGTAACCGGTCCTTGGATTATTGATTCCGGTCTAGGAAAGACATGGCTTGGTAGTTTGGGCTGGACTGTTCCCATGAGGCACAGGGTCAAGGCTGATTTGCATATAGCCATTGTCTGACATAGGGTGGCGTGGAGTGCAAAAAAACGATGGATTTAGGCCCAGATCTTTGTACTGGGGTAAATGTAAGACATTGTTCTGCATTCTGTCCATCAACTGTGTTTTTTGCAATTTTCACTCCGAGTGGGCTGAGTATGCTCAGACGTGAGTCCCAGGCTCTCCACATCACTGGAGTCAAGCTATCCAGGCTGAAAAAGGCTGATAGCCAGTAACCGGTCCTTGGATGATTGATTCCGGTCTAGGAAAGACATGGCTATGGTAGTTCGGGCTGGACTCTTCCCATGAGGCACAGGGTCAAGGCTGATTTGCATATAGCCATTGTCTGACCTAGGGTGGTGTGGAGTGCAAAAATTCGATGGATTTTGACCCAGATCTTTGTACTGGGGTGAATGTAAGACATTGTTCTGCATTCTGTCCATCAACTGTGTTTTTTGCAATTTTCACCCCAAGTGGGCTGGGTATGCTCAGACGTGAGTCCCAGGCTCTCCACATCACTGGAGTCAAGCTATCCAGGCTGAAGAAGGCTGATACCCAGAAACCGGTCCTTGGATGCTTGATTCCGGTCTAGGAAAGACATGGCTTGGTAGTTCGGGCTGGACTGTTTCCATAAGGCACAGGGTCAAGGCTGATTTACATATAGCCATTATCTGACCTAGGGTGGTGTGGAGTGCAAAAAAACGATGGATTTAGGCCCAGATCTTTGTACTGGGGTGAATGTAAGACATTGTTCTGCATTCCGTCCATCAACTCTGTTTTTTGCAATTTTCACCCCGAGTGGGCTGGGTATGCTCAGACGTAAGTCCCAGGCTCTCCACATCGCTGGAGTCAAGCTATCCAGGCTGAAGAAGGTTGATACCCAGAAACTGGTCCTTGGATGCTTGATTCCGGTCTAGGAAAGACAAGGCTTGGTAGTTCGGGGTGGACTGTTCCCATGAGGCACAGGGTCAAGGCTGATTTGCATATAGCCATTGTCTGACCTAGGGCAGTGTGGAGTGCAAAAAAACGATGGATGTAGGCCCAGATCTTTGTACTAGGGTGAACGTAAGACATTGTTCTGCTTTCTGTCTATCAACTGTGTTTTTTGCAATTTTCACCCCGAGTGGGCTGGGTATGCTCAGACGTAAGTCCCAGGCTCTCCACATTACTGGAGTCAAGCTATCCAGATTGAAGAAGACTGATAGCCAGAAACCGGTCCTTGGATGCTTTATTCCGGTCTAGGAAAGACATGGCTTGGTAGTTCGGGCTGGACTGTTCCCATGAGGCACAAGGGCAAGGCTGATTTGCATATAGCCATTGTCTGACCTAGGGTGGTGTGGAGTGCAAAAAAACGATGGATTTAGGCCCAGATCTTTGTACTAGGGTGAACGTAAGACATTGTTCTGCTTTCTGTCTATCAACTGTGTTTTTTGCAATTTTCACCCCGAGTGGGCTGGGTATGCTCAGACGTAAGTCCCAGGCTCTCCACATTACTGGAGTCAAGCTATCCAGATTGAAGAAGGCTGATAGCCAGAAACCGGTCCTTGGATGCTTGATTCCGGTCTAGGAAAGACATGGCTTGGCAATTCGGACTGGACTGTTCCCATGAGGCACAGGGTCAAGGCTGATTTGCATATAGCCATTGTTTGACCTAGGGTGGTGTGGAGTGCAAAAAATACGATGGATTTAGGCCCAGATCTTTGTATTGGGGTGAATGTAAGACATTGTTCTGCATTCTGTCCATCAACTGTGTTTTTTGCAATTTTCACCCCAAGTGGGCTGGGTATGCTCAGACGTGAGTCCCAGGCTCTCCACATCACTGGAGTCAAGCTATCCAGGCTGAAGAAGGCTGATAGCCAGAAACCGGTCCTTGGATACTTGTTCCCGGTCTAGGAAAGACATGGCTTGGTAGTTCGGGCTGGACTGTTCCCATGAGGCACAGGGTCAAGGCTGATTTGCATATAGCCATTGTCCGACCTAGGGTGGTATGGAGTGCAAAAAAACGATTAATTTAAGCCCAGATCTTTGTACTGGGGTGAATGTACGACATTGTTCTGCATTCTGTCCATCGACTGTGTTTTTTGTAATTTTCACCCCGAGTGGGCTGGGTATGCTCAGACGTGAGTCCCAGGCTCTCAACATCACTGGAGTCAAGCTATCCAGGCTGAAGAAGGCTGATAGCCCGAAACCGGTCCTTGGAGGCTTAATTCCGGTCTAGGAAAGACATGGCTTGGTAGTTCGGGCTGGACTGTTCCCATGAGGCACAGGGTCAAGGCTGATTTGCATATAGCCATTGTCTGACCTAGAGTTGTGTGGAGTGCAAAAAAACGATGGATTTAGGCCCAGATCTTTGTACTGGGGTGAGTGTAAGCCATTGTTCAGCATTCTGTCCATCAACTGTGTTTTTTGCAATTTTCACAACCGAGTGGGCTGGGTATGCTCAGACGTGAGTCCCAGGCTCTCAACATCACTGGAGTCAAGCTATCCAGGCTGAAGAAGGCTGATAGCCAGAAACCGGTCCTTAGATGCTTGATTCCGGTCTAGGAAAGACATGGCTGGGTAGTTCGGGCTGCACTGTTCCCATGATGCACAGGGTCAAGGCTGATTTGCATATAGCCATTGTCTGACCTACCGTGGTGTGGAGTGCAAAAAAAATGATGGATTTAGGCCCAAATCATTGTACTGGGGTGAATGTAAGACATTGTTCTGCATTCTGTCCATCAACTGTGTTTTTTGTAACTTTTACTCCGAGTGGGCTGGGTATGCTCAGACATGAGTCCCAGGCTCTCCACATCACTGGAGTCAAGCTATCCAGGCTGAAAAAGGCTGATAGCCAGAAACCGGTCCTTGGATGTTTGATTCCGGTCTAGGAAAGACATGGCTTGGTAGTTCGGGCTGGACTGTTCCCATGAGGCACAGGGTCAAGGCTGATTTGCATATAGCCATTGTCTGACCTAGGGTGGTGTGGAGTGCAAAAAATACGATGGATTTAGGCCCAGATCTTTGTACTGGGGTGAACGTAAGACATTGTTCTGCATTCTGTCCATCAACTGTGTTTTTTGCAATTTTCACCCCGAGTGGGCTGGGCATGCTCAGACGTGAGTCCCAGGCTCTCCACATCACTGGAGTCAAGCTATCCAGGCTGAAGAAGGCTGATAGCCAGAAACCGGTCCTTGGATGGTTGATTCCGGTCTAGGAAAGACATGGCTTGGTAGTTCGGGGTGGACTGTTCCCATGAGGCACAGGGTCAAGGCTGATTTGCATATAGCCATTGTCTGACCTAGGGTGGTGTGGAGTGCAAAAAAAACGATGGATTTACGCCCAGATCTTTGTACTGGGGTGAATGTAAGACATTGTTCTGCATTCTGTCCATCAACTGTTTTTTTTGCAATTTTCACCCCGAGTGGGCTGGGTATGCTCAGACGTGAGTCCCAGGCTCTCCACATCACTGGAGTCAAGCTTTCCAGGCTGAAGAAGGCTGATAGCCAGAAACCGGTCCTTTGATGCTTGATTCCGGTCTAGTAAAGACATGGCTTGGTAGTTCGGGCTGGACTGTTCCCATGAGGCACAGGGTCAAGGCTGATTTGCATATAGCCATTGTCTGACCTAGGGGGGTGTGGAGTGCAAAAAAACGATGGATTTACGCCCAGATCTTTGTACTGGGGTGAATGTAAGACATTGTTCTGCATTCTGTCCATCAACTGTGTTTTTTGCAATTTTCACCCCAAGTGGGCTGGGTAAGCTCAGACGTGAGTCCCAGGCTCTCCACATCCCTGGAGTCAAGCTATCCAGGCTGAAGAAGGCTGATAGCCAGAAACCGGTCATTGGATGCTTGATTCCGGTCTAGGAAAGACATGGCTTGGTAGTTCGGGCTGGAATGTTCCCATGAGGCACAGGGTCAAGGCTGATTTGCATATAGCCATTGTCTGAACTAGAGTGGTATGGAGTGCAAAAAACAATGGATTTAGGCCCAGATCTTTGTACTGGGGTGAATGTAAGACATTGTTCTGCATCCTGTCTATCAACTGTGTTTTTTGCAATTTTCACCCTGAGTGGGCTGGGTATGCTCAGACGTGAGTCCCAGGCTCTCCACATCCCTGGAGTCAAGCTATCAAGGCTGAAGAAGGCTTATAGCCAGAAACTGGTCCTTGGATGCTTGATTCTGGTCTAGGAAAGACATGGCTTGGTAGTTCGGGCTGGACTGTTCCCATGAGGCACAGGGTCAAGGCTGATTTGCATATAGCCATTGTCTGACCTAGGGGGGTGTGGAGTGCAAAAAAACGATGGATTTAGGCCCAGATCTTTGTACTAGGGTGAATGTAAGACATTGTTCTGCATTCTGTCCATCAACTGTGGTTTTTGCAATTTTCACCCCGAGTGGGCTGGGTATGCTCAGATGTGAGTCCCAGGCTCTACACATCACTGGAGTCAAGCTATCCAGGCTGAAGTAGGCTGATAGCCAGAAACCGGTCCTTGGATGCTTGATTCCGGTCTAGGAAAGACATGGCTTGGTAGTTCGGGCTGGACTGTTCCCATGAGTCACAGGGTCAAGGCTGATTTGCATGTAGCTATTGTCTGACCTAGGGTGGTGTGGAGTGCAAATAATAAGATGGATTTAGGCCCAGATCTTTGTACTGGGGTGAATGTAAGACATTGTTCTGCATTCTGTCCATCAACTGTGTTTTTTGCAATTTTCACCCCGAGTGGGCTGGGTATGCTCAGACGTGAGTCCCAGTCTCTCCACATCATTGGAGTCAAGCTATACAGGCTGAAGAAGGCCTATAGCCAGAAACCGGTCCTTCGATGCTTGATTCCGGTCTAGGAAAGACATGGCTTGGTAGTTCGGGCTGGACTGTTCCCATGAGGCACAGGGTCAAGGCTGATTTCCATATAGCCATTGTCTGACCTAGGGTGGCGTGGGTGCAAAAAAAGATGGATTTAGGCCCAGATCTTTGTACTGGGGTGAATGTAAGACATTGTTCTGCATTCTGTCCATCAACTGTGTTTTTTGCAATTTTCACTCCGAGTGGGCTGAGTATGCTCAGACGTGAGTCCCAGGCTCTCCACATCACTGGAGTCAAGCTATCCAGGCTGAAAAAGGCTGATAGCCAGTAACCGGTCCTTGGATGATTGATTCCGGTCTAGGAAAGACATGGCTATGGTAGTTCGGGCTGGACTCTTCCCATGAGGCACAGGGTCAAGGCTGATTTGCATATAGCCATTGTCTGACCTAGGGTGGTGTGGAGTGCAAAAAATCGATGGATTTTGACCCAGATCTTTGTACTGGGGTGAATGTAAGACATTGTTCTGCATTCTGTCCATCAACTGTGTTTTTTGCAATTTTCACCCCGAGTGGGCTGGGTATGCTCAGACGTGAGTCCCAGGCTCTCCACATCACTGGAGTCAAGCTATCCAGGCTGAAGAAGGCTGATACCCAGAAACCGGTCCTTGGATGCTTGATTCTGGTCTAGGAAAGACATGGCTTGGTAGTTCGGGCTGGACTGTTTCCATAAGGCACAGGGTCAAGGCTGATTTACATATAGCCATTATCTGACCTAGGGTGGTGTGGAGTGCAAAAAAACGATGGATTTAGGCCCAGATCTTTGTACTGGGGTGAATGTAAGACATTGTTCTGCATTCCGTCCATCAACTCTGTTTTTTGCAATTTTCACCCCGAGTGGGCTGGGTATGCTCAGACGTGAGTCCAAGGCTCTCCACATCGCTGGAGTCAAGCTATCCAGGCTGAAGAAGGCTGATAGCCAGAAACTGGTCCTTGGATGCTTGATTCCGGTCTAGGAAAGACAAGGCTTGGTAGTTCGGGGTGGACTGTTCCCATGAGGCACAAGGGCAAGGCTGATTTGCATATAGCCATTGTCTGACCTAGGGTGGTGTGGAGTGCAAAAAAACGATGGATTTAGGCCCAGATCTTTGTACTAGGGTGAACGTAAGACATTGTTCTGCTTTCTGTCTATCAACTGTGTTTTTTGCAATTTTCACCCCGAGTGGGCTGGTATGCTCAGACGTAAGTCCCAGGCTCTCCACATTACTGGAGTCAAGGTATCCAGACTGAAAAAGGCTGATAGCCAGAAACCGGTCCTTGGATGCTTGATTCCGGTCTAGGAAAGACATGGCTTGGCAATTCGGGCTGGACTGTTCCCATGAGGCACAGGGTCAAGGCTGATTTGCATATAGCCATTGCTTGACCTAGGGTGGTGTGGAGTGCAAAAAATACGATGGATTTAGGCCCAGATCTTTGTATTGGGGTGAATGTAAGACATTGTTCTGCATTCTGTCCATCAACTGTGTTTTTTGCAATTTTCACCCCAAGTGGGCTGGGTATGCTCAGACGTGAGTCCCAGGCTCTCCACATCACTGGAGTCAAGCTATCCAGGCTGAAGAAGGCTGATAGCCAGAAACCGGTCCTTGGATACTTGTTCCCGGTCTAGGAAAGACATGGCTTGGTAGTTCGGGCTGGACTGTTCCCATGAGGCACAGGGTCAAGGCTGATTTGCATATAGCCATTGTCCGACCTAGGGTGGTATGGAGTGCAAAAAAACGATTAATTTAGGCCCAGATCTTTGTACTGGGGTGAATGTACGACATTGTTCTGCATTCTGTCCATCGACTGTGTTTTTTGTAATTTTCACCCCGAGTGGGCTGGGTATGCTCAGACGTGAGTCCCAGGCTCTCAACATCACTGGAGTCAAGCTATCCAGGCTGAAGAAGGCTGATAGCCCGAAACCGGTCCTTGGAGGCTTAATTCCGGTCTAGGAAAGACATGGCTTGGTAGTTCGGGCTGGACTGTTCCCATGAGGCACAGGGTCAAGGCTGATTTGCATATAGCCATTGTCTGACCTAGAGTGGTGTGGAGTGCAAAAAAACGATGGATTTGGGCCCAGATCTTTGTACTGGGGTGAGTGTAAGCCATTGTTCAGCATTCTGTCCATCAACTGTGTTTTTTGCAATTTTCACAACCGAGTGGGCTGGGAATTCTTAGACGTGAGTCCCAGGCTCTCCACATCACTGGAGTCAAGCTATCCAGGCTGAAGAAGGCTGATAGCCAGAAACCGGTCCTTAGATGCTTGATTCCGGTCTAGGAAAGACATGGCTGGGTAGTTCGGGCTGCACTGTTCCCATGATGCACAGGGTCAAGGCTGATTTGCATATAGCCATTGTCTGACCTACCGTGGTGTGGAGTGCAAAAAAATGATGGATTTAGGCCCAAATCATTGTACTGGGGTGAATGTAAGACATTGTTCTGCATTCTGTCCATCAACTGTGTTTTTTGTAACTTTTACTCCGAGTGGGCTGGGTATGCTCAGACATGAGTCCCAGGCTCTCCACATCACTGGAGTCAAGCTATCCAGGCTGAAAAAGGCTGATAGCCAGAAACCGGTCCTTGGATGCTTGATTCCGGTCTAGGAAAGACATGGCTTGGTAGTTCGGGCTGGACTGTTCCCATGAGGCACAGGGTCAAGGCTGATTTGCATATAGCCATTGTCTGACCTAGGGTGGTGTGGAGTGCAAAAAAACGACGGATTTAGGCCCAGATCTTTGTACTGGGGTGAATGTAAGACATTGTTCTGCATTCTGTCCATCAATTGCGTTTTTTGCAATTTTCACCCCAAGTGGGCTGGGTATGCTCAGACGTGACTCCCAGGCTCTCCACATCACTGAAGTCAAGCTATCCAGGCTGAAGAAAGCTGATAGCCAGAAACCGGTCCTTGGACGCTTGATTCCGGTCTAGGAAAGACATGGCTTGGTAGTTCGGGCTGGACTGTTCCCATGAGGCACAGGGTCAAGGCTGATTTGCATATAGCAATTGTCTGACCTAGGGTGGTGTGGAGTGCAAAAAATACGATGAATTTAGGCCCAGATCTTTGTACTGGGGTGAACGTAAGACATTGTTCTGCATTCTGTCCATCAACTGTGTTTTTTGCAATTTTCACCCCGAGTGGGCTGGGCATGCTCAGACGTGAGTCCCAGGCTCTCCACATCACTGGAGTCAAGCTATCCAGGCTGAAGAAGGCTGATAGCCAGAAACCGGTCCTTGGATGCTTGATTCCGGTCTAGGAAAGACATGGCTTGGTAGTTCGGGGTGGACTGTTCCCATGAGGCACAGGGTCAAGGCTGATTTGCATATAGCCATTGTCTGACCTAGGGTGGTGTGGAGTGCAAAAAAAACGATGGATTTACGCCCAGATCTTTGTACTGGGGTGAATGTAAGACATTGTTCTGCATTCTGTCCATCAACTGTTTTTTTTGCAATTTTCACCCCGAGTGGGCTGGGTATGCTCAGACGTGAGTCCCAGGCTCTCCACATCACTGGAGTCAAGCTTTCCAGGCTGAAGAAGGCTGATAGCCAGAAACCGGTCCTTTGATGCTTGATTCCGGTCTAGTAGAGACATGGCTTGGTAGTTCGGGCTGGACTGTTCCCATGAGGCACAGGGTCAAGGCTGATTTGCATATAGCCATTGTCTGACCTAGGGGGGTGTGGAGTGCAAAAAAACGATGGATTTAGGCCCAGATCTTTGTACTGGGGTGAATGTAAGACATTGTTCTGCATTCTGTCCATCAACTGTGTTTTTTGCAATTTTCACCCCAAGTGGGCTGGGTAAGCTCAGACGTGAGTCCCAGGCTCTCCACATCACTGGAGTCAAGCTATCCAGGCTGAAGAAGGCTGATAGCCAGAAACCGGTCATTGGATGCTTGATTCCGGTCTAGGAAAGACATGGCTTGGTAGTTCGGGCTGGAATGTTCCCATGAGGCACAGGGTCAAGGCTGATTTGCATATAGCCATTGTCTGAACTAGAGTGGTATGGAGTGCAAAAAACAATGGATTTAGGCCCAGATCTTTGTACTGGGGTGAATGTAAGACATTGTTCTGCATCCTGTCTATCAACTGTGTTTTTTGCAATTTTCACCCTGAGTGGGCTGGGTATGCTCAGACGTGAGTCCCAGGCTCTCCACATCCCTGGAGTCAAGCTATCAAGGCTGAAGAAGGCTTATAGCCAGAAACTGGTCCTTGGATGCTTGATTCTGGTCTAGGAAAGACATGGCTTGGTAGTTCGGGCTGGACTGTTCCCATGAGGCACAGGGTCAAGGCTGATTTGCATATAGCCATTGTCTGACCTAGGGTGGTGTGGAGTGCAAAAAATACGATGGATTTAGGCCCAGATCTTTGTACTGGGGTGAACGTAAGACATTGTTCTGCATTCTGTCCATCAACTGTGTTTTTTGCAATTTTCACCCCGAGTGGGCTGGGCATGCTCAGACGTGAGTCCCAGGCTCTCCACATCACTGGAGTCAAGCTATCCAGGCTGAAGAAGGCTGATAGCCAGAAACCGGTCCTTGGATGCTTGATTCCGGTCTAGGAAAGACATGGCTTTGTAGTTCGGGGTGGACTGTTCCCATGAGGCACAGGGTCAAGGCTGATTTGCATATAGCCATTGTCTGACCTAGGGGGGTGTGGAGTGCAAAAAAACGATGGATTTAGGCCCAGATCTTTGTACAGGGGTGAATGTAAGACATTGTTCTGCATTCTGTCCATCAACTGTGTTTTTTGCAATTTTCACCCCAAGTGGGCTGGGTAAGCTCAGACGTGAGTCCCAGGCTCTCCACATCACTGGAGTCAAGCTATCCAGGCTGAAGAAGGCTGATAGCCAGAAACCGGTCATTGGATGCTTGATTCCGGTCTAGGAAAGACATGGCTTGGTAGTTCGGGCTGGAATGTTCCCATGAGGCACAGGGTCAAGGCTGATTTGCATATAGCCATTGTCTGAACTAGAGTGGTATGGAGTGCAAAAAACAATGGATTTAGGCCAAGATCTTTGTACTGGGGTGAATGTAAGACATTGTTCTGCATTCTGTCCATCAACTGTGTTTTTTGCAATTTTCACCCCAAGTGGGCTGGGTATGCTCAGACGTGAGTCCCAGGCTCTCCACATCACTGGAGTCAAGCTATCCAGGCTGAAGAAGGCTGATAGCCAGAAACCGGTCCTTGGATACTTGTTCCCGGTCTAGGAAAGACATGGCTTGGTAGTTCGGGCTGGACTGTTCCCATGAGGCACAGGGTCAAGGCTGATTTGCATATAGCCATTGTCCGACCTAGGGTGGTATGGAGTGCAAAAAAACGATTAATTTAGGCCCAGATCTTTGTACTGGGGTGAATGTACGACATTGTTCTGCATTCTGTCCATCGACTGTGTTTTTTGTAATTTTCACCCCGAGTGGGCTGGGTATGCTCAGACGTGAGTCCCAGGCTCTCAACATCACTGGAGTCAAGCTATCCAGGCTGAAGAAGGCTGATAGCCCGAAACCGGTCCTTGGAGGCTTAATTCCGGTCTAGGAAAGACATGGCTTGGTAGTTCGGGCTGGACTGTTCCCATGAGGCACAGGGTCAAGGCTGATTTGCATATAGCCATTGTCTGACCTAGAGTGGTGTGGAGTGCAAAAAAACGATGGATTTGGGCCCAGATCTTTGTACTGGGGTGAGTGTAAGCCATTGTTCAGCATTCTGTCCATCAACTGTGTTTTTTGCAATTTTCACAACCGAGTGGGCTGGGAATTCTTAGACGTGAGTCCCAGGCTCTCCACATCACTGGAGTCAAGCTATCCAGGCTGAAGAAGGCTGATAGCCAGAAACCGGTCCTTAGATGCTTGATTCCGGTCTAGGAAAGACATGGCTGGGTAGTTCGGGCTGCACTGTTCCCATGATGCACAGGGTCAAGGCTGATTTGCATATAGCCATTGTCTGACCTACCGTGGTGTGGAGTGCAAAAAAATGATGGATTTAGGCCCAAATCATTGTACTGGGGTGAATGTAAGACATTGTTCTGCATTCTGTCCATCAACTGTGTTTTTTGTAACTTTTACTCCGAGTGGGCTGGGTATGCTCAGACATGAGTCCCAGGCTCTCCACATCACTGGAGTCAAGCTATCCAGGCTGAAAAAGGCTGATAGCCAGAAACCGGTCCTTGGATGCTTGATTCCGGTCTAGGAAAGACATGGCTTGGTAGTTCGGGCTGGACTGTTCCCATGAGGCACAGGGTCAAGGCTGATTTGCATATAGCCATTGTCTGACCTAGGGTGGTGTGGAGTGCAAAAAAACGACGGATTTAGGCCCAGATCTTTGTACTGGGGTGAATGTAAGACATTGTTCTGCATTCTGTCCATCAATTGCGTTTTTTGCAATTTTCACCCCAAGTGGGCTGGGTATGCTCAGACGTGACTCCCAGGCTCTCCACATCACTGAAGTCAAGCTATCCAGGCTGAAGAAAGCTGATAGCCAGAAACCGGTCCTTGGACGCTTGATTCCGGTCTAGGAAAGACATGGCTTGGTAGTTCGGGCTGGACTGTTCCCATGAGGCACAGGGTCAAGGCTGATTTGCATATAGCAATTGTCTGACCTAGGGTGGTGTGGAGTGCAAAAAATACGATGAATTTAGGCCCAGATCTTTGTACTGGGGTGAACGTAAGACATTGTTCTGCATTCTGTCCATCAACTGTGTTTTTTGCAATTTTCACCCCGAGTGGGCTGGGCATGCTCAGACGTGAGTCCCAGGCTCTCCACATCACTGGAGTCAAGCTATCCAGGCTGAAGAAGGCTGATAGCCAGAAACCGGTCCTTGGATGCTTGATTCCGGTCTAGGAAAGACATGGCTTGGTAGTTCGGGGTGGACTGTTCCCATGAGGCACAGGGTCAAGGCTGATTTGCATATAGCCATTGTCTGACCTAGGGTGGTGTGGAGTGCAAAAAAAACGATGGATTTACGCCCAGATCTTTGTACTGGGGTGAATGTAAGACATTGTTCTGCATTCTGTCCATCAACTGTTTTTTTTGCAATTTTCACCCCGAGTGGGCTGGGTATGCTCAGACGTGAGTCCCAGGCTCTCCACATCACTGGAGTCAAGCTTTCCAGGCTGAAGAAGGCTGATAGCCAGAAACCGGTCCTTTGATGCTTGATTCCGGTCTAGTAGAGACATGGCTTGGTAGTTCGGGCTGGACTGTTCCCATGAGGCACAGGGTCAAGGCTGATTTGCATATAGCCATTGTCTGACCTAGGGGGGTGTGGAGTGCAAAAAAACGATGGATTTAGGCCCAGATCTTTGTACTGGGGTGAATGTAAGACATTGTTCTGCATTCTGTCCATCAACTGTGTTTTTTGCAATTTTCACCCCAAGTGGGCTGGGTAAGCTCAGACGTGAGTCCCAGGC
This sequence comes from Lissotriton vulgaris, assembly GCF_964263255.1. Classification (NCBI taxonomy): domain Eukaryota; kingdom Metazoa; phylum Chordata; class Amphibia; order Caudata; family Salamandridae; genus Lissotriton; species Lissotriton vulgaris. Next base: position 1,806,539,239 of record NC_141685.1, on the reverse strand, counting down.
TCTCCACATCACTGGAGTCAAGCTATCCAGGCTGAAGAAGGCTGATAGCCAGAAACCGGTCATTGGATGCTTGATTCCGGTCTAGGAAAGACATGGCTTGGTAGTTCGGGCTGGAATGTTCCCATGAGGCACAGGGTCAAGGCTGATTTGCATATAGCCATTGTCTGAACTAGAGTGGTATGGAGTGCAAAAAACAATGGATTTAGGCCCAGATCTTTGTACTGGGGTGAATGTAAGACATTGTTCTGCATCCTGTCTATCAACTGTGTTTTTTGCAATTTTCACCCTGAGTGGGCTGGGTATGCTCAGACGTGAGTCCCAGGCTCTCCACATCCCTGGAGTCAAGCTATCAAGGCTGAAGAAGGCTTATAGCCAGAAACTGGTCCTTGGATGCTTGATTCTGGTCTAGGAAAGACATGGCTTGGTAGTTCGGGCTGGACTGTTCCCATGAGGCACAGGGTCAAGGCTGATTTGCATATAGCCATTGTCTGACCTAGGGTGGTGTGGAGTGCAAAAAATACGATGGATTTAGGCCCAGATCTTTGTACTGGGGTGAACGTAAGACATTGTTCTGCATTCTGTCCATCAACTGTGTTTTTTGCAATTTTCACCCCGAGTGGGCTGGGCATGCTCAGACGTGAGTCCCAGGCTCTCCACATCACTGGAGTCAAGCTATCCAGGCTGAAGAAGGCTGATAGCCAGAAACCGGTCCTTGGATGCTTGATTCCGGTCTAGGAAAGACATGGCTTGGTAGTTCGGGGTGGACTGTTCCCATGAGGCACAGGGTCAAGGCTGATTTGCATATAGCCATTGTCTGACCTAGGGTGGTGTGGAGTGCAAAAAAAACGATGGATTTACGCCCAGATCTTTGTACTGGGGTGAATGTAAGACATTGTTCTGCATTCTGTCCATCAACTGTTTTTTTTGCAATTTTCACCCCGAGTGGGCTGGGTATGCTCAGACGTGAGTCCCAGGCTCTCCACATCACTGGAGTCAAGCTTTCCAGGCTGAAGAAGGCTGATAGCCAGAAACCGGTCCTTTGATGCTTGATTCCGGTCTAGTAAAGACATGGCTTGGTAGTTCGGGCTGGACTGTTCCCATGAGGCACAGGGTCAAGGCTGATTTGCATATAGCCATTGTCTGACCTAGGGGGGTGTGGAGTGCAAAAAAACGATGGATTTAGGCCCAGATCTTTGTACTGGGGTGAATGTAAGACATTGTTCTGCATTCTGTCCATCAACTGTGTTTTTTGCAATTTTCACCCCAAGTGGGCTGGGTAAGCTCAGACGTGAGTCCCAGGCTCTCCACATCACTGGAGTCAAGCTATCCAGGCTGAAGAAGGCTGATAGCCAGAAACCGGTCATTGGATGCTTGATTCCGGTCTAGGAAAGACATGGCTTGGTAGTTCGGGCTGGAATGTTCCCATGAGGCACAGGGTCAAGGCTGATTTGCATATAGCCATTGTCTGAACTAGAGTGGTATGGAGTGCAAAAAACAATGGATTTAGGCCAAGATCTTTGTACTGGGGTGAATGTAAGACATTGTTCTGCATCCTGTCTATCAACTGTGTTTTTTGCAATTTTCACCCTGAGTGGGCTGGGTATGCTCAGACGTGAGTCCCAGGCTCTCCACATCCCTGGAGTCAAGCTATCAAGGCTGAAGAAGGCTTATAGCCAGAAACTGGTCCTTGGATGCTTGATTCTGGTCTAGGAAAGACATGGCTTGGTAGTTCGGGCTGGACTGTTCCCAGGAGGCACAGGGTCAAGGCTGATTTGCATATAGCCATTGTCTGACCTAGGGGGGTGTGGAGTGCAAAAAAACGATGGATTTAGGCCCAGATCTTTGTACTAGGGTGAATGTAAGACATTGTTCTGCATTCTGTCCATCAACTGTGGTTTTTGCAATTTTCACCCCGAGTGGGCTGGGTATGCTCAGATGTGAGTCCCAGGCTCTACACATCACTGGAGTCAAGCTATCCAGGCTGAAGTAGGCTGATAGCCAGAAACCGGTCCTTGGATGCTTGATTCCGGTCTAGGAAAGACATGGCTTGGTAGTTCGGGCTGGACTGTTCCCATGAGTCACAGGGTCAAGGCTGATTTGCATGTAGCTATTGTCTGACCTAGGGTGGTGTGGAGTGCAAATAATAAGATGGATTTAGGCCCAGATCTTTGTACTGGGGTGAATGTAAGACATTGTTCTGCATTCTGTCCATCAACTGTGTTTTTTGCAATTTTCACCCCGAGTGGGCTGGGTATGCTCAGACGTGAGTCCCAGGCTCTCCACATCATTGGAGTCAAGCTATACAGGCTGAAGAAGGCCTATAGCCAGAAACCGGTCCTTCGATGCTTGATTCCGGTCTAGGAAAGACATGGCTTGGTAGTTCGGGCTGGACTGTTCCCATGAGGCACATGGTCAAGGCTGATTTCCATATAGCCATTGTCTGACCTAGGGTGGCGTGGGTGCAAAAAAAGATGGATTTAGGCCCAGATCTTTGTACTGGGGTGAATGTAAGACATTGTTCTGCATTCTGTCCATCAACTGTGTTTTTTGCAATTTTCACTCCGAGTGGGCTGAGTATGCTCAGACGTGAGTCCCAGGCTCTCCACATCACTGGAGTCAAGCTATCCAGGCTGAAAAAGGCTGATAGCCAGTAACCGGTCCTTGGATGATTGATTCCGGTCTAGGAAAGACATGGCTATGGTAGTTCGGGCTGGACTCTTCCCATGAGGCACAGGGTCAAGGCTGATTTGCATATAGCCATTGTCTGACCTAGGGTGGTGTGGAGTGCAAAAAATCGATGGATTTTGACCCAGATCTTTGTACTGGGGTGAATGTAAGACATTGTTCTGCATTCTGTCCATCAACTGTGTTTTTTGCAATTTTCACCCCGAGTGGGCTGGGTTTGCTCAGACGTGAGTCCCAGGCTCTCCACATCACTGGAGTCAAGCTATCCAGGCTGAAGAAGGCTGATACCCAGAAACCGGTCCTTGGATGCTTGATTCTGGTCTAGGAAAGACATGGCTTGGTAGTTCGGGCTGGACTGTTTCCATAAGGCACAGGGTCAAGGCTGATTTACATATAGCCATTATCTGACCTAGGGTGGTGTGGAGTGCAAAAAAACGATGGATTTAGGCCCAGATCTTTGTACTGGGGTGAATGTAAGACATTGTTCTGCATTCCGTCCATCAACTCTGTTTTTTGCAATTTTCACCCCGAGTGGGCTGGGTATGCTCAGACGTGAGTCCCAGGCTCTCCACATCGCTGGAGTCAAGCTATCCAGGCTGAAGAAGGCTGATAGCCAGAAACTGGTCCTTGGATGCTTGATTCCGGTCTAGGAAAGACAAGGCTTGGTAGTTCGGGGTGGACTGTTCCCATGAGGCACAGGGTCAAGGCTGATTTGCATATAGCCATTGTCTGACCTAGGGCAGTGTGGAGTGCAAAAAAACGATGGATGTAGGCCCAGATCTTTGTACTAGGGTGAACGTAAGACATTGTTCTGCTTTCTGTCTATCAACTGTGTTTTTTGCAATTTTCACCCCGAGTGGGCTGGGTATGCTCAGACGTAAGTCCCAGGCTCTCCACATTACTGGAGTCAAGCTATCCAGATTGAAGAAGGCTGATAGCCAGAAACCGGTCCTTGGATGCTTTATTCCGGTCTAGGAAAGACATGGCTTGGTAGTTCGGGCTGGACTGTTCCCATGAGGCACAAGGGCAAGGCTGATTTGCATATAGCCATTGTCTGACCTAGGGTGGTGTGGAGTGCAAAAAAACGATGGATTTAGGCCCAGATCTTTGTACTAGGGTGAACGTAAGACATTGTTCTGCTTTCTGTCTATCAACTGTGTTTTTTGCAATTTTCACCCCGAGTGGGCTGGTATGCTCAGACGTAAGTCCCAGGCTCTCCACATTACTGGAGTCAAGGTATCCAGACTGAAAAAGGCTGATAGCCAGAAACCGGTCCTTGGATGCTTGATTCCGGTCTAGGAAAGACATGGCTTGGCAATTCGGGCTGGACTGTTCCCATGAGGCACAGGGTCAAGGCTGATTTGCATAAAGCCATTGTTTGACCTAGGGTGGTGTGGAGTGCAAAAAATACGATGGATTTAGGCCCAGATCTTTGTATTGGGGTGAATGTGAGACATTGTTCTGCATTCTGTCCATCAACTGTGTTTTTTGCAATTTTCACCCCAAGTGGGCTGGGTATGCTCAGACGTGAGTCCCAGGCTCTCCACATCACTGGAGTCAAGCTATCCAGGCTGAAGAAGGCTGATAGCCAGAAACCGGTCCTTGGATACTTGTTCCCGGTCTAGGAAAGACATGGCTTGGTAGTTCGGGCTGGACTGTTCCCATGAGGCACAGGGTCAAGGCTGATTTGCATATAGCCATTGTCCGACCTAGGGTGGTATGGAGTGCAAAAAAACGATTAATTTAGGCCCAGATCTTTGTACTGGGGTGAATGTACGACATTGTTCTGCATTCTGTCCATCGACTGTGTTTTTTGTAATTTTCACCCCGAGTGGGCTGGGTATGCTCAGACGTGAGTCCCAGGCTCTCAACATCACTGGAGTCAAGCTATCCAGGCTGAAGAAGGCTGATAGCCCGAAACCGGTCCTTGGAGGCTTAATTCCGGTCTAGGAAAGACATGGCTTGGTAGTTCGGGCTGGACTGTTCCCATGAGGCACAGGGTCAAGGCTGATTTGCATATAGCCATTGTCTGACCTAGAGTGGTGTGGAGTGCAAAAAAACGATGGATTTGGGCCCAGATCTTTGTACTGGGGTGAGTGTAAGCCATTGTTCAGCATTCTGTCCATCAACTGTGTTTTTTGCAATTTTCACAACCGAGTGGGCTGGGAATTCTTAGACGTGAGTCCCAGGCTCTCCACATCACTGGAGTCAAGCTATCCAGGCTGAAGAAGGCTGATAGCCAGAAACCGGTCCTTAGATGCTTGATTCCGGTCTAGGAAAGACATGGCTGGGTAGTTCGGGCTGCACTGTTCCCATGATGCACAGGGTCAAGGCTGATTTGCATATAGCCATTGTCTGACCTACCGTGGTGTGGAGTGCAAAAAAATGATGGATTTAGGCCCAAATCATTGTACTGGGGTGAATGTAAGACATTGTTCTGCATTCTGTCCATCAACTGTGTTTTTTGTAACTTTTACTCCGAGTGGGCTGGGTATGCTCAGACATGAGTCCCAGGCTCTCCACATCACTGGAGTCAAGCTATCCAGGCTGAAAAAGGCTGATAGCCAGAAACCGGTCCTTGGATGCTTGATTCCGGTCTAGGAAAGACATGGCTTGGTAGTTCGGGCTGGACTGTTCCCATGAGGCACAGGGTCAAGGCTGATTTGCATATAGCCATTGTCTGACCTAGGGTGGTGTGGAGTGCAAAAAAACGACGGATTTAGGCCCAGATCTTTGTACTGGGGTGAATGTAAGACATTGTTCTGCATTCTGTCCATCAATTGCGTTTTTTGCAATTTTCACACCAAGTGGGCTGGGTATGCTCAGACGTGACTCCCAGGCTCTCCACATCACTGAAGTCAAGCTATCCAGGCTGAAGAAAGCTGATAGCCAGAAACCGGTCCTTGGACGCTTGATTCCGGTCTAGGAAAGACATGGCTTGGTAGTTCGGGCTGGACTGTTCCCATGAGGCACAGGGTCAAGGCTGATTTGCATATAGCCATTGTCTGACCTAGGGTGGTGTGGAGTGCAAAAAATACGATGGATTTAGGCCCAGATCTTTGTACTGGGGTGAACGTAAGACATTGTTCTGCATTCTGTCCATCAACTGTGTTTTTTGCAATTTTCACCCCGAGTGGGCTGGGCATGCTCAGACGTGAGTCCCAGGCTCTCCACATCACTGGAGTCAAGCTATCCAGGCTGAAGAAGGCTGATAGCCAGAAACCGGTCCTTGGATGCTTGATTCCGGTCTAGGAAAGACATGGCTTGGTAGTTCGGGGTGGACTGTTCCGATGAGGCACAGGGTCAAGGCTGATTTGCATATAGCCATTGTCTGACCTAGGGTGGTGTGGAGTGCAAAAAAACCGATGGATTTACGCCCAGATCTTTGTACTGGGGTGAATGTAAGACATTGTTCTGCATTCTGTCCATCAACTGTTTTTTTTGCAATTTTCACCCCGAGTGGGCTGGGTATGCTCAGACGTGAGTCCCAGGCTCTCCACATCACTGGAGTCAAGCTTTCCAGGCTGAAGAAGGCTGATAGCCAGAAACCGGTCCTTTGATGCTTGATTCCGGTCTAGTAAAGACATGGCTTGGTAGTTCGGGCTGGACTGTTCCCATGAGGCACAGGGTCAAGGCTGATTTGCATATAGCCATTGTCTGACCTAGGGGGGTGTGGAGTGCAAAAAAACGATGGATTTAGGCCCAGATCTTTGTACTGGGGTGAATGTAAGACATTGTTCTGCATTCTGTCCATCAACTGTGTTTTTTGCAATTTTCACCCCAAGTGGGCTGGGTAAGCTCAGACGTGAGTCCCAGGCTCTCCACATCACTGGAGTCAAGCTATCCAGGCTGAAGAAGGCTGATAGCCAGAAACCGGTCATTGGATGCTTGATTCCGGTCTAGGAAAGACATGGCTTGGTAGTTCGGGCTGGAATGTTCCCATGAGGCACAGGGTCAAGGCTGATTTGCATATAGCCATTGTCTGAACTAGAGTGGTATGGAGTGCAAAAAACAATGGATTTAGGCCCAGATCTTTGTACTGGGGTGAATGTAAGACATTGTTCTGCATCCTGTCTATCAACTGTGTTTTTTGCAATTTTCACCCTGAGTGGGCTGGGTATGCTCAGACGTGAGTCCCAGGCTCTCCACATCCCTGGAGTCAAGCTTTCTAGGCTGAAGAAGGCTTATAGCCAGAAACTGGTACTTGGATGCTTGATTCTGGTCTAGGAAAGACATGGCTTGGTAGTTCGGGCTGGACTGTTCCCATGAGGCACAGGGTCAAGGCTGATTTGCATATAGCCATTGTCTGACCTAGGGTGGTGTGGAGTGCAAAAAATACGATGGATTTAGGCCCAGATCTTTGTACTGGGGTGAACGTAAGACATTGTTCTGCATTCTGTCCATCAACTGTGTTTTTTGCAATTTTCACCCCGAGTGGGCTGGGCATGCTCAGACGTGAGTCCCAGCCTCTCCACATCACTGGAGTCAAGCTATCCAGGCTGAAGAAGGCTGATAGCCAGAAACCGGTCCTTGGATGCTTGATTCCGGTCTAGGAAAGACATGGCTTGGTAGTTCGGGGTGGACTGTTCCCATGAGGCACAGGGTCAAGGCTGATTTGCATATAGCCATTGTCTGACCTAGGGTGGTGTGGAGTGCAAAAAAACCGATGGATTTACGCCCAGATCTTTGTACTGGGGTGAATGTAATACATTGTTCTGCATTCTGTCCATCAACTGTGTTTTTTGCAATTTTCACCCCGAGTGGGCTGGGTATGCTCAGACGTGAGTCCCAGGCTCTCCACATCACTGGAGTCAAGCTTTCCAGGCTGAAGAAGGCTGATAGCCAGAAACCGGTCCTTTGATGCTTGATTCCGGTCTAGTAAAGACATGGCTTGGTAGTTCGGGCTGGACTGTTCCCATGAGGCACAGGGTCAAGGCTGATTTGCATATAGCCATTGTCTGACCTAGGGGGGTGTGGAGTGCAAAAAAACGATGGATTTAGGCCCAGATCTTTGTACTGGGGTGAATGTAAGACATTGTTCTGCATTCTGTCCATCAACTGTGTTTTTTGCAATTTTCACCCCAAGTGGGCTGGGTAAGCTCAGACGTGAGTCCCAGGCTCTCCACATCACTGGAGTCAAGCTATCCAGGCTGAAGAAGGCTGATAGCCAGAAACCGGTCATTGGATGCTTGATTCCGGTCTAGGAAAGACATGGCTTGGTAGTTCGGGCTGGACTGTTCCCATGAGGCACAGGGTCAAGGCTGATTTGCACATAGCCATTGTCTGAACTAGAGTGGTATGGAGTGCAAAAAACAATGGATTTAGGCCCAGATCTTTGTACTGGGGTGAATGTAAGACATTGTTCTGCATCCTGTCTATCAACTGTGTTTTTTTGCAATTTTCACCCCGAGTGGGCTGGGTATGCTCAGACGTGAGTCCCAGGCTCTCCACATCCCTGGAGTCAAGCTATCAAGGCTGAAGAAGGCTTATAGCCAGAAACTGGTCCTTGGATGCTTGATTCTGGTCCAGGAAAGACATGGCTTGGTAGTTCGGGCTGGACTGTTCCCATGAGGCACAGGGTCAAGGCTGATTTGCATATAGCCATTGTCTGACCTAGGGTGGTGTGGAGTGCAAAAAAATTATGGATTTAGGCCCAGATCTTTGTACTGGGGTGAATGTAAGACATTGTTCTGCATTCTGTCCATCAACTGTGTTTTTTGCAATTTTCACCCCGAGTGGGTTGGGTATGCTCAGATGTGAGTCCCAGGCTCTCCACATCACTGGAGTCAAGCTATCCAGGCTGAAGAAGGCTGATAGCCAGAAACCGGTCCTTGGATGCATGATTCCGGTCTAGGAAAGACATGGCTTGGTAGTTCGGGCTGGGCTGTTCCCATGAGGCACGGGGTCAAGGCTGATTTGCATATAGCCATTGTCTGACCTAGGGTGGTGTGGAGTGCAAAAAAACAATGCATTTAGGCCCAGATCTTTGTACTGGGGTGAATGTAAGACATTGTTTTGCATTCTGTCCATCAACTGTGTTTTTTGCAATTTTCACCCCGAGTGGGCTGGGTATGCTCAGACGTGAGTCCCAGGCTCTCCCCATCACTGGAGTCAAGCTATCCAGGCTGAAGAAGGCTGATACCCAGAAACCGGTCCTTGGATGCTTGATTCCGGTCTAGGAAAGACATGGCTTGGTAGTTCAGGCTGGACTGTTTCCATGAGGCACAGGGTCAAGGCTGATTTGCATATAGCCATTGTCTGACCTAGAGTGGTGTGGAGTGCAAAAAAACGATGGATTTAGGCCCAGATCTTTGTACTGGGGTGAGTGTAAGCCATTGTTCAGCATTCTGTCCATCAACTGTGTTTTTTGCAATTTTCACCCCGAGTGGGCTGGGTATGCTCAGACGTGAGTCCACGGCTCTTCACATCACTGGAGTCAAGCTATCCAGGCTGAAGAAGGCTGTTAGCCAGAAACCGGTCCTTGGATGCTTGATTCCGGTCTAGGAAAGACATGGCTTGGTAGTTCAGGCTGGACTGTTCCCATGAGGTACAGGGGCAAGGCTGATTTGTATATAGCCATTGTCTGACCTAGAGTGGTGTAGAGTGCATAAAAACGATGGATTTAGGCCCGGATCTTTGTACTGGTGTGAATGTAAGACATTGTTTTGCATTCTGTCCATCAACTGTGTTTTTTGCAATTTTCACAACCGAGTGGGCTGGGAATTCTTAGACGTGAGTCCCAGGCTCTCCACATCACTGGAGTCAAGCTATCCAGGCTGAAGAAGGCTGATAGCCAGAAACCGGTCCTTAGATGCTTGATTCCGGTCTAGGAAAGACATGGCTGGGTAGTTTGGGCTGCACTGTTCCTATGATGCACAGTGTCAAGGCTGATTTGCATATAGCCATTGTCTGACCTACCGTGGTGTGGAGTGCAAAAAAATGATGGCTTTAGGCCCAAATCATTGTACTGGGGTGAATGTAAGACATTGTTCTGCATTCTGTCCATCAACTGTGTTTTTTGTAACTTTTACTCCGAGTGGGCTGGGTATGCTCAGACATGAGTCCCAGGCTCTCCACATCACTGGAGTCAAGCTATCCAGGCTGAAAAAGGCTGATAGCCAGAAACCGGTCCTTGGATGCTTGATTCCGGTCTAGGAAAAACATGGCTTGGTAGTTCGGGCTGGACTGTTCCCATGAGGCACAGGGTCAAGGCTGATTTGCATATAGCCATTGTCTGACCTAGGGTGGTGTGGAGTGCAAAAAAAAGACGGATTTAGGCCCAGATCTTTGTACTGGGGTGAATGTAAGACATTGTTCTGCATTCTGTCCATCAATTGCGTTTTTTGCAATTTTCACCCCAAGTGGGCTGGGTATGCTCAGACGTGACTCCCAGGCTCTCCACATCACTGAAGTCAAGCTATCCAGGCTGAAGAAAGCTGATAGCCAGAAACCGGTCCTTGGACGCTTGATTCCGGTCTAGGAAAGACATGGCTTGGTAGTTCGGGCTGGACTGTTCCCATGAGGCACAGGGTCAAGGCTGATTTGCATATAGTCATTGTCTGACCTAGGGTGGTGTGGAGTGCAAAACATACGATGGATTTAGGCCCAGATCTTTGTACTGGGGTGAACGTAAGACATTGTTCTGCATTCTGTCCATCAACTGTGTTTTTTGCAATTTTCACCCCGAGTGGGCTGGGTATGCTCAGACGTGAGTCCCAGGCTCTCCACATCACTGGAGTCCAGCTATCCAGGCTGAAGAAGGCTGATAGCCAGAAACCGGTCATTGGATGCTTGATTCCGGTCTAGGAAAGACATGGCTTGGTAGTTCGGGCTGGAATGTTCCCATGAGGCACAGGGTCAAGGCTGATTTGCATATAGCCATTGTCCTGAACTAGAGTGGTATGGAGTGCAAAAAACAATGGATTTAGGCCCAGATCTTTGTACTGGGGTGAATGTAAGACATTGTTCTGCATCCTGTCTATCAACTGTGTTTTTTGCAATTTTCACCCTGAGTGGGCTGGGTATGCTCAGACGTGAGTCCCAGGCTCTCCACATCCCTGGAGTCAAGCTATCAAGGCTGAAGAAGCCTTATAGCCAGAAACTGGTCCTTGGATGCTTGATTCTGGTCTAGGAAAGACATGGCTTGGTAGTTCGGGCTGGACTGTTCCCATGAGGCACAGGGTCAAGGCTGATTTGCATATAGCCATTGTCTGACCTAGGGTGGTGTGGAGTGCAAAAAATACGATGGATTTAGGCCCAGATCTTTGTACTGGGGTGAACGTAAGACATTGTTCTGCATTCTGTCCATCAACTGTGTTTTTTGCAATTTTCACCCCGAGTGGGCTGGGTATGCTCAGACGTGAGTCCCAGGCTCTCCACATCACTGGAGTCAAGCTTTCCAGGCTGAAGAAGGCTGATAGCCAGAAACCGGTCCTTTGATGCTTGATTCCGGTCTAGTAAAGACATGGCTTGGTAGTTCGGGCTGGACTGTTCCCATGAGGCACAGGGTCAAGGCTGATTTGCATATAGCCATTGTCTGACCTAGGGGGGTGTGGAGTGCAAAAAAACGATGGATTTAGGCCCAGATCTTTGTACTGGGGTAAATGTAAGACATTGTTCTGCATTCTGTCCATCAACTGTGTTTTTTGCAATTTTCAACCCAAGTGGGCTGGGTAAGCTCAGACGTGAGTCCCAGGCTCTCCACATCACTGGAGTCAAGCTATCCAGGCTGAAGAAGGCTGATAGCCAGAAACCGGTCATTGGATGCTTGATTCCGGTCTAGGAAAGACATGGCTTGGTAGTTCGGGCTGGACTGTTCCCATGAGGCACAGGGTCAAGGCTGATTTGCACATAGCCATTGTCTGAACTAGAGTGGTATGGAGTGCAAAAAACAATGGATTTAGGCCCAGATCTTTGTACTGGGGTGAATGTAAGACATTGTTCTGCATCCTGTCTATCAACTGTGTTTTTTTGCAATTTTCACCCCGAGTGGGCTGGGTATGCTCAGACGTGAGTCCCAGGCTCTCCACATCCCTGGAGTCAAGCTATCAAGGCTGAAGAAGGCTTATAGCCAGAAACTGGTCCTTGGATGCTTGATTCTGGTCCAGGAAAGACATGGCTTGGTAGTTCGGGCTGGACTGTTCCCATGAGGCACAGGGTCAAGGCTGATTTGCATATAGCCATTGTCTGACCTAGGGTGGTGTGGAGTGCAAAAAAATTATGGATTTAGGCCCAGATCTTTGTACTGGGGTGAATGTAAGACATTGTTCTGCATTCTGTCCATCAACTGTGTTTTTTGCAATTTTCACCCCGAGTGGGTTGGGTATGCTCAGATGTGAGTCCCAGGCTCTCCACATCACTGGAGTCAAGCTATCCAGGCTGAAGAAGGCTGATAGCCAGAAACCGGTCCTTGGATGCATGATTCCGGTCTAGGAAAGACATGGCTTGGTAGTTCGGGCTGGGCTGTTCTCATGAGGCACGGGGTCAAGGCTGATTTGCATATAGCCATTGTCTGACCTAGGGTGGTGTGGAGTGCAAAAAAACAATGGATTTAGGCCCAGATCTTTGTACTGGGTTGAATGTAAGACATTGTTCTGCATTCTGTCCATCAACTGTGTTTTTTGCAATTTTCACCCCGAGTGGGCTGGGTATGCTCAGACGTGAGTCCCAGGCTCTCCCCATCACTGGAGTCAAGCTATCCAGGCTGAAGAAGGCTGATACCCAGAAACCGGTCCTTGGATGCTTGATTCCGGTCTAGGAAAGACATGGCTTGGTAGTTCAGGCTGGACTGTTTCCATGAGGCACAGGGTCAAGGCTGATTTGCATATAGCCATTATCTGACCTAGGGTGGTGTGGAGTGCAAAAAAACGATGGATTTAGGCCCAGATCTTTGTACTGGGGTGAATGTAAGACATTGTTCTGCATTCCGTCCATCAACTGTGTTTTTTGCAATTTTCACCCCGAGTGGGCTGGGTATGCTCAGACGTGAGTCTCAGGCTCTCCACATCGCTGGAGTCAAGCTATCTAGGCTGAAGAAGGTTGATAGCTAGAAACCGGTCCTTGGATGCTTGATTCCCGTCTAGGAATGACATGGCTTGGTAGTTCGGGCTGAACTGTTCCCATGAGGCACAGGTTCAAGGCTGATTTGCATATAGCCATTGTCTGACCTAGGGTGGTGTGGAGTGCAAAAAAACGATGGATTTAGGCCCAGATCTTTGTACTGGGGTGAATGTAAGACATTGTTCTGCATTCTGTCCATCAACTGTGTTTTTTGCAATTTTAGAGAATCTCAGTGGCACACACCTTTTACTCCGTTGTTTAAAGATGCCACAGAAACAGGGGCTAGATCTAAACATACCTCATCCTCCCCACCTATGGAGGTCACAGTAAATGTTCCCATTGTTGTACTTTTAGCAGCACCTGAACGTTTTCTCGGGGATAGCAATACGTTCAATGTTTTTATTAATCAATGCCAATTGTATTTTGTCTGTAAGCCACATCAGTTTTCCACTGATGCCACGATTTGTCTTGTCATATTTGGGTGGGACAGTGGCCAATTCGTCGATACCCTTTGTGGACAGGGAAGATCCCATCCTCCATAATTGTAATCAATTTAAATGTACTATGACCCGTCTTTTTGCAAAACACACCTTTATGCAGGCAAGTGATAACAAACTTCTAAATCTGAAGCAAGGTAACAAAGATTTGTTGACCTACCTTACTAGTTTTAATCGCTTACTCACAGAAACTCAGTGGCCAGAGGAGAAGCGTGTCTCCTTTTTTATAAAGGTTTGAGAGACGATTTAAAAGATGCGCTTGCACATATAGTCGACTTGCCAGAAGACTACCCTGATTTTGTAGACTTAGTGGTAAAACTTGATCATAGATTAGGGGAAAGGAAGGGAGCAAATCCAAACTGGAATCACAGCTGACATTTATCAGACACGAGAAGAGAGAAAAAGATAACAAACTCCCTGAACCGGAACCTATGCAAATAGGGACGCTTAAGGGTCCACTCTCCTCGGAGGAAAAGGAAAGGAGGAGAAAACTCCAACTATGTTTATATTGTGGAAAAGCCGGCCATTTTGCTAGGGAGAGTCCAGTAAAACCTAAAACCCCACGAAAGGTTACGGTATCCTCCGTCTCTTCTTCAGGGCCGGAAAACGAATAAACTCAACAAGGGGAGAGGTTACTTGTTTGAGGAAAAGTCTTTTTCAAACCTCTAATTCTGCAGCATTCGTAGTACCTCATAGACAAAAACATTTTTTAATTCACATAATTCTAATTGTGTCTACACAGGTAAGATATTTATTCCTGTTCTTCTTGACTCTGGAGCTACAGGAAACTTTGTGGATAATAAGTTAGTGGAAAAATTAGGTCTTCCTGTATGTTTAAAACCTAGCCCTGAAGCAGTGTGTGCTGTTGATGGTTCAGTACTGACATCTGGTCTGATCACGGAACAAACAAGCCCCATTGTTATGGTCTGTCAAAACGGGCACACAGAACTGATCAGTTTTGATTTGATATACACTCCTAACTTTGGGTTGATTCTTGGAGTGCCTTGGCTAACGGCACATAACCCAAAAATCGATTGGGTAAATAGAACGGTAAGTCTGGATTCCTCCTTTTGTAGAACCTTTTGTTATCAGGAAACAGGAACTGAACACAGTACTGTCTTACACTGTGCTAGTATCTCACAAGACCTAATAAATCTCTCTCCGGAGTATTCTGATTTTAAAGACGTCTTTGATCCGGTGAAAGCAAGCGTTTTACCATCACACCGGTCTTATGATTGACGGATAGACCTTATTCCAGGAGCTCCTTTGCCTAATAATAGAGTGTATGACTTGACCGATGAGGAGACTAAATACTTACAAACATACTTGGACGACTTATTACAATCAGGGTTCATCCGTCATTCTACCTCACCGGTGTCGTCTCCACTTTTTTTTATCCCGAAACCGGATAAGTCCCTGCGCGCTTGCATAGACTATAGAGGACTCAATAAGGCTACAATAAAGAACAAGCATCCTCTTCCTCTAATACCCGTCCTATTGGACCAGTTAAGATATTCTACTGTTTACACGAAATTAGATCTGCGGGGGGCTTATCACTTGGTTAGAATTGAAGAACATGATGAGTGGAAGACAGCTTTCAAAACCAAGTTCGGACTATTTGAATATACAGTAATGCCTTTTGGATTGTGTAATGCCCCTGCAGCATTCCAATTCTTTATTAATAAGGTTTTAAACAAATTCTTGGATGTTTGCGTCATAGTGTACATTGACGACATCCTCATTTATTCAAGAAATCAGGAAGAACATACCCAACATGTTCGAGCAGTCTTAGCAAAATTAAAAGAAAACCATCTTTTTGCAAAATTAGAAAAATGTACATTAAGTGGACTTCTTAGGATATTGTTTGTCACCTCAAGGTATTACTATGGACATAAAAAAAAGTCAGTGTAATAGAGGATTGGCCTGAACCATCCTCAGTGAAAGACATGCAAAGATGTCTAGGTTTTGCTAACTTTTATAGGAGATTGATTTCTCATTTTGCAGACATAGTGGCCCCAATAACCACTTTGTTGCGAAAAGGTCAGCGATTCCTTTGGTCTACTGAAGCCTCGCAAGCTTTCCAGCTATTGAAACAGAAATTTACATCAGCCCCAGTCTTGAAACATCCTGACCCTGATTTACCATTTTTTGTAGAAGCGGATGCTTCACAGTAAGCAATAGGGGGAGTTCTTTCTCAACGAGATACAGTAGATGGCCAATTACACCCAATTGCCTTTTATTCCAAAAAACTATTACCAGCTGAACAGAATTATACCGTGGCTGAAAGGGAACTTTTAGCCATTAAGGGGGCCTTTTCCGAATGGAGACACCATTTGATGGGAGCCAAGTTCCCTGTGACCATCTTTTCTGACCACAGGAACCTGCAATTCTTTGGATCCCTTAAAGCTTTAACCCCTCGTCAAATGCGCTGGTTGAACTTTTTCAGCACTTTTGACTTTGTTATAACCTATAGACCAGGTACGCAGCAAATTCAATCTGATGTGTTGTCTAGATACGGTTATACCACAGAAACAAAACAAGATAAGGTAGGAGAACCCATTATTGCTCGCCAATTTTTTTTAGCACCTATACTACAGAAGGATTTCATGACAGACATGTATGCTGCTCATATGCAAATAACTCCTCAAAACTGGTTAAAGGATTCCCACAATACAATGAAACATGGATTATTATATCACAATAACATGCTTTATGTACCCACCAAAGAGTTACAAACAAAGGTGATAACCTGGCATCATACCTCACCCTTGGCAGGTCATCCTGGTTGGGTGAAAACTCTGGAAAACGTGCAAAAACACTTTTGGTGGGACACCATGAACAGAGACATCAGACAATACGTCACCACTTGTCCTGTGTGTGCAAGACAGAAAGCCTCTCACAAGGCCCCTACTGGGTTGTTAGTCCCAATGCCATCACCAACACAACCTTGGCACACTGGGAGTGTAGACTTTATAGTTGGTTTGCCTCCAATAAATACCTTCACAACAGTGTTAGTGGATTTTCTTATCCAAAATGGCGCATTTTGTACCATTACGGAAATTACCCACTGCAGCAGAATTTGCAGAAATCTTTCTGAAGGAAGTAGTGCGTTTGCATGGTTTGCCAAGTAAGGTGGTGTCAGATCGGGGTAGTCAGTTCACCTCTAGATTTTGGAAAAAACTGTGTGAGAAATAAAAAATCGAGGTGGCGTTATCCACTGCCTTTCATCCAGAAACAGATGGTCAAACCGAACGACTGAACCAAACCCTACTCCAAACGTTACGCTGTTTGTTAACAGATTATACTACTTAATGGCTGGAAGCCTTACCTATAGCAGAGTTTGTTTATAATAATACCGAACATTCAGCATTACATCGCACGCCATTTTATTTCATGAATGGATATCACCCAAGAGCTTTACCAATCCTGGTAGATGATTCCCTTTTGCCAACAGTAACAGATAGGTTATCCAGATTGGTTAACATTCAGGACAAGGCCAAGAAACATCTGCTCAAGAACATGGAACGTATGAAAAAACAAGCAGACAAACATAGAACTGAGGCCCCAATATACCAAATAGGAGACAAGTGTGGCTATCCACAAAGAACCTAAACATAGAAGGCTCTCGAAAACTGCAGCCACGTTTTATTGGGCCTTTCAGCATCACCGCCATAGTGAATCCTGTAACAGTTAAATTAGATTTACCGAATGAATATCCAGTACACCCCACATTCCATGTATCCTTACTGAAGCCCTACAACCAAGACACACAACCTGAGCTCCCACCACCACCCATCCCAATTAAAGGAAACATAGAATATGAGGTAAAGAGTATAAAAGAGTCCATGGGCGATTGTTTTATTTAGTGGAATGGAAGGGGTATGATGAAACTGAAAATTCATGGGAACCAGCATCCTATGTACACGCCCCTCATTTAATTAGGAGGTTTTATTTGACACATCCAGGAAAACCCCGCCCAGTAGGAGGGCTTTTGAGGGGGGCAACTGTTAGGGGTTCCACACCACAACTAGCTTGTCCTCTCTCAATGAAGCATTAGGCCTTAAACACATGACAAAACAGACATGCATTCTACCCCTTAGATCCTCATTGCATATTGTTGGTAGTGCTTATTATTCTTAGATGCTAGTCTGGTATGAGTGATTTTAGTTTGGCATGAGTAAAGACATTTGCAGCTACCAAGGCTTCTTTTTGGATATTCCTTTGCTTTTGCCATGTGCTTACTTCCCCCGTGATGGTATTTTGCATATTAACCGAAGCGCTGCATGTTCTCTGGAGCAATGTGCAGCGCAAAGGAGCCACACCCAGCATTCCCTATAAAAGACTGCCTCGAGCTTCGCACGGTGCTAGTGCTCGTCTCTATTCAGCTCACCGGAGAATTGTTTCCTCACCTTGCTTTCGGCGCTGACTCTTCGTGGCGGATCTTGCTCCCTCCCGTTCTCCAGTCGACTGCGGGGGCGCGACCAGCGGCTTTTCCTCCTTCCGGATTCCGACCCCTCTTGGTCCCGGCTCCTCTCCTGACCAATGACAACCTACAAAACAAAAGCAGACAGGTTAAACAGATCGTAACCCCACCCCAACCAACAAGTAAGTTCTTAACCCTTTGCTTATTTAAACTCTGATACAAGAAAGTGAGAGCAAATATTTGAGAAAGAAGAAGCAGACATTGTCACAGGTACCTCTTTAAAGACGATATCGAACTGAGTCTGATTAACGATCGACTTTGTGGAACTTTGCGAAGTGATCTGTGTATTGGCAAATATATTTGTGGAACATTGGATATACGCACAGAGAAACCAAGAACTGCAAGGTTTGCAGTAATCACAAGAAACGCTATTTCCTTTCTGTGTGTCATACTGTACCATATTCTGATGTAAGAGTATGGTCCTTTAAGAAGTCCTTGGGCATGTGTACAAGTGAGTTGTGAATGCATACCATATATTTAGTTTGAATGTAGCTTATTTAAGAAACAAAAGACTGATAGTTGTATGTTCTTTAGTCTTTAGAACCCTCATCTGCACATTAGAAAAAGGGGATACACATTACACAGAATAAGCCCAACCTGGAAGCCAGAGAACAGGATCAGAGAGGTATTTATCAGATCAGAGGAAGAGTTCAAAAACCCAAAGGAAGTTAGGTACACGGTTAGAGTAGGATGTACTTACCTGTTCTTTCTTTATGTTTCAGTAAACACGAATTGCACAAGAAGTCTTCATGAGCCTCAGGTTTCTTCTCTAGAAAACAGAAGCTCAAGAGCTGTGTTATCTTTCTCTTTTTTTTATTTTAACCACTTCCCCCTTCCCTGGAGCTTCTGGTTCTTTGCACATTTTTTACTCCTGGTGTGCTGGAACAAGTGGTCTCAGGGCGGGTACGGACTGTCTTCAAACTCCATCAGAACTGACGGGATACTCAGGTGAGCTGGGCTTTGACACAGAGGCAAGGCCCTATCCTGGTTTGAAAATTATCTGGCAAATCGCTTCACCTCCATGAAGGTTGACACCCTTGTATCCAGTAGTCTGCCTCTTACTGTAGGAGTCCCTCAGGGGTCAATTCTCAGCCCCATGTTATTTAATCTATATCTTACTCCGCTGGCCAATATAATAAAATCCCACTGCTTCACAACAGTGTCGTATGCTGACAACACTCAGGTGCTTATCACCTGTAAAGCTGATTTTCATAAGACATGTATTAGATTTAAAAAGTATATGATTGACATCAGCAAGTGGATGTGTAACAACAAACTTCAACTGAACCACAGCAAAACGGAAATCATTTTGTTCGGTAAGGCTAATGAAGTTTGATCACAGGACTGGTGGCCCCAAGAACTGGGACCATGCCCCGCACCCAAGGAGGTGGTTCGTAACCTGGGAATCATGATAGACTGTTCTCTTTCCATGAAAACCCATATTAACCAAGTATCCGGCGTCTGCTACGGGATCATGCATAAGTTGAGTAACATTTTTAAATGGCTACCTCTGGAAACCAGAAAACCACTGGTGCAAGGTTTAATCATAAGCCGCTTGGACTACGGCAACTCTCTGTTTGCAACAATCAATGAGTGTTTACTCTCTAAATTACAAACGCTGCAGAATGTTGCAGTGAGACTGGTGCTTGGCCTTCCCCCAGATCAGCCACTATGCCGAATCTCAAGCAACTACACTGGCTGCCAATCCGCCCAAGAAGCCATTTTAAAGTTTCAAGTCTGACCCACAAACCTCTTTACAGTACTGGGCCAGCTTATCTTGCAAAACAACTGGTCTGGTATCGTCCCACTAGATCATTAAGATCTAGCTCAAAATCTCTTCTAGTTCAGCCACGGGCTCGGACGCCGCGTAATGGATGTTGGTCCTTTTCTTCTGTGGCTCCCCATCTCTGGCATAAACTCCCCCCCCCCCATCTTTTGTCAATTACCAACCTCTAGCTGTTTCGAAAAAGCTTAAAAACCTGTCTCTTTCTGAAATAACTGCTACTTATCAGCCCTAGCCTAGGTCAAGGTTGTTGTTCTATACTGCAAAGCGCCCTGAGACCTAACAGTGATTTGTGCGCTCTATAAAAGCATCTGACTTTATGACTTATAGGCTTGGCATGTCACACAGAAATGGCAATAATGATGGGCAACGGAAGGGAAGAAGGATAATTACCAGTGGGTTGCACCAGCACAAATCAAATGGTCCTTTCCAACATGGGCACAAATCATACTAACCTTTTCAACATGGACATGATAAATTACAGCATAAAATGTTGTATACAGGAGGGATGGAAGGTGGGCAGGGGCAGTAAATTAGGGGGAAATTATGGAGCAGGTCTTATTTCAGACTAATAACAATGCACTTCACAAACAACTTGACAGTATCAAAATATGAGATCAATGGTGATGATGTCATATCACCATTGTTATCTGCCAAGCTGGCTGCTTGGCAGATCACAATTTTTGGGGTCTCAACCTCCCCTTCTAATAGTCCAGGTCCAGACACCACATGGGATTTAGAGTCTGAGCATTTGAAGTTTTATTTTGGGTTCTACTTCTTTTGAAGTATCTACTTATTGGTTTTCTCTACCTCTTGAAAAGCAGTCTGTCACAACAGGAGTGTCTCTGAAGTTGATAGCTGATTCCCATAACACAGGCCATGTGAGTGACTAGAGTTGACACCTGGGTGTCAGCCATAGCGATATGTGCATCAAAAGGTTAGCCCTGGGCTCACATCCCTATCTTTATGATTCTCTTTTCAGCTTCATCTTATAGTCCATGTCCAGACACCACATGGGATTTACAGTCTGAGCATTTGAAGTTTTATTTTGGGTTCTGCTTCTTTTGAAGTATCTACTTCTTGGTTTTCTCTACCTCTTGAAAAGCAGTCTGTCACAACAGGAGTGTCTCTGAAGCTGATAGCTGATTCCCATAACACAGGCCATGTGAGTGATTAGAGTTGACACCTGCATGTCAGCCATAGCGATATGTGCATCAAAAGGTTAGCCCTGGGCTCACATCCCTATCTTTATGATTCACTTATCAGCTTCATCTCCTTTCTGAGATGTGTCCAGGCTCCTTTACCTCTCAGTAAATCAAAGAACACCATTTGAAGTGAAGAGGGGAGGCCTGGCCCTCCCCTTCCCAGTGTGTTTCACAGCCAGCTTAAGAAATTCAACAATCCACAAATCAATCTGGGGGAATCTCTCTGTACTTCATGAACTGCACCATTCAAAGGCACACATACATCCAAAATATGCATTTAACATGCACACACTGCCCAGCACCGTATCCTTTATGTAAAGTACCACTCACAGGCCCACTAACAACCAGCATATGCATCTAACATACATACACTGTATCCTTCATGTATTGTTCCACTCCTGGGTATACATACTATGAGCACAAGCACAAGCACTTATCTTGCACTCACTCCACAGCACTACATTCTGCAGGTACTGTACCCCTCATAGGCACCTGCACCCTTAGCACATACATACACCATGCATGCATTACTTAGTTCTACATTATCCCTGTATAGCACCCACCTCAGCCACACATACACCCAATACAGGTACACCACTTTCTGCGCTTTGATGCACAGCACTTCACAACCTGATGTAGGCCATGGGGTGAGTTAAGCTCACAGCAGCTGAACTTTAAAAAAGTGTGTGAGACTGCAGGCCTCACTCCAGTGACGTAGGTTAAAAAGGACCTGTTCACTCCAACTGTAAGTAAGTAATATGTTTATTGTACAGTTAATTAAAACCATCACAAAATTGGCCATCTCTTATAAACAATAAAACATCAGTTTAAAAAGGTGGATAGCCACAGTTAAAAACACACATTAAGTTTGCGGAAAACATCCACTCCCCGGGCCAATAGTGACCCATCGTCTTGTTTCTTCATTTTGTTTGCAGAGATTAGCAGCGGTTCGTGAGATAGAATTACCCCCCCCTCCTTATCAGAGTCTTGGTTACAGAGTGATGGCAGGCAAGTAGGTGCAAGTTTAAAGTGCAAAGTGTCGCCTCAACATCCATGGATTTGTGCAAAAGATATCATATAGTTAGCCTATTGATGCTTTCATTTGTGGCTTACATGCGCAAAAATGCTTAAAATTATCTGCTTAAAACGCTGTTACGGTTGTTGCACAAAGGGTTAACAGGACGTCTCCAACTCAGTTCCAATGCAACTTCTTTGATGATCCAGCGGTATCTGTTTTAATCGGAGGTCAGTTAGAATTTTTACCAGGCAGCAGCTTAGTTGAGTGTCTTTGCCAGAGAAGCTTGCAAGCACCGCTTGTCTACACGACTGTATTTGGTTTTTGCTAAAGATAGGTCTGAGTAGTAACCAGCGCTCCCGCATCATCTCACGGCAAATTTTTATGATATGGACTATGTCCTCCTCTCTTTCCCCGCAAAAACGGCACATTGCTGGCTTCGGAGGGCGCAACCAAGGGGGCAGATGGTATGCAGATGATAATAAACCTAACCGGAATTTCAGAAACTTCTCTTTGGTGGTTTTGGAGAAGTTAGAAAGGAGGTAAGCTTGAGGAGTCGCTTTACTGTAGGATTGTATAGTGAGCCAGCCATGTGAGCGTTCTGTCAAGGCCGCTTTGTCTTGTAAGATAGATTCTTTTTTAACAATGTTGTTTACAATTTTTTTGAAGCTTGCCATGGTCCCCGACGTTTCCCAGAGTTGCTGTAACCCCAACTAGTCCAGTGCAGTGTCCAAGAAGTGTCTTGCTGGGCAAGCTTCTGAAGTTTCTACTTCTCTACACAAGTAGAAGTTTAACGTTTCTGGCAGCCCTTTTTTGATCTTGAACCAGGTTTTAACAAAAGCTCCTTTTCTGGCTAGCTCTTGACTTTGTATCCCGGATTCAAGCCTCATTTGCGACAGAGATGTATATCCGGGCAGGCTGTATATTATTCTCAGTGCTCTTGCGATGGTGACATTCAATGTTTCCGCGTCCCTCCCCCTCATGGCTTCACTTCCATAGGTGATAGATGGAATAAGTTTAGCCTAAATCACCTTGGTCAGAGGGAGAAAGCTTGGACCAGCTGTCATATTTTTCAGGTTTCTTAATGCTACTGCTGTTTTGAATCCCCTCTTTTTTATTGCCTCACATTGTGCTTCGTAATTGCCTTTGTCGTCGATCATGACCCCCAGATATTTGTAGTCTTGTACGACTTCAAGCTTGACTTTTGCCAGGTGCCAGTTGCATTTTATATTTATTTTCCTGTGATTTACACACATGACGTTTGTTTTGTCTTGATCAATGCTTAGTTTGTTGGTATCTGAGTATTGAGATGTAATGTCCAGCAGGCGTTGTAATCCTATGGGTGTCCGACTGATGAGTACTAAGACGTCTGCATATAGGTTGGATAGCTGACGACCTCTAGCTTCGGGGCATGCGAGTTGCTTCCATTAAGTTGGACTGAAAGCTCGGCCATAAATAGATTAAAAAGTGTTGGGGCAAGAACACACCCTTGTTTTAATCCTGAAGTTGTGTTCATCTTTTTCGATAGATGGTCTCCTGCCCCCAACTTTACTTGTACCCAGGTGTTACTCTGCAGAAGGATTAGTTGTCTTAGGAGCAATGATGGGATATTTAACATTTTTAGTTTTTGCCACAGAATATTTCAGTTTATATGATCAAATGCTGAACAGTAGTCAATGAAGCAGATGTACAGAGGCTGCTTGATTGCAAGTGCAGCGTCTATCATTAGTGAGAGGGCGGAGATGTTAGTGGCAGTACCCATGTCTCAACAGAAACCGGTTTGATTGTAGGGTATTGCTTTAATTTCTGTGGCCCATGTTGTTAATTCTTAAAGGAGTACCCCTCATAATATTTGGCATCATTGTCCAGAAGAGCTACCAACCAATTGCTCTTTGGGTCGCTCCTGTTGCCTTTTTTGTAAATGGAAGAGATTATTGAGCCCCTCCATGAGGATGGTACTATTGATGGCTGCATGATTCTATCAAAGATCGGTTTTAGTACTGTAGCCCAAAATTCAGGGTCTTGTTTGAATAGTATAGGTGGAATCCCGTTTGGGCCAGGAGCTCCCTCACGTCTACCTTTCATGATTCTTTTGTGAACTTGGGTGTTTATGATGGTGAAGTTCTGTCCATGTTCTGCATTAGAGTTTGGCTGGAACGGTTGAATTTCCATACTAGGTGCAGGATTCTTTATGCCAATTTGGGGAATCTGTTCTTTGTTAAAGTGTGGTTTGAGGTAAGTTATCCATGCTGCTTCTGTGATGTTGGAGCTGATGCACTGACCTTGCTGGTTAGATAGGGTATTCATCTTCTTACATAATTGTGCGCTATTGTTATTTTTGATGTCGTACAGGAGTCTGGTCCAAAGAGATTCTTCGGCTTCCTATTTGTTTTGCCAAATAAGGTTTTTGCGATTAGCTTTTAACTGCCTCAGTTCTTGTAATGCTAAGGGGTCTTTCTTCAGCCTCTGCAGTGTGAGGTTTATCCGTGCTTTTAGCTGTTTTAATTTGGCTATATTCTGTAGGTTGGAGCCTGGCCGTGGGCTTTGATGGCACTTTATTCTCCTGTTTGGAGAGTGTCCCTTTATATCTCCATAGCTGTTACGTAGGGTGTTTGTGAATGCCTCCCAGCCTCCAATTATGTGGGGGTTGACTGCTTCCCCTTCTTCCCATAGATGTTTTGCTAAAGAGAGGAATCCTTCGGGATCATTGGTGCTACCTTTTACTCTTCTCTCGTTGTTGGTATATTCTGAGCAGAGTGTATTTGCTGGGGGCAATTTGTATGTTGATGGCTCTTCTCCCGTGATTTCCTGGGGTAAGTGATCGCTGAAGTCTATGCTCCCAATGCAATAGTTTTTTACTTTTGTGAACATGCAGCGAGACCAGAAAGTATAGTCAATTGTGGACCTTGTAACTGCATTTTTAAATGTTGCTGTTTGTGGGCAATCTCCAGGAAAGTTGCCATTTAGTGCACTTGAGCCCAGTTGCTCTAAGAACGACAATACATTTTTCGAGATGTTTGTGAGTCTTCCGTCTGTGTTAATGTCTTGGGGCATTTCCTCCCAAGCAAATGGATCCTCCTCTGAGTGGATGTCATCAGCTCGTTTCCTCAGCATGTTTAGATTGAAGTCCCCTGTGATTATCCAGTTATTTGTTTTCTCTTCTGTTAATATTTTCACCAGCTCCTCCTTTAGTTGTTGACTCCCTTTGTTTTTATCACGTGGGGGCAGATAGAGGTTTATCAGTATTATATGTTCTTTGCTGGTCTTCCCCTATGAGGTAGTTTGAGTTACTTGCATTTCATTTGGTAGCGCTAGGTTGTATGGTAAGGGTTCTGCTGCGTAAATGCTGCTTATGGAGCTGTATGTAGCTAGACCTCCCTTACTGTGACCGGATTTAGCATTTCTAGTTGCCGGTAGATGGAGCGTGTTAAAGCCGTGCAGTGCCGTTGGTATTTCACTCCATGTTTCTTGGAGCGAAATTATATAAAATTTCTGCAGATAAGATAGCAGTTCTGGGTCCGAGGTTTTGTCTCCCAGCCCATTGATGTTCCAGGAAAAGAGAGTTCTTCTATGAGGGTGCATTATGCTTAGAATGTCACGGTCTTTCAGTTTTGATGTTTATTGTCCTGGAAACCCTGCTCCACTCCGGTGTGGGTCTGCTTCTGTCCGAGTGTGCCCTAAGTGCATTGTGTTCTCCGTTTTCCCTGTACTCTGTGCTGTTGCTGCGCGCCCTTCGCAGTACTGAGAATAATCGTGGGCTCTGTTGTCCAGAGCCAGAGTTTTCTTCTTGGCACTTTGATATTGCCAGTAAGGGGTCAGGATACCTTGGTGTTGCAAGTGGTTGAAGTTTAATGCCCCATTCGTTGAATCTAGTTTGTTCCTTTAGGACTCTCTCGGCTATGTCTGGTGTAGCCCAGACTGTTTTTCGTTAACTCTGTTCCTGGATGATCAGGTAATTCTTTAAACTCAACTGACTCCAGGTCAGTGGTTTTTATGGGGCAGATGTATCAAAATACCCATTTGCGATTCTCAAATAGCGATTTTTTGAGGATCGTTATTTGAGAATTGCAAAATGGTATGTACCTAAAAATCACATTTTTTTAGCAATTTCTTATTATTCCTTATTTGCGAATAGCAAATTGCGAATTCGCAATTAAGGAATAGTTTCCCATTCATGTCTATGGGCCAGGAGGCCCATAGGAATGAATGGGAAGTTATTCTCAATTTGCGATTCGTAATTTGAGTTTTGCAAATTGAGAATAATTTCAAGGGTGTAAGGGTGTCATAAGGACACCCTGCTGCACCCCTGAAATTCACATGTGTGCGCATATGGCACAAATACATGCCCTAAGGGCATGTATGTGCGCCACATGGCACCTTCACAAATGCAAAAAAGTGCATTTGTGAAAGAAATCGCAAATTACCACCACCTTCAAGTTGGTGGTAATTTGCGATTTCTTAATGAGAAATCGCAAAAATAGAATTTATTTATTTATTTATTTATTTTAGCAATTTATTGAGCGCGAACGAATACCCGCAGGCGTCTTGGCACTAGATTATTCACCTAATTTTCCCAAGATGAAAAAGGCTACTGAAGGTTAATTGTCGATATTACTGATTGAAAAGCCAGGTCTTCAATCTTTTGCGAAACTGCAAAAGTGAGGGGCTTGTCCTGATGTGCTGCGGCAGGGTATTCCACAATTTGGGTGCCGCGACTAAAAAGCGGCGATCAACCCATGAAACTGTTTAGACCATGGAACCATTAGTTGGTTAAGAGTAGCAGATCGAAGCTGTCTGGCAGGTTTATAGGGTATCAGCTGCTCCTTAAAATAATGTGGTCCTTGGTCATGAAGTGTCGTGTATACTATGCAAAGTGATTTAAATTTGATCCGATTGCGGATCGTCAGCCAACGATATTTCTTGATTGTGTCTGATATGGCCGAAAACTTGGGTGTTCTAGAGAGCAGACGTACTGCTGCATTCTGTATTGTCTGAAGCTTATTGGTTACCCTGACCTGGGCATTTACGAATAGGCCATTACAATAGTCAAGGGACGATAACACTAAAGAGCCAACCAATGTTTTAGCAGCTACATCTGGCAAAAGGGTGACAGCCTGTGTTCTGTCGGCCAGGAAGGATGCAAGCAGATCTCTCGCTGTTTGGTGAATGCCCATCTTTCCGACACGGTCGACCAAGATCTTATGGTTGACAGTGTCGAAGGCCGCCGATAAGTCAAGCAGTACAAGTACTGCTGTCCCTCCCTGGTCTCGAATTGCCCTGATGTCGTCTGCGGCTTTGATTAAGGCGGTTTCAGTACCATGATATCTTCGGAAACCGAATTGTGAATCATCCAGTAGAAGATGTTTCTCTACATGCTCGGCTAGCTGTTGATTCATGGCTTTTTCGATCACTTTGGCTAAAAAAGGGAGGCTTGCAATGGGCCTATAATTCTTTAATTCTGCCTTATCCAGACTTGCTTTCTTCAACAGGGGTTTCACCAGTGTGTTCTTTAAGGAATCCGGGAATATCCCAGAACCCAATATAGAATTGCAAACTAAAGTGATGACCGGGATGAGTGTGTCCATCACCGGTGGGAGGACTGAGAATGGACAGGGATCTAGTGCCGATCCTGTTTTAATAGAGGAGACAATGATCTTTATTTGATCGGGAGTGAGAGCCTTAAAGCTGGTCAAAACCTTGCCCGAAGGCAGATAGAAAGGAGCTGTTATTGTCGGGTTCGGAGTAAAAGCCTGGTAGATATTGTTTACTTTAGAGAAGAAGAAATTAGCCAGTGCATCACAGAATGATTGTGAGGGGGGCGGGGTAAGA
Source organism: Lissotriton vulgaris (assembly GCF_964263255.1). Taxonomy (NCBI): domain Eukaryota; kingdom Metazoa; phylum Chordata; class Amphibia; order Caudata; family Salamandridae; genus Lissotriton; species Lissotriton vulgaris. The sequence goes on along the minus strand of NC_141685.1, from coordinate 1,806,511,683 downwards.
TCTGGGGCATTACCTGACAGAGTTCTAGTGATGTCGTATAATTGCCTAATTGCCTACTCGAGTTTCTGGCTTTTTCAATTTGATCTGAAAAGAACGTTTATTTTGCCTCCGTGACCATAGCTTTATAAACGGTCAATGAATCTTTATATTTGGCCTTACTCTCTGTATCATAGGTTTTGCGCCAATGCGTTTCCCTGTTCCTGCTCAGTTGTTTTTGCCTCCTTAATTCCTCTGTGTACAATGGGGCGGATGGTGTGGTTCTATTCCTGGATCGGGTTTTAATTGGTACTAGGAGATTGGTGGCATGGCCTAGCCAGTCATGAAATTGTCGGGTAGTGTCAGAACCCAACATTTGGACTCGCAAATATGTGGTTCAATAACAGCCCAAGATGATGTTAGGACCCCCGCATATGCTTCATGGTCTGATAGGGTCCAAGTCTGGAGAGACAAAATGGCCGCCACAGTGCCGTGTTGCTGTGAGGTTAACGCTCTAGTCGTTTAACCTCGTTCTGATGCGGAGAGTACGAACGAAGCGCGAGCGCTGGAAACTACGCACTTCACCTGAACCGTCAGCGAAGAAGAATCTGTGTGCGTAGCTCTGGTGAATTCCTTGAGTCCATAGTTCTTAAATTCTTGTTGTAGTACTCCATTTGCGTTTAGCGCAAGTGTCGAGGAAATATTGTTACGGCGCATTAATTCAAGCGCGTAGCAACATTTTTTTCCCATTCCGAGTTGAAATCCAAGTCGTGAGGAAAATCCTGAAGTATCGTTTGAGCGAAGAAGTCGACCGTCGTAGTTTCCTGAGGAGAGAAAGACCCAGCGTGGGAGACCGCCGTCAATAGAAAGCTAAGTAACAATTACTAGTGTTTGGCCAAACTGAAGAGATCAACAGTAACGAACATTGTATGTCAATGAGAGAAAGACTATTGCCTACGTATCCTTGAGCTGGAAAAGAACTTTTACATGAACTTTGCACAATCTAGAAGAAGGTCACAAGAAGGAAAAGACCGCAATATTCACCCTGTAGATCTTGGTCAAGACAGTTGAAAATCTATCAATAAGAAAAAGATTTGACTTGGCTGAGTGCAATCCAAATAATCACAATTCAACAGAACCCCAATTTACAGTGCCATCGACTAGTCAGTGAAGTAAGTATGTTCTAGATAAGTATAATAGTAAGAGCAATAAATAGAGTAGCACGAGGAAGTTAATAATTCATTCGTCCTTGTCTTCCTATGCAGTGACAACTGATTAGACGAGAAAATAATTAATAAGCCTTAAGAAGAGAAGCAAGGTCCTGAAATAGTAAAGTGAGTTACTAATATTAATCCTAGAATTCCAGAGTCAGGATAAAGAGAGTAGGGAACTAATGGTGTGCTCCTATTTCAGGTTTCTAACTCGCAGACACCCTGAAGGAAGTAGTCTGAAGAAACTTTCCGGACCGGTCTCTTCTCTGTTTATTATTTTATCCACACCCCCTTCCCGGAAGATGATGTAGGAAGGTTCTATTAAGACCTGCCGGCATCGTCTCTTGGGATTTGGGTATTAGCATCTAGTTCCCGTGACAGAACTATCTCTGCTCCTGCGCAAGTGAGAGTCCGGAATACAATATATCAGGTAATTGCTTGAGCCCTGACAGAGTGAAGTGCCCAAGTTTCATTTTGCACCCGAGCAGAGATGGCAGAAGGAATTGATATCCAATCCTTAGGAACTATCTTAGACGCAATCCACAAGGAACTAGGAGCAGTAAGAGAGGAGAATCAAAATTTAAAACAGGAGCTAGTTAGTGCCAGAAAAGAGACAGCTGAGTTAGCCCAGAGATTACACCGGACGAGTAGTTTAGAGAGAGAGGCCATGAACCCAGTGTTAGAAGCTACAAATAGGTCAACTACACAAGTCATTCACTCCCTGTCTCCGGTTATACCTTTGGCCGCTCCTGAAAGGTTTAATGGGGATCCACAGAAGGCACAGATATTCCTGTCACAATGTTCTTTACATTTCCTTTGTCGTCCATCAATTTTCCCTGACGCGCAGTCTAAAGTGGCCTTCATTCTCTCATATCTAAGCGGGGATGCGGCTGCCTGGTCCATGCCTCTGATCACGAGAGAAGACCCTCTGCTAAGGAACTTTGAAAATTTCAAACAAGAATTTCTTCGAATATTTGACCGTAGGAGAATCTCACAGGTTGTGGACAATGAGTTACTTGATTTGCGACAAGGTAATCGAGACCTAATAGCATATCTGGCGCAGTTTAACAAGTTGGTGGTGGAGACGGATTGGCCAGAAAGCAAGCGAGCAGCAGTTTTCTACCGTGGATTGAGAGACGAATTGAAAGACACGTTAGCACAAATTCCGAATCGACCAACTGAGATATCGGCTCTCATCGATTTAGTCCTTGAAATAGATTTTCGTCAGGGGGAGCGAAGAGGAGAAAAGAAGAAGGATTTTCGGGCAATCGTTCCTAGGTTTGACAGAGCACGGTCTGAAGGAACAAGAACCTCCGAGACGACATCGGGTGTAGAACCAATGCAAATTGGAACCATCAGAGGACCACTAACGAAAGAAGAAAAGGATAAGAGAAGGACAAATAACCTGTGCATGTATTGCGGTTCGAGTGGGCATTTTGTCCGAAATTGTCCGAAGAAGCCGAAGGAAAACTAGCAGCACCACCTGTAGCCGGAGTTGAACGGGTGGGTGCAATTACAGAAGAGACTCCAAAAGAACACCATGTGGCGAATACCTTGCAAGCGGCTGCTCCACATTTGATTCTGTCTATGAAGGTGATATTCCGATCAACGGTTCTAACCGAAGTCTCAGTTATGATAGACTCAGGAGCGACCGGGAATTTCTGTGACTTGCGTTTTGCGGACAAGGTGGGAATCCAAGCAATAAAGAAAGAGAGGAGTGAACCAGTCCGAGCAGTAGATGGAACTAATCTATCATCGGGGCCTATTGTGAGCCATACAGAGCTGATGCAACTGATTACCACTGATGGGCATCAAGAACAGATTCAGTTTATTTAATAGACGCTCCACAGTTTCAATTAATTCTTGGACTGCCATGGCTCACAGAGCATAACCCTACGATTAACTGGAACTCCAGAACGGTTATGATGGATTCAAACTACTGTTGTGAGAATTGTTTTGTTTCAAGAACTACCGGAGAGGAGATAAACCCAGCCCATGCCTTGAGTCTGGTGGAGCATTCGATGTGTGCCATTGATACACACCAGGTTCCAGAACAGTATAAGGAGTTCGAGAATGTGTTCAATGAAGTGGAAGCGGAACTCTTACCCCCACATAGAGTCTATGACTGTAAGATAGATTTAGAACCTGGAGCAAACTTGCCATGCAGTCGTGTGTACGCACTAACAGAAAAAGAACACCAACATCTAAAGGAATACCTGGATAAATATTTAGCAAATGGCTTCATCCGACCATCACAGACACCTGTCTCATCGCCCTTGTTTTTTGTGCCCAAAAAGGAAGGGGATTTGAGAACATGCATCGATTACAGAGCAATTAATAGAATAACAAAAAAGAACAGATACCCTCTACCCTTGATATCGGTCTTACTGGATCAAGTCAAAGGAGCCCAAATCTATACAAAATTAGATCTGCGAGGAGCCTACCATCTAGTCCGAATGCGTGAAGGAGATGAGTGGAAGACGGCCTTTCGGACTAGATTCGGGCTATTTGAATACCAAGTAATGCCTTATGGGCTGTGTAATGCTCCAGCTGCCTTTCAGCATTTCATCAATGACATCTTGAAGGAGTTCATCGATCAGTGCACAATTGTATACATCGACGATATCTTGATTTACTCCTCCGATGTAACAAGACACCATGAACAGGTGAAAGGAGTCTTGAGAAGGTTGCAAGAGAACAAGCTGTTCGTGAAACTGGAGAAATGTGCATTTGATGTCTCTCAAGTTGAGTTCTTAGGATTTGTCCTTTCACCGTCCGGCATTCTGATGGATCCCAAAAAAGTAGAGGCGGTGACAACCTGGAATTCCCCGACGAGTGTGAAAGAGGTCCAAAGCTTCATTGGGTTTGCCAACTTTTACAGACGATTCATCAGCGAGTTCTCCGAAAATTGTTTACCTCTCACCAGATTGTTAAGAAAAGGAACAAAATTTGAGTGGTCGAAAGAATCAGAGGAGGCCTTCCAAGTCTTGAAAGAAGCCTTTACCACAGCACCTGTACTACTTCATGCCGACCCATCGGAGCCATTTTATGTAGAGACAGATGCGTCGGATCAGGCCTTGGGGGGGGGGTCTTGTTTCAGCGTCACAAGACCACGGGCCAACTACATCCAGTAGCCTACAGATCAAGGAAACTGACCCCAGCAGAAATCAATTATACCATTACAGAAAAAGAACTATTGGCTATCAAGGACGCCTTCAAGGAATGGCGGCATTATTTGATGGGAACGCAGCATCAAGTTACAGTATTTACGGATCATCGTAACCTGAAATTCTTGAAGTCCGCCAGAACGCTCACGCCAAGACAACTTCGATGGTCCTTGTATTTTGCGGATTACGACTTTGTAATTACGTTTCGCCCAGGAGCACAGAATGGGAAGGCAGATGCTCTTTCCCGATTGGGCACCGAGTCTCAAAGAACAGCTATAGACATTCAACCGATTATCCCTGAAAACCGATTTATTGGAGCCACAGTCTCAATCAACGTCCAAAAGGCCATCGCAGAGAACATGAGTTCGGAGGCTATGCAGAATTGGGCTAAAGAAGATCCAAAAAGGACAATCATTCATCAGTTGCCATATCATGGGGAGGCCTTGTATGTGCCAACAATGGAACTGCAAGAACAAGTGATGCGTGAATGTCACGATGATAAGTTAGCTGGACACAAGGGGGAAAACAAGACAGAAGAATTGATTAAGCGACACTACTGGTGGCCTGGAATGTCAACTGATATTGAGAGCTATGTTAAGGCCTGTGAGATCTGCGCGCAGGGAAAATCTGAGCGACAAGCTCCAAAGGGATTCCTACAACCCCTACCCACCCCTCCTTATCCTTGGCACACGGTTACACTAGACCTCATTACTGATTTACCTTTGAGCAAGGGTTTTGACACCATTCTAGTGGTAGTAGATGCCTTCTCTAAAATGGCCCACTTCATAGCTTTAAAAGGTACCCCATCAGCCAAGCAGTTAGCAGACCATTTTAGTTCTCAAATTGTCAGGATCCATGGTATACCCAAGGTGGTCATTTCGGATAGGGGTTCCCAGTTCATATCCCATTTTTGGAGAGCCTTCATGAAAGGTTTAGGTACAGAAGTCAGGTTCTCTACGAGCTATCATCCAGAAACTGATGGACAGACAGAAAGGGTGAACCAAGAACTGGAACAATACCTTCGATTATTCCTCCTGAAAGAGGAAATCCAGTGGGCAGACTACTTGTGGTCGGCAGAATTTGCCCATAACAATGCCAAAAATGGTTCAACCGGTTTCTCTCCCTTCTTCTTGAATTATGGGCGGCATCCAAATGCATCAATTCGACAAATGGAAGTAGCAGTCCCAGCTGTCAAAGACTTAGTTTCCCAATTGGATCAAATTCAGCAGGAAGCTGCAGACAATCTGCGAAAAGCCAAGGAGAAATATAAGACCTATGCGGATAGGAAAAGACGCCCAAGTCCTCCATTGTCCGTTGGAGATAAGGTATGGTTGAACACTAAACATCTGAGACTGAAAGGAAATCGGAAGTTTCAACCTCGTTTCATAGGCCCTTACCCAGTGGAGAAACAAATTAATCCAGTCACCTATCAATTGACACTGCCTCTTAAGATGAAAATTCACCCCGTCTTTCACGTCTCCTTACTCAAAAGAGCTTCTGCAGGACTGAGGATTCAATCACCTCCTAAGCCAATCCAACTTGAGACAGGAACGGAGTTTGAAGTGAAAGAAATCCTGGATTCAAAGGTCTCCAGAGGGAAACTGTACTACCTCATCGATTGGAAAGGTTATGGACCGGAGGAGCGATCGTGGGAGCTGGAGGAGGATGTGCACGCTCCTAGGTTAATCCATTCCTTTCATCAACGTTACCCTTCCAAACCCAGACGGAAGGAGTCTACCTTGTTGGGGGGTACTGTCAGAACCCAACATTTGGACTCGCAAATATGTGGTTCAATAACAGCCCAAGATGATGTTAGGACCCCCGCATATGCTTCATGGTCTGATAGGGTCCGAGTCTGGAGAGACAAAATGGCCGCCACAGTGCCGTGTTGCTGTGAGGTTAACGCTCTAGTCGTTTAACCTCGTTCTGATGCGGAGAGTACGAACGAAGCGCGAGCGCTGGAAACTACGCACTTCACCTGAACCGTCAGCGAAGAAGAATCTGTGTGCGTAGCTCTGGTGAATTCCTTGAGTCCATAGTTCTTAAATTCTTGTTGTAGTACTCCATTTGCGTTTAGCGCAAGTGTCGAGGAAATATTGTTACGGCGCATTAATTCAAGCGCGTAGCAACATTTTTTTCCCATTCCGAGTTGAAATCCAAGTCGTGAGGAAAATCCTGAAGTATCGTTTGAGAGAAGAAGTCGACCGTCGTAGTTTCCTGAGGAGAGAAAGATCCAGCGTGGGAGACCGCCGTCAATAGAAAGCTAAGTAACAATTACTAGTGTTTGGCCAAACTGAAGAGATCAACAGTAACGAACATTGTATGTCAATGAGAGAAAGACTATTGCCTACGTATCCTTGAGCTGGAAAAGAACTTTGCACAATCTAGAAGAAGGTCACAAGAAGGAAAAGACCGCAATATTCACCCTGTAGATCTTGGTCAAGACAGTTGAAAATCTATCAATAAGAAAAAGATTTGACTTGGCTGAGTGCAATCCAAATAATCACAATTCAACAGAACCCCAATTTACAGTGCCATCGACTAGTCAGTGAAGTAAGTATGTTCTAGATAAGTATAATAGTAAGAGCAATAAATAGAGTAGCACGAGGAAGTTAATAATTCATTCGTCCTTGTCTTCCTATGCAGTGACAACTGATTAGACGAGAAAATAATTAATAAGCCTTAAGAAGAGAAGCAAGGTCCTGAAATAGTAAAGTGAGTTACTAATATTAATCCTAGAATTCCAGAGTCAGGATAAAGAGAGTAGGGAACTAATGGTGTGCTCCTATTTCAGGTTTCTAACTCGCAGACACCCTGAAGGAAGTAGTCTGAAGAAACTTTCCGGACCGGTCTCTTCTCTGTTTATTATTTTATCCACACCCCCTTCCCGGAAGATGATGTAGGAAGGTTCTATTAAGACCTGCCGGCATCGTCTCTTGGGATTTGGGTATTAGCATCTAGTTCCCGTGACAGAACTATCTCTGCTCCTGCGCAAGTGAGAGTCCGGAATACAATATATCAGGTAATTGCTTGAGCCCTGACAGGTAGCGATATTAGGATCAGTGGACAGAGATGGACGTGTACTGTCCTGTAACTTTGTTAATTCAGTCTGGTTTATATGTTTGATGCACTCTGGTTTATATGCTTGATGCACTTTGTTAATTCAGTCTGGTTTATATGCTTGATGCATAGCATTTAGGGAATCGCAATTTGTGATTCCTTAAATGCTTACGCAAAATTAAGGAATCGCAAAATTTGAGATTCCTTCATTTTGCTAGGCGATTTGCATCATACATACCGTTTTGCGAATATTTAGTCGCAAACGCTGCTTTTTTGCGAATCGCAGCGCCTGCGACTAAGAATTACCTTGATACATCTGCCCCTAAGTTCTTTAAGGTATTGATGGACCTTAGTAAACGAAAGATGTTGCCCCTGTACAGTATGTCAACCCGTCCCTTTGATATATACTCTGGGCAAAACATGATTGTTGTTGTTGCGCCTAAGTGCCCTATTTGTTGGTCCAGGATGCTCTCTGTCACTGTGAGACCTCTGTTAACGATGATGGCCCCCGTGATGGTATAGTCAGGCTGAGTAGCTGGCTGTTACTTGCCAAAGCGTTCTCTATACTTGGAGTTGACGTTTTAATTGTCTCCCCCTCCGTGCAATTGCTGCTCTGTGGCGCTGTTTTTTTACCTGCTGGTTCCATTGGCCCATTTGTTAATGATGTTGCTAAGCCTTGTATTGCCTTATTGAGTGCCAAGTCCTTTATTATTGTTATTGGTCGTTCCCCTGTCGAGCTCCCGCTTTTGTTCCCCTGTTTCTGCTCCAGCCCATTAATAGGTAATTAATTGGCAGGTTTTCGCTCAATGATTTGTAGTGCTTTTTCCTGGATCGGACTCCTAGTCTCTTCCCGACCCGGGACTGTATCTTCTTCCTCCCTACAATAAGAGACTTGTTGGTCATCCATTAGTTCATCCCGGGGACTGTAAATTCCATCCTTACTATGAGGCAATGCCTGCGTGGGTTTTTGGTTTCGCCCCTTCCTCCTTTGTTTTCTCCGCGGTTTGGAGGATAATTGTGCACCTTCAGTCTGTACCTGTTTTTCCAGGGATTTGCTGGGTTGCGAGGTATTGCTCGTCAGGGGTGCTATTGCTCCTTGGGTTAGTGCACTGTTATTTAGCCCTGATATGGGTAACCCCCCATCCTCGCAAAGCTGACTCCCGTCTGATATCTGGGCCGCAATTGCAGATTGCTTAGCCTGTGCCTTGGGTCTTTGGACTATACTTAGCTTTGTGGTTAATTGACCCCTGATACTGGCGTGGGCGAAGCCTGGCACTGGTTGGGCTGGCACTGCTTTCCTTATGTTGGCAAGGAGGTTATCCAGTGCTAATGGTAATGTTGCTAGCTTGTCCACAATTGTTATGCAGGTGCAGCTAGCCTGGGCAAATTTTGTCTCTGACTGTGCCCTCTTTATCAGATAGTTAAGGTCTGCCAGATTATCGTCTATGCTAGCAAAAAAAATGGAGAGTGAGTTGAGGACTGAAAACTGGAGGGCAATCTTATCTGATTGATACTGCAATGCGTTCACAGACATTTGCATTGTGTGCAGCATAGTGGACAAGATATCATCTTTGTCTTTTGATTTATCCTTCTCGATGTTGAGTTTTGGAGAGCTGTTATTTCTTTTTTCTGGCTCACCTCCCGTGGCAGTAGAATAGGACGCAACTAATTCCTCCCATTCTTCAGGTGTGAGATATGATGACTCTGGTTCAATTTCTTGAGACATTAGTAATGGTGTTGATGCCCGTTTTGTATTACAGTCAGGTTGAGCTACGACAATGCTGAGACCATGTTGGGTATTAGATTTTTCCCGGCTTAGTTGAGCGTGCTCAATTGTACTGATTGCGTTTTTCCGGCTTCAGTGTTTTTTGTTATATTATGGGAGTCTTCGCTATCTACTTTGCTCATGTTAGCCGTGCTCATATTAGCTGTGCACGCCTCCTTGTACTTGCGTGTCCCAAGTTTCTCCAGTGAATCCTGACCAAGAGTACCCAAGGTGAGGAGGTTATCGTTGGGGTTATCTTCCGTTCACTCCAACTGATCACTACATGATAAGCTGCAATCACCACACTCATGCTGTTTAACTCCTGGCGAAGGTAGTAATCTTCCACAGATCACTGACATAATATCGAGGGACATAATATCGACTACCTAAAATATCGGCGACAAAATATCGACAGACAGAATATCGACTTTGTATCTACAAACAGGTAAGTACAAAAATATCGAGTAAAAAATATCGTTTACAAAAATATAGTTTGTAAAAATATCGACTTTATTAAAAACAATGTTAAATTAAAATAATATTAAAAATTATTTACTAAAATATACTTAAAAATACTTAAATTACCTTATAATAATTAAATAAATAATTAAAGTTATAAAAAACTTTTTTACAATCATATTTGTTAAAACATATATATATAGTAACATAATATAAATAAAAAATATCCAATATTATTACCGTAGGATAGCGGAAGTGTAAAATTACTATTCACACTCCAGAGATTGTAACAATAGATAAGGCGTTGGATAGCGCAGGGGTAAAAATTACTATTCCCACTCCAGAGAGTGCAACAGTAGGAAAAGCGTTGGATAGCGTAGGGGTAAAAATTACTAATCCCACTCCAGAGAGTGCAACAGTAGGGAAAGCGTTGGATAGCGTAGGGGTAAAAATTACTATTCCCACTCCAGAGAGTGCAACAGTAGGGAAAGCGTTGGATAGCGTAGGGGTAAAAAGTACTATTCCCACTCCAGGGAGTGCAACAGTAGAGAAAGTAGATACTTCATATATTATTTAAAAATATTTATATATTAATATTTATAAAAAAATACATTAAAGTAATTACCACTTTAATATAATATAATAATTAATTAATTACAAATACTAATTTAATTTAATCATTACAATTAGTTATCTATTAATACTAATTAATTACTAATTAACAATTAATTAATTAGTAATTAAACAGTTACTTAACAATTAAAATCTAATAAATACACACATAAAATTAACATATGTAATTAGTTATAATTAAATTACTTCCCACCCTACTCCCCTATAAACCCACAACCTGCTACAGAAATTAAATTAGATACATTAACATAATTATCAATTAATCAATTAAATAAAATTAATTGGCAATTAAAATGTAATTAATTACAAAATAAAAATTAATTACAAATTAGGTATAAACAAATACCAATAAATAAATTTACATGTTTAATTAATCATAATTAAATTACCCTACATAAATTAACATATTTAATTAATTATAAATAATTACTTCCCACCCTACTCCCCTATAAACCCACAACCCGCTACAGAAATGTAATTAGTTAAATTAACATAATTATCAATTAGTCAATTAAATAAACTTAATTGGCACTTAAAATGTAATTAATTACAAATTAAAAATTAATTAACAATTAATTATAAACAAATACCAATAAATAAATTTACATATTTAATTAATTATAATTAAATTACTTCCCACCCTATTCCCCTATAAACCCACAACCTGCTACAGAATTAAATTACGAAAAATTTAAATAACATTAAATTCATTAATTAAATTACATTATAAAATAAATAAACACTTTTAACACATACAATACACTATAAATAATTCGATATTATTAAAATGTCGATATTTTTCTTAACCTATATTATGTACTTCGATATTTTGACTATCTATATTTTGAAATTCGATATTACATTACTTACCTTCAAAACGATATTTTTGATGTCTATATTCTTTCGATATTCTATCCAGCCTATATTTTGACCTCGATATTATGTCCATTCGATATTTTGTAATCGATTATTTTGACTGTTTACCATCTTCCACCACTATGAGGGTATCACTTTTGGTGGCCCTCCTGGTCCAACAAGACCGTAATCAGTGAGACACGCCTATGTCATGGCACACACACATGAGCAGTGCTTGCCTAGACAACAGAAAAGAGCATTAGTGTTAGGCCGGGTTTCCTGTACGTGGTTTGCCACCTAACCTTTTGCCTTAGCCTTCCTGTTTGCTGACTTGTTTTTGCTGGTTTTAGGACTCTTCACACTTTACTACTGCTAACCAGTGCTAAAGTGCTTGTGCTCTCTGCTTAGAATATGGTACAATTGGCTTGTACACAGTTTGCACCTTTAATTTACCTGTAAGTCCCTAGTGAAGTGGCACTACTGCAAAGTAAGGCTCCTAGTGGATCTGCAACATGGATTGTGCCACCCACTTAAGTAGCACTCTAACCATGTCTCACGCCTGCCTTTGCACCCTGCGTGTGTGCAGTTTTAAACTGTCATTTCGACCTGGCATCAAATTCACCTTTTGTCAGGCCTAAAACTTCCTTTTTAATTCATATAAGTAACCCCTAAGATAAATGCTGGACAGCCCGAGGGCAGGGTGCAGTATTTTTAAAAAGGTAGACATGTACTTTTGAGGTCTACATGTCCTGGTAGTGGAAAACTCTCACATTTGTTTTTCCCTCTTGCAAGGCCTACATCCCCTTTAGGATAACATTGGAATTACCTTATTACATTTTATATGTGTAATTTTCAAATGGAAACAGGTAGCCAGTTTGTGTTGGTGTCTGTGGAATTGTAATGAAAAATTCTAACGTATGGTGAACTCCGATTTTAAATTACAAACCTGAAAAGGCCACTTTTAGAAAGTTGGCATTTTCCTGCCTCAGCCATTGTGCGCCCGTAAGCCTGTCTCTGAGTCACATGACTGGTTTGGGTGACAGTTGGGCTTTAAGTATTTCTCCTAGACAGCCACACACAATTGGGAGCTTAGGTGTACCTGGCTGGGCAATCACTGGCAGGATGGGAGAGAGGAGCTGGACCAAGTCCCACTTACACTTGAATAGGCTGTGTCCTGCCTCTACACAAAGGGCTGCATATCCTCTGTAGTCAGTCTGGAGCCAGGGCAGGGGAGGCAGGACACATGTGCACTTCAGAGTGAAATCTCAAGAAGCTCACCCCACCTCAAAGGAAGCACCAGGTATAAATATTGGACCTCAGACACCAACCCGTCAAGGTACTTCTGGACCTGTGGAGATTGTGCCAGGAAGAAGTACTGATGTGCTGGATTGCTGCTCTGCAGGACTACTGCCCTGCTGTGCTGACCTGCTGCCCACTTGTCTGGGTGAGAAGGACTCTGCATCTGTTGTATCCAGGTCCCCAGAGTGAATCCAGGGCTAGTTGGCATCCTCCTGATTAAAGCCTCAGGGACTGAAGGCTCCAACAATCTTGAACCCAGCAACTGGAGTCTGCCATCTGTGAATTCTACTCTACCAAGAGGTGCCACCACAGTCGTGGACCCATCAAAGAGGGCCTAAAGGTGCTCTGCCAGCCCATCCGTGGACCTAGCAGAAGTGATGCATCTCCTCTGCTGCACAACACAAACTCAAGAAGAACTGACACATGGCCTCTGTTGCGAGGGTTCGCTCATTGTAAGGACTCTGTATGAACCTCCCAGCCTGCAACAGAACTGCCACCTGTGTGAAACTTTCCTGATGCAGGCCCTCCATTTCAAATCTCTTTTTGACGGCAGCCCCGACATTGACAGGTTCTTGCATTGCAGTCTCACAGCTCCTTGGAACCAACGCATCGCCTCCACTGTGTGACTCATCCCAGACACCAGGCTTTGCGAGCCCTGGTCAACGGGATTATCGACGATGCAGGACCTCCCATCACAGCTTCACAGGACCTCAAAATACTGTATTGCCCCGGCTGCTGGGTGCATTCTCTGCACAGGACCTATCAATGCTCAACAACCAGGATTTAAGGTACTTTGTTCAGTAGACCTAACAGTGTCCCTGTAGCCGGCCCAATCTCCATTGCAGTCGGCAATCAGATTGTGCCGGACCATCCCGGTCCGGCACAATCTGATATCCACAGTTGGCTCTATGTGCTTTTTTGAGCTATTTTTATTGGAATCTTTAGAATTACATATCTCCTGTTCTACTGTTTGGAATTTTGTCATTTTGGTCTTGTTATATAAATTAAAACATTCAACGTTTTTCTACACTGGTGTGGGATTCTTTTGTGGTGTTTTTATTACTGTGTTACTGATGGAAATATTGCACAAATACTTTCCACATTATCTCTGAGTTAAGCCTGACTGCTGTGAGTCAAGCTACCCGAGGGTTGAGAACAGGTTAATTAGGGTTTGCTTGCGACTTCACTCTGACAAGGATTGTGGTTCCTGCTTGAGTAGGGGTTGACCCCGTCAGCCAGTATCCCAATTTCTTAAATGGTAAGGTCAAATTTCATGTTTTTCAAAAGGCCTGAAACCTATGGTTTTTTCAGTGAATTTCAAAGGTTTTTTTTTTTTTTCACAACAGCTTTTATTGAAAATTTAGGCAGAGTATAAGCACAGCCCTCCACAGTCAGGAGGTCACTGTCATCAGTAAACAGATAGTAGAAGGAACATACTGCCTAGACTATTGGAATCACCCCCCTCCCAGACCCTAACATCCCGCTAGCCACCCCAACAACAACCCCCCCCGCTACCCACCCCTTATCCCACCCTAACCCAGTGCATGTGTTCACATTCCGCCATGGTACACAAGTATTGCACAATAGGTATCCGATGCCGTTTTAGGCCCCAAGGTCCCCTTCCGGGGGCAGTACATCATCCAAATCAGCTGGCGGTTCTAGAGTCAACCCCCTGTAATCCGCCCACCTCTTCCAGATCTTGTAATGCTTCCCGGGGCATCCCCTGGCCTCAAACTCGGGCAACTCAAGCCCCATGAGAAAGTCCAGGCCTGCCTTCCAGGCGCAAAGCGGGGGGTCCCGGTCACTCTTCCAGGCTTTCGCCAGGTCCCTTTTGGCTACAACTAGACCCAACAACAGGAGGTGACGCTTGTATATGTTTCCACCCACATTCTCTAGGACATGAAGGAGACCCAGCCTGGGTGTACGAGGAAGGTCCCACCCTAATACCTCCGACAGACAACTCCACACCCCATTCCAGAAGCGGGTGAGACCCACACAAGCCCACACTGTGTGCAGCAACGTACCTCGTTCAGTCCCACAGCGCAAGCAATCCGGGGCAGCAATGAGACCCGCCCTCCACAGTCTCTCCCTCGTATAGTAGGCCCTGTGTAGGTACTTAAACTGTATAAACCGGAGCCGCACAGCAATGGCGGCCCCACGGGGGGACTCAAGGGCCTCCCTCCAGTCGTCCTCATCCAAAGAACCAACATCAGTCTCCCAGGAGGCCTTCAGCGACAAGAGAGAAGAGGAGCAATGGGTAACTAATGTTTGGTATATTTTGGACACTTTTTTATCACCCAGGTCCCCCATGAAGAGTTTGGCCTCCACAGGGCTAAATTCGGGAAGCTGGTCCAGCCCTACTAGACTCGGCGTTAGCGCATGGCGGAACTGTAGGTATTTGAAGAATTGGGTCTTGGACATGCTGAACTCGGCGCTGAGGTCCTGAAAGGACTTAAGGGTAGTCCCTGCGAGGACATGGCCTAGTGAGGAGATCCCGATGGCATCCCAGCCACTAAATCCCGACAAGGAAGCCAGCGCAGGAAGCTGTCCGTTGTTCCACAGCGGAGTCTCCGCTGTCAGCCTGCCCCACCAACCCATGCGGCGCAGTGCCTGCCTCCAGATTACAAAAACCACCTGAGTGACCCGCGGTAACGCCTTCCGCCGCCTGGCCGAAAACAACAGAGTATGGAGCGTGGCATCGCCCATCAAGAAGTGTTCCAGTGCATACGCCGGGTCGCTGTGATCGCCGTACCACCACTCATTCAGAACTAGGAGGTGCGAGGCCTGATAGTAGGACAGGAGATCAGATGTACCCAGGCCTCCACAATACGTGGATAGGAAGCAGGTCCGCAGCGCAACTCTAGAGACCCCACCAGCCCACAGAAAGCGGCCCAGCACCGAGTTCACACGACGGAACCACTGTGGATCAATTCTAAATGGATGGTTCTATAGTTGATATAAGAGCCGCGGGAGGGCGACCATCTTAAAAATTGCGGATCTGCCGTAGATGTTAAGGGGCATGCGAGACCAGGTTTTGATGTCTGATTGGACTTTGTCCCATACGGGCAGCACATTACGCTCCCATGCAATCACAGCGGACTCGGACAGAAAGACCCCCAAGTATTTTAGGCCACCGACCGCCACATGTAGGGCCGAAGCCCAGGGATACGTCTCAACCTCCCCACCCAGCACCCATAGGGGTGACTTGCGCGGGTTGAGGAAGAGTCCCGACACCTCGCCAAAGACCTGCATGATGTCCAGTATTCGAGGGCCGGAGCGGTGGAGGTCCGTCATGAAGAAGAGGACATCATCTGCATACAGAGCGATTCTATCCGAGAGTTCCTCCCCCCACACAAAGCCACGGTATTGTGCATCGGCGCGCACCCATATGGCCAGGGGTTCCATGGCTAGAGCGAAGAGATAGGGGGAGAGCGGGCAACCCTGCCGAGTCCCCCTGGCAATCGGGAACTGCTCCGAAATCGCCCCGGAGATGCGTACCGAGGCAGTGATGTCCGTATACAGCAGCCTAATATAGGAGATGAATACCGGGCCCAGGTTTAGACGCGGCAAGAGGGTGAAAAGGTAGGCCCAGCTGACCGAATCAAACGCCCTGTCAATATCTGCCAGCAGCAGCGCCGCCCGCTCCCCGGTCGCCCCTACAGCATCCACCGCCGCCTGTGCACGCCTGATGTTGTGTCGTGTCGCTCGATGTGGCATGAACCCCGCCTGGTCCGGGTGGACCAGATCAGTGATATATGGGAGAAGACGGTTCGCCAGCGCCTTGGCCAGTAACTTGGCTTCGAAGTTGAGCAGAGAAATAGGCCGATATGAGTCATGTCTATCTGGGGGTCTACCAGGCTTCTGGAACACTACAATTTCGGCCTGATGCCAGTCCGACGGCAGGCTACCACGCTCCCGCGCCACCTCCAACGCCCGCCTATAGTGCGGCCCAAGCAGCAGATGAAAGTTCTTGTAGAATTCGCTGGGGAACCCACTCGGTCCCGGCGCCTTGCCCACATTGAGCTGGCCCAGCGCATCCCCCAGTTCCTCCGCCGACAGGGGGAGGTCTAAGGCCTTCCTGGCCTCGTCCGAAACTGCGCGGAGGGGGAGGTCAGCAATGAACTTATCTACCGCATCCAACGGAAGGCTGTCTCGGGGAGCATACTGTTCCGCATAGTAGGTGGCAAAGCTCGCCGCAAGGGCCGCGGCATCCGTGATGGCGACGCCCTCCCCATCCGTAAGGCCTGGTAGAGTGAGCGGTTGTAGCGTTTGTTGACACAGTCTGTGGAGCATAGTGCAGGACTTATCGCCCCACTGGTATACTCTACTCCGCGTAGCCAGCCAAGCTTGTCTGGCCTCGTCCATCAAAACCGAGGCATAGGATTGCTGCGCCTGTAGGAGCAGCCATATCGTCGGTGCAGCTCCATCCCTCCGACACTGATTCTCCAACAATTCCACACGCCCCGCAGCCGCGACAATAACCTCCCGTCGGGTACGCCGGGCAGCAGCGAACCAAGCAATGTCCACGCTCCGCAGGGTGGGCTTCATGGCCTCCCAGACCGTCACTCCATCAATCCCCTCAGCCAGATTCTCCTGCCAATATTGGGCAATCGCACCACGCATATGTTGTGTGTAGTCCGCCTGCTGGAGATGCCACGAGGACATCCTCCACCGAAACGGCCGGCGCGGCTTGTGCAAGTCTATCTGTACTGCGACAGGGGAGTGGTCCGACAGCCCCCGGGGCTGAATCACAGCCCGTTTCACCCTGTCAAGGAAGGTCCCCGGCACAAACACACAATCCAGCCTGGAGAAGGAGCCATGCACTGCGGACACATACGTGTACTCACGCGTCCTCACATGCAAATGTCGCCAGGTATCTACCCAGCCCAACCCCTCAATCATCGCTTTCAGTCGTGTGGGGGATGTCGCCGCCACAGCCCCCCGCGAACGCTGCTGATCTAGGTGTACATCCACAACGTCATTCCAGTCACCCCCTATCACAGCCAAGGAGTCGGGCCACAATTCAAAAAGTCGTTCTGCCACGGACCATTGCATAGGGGGAGGAGCATACACACTGCCAAACACCACCGGCTCCGCACCAATCAGGCCTTTCACAAAGACGTACCGACCCTGGGGGTCAATCCAATGGCGCTCATGTGTGTAAGACAGCCTACGATGGATAAGGATAGCCACCCCTCTCAAGCCCCTGGAGAACCCCGCGTGGAACACCTGGTGAAAACCAAACCTCTGTAAACTCAGCACCTTCGTACCCAACATATGCGTTTCCTGAAGTAGCATCACATCAGCTGAGCTTCTCTTACCCCAGCGCAAAACTGCCCCACGCTTGATTTTGTCTAACATCCCCCTGACATTCCAACTCAATATCTGCATAGAATCACAAGTTAGTGTCTGTCCTTGGGTGTCAGCCATTGTCTCGATGGGGAAGTCTTTGAGGCCACCGGGACCCGGCCTCGGCACCCAATACCATATACCTCAATACAGCAGAAAACACATGCCCCCCCTTCACACCCCCCACTACCCCCCCGTCCCCAACAACCAACCCTGCCCCCTCAACAACCCAACTCCAGAACACCACCCCCCACCCCTATACCTCATGGAACACTGAAGTACCTGTCGCGGCATGGGGAGCTTCGGGCCCACAACGGAGCGCCCAAAGCCCACCATACCAATGGATCCCAACTACTCCCCCCAAGAACCAGAACCGTCCCCCAGGGCCACCCCCCAAACCGTGGGAGGATGAAGCTGCCCATGAGGTTAGTCCCCCGAACCCCCTAGTACCACAATGTTTGGACCATAGGAAGGACGAGGCTGCCAGATGTCTCTCAGGCGACGTCCCATGCGCCCTACCAGAGACCATTCCACCGCTGATGCCTCCACATCGGGCCCTCCGCAGAGCCCACCAGCGGACTGAGTGAAGCTAGGACTGCTGAAGCCGGACGTTGGTCAGTTTTCTTTCCCCGACTGGTCCGTGTCAGGCTGCGTCCCATCCAGGAGACCATCACGGGACAGGGAGCGTCGCCTGGATCTGGATTTCCGATGTCGTTTGCCTTTGCTGGTGGAGTCGCTCCTCTCCCGCGACGACCCGCGCGATGGTCCAGAACCCAGCCCCGGCTGGGCGTTCGGCCGTATCCTGACCGTCTCGTCCGTCCACCTGAACACGTCTTCCGGGGAGTCGAAAAAGTGCGTTTTGGAGTTGAAGACAACGCGTAGGCGGGCCGGGTATAGCAGTAAATATTGAATTTTCAGGCCACGCAGTTTGGCCTTCGCCGCCAGGAAGGAATGGCGCTGCTGTTGTACCAGCCTGGTATAATCCGGGAAGATCATAATCTTATGATTGTCATACATCAGTGTCTCCTTGGCCCTCGCTTCCCTGAGTATAGTGTCTCTGTCGTGGAAGTTCAGGATTTTGGCTATGACTGGCCGAGGCCGTTCCCCTGCCGGCGGTTTCTGCGTTAAGGCTCTGTGTGCACGCTCCACTACGAAGCAGAGCGACAGGACGTCTGGGGGAAGCCAGCTCTTCAGCCACTTTGTGAGGAATGCAGCCATGGGCCCCTTCTCGCAATCCTCCGGAAAGCCCACGAAGCGTAGGTTATTCCGTCGCGCTCTCCCCTCCGCGTCCTCCACGCGGAGAGCCAGCCCCTTCTGGATCTTGTCCATCTCCGCCACCTTCTGTTTGAGGGCACCGACGTCTCCCTCCACTCCTGTAATCCTGGTCTCGGTCTCCGCAATGCGGGCGACGGCGTTGCGGAGGTCTTGCCGTAACAGCATAACGTCAGCACCCACCGCACCAATTTTGGCATCAAGCATGTCCCTCGATTGCGTGATGGCCGCCATCAAGGCCGCGTTATCCGGGCCAGTATTTTCACCACCTCCGGCGGCCCCGGCTCCCCCACTGGGTCCAGTGAATTTATCAATCGGCCCCTGCTTGGCGGAGCCAGTGCCACCTCCGCCCCTGGTCATGGTGGGGAAGGTTCAAGCAGGTTGTTGCGTGCCCTTGGCGGACCCTCCTCCTACTGCCTCGCCGGAGAATCGATGACCCCCGGGGTGCCCCGCCACGCCAGGTTGCCACTACGGGGGACCAGCAAACAGCTATCACCAATGTCACTCGGGGCCCCCACAGGGTCTCCTATCACGGGCCCCCAGGCAGGGCACTCCCACACCCAGAGGAAACGCCGCCAGGCACCCGGCTCCTCACCTTCACGGGACTACTCCGGCCACTACAGTCCTCTCCCGTCCAGCCCACCACCACTGCTGCAGGCGGGGACGGGTCCAAGCAATTATTTATGGCCAGGGTAAGCAGGCGACACCATGTCCCGGGGCCACACCAGCTGCCGGTCCGGGCCTGTGCAGGATACACGCAGGAGAAAGGCGCCCCAAAATATGGCGCAAGCGCCGCACTGCTCCACTCTGCCGGTCTCCTCCGCCGTCAGGGGCCACACCGCAAGGGGCCACACACTCAGGCAATCAGGCGGAACATGCCCTCACCGCCTTCGATGGCCCGGCTCTAGCCCCAACACCACCACAGCCTCCGGCCGCCCAAGGGGGCCCGACCTGCACCGAGGCCCGTGCGGCTCTCCACAGCGCCGCTCCGCTCTCCTGCAGCCTCCCACGGCACCTGCAGCTCTCCAGGCAGTACGGGACACCGCTGCCCCCACTCCGGCTGCCAGAAATCAATTTACTCGGGGCCCGCCGGCGAGCAAGCCGGCCGGCGCTCTAGGCCGTCCGTCGGGCCCAGCTTCTAATCGAGGCCCCGGCTCTCCATGCGGCAGGTAGGCCCAGTGGATGTCGCAGCCGAAGGGTCCGTCAGCCAGGGATCGCAAACTCCGCACCGGAGGGTGCCCCTTGTTGTAGGCAGCTGCCGACGCTTAAGAGTGGCCAATTAGGGGTCCGGGGATAGGATAGATGACCGGATTAATTACGGGCCGGCGGGAGCTTTAGAAAGCCACGTCCGCCATTGTCGCCCTCGAAGCCACGCCCCCTTCAAAGGTTTTTTTAATGCTAATTCCTAACTATATAAGACCTGAAAGCCTACCAGGAATCTTCAGTATGCGCCAGGGGACCGCATTGCAGAGAGGTGTAATGAAGCCACACCCCTTTTTCCACCTCTCTGCAACGCAGCCCCCGGGCGTGTTTGCAGAGGGGGAACTAATTCCCCTTGCATACTGTGGGTCCCTGGGGGCCAACTAGCCCACCTTGAACCTGCAGTATGCGCCAGGGGGCTGCATTGCAGAGAGGTGTAATGAGGCCACACCCTTTTTTACACCTCTCTGCAACGCAGCCCCCGTGCATGTTTGAAGAGGGGGAACTAATACCGCTTGCATACTGGGGGCCCCTGGGGGCCAACTAGCCCACCTGGAACCTCCAGTATGCACCAGGGGGCTGCATTGCACAGAGGTGAAATGAGGCTATGCCCTTGTTATACCTCTCTGCAAAGCAGCCCCCTGGCGAGTTTGCAGAGGGTTAACTAATCCCCTTGCATACTGGGGGTCCCTGGGGGCCAACTAGCCCACCAGGAGCCTCTAGTATGCGCCAGGGGGCTGCATTGAAAAGAGGTGTAATGAGGCCACACCCTTTTTTACACCTCTCTGCAACGCAGCCCCCGTGCATCTTTGAAGCGGGGGAGCTAATTCCCCTTGCATACTGGAGGTCCCTGGGGGCCAACTAGCCCACCAGGAGCCTCCAGTATGCACCAGGGGGCTGTGTTGCTTTGCCCCGGAGGGCGGCAGTCCCCGGGGAAGTGTCGGGGGGATTGGGCACTGCCCACACTTCTTTATCGCTATGCCCCTGCGATTTGGTCCCCCTGGGGGGTAATTTTTAAAAAAACATACCGGGTTTTAAAAAAAGAAACAAATTGGCCTTGGGGGTCTTTGTGGGACCACCTTAACAGGCCTAGGGGGTCAGGGTGTTTCTACCCTGCCCCCTTTTTGATTTCTACACGGTTGTTTTTCTGCTTTCTTGTGCCTTAGTCTAATAAGCACAAGATGGCTGCCAACAATTCCTGGTTTGAAGTGTTGACAGCCAATAAGCATGCAGTTTTTTCGGAAAGGTACGCTCACCATCCGCGTACCGTACGCATACGTACGCGGACCCGTGCACGCACGGTACGCGCCCCCGCGATTTTTCTATTTTTTATTTTTTTTGCCTTCGGGCGGTCCTAGTGGGACCCCCTGAGCAGGCCTAGGGGGTCAGGGTGCTTCTACCCTGCCCCCTTTTTGAATCTACACATTTATTTTTCTGCTTTCTTCTGCCTCAGTCTACCGAGGCACAAGATGGCTGCCAACAATTTCTGTTTTGGAGTGTTGACAGACATTGGCAGCCAATCAGCATGCAGCTCGAGCACGCGTATAAATAAATATATATATTTTATAGTTAGCTGAACATTTTACTCATACAAAACCATTGAACTCCCCCGTTATAGTTAGTTGTACTCACTATAACTTGCGTGCCCGCAATCCACTGCTGATGATGTCACATATTACAGCATTCATGACATGGTCAGTGACATCACTGATGACATCACTGAATACATCATCCAATGAATGTGGTTTGCTTTGATATTTAAATATGTATTATAAACACACTACTTTGCATTGAAGAATGAGTGGATATATAAATATAAATGTGTGGATGGTGGATTTAGTAACAGTGTCATTGATTGTTTCCTTGACTAATTTGTAGAGTCTCACTATATATAATGTGTAGTTCCTAAACTGTGTGAAAGTCTTTATTGCTTTGTCTTAATTACTATGTTAAAGACTATGGGGGTCATTAGGACCGCGGACGGACGCATGGCATGCGGAGCTCCCTCCTGTGCAATTAGGATGTGACCGCAAGGGTGGCGGTCACATCCTCTATTTTTAACATTGCGGCGGGTGGAGCTTCAAGCTGCACCCGCAGCAATGTTAAAAAGGCACGCATTGCATTTATATGTAGAAAGTGGCAGGCACCGCGCGGTGCCTGCCGCTTACTGCATACAAATGCAGGGGGGTACCATAGGTACCACCCATGTGCACCCCACCACCCCCCCTTCACCTACGGGGCCCGCAACGGGCCCCCGCAGTGAAGTTACACATGCTTTTCCACAGCGGAAAAGCCGCCGCGGAAAAGCATGTTTCCATGCACATCCTAATCTGGCTGACGGTGTCTGAGAGATACCATCACCATATTAGTGCTTTTCCGCCGCTTTGTAAGCCAACCGCGTAGGAAAAGCTGCGGACGGAAACCAGGACCCACCAGCCATCCTAATGTGGCGGTGGGTCTTGGTGGGTCCGCAGAGGATTTTCTGCATCCTCCAGGCCTGCGGTGGCTTCCGCCGGCCCGGAGGATGCGGAAAATCCTCCATCCTAATGAGGCCCTATATTTGTTATTGGTTTCCTAACTGAGTATTTATATGGGTAAATGAATGTCTATGTGGTTTGGTGGGGGGTGTGTGAATGCCAAAAAATATATGAATAGTTCATTCAGTAGGTATATGAGGTTAAGACTACATGTTATAACAGTTGTTTCAGTGAGTGTATATGTTTATGGGTGTGGTGGTGATGAAATATTTCTCTCAATGTACATCTCCATTAAACTTGAAAAAAGGCAGTGTATGTGACAGTTATATCTAATTAAGTGTGCCTAAGACTTAGTGATTGTATGAGTCACTATATGGATAACTGTATACTTGTAATAGTGATTTTATAACACACTAAGTGTGAGTTACTATATATATAAATAGATGAAGTGGTGTTTGTATAAGTGTGTAGGTGAGTAAATGTAAGTATAATCAATTGTTTGCATCAGTGATGTCATGTGAGATGTCATCAGTGATGCCATCAGTGATGACACTGACCATGTCATGAATGATGCACTTTTTGTGACGTTCCGGTGGCGCAGAAGACTGAGTGATATTTATCAGGCAGGACTAAGCCACTTTTTGTGGCGTAATCCTGTCTGATAAATATCAGTCCCTTTAACGCAGTGTCCTGCAATAAAGGGGTGTGCAATGGGTGTTGCTGGGGGTGTTCCCAGCAGCATCCATGGACTTGAGTAATTTTTTGCATCCTCAAAGTCAGCCTTTCAAAAATTCCAA
Organism: Lissotriton vulgaris; assembly: GCF_964263255.1. Taxonomy (NCBI): domain Eukaryota; kingdom Metazoa; phylum Chordata; class Amphibia; order Caudata; family Salamandridae; genus Lissotriton; species Lissotriton vulgaris. The sequence goes on along the minus strand of NC_141685.1, from coordinate 1,806,488,163 downwards.
AGTATAGGACATGATAATCCAAATCCAAATGTTTCTCAAGAAAAGTCATAAACCATGTCCAAGGGTCATATCTGCCCAAACGCCGATATTCCGAACGATTGAAAATGACTTTTCTTGAGAAACATTTGGATTATCATGTCCTATACTTTGGAATTTTTGAAAGACTGACTTTGAGGATGCTATAAATTACTCAAGTCTGCCCGAATTGTGTCGGTAAAATTGATACCTAGTCACTTTGAATAAGAATGTACTTACGTCTCATCTAACATTTGGAAGAAATATCTAGTTATAAGACAACAGGATACCGACATAACTTGCAGGAAATAAAAATGCCCTGAAGAAGTTCTGTTGTACAGAATGAAATGCATCGGCTGGCTGTGGTACATAAACTTAAGGAAAATAAAAGCATTAGAATATACAGCGCTTCAATAAGGACTCTATGTGATATGATTTGATTGGACTTGTTGTGCAAATGGTGCTGTGCCAAACTTTGGAATATTCTCCACTACTCTCTACTAATCACTCTCTACTACTCCACTACTCTCTAATACTCACTCTCTACTACTCATTCTCTACTACTCTAGTACTCTATACTACTCTCTCTCTACTACTCACTCCCTACTACTCACTATCTCCTACTCTCTACTACTCACTCTCTACTACTCTCTACTCTCCACTACTCACTCTCTACTACTCTCTCTCTACTACTCACACTTTACTACTCACGCTCTACTACTCTCTACTACTCACTCTCTACTTCTCACTCTCTACTACTCTATACTACTCACTCTCTACTACTCTCTACTACTCACTCTCTACTACTCTATCCCTACTACTCTCTACTACTCACTCTCTACTACTCACTCTACTACTCACTCTCTAATACGCTCTACTACTCACTCTATACTACTCTCTCTCTACTACTCACTACTACTCACTCTACTACTCACTCTCTACTACTCTCTGCTATTCTCTCTCTCTGCTACTCACTCTCTACTACTCACTCTCTACTACTCTCTACTACTCACTCTCTGCTACTCACTCTCTGCTACTCTCTACTACTCACTCTTTACTACTCTCTACTACTCACTCTCTACTGCTCTCTACTACTCACTCTACTACTTACTCTCTGCTACTCTCTACTACTCACTCTCTACTACTCTCTACTACTCACTCTACTACTCTCTAATACTCACTCTCTGCTACTCTCTCTACTGCTCTCTACTACTCTCTACTACTCACTCTCTACTCTCTATTACTCACTCTCTACTCTATACCTCTCTCTACTAGTCTCCACTTCTCTACCTCTACCTCTATACCTCTACCTCTCTACCTCTACTTCTCTACCTCTCTCTACACACACACATATACACATATATATATATATATGCATATATATGCATATGCATTTATATATATATGTATGTGTGCATATATATACATACATACATAAACATATTTAATCTGCATATCTATTTAAATACAAATATAAATGCATGCATACATATACATATATGCATACATATGCATGTTATTTACATGAAAGTTTGAAAAACACTAATAAAAGCAAAGCTTAAAAGCCACCTCATTACAAACAGAATGGCTTTAACTTAAACGAGGGCGAGATCTATTGCATTTTCAATGCTTGTTTACTTTGGTTCCATCAAGAAGGCATTCAGATGTGTCACACATTTGCCATAAATTCTGAATGTTAGCAATCTAGTTGCTCATTAGATCACTGTAGTAAAGCTACTGCTCACCAGGGAAGTCTGCTGCTGGTATTCAAAGTGCATGTTTCAGTCTGCATGTCAGAATTTTTTTAATGAAATAGAAGAGGATTTGAGAAGTCACTCAAAATGTGCCCTAATTTTTCTTTCTGAAGCACTAATCATACTTTCTATGTCAAAATGAACCCCCTCAATGTTGGTACTTTTTAGGGCTCGCCTGCTGATGTGCTTGCACATAGCTGGCAAAGCTCTATTGTGGCTTATCCAGAGTTTAACCACTGGCGATTCCATGCAGTGCATGTGCTTTTAAGCTCATTGTGCAAGCGCAAGCCCTAAAAAGCGTATGCACAATGCCACCAGCCGCCTGCCTGCCTGCCTCGCATTACCTCATCAAAGGCAGCCCTCCCAGTGCATTTCTCACCCCCTAATTATTCACGGCCGGCCGGCCGTACTTTCAGTTTCACGGCCGCCAGGCCGTGTCTCCTTTTATGCTATCTGATGCCGTGTCTTGCGTTTTTCCTCCCCCCAGTGTACTTTTTTTAAAACTTTTTTTTTTTTACCAACACTCGTATCATCAGTCGCTGGGGAAAAGGCAACGTTAATAAAGATAACAAGTGAACGATCGAAATCAGGGCGAATGCGTGAAAAGCAATGTTTTTGAATCAAGAAGTGGTTAACATACGATCTCTCCGAGTTTTACGAGGCTCACAGATCTGCTGTGATGTTGTCGACGCCCGCACCTCCTCAGTGTGTGCACCGTGGGTCTGCACTGCTTGTGTTAAAGGTTCACATTCCAGCGTTGCTCACAAGCAGCGAGCAAGGAATGTGCGGCCCATCTGCTTTGCATCAGGCCGCCCGTCCGTGTTTATTTCTCCACGTGTTAACCATCATACAATACTTGCGTGAACAGTTCGGAAGAACAATACCCTATTTATCAAGTCTAAAAATCTGTGGCCGTGTCTCCTTATTTAACTTCTTTTTCTTTCTCGTTTCAAGCTAAACTGCACTCTCCGCCTACCCTTCTCCCTCGCTCGTTTCTCATGCCCCGGTCCTTCCCTCACTCTATTTGCCTGCCACCCCCTCCATTCACAGTCCCTCCCTTCCACATATTGCTGTCTCTGCTCTTTCCAGCATTTGTTGTCTCTGTTTTCTATCACATATCAGCTCTCGCCCTCCTCCACTGTCCGTGCCCCCATTCCTAAACACTTATCTGCCTTTCCGGGTTCTGTGCCCCGCCCCACCACAGAGACCGCTGCCCCACCCTCGCCCTCACGGCTCAGCTCTGCCCAAGTGGAATCGATTACCAGAAGAAGGAGCGAGCCACGAGCTTACATGTTTGTGTGTGTAACTAGCTCGTCTCAGCCTCACTCTACTCTCATTCCTGCCTTCCTCTCCCGTGTCTTAGGCCCACCTCCGCTAACTCTCCTCCCTTTCGCCCTTCCCTCTTTCCTATGCCTGCCTTCCTTCTCCCCCTTCCTCCTATTCAGCCCATTTCCTCCCTCACTGGTCTTTCCTTTCCCAGTACTTCTCTCCCACTCCTCTGGCGCGCCTCCCCAGCCCTCCTCGTCACCCCTTTCGCCTCTCAACTCTCTCTCCTTTCGAACCCTGCCGCACTCCCTCCCCTTCTCCGCGTCTCTCTTCTACTTTCCTCTCGTATAATCTCCTTTCCAGGCCTCCGTTTGCCTTTCCGTCTCTGCTCTTTCCAGCATTTGTTGTCTCTGTTTCTCTCACATATCAGCTCTCGCCCTTCTCCACTGTCCGTGCCCCCCTTCGTAAATACTTATCTGCCTTTCCGGGTTTTGTGCCCCGCCCCACCACAGAGACCGCTGCCCCACACCCAAAGACGCTGCCCCAACCCCGCCCTCACGGCTCTGCTCTGCCCGAGCGGAATTGATTACTGGAAGAAGGAGCAAGCCACGAGCTTACATGTTTGTGTGTGTAACTAGCTACTCTCAGCCTCACTCTACTCTCATTCCTGCCTTCCTCTCCCGTGTCTTAGGCCCATCTCCACTAACTCTCCTCCCTCTCACCCGTCCCTCTTTCCTATGCCTGCCTTCTTTCTCCCCCTTCCTCCTATTCAGCCCATTTCCTCCCTCACCTGTCTTTCCTTTCCCAGTACTTCTCTCCCACTCCTCTGGGGCTCCTCCCCAGCACTCCTCGTCACCCCTTTCACCTCTCAACTCTCTCTCCTTTCAAACCCTGCCGCACTCCCTCCCCTTCTCTGCGTCTCTCTTCTACTTTCCTCTCGTATAATCTCCTTTCCAGCCCTCTGTTTGACTTTTTTCCTTTTTCTCGTTCCAAGCTAAACTGCACTCTCCGCCTACCCTTCTCCCTCACTCGTTTCTCATGCCCCAGTCCTTCCCTCCCTCTATTCGACTACCTCCCCCTCCATTCACAGTCCCTCCCTCCCACATAGTTCCGTCTCTGCTCTTTCCAGCATTTGTTGTCTCTGTTTCTCTCACATATCAGATCTCGCCCTCCTCCACTGTCCGTGCCCCCATTTCTAAACACTTATCTGCCTTTCCGGGTTCTGTGCCCCGCCCCACCACAGAGACCGCTGGCCCACACCCAAAGAAGCTGCCCCACCCCCGCCCTCACGGCTCTGTTATGGCACCGGGTGCCGCTTTAGCGCCGAAGCGCCTATCTGTTTTCAACATTATATGATCCAATCCTTTGTCTGACATGTGCTAAGCAAACAGTCAAATCGTTTTCATTCTGCTGTCCACTGTTTACAGAGAACAGCAGAAAGGGGCCTCTCATACAAATCATCAAGAAGAGCTTTGTTGTGGGTTGTTGAACAGGTTCTCAGAGCACCCATTTTTAGACCTGGGGAAAAGGGCGGCTCTTACAAGAGAACGCGTTTTATGGGTAATAAAGTAGTAACATCACACATTTAAGAAATGCAAACATCCATCCCCCATTCCATCCATCCCCCCCATCCATCCATTCCCCCACTCCATCCCTCATCCATCCATCCCCCCACTCCATCCCCCATCCATCCATCCCCAATCCATCCCCCCACTCCATACTCCCACTCCATCCCCACCCACTCCATCCATCCATCCACCCCCCTACTCCATCCATCCATCCACCCCCACTCCATCCATCCTTTCCCCACTCCATCCATCCCACTTCATCCATCCATCCATCCCCCCCACTCCATCCATACATCCATCCCCCCACTCCATCCATCCCACTCCATCCATCCATCCATCCATCCATTCATCCATCCCCCCACTCCATCCATCCATCCCCCCACTCCATCCCCCCACTCCATCCATCCCCCACTCCATCCCCCCACTCCATCCATCCATCCCCACACTCCATCCATCCATCCATCCATCCATCCCCCACTCCATCCATCCCATTCCATCCATCCATCCATACATTCCCCCTCACTCCATCCATCATCCATCCATCCACCCCCCCCCACTCCATCCATCCCATTCCATCCATCCATCCATACATTCCCCCTCACTCCATCCATCTATCCATCCATCCATCCCCCCACTCCATCCATCCATCCATTCCCCCCACTCAATCCATCCATCCATCCATCCATCTCACTCCATCCATCCATCCCCACCACTCACACCACCTCAGCACCGCCACAGCACCACCACTCAGCAGCACCACTCAGCAGCACTGGTTCAAATCTGTTCTCTCAATGTTTCAAGCTTTATTACAAATCACAAAAAGATGTTAATATTTCACTTCTGTTCTTGGATTTTCGTCACAATAAAAAAACACTGAACATAATCTTCACAAAAGTTATTTACAAAAGTTTAAGCTATTGCCATTACAAATTAAATACATTATTTAAGTATTAATTAATTAAAAAAATTAAAAGCCATTGTTATTTGTAATATCAATACATCTAATCACGTAAATACAAAACATGTTGCATTACAAATGCTATAGGTGTCACATTTGCGAAAATGTTATAACTATTGGCATTGTAATTGACAAAGCTATTAATTTAGCTATTTTAAAAAATAACGCATAAATAAAACAAATTTCATTTATAATACCAATAGCTCAAACTTTCCTAATGCGAGCCCTATTGCATTTCCAATGCTTGTTAAATTAAATGTTTTCAGGCTTACCACTTCATTCCAATCAAGATGGCTTCTGGTGTGCCATACTTTTGTCATAAGTAAGACTGTTAGCGCTCTAGTTGTTCTTTAGAACACTCTGGGACATTCTGTCATTGGGCTATACTTGGGCTACATCCGGGTGATATTTGGACTACATTTGGGCTCTTTTGTCTCTGGTGACCATCTTGGGAGACTGCATGTCAGAATTTTTAATGAAATAGGATTTGAGAAGTCACTAAAAATGTGCCCCAAATTTTTCTTTCTGCAGCACTAATCATACTTTCTATGGCAAAATATACCCCCTCATTTTGTTCATTTTTAAATTAAATGTTTTAAGAGTTACCATTTTATTCCAATCAAGATGGCTTCAGGTGTGCCATACCTTTGTAATAAGTAGGAGTGTTAGCGCTCTAGTTGTTCTTTAGAACACTCTAGGAGGCTGCAGTAGAACACAAAGGAATCAACTGACAGTCTCTGTGCTTGTTGGATGTACATGTTTTACTGAGAATGTCAGACTTCATTCTCACATGACTGAGAAAGATAATGTGAATCTACAGAAAATATGCTTTCAGTTTCGCTTATAGATCCCCTTCCAAACCACTGTGGGAAAAGCATTAGATAATAGTTTTCTTTCAAACATGATTCATGATATCCCAGCAGAAGGCTTTTTCACATGGTAAAATCACCTTAGAACACACCACAATTCCTAAAATGAGTATGGTACCATCAACAAATGATTAATAATGTAACTAAAGTCTTAAAACCTATTAACTGCAATGCTTTTTAATGAGGTGCTATCATGTATGCATACCCAGTGATTTAAAAAAAATGAAAAATAATGTTGGGCCTGGGGGTCCTTGTGGGACTCCCGAGCAGGCCTAGGGGGTCAGGGTGCTTCTACCCTGCTCCCTTTGCATGTTTTGCACCTTTGTTTTTCTGCTTTCCTGTGCCTCAGTCTACCGAGGCACAAGATGGCTGCCAACACTTTCTGGTTTGGAGTGTTGACAGACATTGGCAGCCAATCAGCATGCAGCTTGTGCTCGGAAGGGTACAGAGTACAGTAAGCTTATAGTAAGCTTACAGTAAGCTGCTATAGATATATATTTTTTCTCTTTTGATTTTCTCAGGAACTACTGGAGGGATTTACACCATTTAAACAAAAGGCACTTCTGCGTACCAGTCCCTACAATTTTGCCAAGTTTGGTGTAATTCCGTTCAGCGGTTCGGGCTGTAGCTGTGTCTAAACGACCTATGAAAATTAACATGGGGAAAACACGTTTTGGGACCCCCCTTTTTTCTCAGACCCCGCTTGACGAATCCCCCCAAAACTTTCAGGGTAGGAGCAGAACTGAGCAGGCCAAAATTTTGGAAAATTGTAAGCAAATTCCTCAATCGACACCAAAGTTATTCCAAATAGAATGTTGCGGATTTCCTATGGAAACTAGGTCCTAACTATATATACCTACTGGCGACTAGGAAGGGCTGTAGGGTGACTTAGTGTGTGTATGGGTGTGTTGGTGAGTCAATGAATGTCTCATTGGTATATGTATAAGTAACTACATATGTTTAAAGGCAGTATATGTGAGTGTTAGAATATATAAATGACTATAGGTGAGAGTAAGTTATTTGAAGAGTGTGTGTATAAATGAGTGTCTGCTTGTATCAGTGATTGTATAAGACAGTAACTATGTGTTAGTATCTGCATAAATAAGTGATGTGGCGTGTGTATAAATAACGGATTTTTTGCATGACTGACTAGGTGTGTGAATAACTCTATGGATGAGTAGCGGAGTGTTACTGTATGTATAGGTGTATGATTGGATATTATAGTATTGTATTGATGAGTAACTGCATGTATAAGTAACTGGATGTGTGTACAGGCCTAGGAAATAGTGGGTGGTATGTAATATCTGGCATTGTTGTGTGTATGGTTTAAAAAATTGTAGTCTGTATTTTAGAGTGTGTGTATCAAACTTTATATTAGGGCATCATTATATGCATCAGATTATCACGTGGATGATGTCATCAGTGATGCCATTTGAGATGTCATCAGTGATGTCATCACTGATGTCACTGACCATGTCTTGAGTGATGTAATATGTGACATCATCACCAATGCATTGCGGGCGTGCAAGTTATAGTTAGCTCAACTAACTATAACAGATGAATTTCTCTGGTTTTATATGAGTCAAATGTTCAACTAACTATAATGTCCCTGAAACCTATGTTTTTTTTCTAAATGCTAATTCCTAACTATAACATCTGTAAAACCTATGTTTTTTCAGTGAATTTCAAAGGTTTTTTAAATGTTAATTTCATATTTTAATGTTTATAAAACATATATTTTTTCTAATACATTTTTTAATATTTTGGAACTCTATTATACTTCTTTTTTTAACATTTTAAAATTATGTGATGTTTTATATCTTCCCTCAAAAATATGTATCTCTTTTTTTTGTTGTTGAGAAAACTGCACTCCCATACCGGTAGCGTACCAAGCTCCATCACCACGTGAATCCGATCCACCATATTGCTAAACTCGTAAATGATGCGCATTTCGTATCCGACTGGTTCACGACACCGTGTCCCGCGGAATATCATATATGCATGAAGTCGCCCCAGCTGCTACTTTGGTATCCAACGGGTACCCAGTACCAAGCTATGCTTTACGTTATGTACGTATAGAGTAACGCCCGCTGCCCGTTGATATGCAATGAGTGCATGCCGCCAGGCCCTGTGTTACGTCACAGATGTATGGTGTCACGCTGGGTACGCCATTCCCTCTTTTTTTGTCTCAAAAGTATATGTAAATAACTTTAAACAGTATATGACAGCAAGCGCTAATCTAAAATATTTTAAACATGTATACATTTCTAACTGTAATAAACTTATATTATGATAAATATATTTTCTCAAATTTGCATCGGGTGCGGCCTCCTAGCACGTTCGGTGTGTGATTGCCATGTGACCGTAAAAAAAAGCATTTGATTGCTTCACAACATTTCCCGTTGTAACAGTTGGACGACCCCACCCATTTTAGTCATTTTCTCTACAGCGTTTGATGAGAGATACCGCTTCACCTTAAACAGCTTTTTTGAAAAGTTTTGTTTCGGTGTACACATATCTTATACTACACACAACATGCAACCATCATCTTGATCAATATTCATGGTCTGTACATTAAGCATTCCACATGTGATGGCCATGCATCTCAAACGTTACATCAAAAACCAAATGTGTGTTACATGATGCCCCTGGTTTGTGTGTGTGTGTGCACATTATTGTGCCGCCTTTCGGCCTGGGTATTGGTGGCTCTAAGGAGTATAATCAGCCACGGACAGATTGCACTTCCTAGATCACATGTCACAAACAGTAATGTGTAGATTTGTATTGCTGTACGCTCTGTTGTCAGTCTTTACCAATATAGTAGTGTGTCATATGTGAGACTTTCAGATTCACGTTTGACATACATTGCTGAACTGTAATGAGCGTTATCGCTGTGTATGACGTAGCCTAACTGCTGATCCTCCCTTCATCCGAGCACATTCACATGTGTACGCTTCGCGATAGCAACACTTTCAATAGTACCGCACACCATTGACCTGCATGTCTGCGCATATCCACAACATTGACAACGACATGTGATGTTCGCCATTCAATCTTTTTGAACAGCATCTCATTAGCGATAATTGCCGCCTTCCCGATGCATGCTACATTAATATAAATTTCACAATATGCGACGTCAAAACTGCAAAAGAAACACACATAACTACAATTCCTGGCCAGGCAGGAACTGAACAACGCCCAGATCCCCGAAATAATTATTCACAACCCTAAGCTAGCCTGGCATATGCAAGGCCAGCCCACTTTGTATACGTATAAATAGGATAACAACGACGTCACATGTACCAGCTCTTCCACACTGCCTCAGGTGATATGGCCGCATCCATCTCGCATATCACAATGCGTAATAAAAAAGGGATCCATGAGGTGTACACCATCCTGACAATCAACACTGGTTCTAAATTGTGAACCCTACTGCCCGTAATGTTCCCAAAGGGATTCATGAGGTGTACACCATCCTGCAATCAACACTACAACTGAATTGTGAACACTGCTGCCCGTAGTGTTTGCACACACAACAATGACAGCAGGTGAGCAGTGTGGCCTGGGTGCGCAGGGGCTGCAATTGAGCTCAGTGCTGCCGGAGAGGTGGGGTGCATCAGCCTGGGTGTGCAGGTCCGAACAAGCGATGTTGCCGTGCGTAAGGATGTGATCTCTGACCTCATTCAGTCACATGTCTGTCTCATTTTAAGGACTTGCTGGACCGTACTTTAGGCCTGAGCCAGCGTGCAATGCTGCCCTACAGACACGTGGCGTTAGCTTTTAGGACACTATAGTGAGGTCATTACTAAGCGTACATGCACACAGGCTTCCGCCACTGCATTACACACGCTCATTATGCTTTTAGCATGCGCTCTGTTCCTTTGTATGTGAATCTTTGTTATAACATATTATTATTTAACGATGTGTATTGTTGTGCACTCCAACTCCTCTTTGAACCACAATTACCACTAACAGTTGGTAGATCGTACTTCAAAAACGAAGGATGCACTCAACTGGTGTTTTCTATTAAGCTTGAAATAAACCTACATTTACCTCCAGACGTTTCCACCATTAAATTATTTCTCCCTTTTCAGGCACTGAATTGACCGAAAATGGGCAGAACGGGTGCTCATCCCGTGCTGATGCCCTCGGCATTCTGACGCCTTCCATCGTGGTATCAAGACACCGTCCCCGACCGGAGACCTGCTCTCCCACCATACAAAAGTACCCCGGACTCGGAGCTTGCACCGGCACATCGTTGGACACACCGATGGTGCCAGGTGAGCAGTGAAGCCTTGGTGCTCAGGATCTACAATTGAGCACAGTGCGGGGGAAGGGGCTGGGGTGCATCAGCCTGGGTGTGCAAGTGCAAACAAGCTATATGGCCGTCCGCAATGAGGTGATCTGAACTCATTCAATCACATCTCTGTCTCATTTTAATGACCTGCTGGACCGTACTGTAGGCCTGAACCAGCGGGCAGCGCTACCCTACAAACACGTGTAGAGCGCTGTGCTGCGGGAAGGGTAGGGTGCATCAGCCTGGGTGCGCAGGTCCGAACAAGCGATGTTGGTGTGCGTAATGATGTGATCTCTGACCTGATTCAGTCTCATCTCTGTCTCATTTTAAAGACCTGCTGGACCGGACTGTAGGCCTGAGCCAGTGGGCAGCGCCGCCCTATAGACACGTGGCGTTGGCTTTTAGGGCACTGTAGTGACCTCATTACTAAGTGTACATGCACACAGGCTGCCGCCACTGCATTACACATGCACATTATGCTTCTAGCATGCGCTCTGTTCCTTTGTATGTAAACGTTAGCATAACATATTATTATTTACCCTTGTGTATTCTCATGCACTCCACCTCCTCTTTGAACCACGATTACCACTAACAGTTGGTAGACCGTACTTCAAAAACGAAGGACGCACTCAACTGGTGTTTTCTATTAAGCTTGAAATAAACTTTCATTTACCTCCAGACGTTTCCTCCATTAAATTATTTCTCCCTTTTCAGACACTGAATTGACCGAAAATGGCGGAGCGGGTGCTCATCCCGTTATGATGCCCTCGGCAATCTGACGCCTTCCATCGTGGTATCAAGACACCGTTCGCGACCGGAGACCTGCTCTCCCACCCTACAAAAGTACTCTGGACTCGGAGCTTGCACCAACACGTCGTTGGACACACCAATCGTGACAGGTGAGAAGTGAAGCCTTGTTGTGCACGACCTACAATTGAGTACAGTACGGGGGAAGGTGCTGGGGTGCAGCACCCTGGGTGCACAGGTGCAGGCAAGTGATGTTTCCGTAGCAAATAACGTAATATCTGGTCTCATACATATTTTTCATTTTAAGGACTTGCTTGACCACACTCTTTCTCGCGGACCCCAGCATCCTAGACAAACGGGTGATGGGACGTAAACACTGAGGGCTCTGTCCAATACGCCGACGCTCTGTTTCCTCCTCCCTCTGTCCTTTTGACTCTCCCTCCCCTTCTCCCTTCCACCCACTCCCTCTCCCTCCCATTCTCACTATCTTCCTTACATTCGGACTACCTTTCTTTTCATCTTCCACATGGCGCACATACTTATGTTTCATTATTGTCTTCCAGGTTTTGTACGCTGCTTCGGGAGGAGTCCCACCCACATATTTCATTTTACACGGTTGTTTGTTCTAATAAACTTGTGTTTCCATCTATTTGTGTTGTTTTAAGAAAGATTATTTTGTTTCCAATAAATAAGTGAGTGTATAGGTCTTCTTTTTCTGACAACACTTGTCTGTAGTTTATTGTGAAAATCATCTGTTTATAGGAAGTTTAGAGAGAAAACATTTCTAATTTTGCGGTGCACCTCCCAAATATAAACCAATAGACTATTACTTAAATGAAGCCTGCTTAATTCTACAACTGCAAGGGTTCTATGCGTGTATCACTTTATAACATCAATAGCAGCCCGTCCTGACGTTGTCCGGGAATGAATTGCTGCCGGCCAGTAGTATATTGTTTTGTAGGATTTCGTTTTGATAGCATTTCTTATCTGTGTGAAACGCTCCGATTCACAGTGCACTGCTGATGCACTTAAGAGTGCGCGTTCAGTAGTGTGTGAACTCAAGTTTCCCTACTTTATTTTTCCTTGCAATATTATATAGCGCAAACTCGACAACATGGCATGAGCAAAATTTACATTACAGAAGAACACATTCATTTGTGGTAGGCAAGGGGAGACACACAGGATCACAGGAATCACAGGATGTTGAGCTGATGCCGAAATTCGAACGTAGCTCCCCAGCTCTAAAGTTCACAATTCTAGAACTTGTGGCGGGAGGTGTGTCTAAAAGTGTATGTCGGTGCTGGCCATCAATGAGGGAGACCTGTGCATTTTTCAAATGGGTGGTGAAAAAATATGAGTATGTTGCTGGAGATGTGGGCCGCCATGCCACCAATGTACTTACCGAGGAGGGTAAACACCCATTATTCTGCAACTTTCTTACTGCATACCATCACTCTGCATACTTTCATTAGGAAAATACCATGACTCCGCAATGCCATTATAATGCCATTATATACATTTTATATGCTTTTACCACGCATACATTTACAATGAAATCCGTTGTAAATGCATGAATGGTAAAATCATGTTTTAAAAAAAAATGTTTGGATAAGGTAAGTATGGGTATGGGGTATATGTTTTGGGGTACTGAGGTATATATTTTGGGGCGTTTGGCTATTTTAAGGTTTCAGATGTAGTTTTGGGTTATGGGGTACAGTGGTAGTTTTAGGGTTTAGGGATAGGTATGGGTTTTGGGGTACAGGGATATTTTTAGGGTTCAGGGGTAGGTTTGGGTTTTGGGGTACAGGGTTATTTTTAGGGTTCAGGGCTAGGTTTGGGTTTTGGGGTACAGGGGTATTTTTAGGGTTCAGGGGTAGGTTTGGGTTTTGGGGTACAGGGGCATTTTAAGGGTTCAGGGCTAGGTTTGGGTTTTGGGGTACAGGGGTATATTAGGGTTCAGGGGTAGGCTTGGGTTTTGGGGTATAGGGGTATTTTTAGGGTTCAGGGCCAGGTTTGGGTTTTGGGGTACAGGGGTATTTTTAGGGTTCAGGGGTAGGTTTGGGTTTTGAGGTACAGGGGTATATATAGGGTTCAGGGCTAGGTATGGGTATTTGGGGTACAGGGGTATTTTTAGGGTTTAGGGATAGGTTTGGGTTTTGGGGTACAGGGTATATTTATAGGGTTAAGATGGGTTAGTGTTTAAGGGTGTTGGGGTATTTTAATGAGTAAGGGTGGGTTATGATTATGGGGTACAGGGGTATTTAAAGGGAGCAGGGTGGGATTCGTTTTTAGGGTGTAAAGGGTAATAAAATAAAATAATAAATAAAAATAATATAAATAATGTATTTTAAAAGAATAACTGTTTAAATTAAAAAAAGTATATATATATATATATATATATATATATATATATATATATATATATATATATACACACACATATATACAAACATATATTTGATGTTTTAATAATGTACTTTTGCAATGTATATGACTTTACCACACATGCATTTGCGTTATAATGGCATGCGTGATAAAGTCATATGCGTTGTAAAAGTTTTAGAAATGATGTCTTTGCGGAGTAATAGTCCTGCGTTATAAAAATTGCGGAGTGATGGTATGCGGGATGTTGGTTTGCGGAATATCATCACATATTCCCGGGGGAGGGATAGTCCCTTTCTTGCTATTTCCGTGGAGGCGGGCCTTATGTCCGGATGTGCGTGGCGCAAGGCCTGTGCGCAACAGAAGTGGAAAATCTCCAGTGTGCGCTTCAGGCGTCACCGTAAGTTAAGGCGAGATTACATTTCCTGCACAATGGCCCCTGTTTGCGCTCCTTCCGGCAGTTGGGAATAGAGCCATGCCTGACCTACATACAGTAAAGCAGGTGCACGTCACTGGGAGCGCAGGGCAAGCACACCCGGAGCTGGAATGTACAGAACCTGGGAAGAAAAAACAATGAAATATTGGGCACAACATTCGCTTTTTTTCCCCGTAATCCCACGCTCTGCACACGCCCACGCCCCCAGCACACGCCCACAGCACATGATATGAGACATGGCATGAAGGGCGGAATGTACCACACGCCCCCAGCGTTTGTCACGCTCCCAGCACATGCCCACAGCACAACGCAGACACTCCCACAAGGGACTACTTTGCTGGCACGGTTCTTTTACCTTTTAAATGTATGGCGGACCAAGGCAGAATGTAAGCGAGCGGAAAGATCATGGAGGGTAGTGTATGACAGTCAGGCCAGGGAACTGTTTTTAGAAAAAAGGCGGATACATCACAGGCTGATTAAGAAATCGAAGGCGGCCTTTTACGCGGGTAAAATCCTAGGGGCAAAGAACTCGGCTAAGGAGCTCTTCTGCATTTACAAGTCCTTAACCACTATAGATTCTTCTGCAGACCCGGAGAATTGTTCGATAGAATCATGCGATCGCATTGCCGACTATTTCTCCACCAAGGTTGCAAAGATCTATTCGACCTTCCCCAATCCTCTCTCCACAGGGGTTGAGCTGGATGTAACATCTGGGGGCACGGATAACCTGGGGCTTCTTACAATGTTCATCACCCCCCCTCCTGAAGAGTCAGTCAGGACATGTCTTTCTGTAAAATCTGGCTCCCCTCTGGACCCGGTATCCCCTAAACGTTTGGGGGACAGCCTGGAGGTCCTGGAGCCTTATATAAGGCATGTCCTGGATGTCTCTTTTAAGTCGGGCATGCTATCTTAGGGGTGGAAACAGGCAGTGGTACTCCCCCTCCGGAAGAAACCTAACATTAGTTTTGATGTGTTAGAAAATCTGAGACCCATTTCTCTCCTGCCTTTTATGTCCAAAGTGGCTGAGAAGGTGGTAAACACTCAAATCATGGAATATGTGGAGGAGGCAGGGTTGCTCCACACTACGCAGTTCGGCTTTAGACCTCGCCATTCGACGGACTCTGCCCTACTGATGGCAACAGAACATCTGAGGCAGGGCGTAGATGAGGGGCAAACGATGGCCTTGATCATGTTGGACCTCAGTGCGGCGTTCGACACTGTAGCACACTCCACCTTGCTACAGTGTCTGAGCAGAGGTGGCATCGCTAACACTGCGCTGAGGTGGATCCAGGCCTTCCTAACGGGCAGAAGCTTCCAAGTGAGGCAAGGAGACTGCTACTCCAAAGGGGTCCCTTTGGGCCAGGGCGTGCCTCAGGGCTCGTTTCTGAGCCCGACCCTTTTTAATTTGTATGTAGCGCCCGTTGCCTCCATTGTTGAGAGCCATGGCCTCCAAATGGTATCTTATGCGGATGATACGCTGCTGGTCATCTCCCTGTCGCATGCACCCTGTTTTGCTGCAGATGGCTTCCGGTCATGCATGAAAGATCTAGCCGATTGGATGGCTATGAACTGTCTGAAATTGAACGGGAGCAAGACAGAGATGCTTGTGGTGGGGAGAGACCAGTCTGCTTGGTCGTCGGCTTGGTGGCCATCCTGTTTAGGGCCGACCCCCACCCCCTGTCAGGAGGCAAAAAACCTGGGGGTATGGCTTGATGCGGGCCTCACCTTTGGGCCCCAAATCAACCGTGTGGTGGGCTTGTGCTTTGGAGTTTTGAAAAAGCTTAGGAAAGTTCTGGAACTGTTGCCCATGGAGGCCCGCAAAACCCTGGTACATGCATTGGTGACCGCAAGGTTGGATTATGCTAATCTGCTGTACCTGGGGGCACCGGGGAAGAGTTTAGGTTGCCTTCAAGTGCTGCAGAATGCGGCAGCACGTCTGATTCTCAGGCTGCCCAAAAGGGCACCCTCGAGGGAGGCCTTGCAGAAGCTGCACTGGCTCCCAGTGAGGAGCAGAGTAGAGTACAAGGCCCTCTGCACCTGCCATCGGATTCTGAATGGCAGGGCACCTCGACCATTGCAGAGCTTGATTGAATCCTATGAACCTGCTCGAGCATTAAGATCTGCGGGTGGGGGACTGTTGAGAATCCCCAAGGTGAAGAAAGTTCGCATGGGAGGCAGATCGTTCAGGTACTTAGCGGCAAAACATTGGAATAAACTTCCGAAGGAGCTACGTTTAGAACCAGTAGAAACTAGGATCCGTGCTAAATTAAAAACTTACCTATATGTCAGATAGATTGCTTGCCCTCCAGCTAACTCTCAGCTTCCGCCTCTCTCACCTTAGCGTGGGGACACGCCGGTGTGCCTAACTCAGCGCTCTACAAATGCCCCTATTATTTATTATTATTATTATTATTATTATATGGTGGGCGTCTGCATAGCCTATGTCCTTCTGCTGCACCTGCCCTTTCCAACGCTGTATTGGGTGTTGTGATTGGTGCTGTGGTTCCTGAGATTACCCGCCTCAAAGGTTTGGGCTCTCTCTTTATTATATTAGTACTAGCAGCCCGCCCCAGAGTTGCCTGGGGCAGAAGGGGGCTGGGTGCAGCATTTCAGGCTTGCGCGCACTCATGGTTCCCGCCCGTCCCTCCGCCCGTCACTCTGTGCGCACCCGCGGCTCTTGGCTGCTTCACTTACCTCACCCGCCGGCATTGCCCAGGGCAGAAGGGGGCTGGGGAAAGCATTTTGGGCTTGTGTGCACTCATGGCTCCCGCCCGTCCCTCGGTGCGCACTCGCGGCTCTTGGCTGATTCACTTACCTCACCCGCCGCTCCTCCCCGCGCTGCTGATTTTACCGCTCCACTGCTCCTCCGCTTCTTGCTGCTCATCACCGCTTGACAGCCGCTCGCCGCTCCTCCCTACGCTCATGTCCTCCGCTCTTCCTGTTGCTCCTGAACGCCGCTCCTCCCCGCGCTCCCGATGTCATCAATCAGACGTCGCGGCCGGCGCTACTTGCAAGGCACTACTTTATTTTTATTTCTACATTTTTTAAACAAAGTATATTTTTTGTTTTTATATAGCTTATGTCCTTCTGCTTGCCCTGAGGTTTTCAAATATGTCTTGGGTGTTTGGATTGGTGGTGTACTTTTCGAGTTTACCTGGCTCAAAGGACACAGTTCTCTCTTTATAATAGTAGTATAGATAGATGAGTACTGCCCATGTGATTACAGGACCAATAAGGCACTGCCTAGCACCACCGCGACTTCAGGGACTGCTGAGGCCCACCCTGCATATTTAAGCAAAGCCCCGGAGGGTGGCGATCCCCAGACTTCAGTTGGCCTCGAAGCCCCCTGAACAATTAGTAAACAAGGCTCGAGAAGGTGGCGACCCCCTATGCTACGAAACGTCTCTGTGCCCTTCTGCGCCTAAATTACATGTGACATTAAGCTCCCTAGTCCTACAGAGAACCTGCAATATACTATTAGGATTATCCATGGAACATTATCCACCAGGAGACTAATTTAAATCAACGAGTGAGACCCCGCTTTTTTTTCTCCATTTTTACCATCCAGATTCGCTCTATTAAGGCGATACAAGGTTTTCCTCCTCTCACGTTAACTAGTCAAACAAGGATTTGCTATCACAGGGTGGAAGCCATGCACCTGCCCTCTAATAGCAAACATAAATGTCCCGTGAATGCACACCCCAGGACATTGTATGAGCTAAACTTGGGAGGTCCCGCACCCTAGGACCATGATGCAATGGTTAGTATAAACGCATACTAACATTACTTACACAGGTGTAGTACAATGACCAGAGTGTGGTGAAGGGGCATAGGAAGCGCAAAATCTACAAATATAAATCCTACTAGAGGTCGAATGGCATAGTTCAATGAGCCAACGGCCCTGGGATGAGTAGAAACAGCTACACGAAGAAAACGGGTCTTCAGCACAACGCAAGCAACTTTGAAGTATTGGTGAGTGATGCCTTCTTTTTACCTCCTCCCGCTCGTCCCAAAATTTATGTAGTGAAGAGGCAGACAGCAGTGAATCCGATAAGTAGATTTATTGCAGGAAAACAAGACACCTTAAAGAGCCACCAACAGGAGCAGACAGCAAGGCAACAGTCTTCCCCAGCACGTACAAACTCCCCAAGGTTCCCCTCATGGCAGCCCTACATTCTAACATTACATACTTACATTCTAGTAGAATTACATACTAACATTCTACTATGTCTTACATTGGAATACTACACAGAGCACATGACTTTACAGCAATAGAGCTCATAGTTTCATCCAGTAGTCTTCAGACCGGTAGGGGTGAGTAGTTTGCTTCCCACTCCCTATATATGAATGCAAACTAACAAAACTTCCACAGGTGTACTACAGCGCCCAGAGCACATCACTTTACAGCAATGAGCTCCCGATTTAGGCTCATGCTTTAATCCCCGAGTCTTCAGACCAGTAGGAGAAAGTAGTTCGCTACCCACTCCCTATATACTATATATGCATACTAACACTACTTACACAGTTATACTATAGCGGCTAGTATTCTACAGCACCCAGAGCCCATCACTTTACAGCAATCAGCTTGGTTTGATACCCGAGTCTTCACACCGGTAGGCGGGAATACTTCGCTTCCGGTATAGTATGAATGCACAGTAGCGGTCAGTAGTTCGCTTCACACTCCCTGTATGGTATAAATGCATACTAACACTACTTACACCGTTATACTACAGCGGCTAGCATCCTACAGCGCCCAGAGCCAATCACTTTACATCAATCAGCTCGGTTTGATCCTTGAGTCTTCACACCGGTAGGCGTGAGTACTTCGCTTCTGGTATAGTATAAACGCACTGCAGCGGTCAGTAGTTCGCTTCCCACTCCTTGTATAGTATAAACGCCTACTAGCACTACTTGCACACATATACTACAGCGCCCAGAGCCCATCCCTTTACAGCAATCAGCTCGGTTTGATCTAAGAGTCTTCACACCGGTAGGCGTGAGTACTTCGCTGCCGGTATAGTATAAATGCATAGTAGCGGTCAGTAGTTCGCTTCCCACTCCCTGTATAGCTAACACTACTTGCACTTGATAGTGTCAAGTACTGGTATAGCTTAACTTAAAAAATATTGCGCACACCCCTTGCTGTTTTGGAAAGTTCAATATCACTTAAAAACCCATCCTGGTATTATGCCAAACTCAACCACCGGTTACATTTGAGAATAATTGACTTTACCTGAAATTTGGGCCCCTTGACATTCTAGCCCAAGGCCGTTAGTATGACTTGCAAAAAACATCTCTACACTTGGCTAAACGTGTCCCAGAATGAATGTATGTAATGATGTGATATATGAAAGTTGTGACAATATGTACCTGATTGGTCGCTTAGTTTAGGTTATCTTTAATGCCTTTTACAGATCTCACCTTACTGGGAGTCTGTCTTTGGGAGTGTCACTAGGTAGTTTGGCACTGCACAGCTACAAATAGTCAACCATTCAATCATCATACCAACAATAATAATCAATGTTTTTCCCTGTTAAAATGTATTAGACAGTTGAAAAAGTATATGTTTGAACATTTGATGCTTGTAAATTGTACATAGAATGAAAAAACGAAGACATTGTTTTTTATTTTCAGATCTTTATTCCTTTTCCCTCCCAGTCAACAATCCCCAGCCCTGATGAAGGTGTGGCCCATCTGGCCTGTCACCGAAACGCGCGTCGGCTTGTGTTTCCAGAAATACGGCATACTGTTTTATATTCATTAGCAGCCGTATTAATACCATCTATCTGGAATAACATTCTGACCTATGCAACATACTTACCATCCCTGGGTTGCATACACCAGGACGATAGGAATGTGTGGAAGAATGAAAGTTGAACGATAGAATTTTAGATAGATTAATTTAGAAATCTGTGAGTATGTGAGTATGACTGTAGTATGAATTGTTACTGGGTAGGCCCCAAAGTAGGATGAACTTCTGTCATTTTTATCCCCTTTTTCTTACTTATGCATGTTGTCTGATGTTCTAAAGAAAACTATGTGGATCTAAAATGTTATCTATTTATGTAAGTTTTTTCTACATCAACTCCAAGAGTATATAAAAAGAATAAAAATATATATATATTTGCTAAATACTTTTTCTTGAGTATAATTGGATTGACTGAATTTTGTCATGTGCAGTGCTAACTCCTAGGCCTATCACCCCATACACATTGGGATCCTATTGTTAGGACCACTACATCAGTTGGCGGGGTTTCGTTTCTTGTTCTATTTTCACTACTTGCACACATATACTACAGTGCCCAAAGCCCATTCCTTTACAGTAATCACCTCGGTTTGATCCCCAAGGCTTCACACTGGTAGGCGTGAGTACTTCGCTTCCTGCTTCCGGTATAGTATAAACCCACGATAGGGGTTAGTAGTTCACTTCCCACTCCCTGTATGGTATAAACGTGTACTAACACTACTTGAACACCTATGCTACAAAGATCAGAGCACATCACTTTACAACAAAGAGCTCACGGTTTTGGCTCTCGGTTTTATATTCAAGTGTAGCAGCATATCATCTCAGCACCATGTCACTCTGAGCAACACCGCACTTTCAGACAGGTAGGAGTGACTACTTCGCTTCACATCCCCCCACAGACCTTACAGTGCTCCTACTCTCCTTTCCTACTTTTTTTGCCCTTTTTTCCTCTCACTCGCTTCAACGGAATCACAAAATGACGGCCTAGACTTCCTAGTTGCCACCACTCACAGCGCTCACAAGCATAAAGCAACAAACTCGTGCTCGTAATGCTTCAGCCAATCAGATGGTAGAATTCCCAAATATTGATATCTGTAAATTTCGATAGTTCTCAAAAACTACTGAATTTATTTACACCAAATAATATATACCCCGCACATACTACAAACAATCATTCAAAATGGCATCGAGCAGAAATCAACGACGTAACGAGGCGGCTAACAAAATGTTCACTGGTGTAGGGTCCTCTATGACCGCGAGTGCTCCTGAAAATGCAAACCAGAAAAACAGTACATCCAATAAACAAGGATTATGGACTACTCTCTGGAAACTCCTTGTTACTGAACAGAACAAATGGTGGGAATCCACCACCCTCCAAAAATACATTGAGGTGAATAGGGTGCCTAGAGGATTGAGAATCTACACCACATCGACATTTGCTGATCCCGACCCAGACATGGTTGAAGAATGGGCCGAAAACAGCCATGGTTGCTCAATAAGGATGCTGAAAATCCCAGTTAAATACGCAACCAAACATTGTGAAAAACTAGCGGAAGAAATTGAGAACATAACAAGCCAACTTAAAGCCTTCTATGATGATGAAAAAGACTTTGACAGTGAAATGGCCAAATATGATGCCAAACTGGAAAAGTTGGAAAAGGAAATTCGAGAGAAAAAGGAGAGCAAATTTACCAGAGACCGCAATGATTATAAGCGCGGCCAAGTGCTAACATTTGCCAAGAGATATGACCATTTGTGCACTGTCACTACAATATCCGGACCAGTGACATCCCAAACAATGAGCAACGCGCAAGCGACTCCGACGACGGCAGCTGATACCCGAGAAAACGAGGCATCAACTGCGGGAACCAGTGCCCACACCACATCTAATCCTGACCTCATGAGCCCAAAAGACAAAATTTTATTGGAATTCGCGATGGTGGCCTAAGGGAGACTAACAGGGCGAAACAAAACCAACGCAGGAGGACCAAAAGGACGAGGTCAAGGTGTGAGAGACGCCGGAAAATCCAGCTCACTACACCTCAGCAGCATATCAAGCCCAGTTGGATCCAGAACGAGGGGCCAGAGGAAAGGGAAATAATGGATACCCGAACAATCATCAATCTGTCTTCAAGGGAATTGAGTGAAGCAGAAAAAGAGGTACTGTCTCTTGGATTATCTTTTTGCCCCACTTCATCCTTTGATTACACCCAAAGCCGAATTGACCTTTTTTACTTTACCAGAAAATTGTGCTTGAAAAAGTGGTATGCTACTAAACTTAACATTGAAACTCACGAATCTGTACAGGAACCCACCAGCCTCACAGGGGGAGATGTGGAAACCCTACATCTGCTTCATGAGCTGAGGGGAGACTTGAATGTTATTGACAACCCTATGCTTAACTTAATCAATGATGATTTGAGAGTTGACCTTAATTATCGGAGTGGCTTCAGGCCTAAATCTGTCTTTTTGCCACAGATCATTAATGAACCTATTGACATTTTTGAGAGGGCTATGATCAAAGAGTTGGACAAATTATCGAAAAACAAGGATTTTGTTAAATGTAATTTAACTAATGCACAATTTAAGGCTATTAAGACTCTAAGCAATGACAAGAGTATAGTCATAAAGAAAGTCGATAAAGGGGGGAACATGGTTGTGTTACCTCGGAATATGTACATTATGAAGGGCTCTCACAGCTGGGGGATAGCACCAAATATGAGAAGAGTAATAGGACAAGTTATAACATCAGTATTACACAATACTCAGAACAACTTAATGACTGGAGGGAGAGAGGTCTCATTAGTCGGGAAGAATTTAATTTTCTCAACAATAGATATCCCAAGGTACCTGCCCTCTACCTATTGCCCAAAGTGCATAAGAGTATGACCGAACCCCCAGGGAGACCCATTGTCTCCTCGAGGGGCAGTTGCTGGGAGAATACTTCCAGATACCTGGATTTCTTCCTACAGCCCCTAGTCCAGGAACTGCCTTCTTATCTGAGAGACTCAAGTGATTTTTTACAGAAAATCAGTGATGTCACTTGGAACCCCACCTGGCTCCTTATGACTGTTGACATGAACAGTCTGTACACGTGTATCCCACACCAACAAGGGTTCGAGGCATGCAGGCATTTTCTTAAAGCACGCTCCATCTCCTATTTACCTCACACCGAAATGCTTCTTGATATGGCATTTCTGTGTCTCACCAACAACTACTTTCTCTTTAATGGCAACGTCTACCAACTGTTGTGGACTGCGATGGGCACTTGTTTTGCCCCCAGCTTCGCTGGTCTTTATCTGGGCTGGTGGGAGGAATGGGTGGTCTACCAGTCCCCAATATACCAGAGCAAAGTTGTCAGATATTTTTGTCATATGGAGGGGGAGCCAAGAGGAGGCATCTGACTTTGTTGAAACCCTCAAAAGCAAGGATTTTAATCTTTCCTTCACTAGTCACATCAGCCAAGTGTCCATTGATTTTTTAGATCTGAAAGTCGAAAACAAAAACAGCTTTCTGAGTACTAAGCTGTTCAGAAAGGACATGGCGGGCAACAGCCTGCTGCATGCCCGTAGCTGTCACCCCAATAATCTTATCAATTTTATTCCCATTGGCGAGTTCCTTAGGGCCAAACGAAACTGCTCAAAGGAAGTTGATTACAATCGGGAGGTACTTATTATGTCGGAACGCTTCAGACAGAGAGGCTACACCAACAAATGTATCTCTAAAGCTTTAGATACAGTGAACAACAGGGAACGATCTAGTCTACTTGAAGGCAAAGAGAAGGACTGTGAGTCAGAATCCAGTATGACTAGTAGATTCACTACGGATTTTCACTCTCAATCCAAGGAAGTGAGAAAAGCATTGGGGAAATTCTGGAGTGTGTTGAAACTGGATAGGGATCTAGCACCAGGAATCTCTGAATACCCCCAAATTACTTTTAGGAGACCCAAGTCCCTTAAGGACCTTCTCTGTACCACACTTATACCAGAGAATACCAGTCTGTGGTAGATGTAAAGCCTGCCGCAATAGCAAAAATCAAAAAGAAGTCCAGTTATCAAAAGAAACAGACAAATTTAAGATCCTGAAACATGTCACATGTCTGACTGACTACGCGATATATGCACTTAAATGCCCATGCCAGCTCTATTACATTGGAAGCACCAAACACCCAGCCAAAAAGAGAGTTCTGGAACACATGCGGGCTATCACCAACGGGGACAAGCAATACCCAATAGCAAGGCATTTTGCGTTACATCACAAAAGTAATGCCAATTTACTGTCATTTTGTGTTTTGGAAACTGTTCCCAGTAGGGAAAGAGGAGGTGACAGAATCAAGGAAATGAGGAGATTAGAATCAAGACTCATAATTAAATACAGAACCACACAATCTGGTGATCACAATTTACATGAAGAACTAACCGTGCATTTAGGCAAGTTCTAGAATTTGGGTCATATGATTGCCGCCGCAACTATGTTGTTTTTTAACTCTGTTTCATGAAACTGTAATGTAATGTTTTAATTATCACTGCACTTTAGTCACCACCTGATATTATTTTCTTTTGCGTTTACAGAACGTTGGGATGACACATTATGGGAATCTGTTCGGCACTCTGTGAGCGACTGCACATTTGAAAGAACCGTATGACTGTGGAACCTCTTAAGTATGACAGTATCACTTTCAACATTTACGTTTTGGCATTCAAGTATGCCGTCTACCACCATGGGTGGCGCCTTACTAAAAATATGCTGCGTTTTATTTCTGTGCCCACTGGGGCTGTACCCGTTGGATATTGATTAACCAGCAAAACTTTGCTATTTTTTGCCCACATGGGCATCACTATTATTGAGGATCATTGGAGGAGATGTGTAATCATAGACGCTTACAATTGACCTAATTGGGTTGGCGCTCTATTAAGAAAGAAAAACAATGTGGACTGGCCCACTATGTGGAGGTAGTGGAATATTAATTAGTATTCCAGGACACTCCTAGGAGTAGTCGTGCGCTTTAAAAGAGCCGTATTAACATTAACATTGTAAGTGTGGCTTTTCTGCTGGGCACAATAAGTTTTTGTTTATAAACCCCTCACACACCAACCTGGTTGGTGTCATGCTTCATCATCGGGGTCCAACCAGGCAGCCGAATGCCGCCTGGTTGTGCTTCTACGCCTGACTACAGCTCAGTATAGGTTACCTCCAGGTGTAGGCACAGTATATTTACAACAATGAAGACTCCATGATAATGCTGCTACAGTACACTAAGGTGGAAAACCAAGACATACCGCCCTACGCCTGTGTACGTATATTAGGGTTTTGTTGAAGGCAACAAAATACGTAAAGACCCTGGTTACACAGGACGAGTGATCCATTTTCCCCCTCCTTGATTTTTTGTACTAACCATTGGAAGCTGAATGGATCAGAACTTCTTTCGCCCTCCCCATTGAAAAAGATATATGTGAACCATTGATGCCTCTAGAAACATAACTGACAATGTGAGTCTCTTCCAAAAACAGGTGGTGCCGGGGACACAGCAACAAACGAAGAGGAGTTCCTGTCACAAACTCTGATTGAGGCTGAGCTCTCTTGTGTGAATTGGTATCTGTCCTCTTCGGATGACGAAGAACAACCTGACACCTCCGGTATGAGTCATCATGAAGCCCCAGCAGTACAAGCATCTGCACCCCCTGCACCGATGCCTACAACATCTGGCAACAGACTGAGCACCCCTGCCAACGGACAAACCAAGGACACAGAATTCGAACAGCATAGGGCCACCGGCCACCCAGGAAGCTACGGACAACACCACCAGCAGCAACACCCAAGGGGGCCCAGGGTCACCTGTGCGTGCCACTGCAGGTCCTGCCTGTGTGGCAAGGGGTGGTGTGAGGGGTGGTAGGCAGAGGTCACGGGTCTCAGAGGGGTCTGGACTGCATGATGACCCCCAACTGCTACCCATCATAGATGCGTACCAGGATAGCACCGGAGGATTTGGCCAGGTAGTGGGGATCCTCAAGGACATTCAACAGGAGAAGACTGGCCATCATGCTCGCATGGAGGCCAAGTGGGACGAACTTACTGCGGTGCATAGGGACATACTGACATCCCTCCGCCAGATCAGCACCAACATGTCCACTCCTCCCTGTGTGCCCACAACATCTGTTGCTGCAAGATCTGTAAATGCCACAGGGAGGGAGGATGACTCTGGTGGAGATTCCTCTGCACTGCAGACCCCTGCTCTTTTGGATCCCCCTGAAGAAGAAGAGGGGTTGTCCGAAGAAGGACAAGTGAGACACAGATGGCCATGCACATCCCCCAGGAACCCAGAACCTGTTTTGGTTATTGTTCTTTGTGTGCAAAGCGTTCACCTTGTTGCAGATGACACAACTCGCCAACATGACATGGAGGGTTCATGTTGGTCTAACGTAGCAGATGAATGTGGACTTTACTCTGGATATTTCAGATTCCTAGACTTCAAACTCCTCTGTGAACTTTGGATTCCAAACCTAATGTACAGCACCCACACTCCTGTGCACTATCTCCACACATGTATGTAAATAAACTCACTATTACACTATACTTGCCTCTGTTGTGATTCAAAATTGGTATCTGTCATGGAGATGATGATCTACTAAAGAACACAGTGCATGCTAACTACTACTGCAATGTGATTACCGTCATGTGAGTCAGGTTGATGTAATAAATATGAGGGAGACACACCACTAGGGCACCACAACACATACTCACCATGGCCATGTAACCCATTGCCTACAAAGATGTTGCCCAGAAATACAGTGGAATGCACAGACACCACACCTATCCACAGTCAGTGGTAACAAGCCCACAGGTGAGGTAAGCAAATGTCAGTCGGATGTGTGAAGACAGACAACACACATAACTAAGTGAAGCACTGGTTCATTAGACATCAGCAACATGTTTATTCCACAACAGTTGCAAGGTAATTTCATGTGATAGTGGGCACACAGTCACTAAGTGTCGAAGAATTGAGGTTCAGGGGTGTGTGGTACATCACTTGATGGGAATCGACAACTTCCACCCTGGGATTGGATTCTGGGTGTTGGGGGTCAGAGTTGACCAAACAACAGGCAAAGTACCCTGGGAAGGACAGACATAAGATAGTCAGAAGCACAGCAGAACAGGATAGAAATGCAATACACATGCACAAAACATGGCACAAGAAACCTACACACAAACAAGTTTGCAGGTCGACAGTATTGTGGACTACGGACCATCTGACATGACACATCACTACACACATCCAGTCAAGTAGCACACAGACAAACTCAAACAGCAACTGAGCAGTACCAACACATATTAGGCTAACTCAATACATTGACATGACAACCCTGTAAACTCACATTCAGGTTAAGTAGTTGTTGATGAGCTGTGTGTGGACGTCCCCCTCATCATCATCATCACTGGCATCGAGGCCCAGGCCAGGATCCTTCACAGGTGGCGGATGTAGGTCATCGTCATCCTGGATGAGAGGCAGCTTCTAAAGCACTGCCATGTTGTGTAGCATGCAGCATACTATGATAATTTTGCACACCTTTGCAGGCTCATATGAGAAGGTCCCTCCGGTCTTGTCCAGGCAGTGGAAGCGGCTTTTCGGAAGACCAAAGGTCCGCTCAATCACTCTCCTGGTCGGACAATGTGCCTCATTGTAGTGCATCTCGGCTGTTGTCACAGGGTTCCTGAGGGGTGTCAGCAACCGCGGCATGTTGGAGTATCCAAAGTCAACTACATACAAAGAATTGCACATTAGATGAGTTTTGAAAAAGGGTGGAATACAACATTGCCCAACACACACAATGGTAAACAGTCAATATACACCGACAAGCCAGGCACACATCTGTGACATCATCGGCGCAATGCTACTACTCCTCATGATGTAGGCATCGTGTGCAGAACCGGGGAAACGTACACACACATGTGTGATACACATGTCCGCAAGACATACCACCAGAGCATTGATGGAGTGAAAATATTTCCTGTTCCGGTATGTCTGTTCATGTGCCTGTGGTCATACCAAGGTCACATGTGTACCATCAATAAATCCAATGTTGTTAGGCATCCTCCCCAATCTATGAGAAGAATCCTTTATGTCAGTGAGTTGACCAGGGCTAGGAGACTTGATGTACAAGTCAAGGAAATGCAACATCCCCTCCAAGACATCACGAAGCACAAGGCTGAACATAGTTTGTGACATCCCAACAGCAGTAGCCACCATGTACTGGAAGGTACCGGTAGCAAAGAAGTGCAGGGCTGCCATCATCTTCACCTTTGGGGTCAGTGCTGTCGGGTATGTCCAGCCAGGTAGCAGATGTAGTGCCAACTGCTCCGCCAACTCCTCAATCAGTGGCCTGGTGAAGTGGTAGCGTTGGATGAAATTGCGTTACACCATGCTTTCAAGGTCTGGGAACGGTCTATGGACAGCTGGTGCCCTGCAGTATAGAGATGGGCAAATGAAGATTGTACATTTATCCACCCATGTGGCAATGAACAAGCACAAAATGACATGATGCATCATAGCAATACACAATGAACTGAGGTGTGTGCTGTTGGGTATGGACACATATGTCACCTTCATGCCCATCATCTCACATATCAAGTCAACATGTGTACATAAGTTCCATGGAGTGCAATGGCAAATCATTGGGCTGTGTCACAGTACCTATGTACTGCTGTCACATTCAAAACACACACCACAGTGACAAGTGAGGACTGATGTCTCCCAGGCATAACATCTCTATGACAGGCAGATACACATGGTCCCTGTATTGCCACATGGACACTGGTATGACATGGGGTATCATGTACACCCCACAAAAGAAATGTGTCCCACAGGTAGTGGCCCCTGTGGTCTCTGCAGACCATACATGGACGTCTCTGAGACACACACACAACATCAATGTTGATGCACAAACCACATAGATGTGGAAACTGACTCCCATTGGGCACATGGATTCAGAGACATCTGAGACACAACATGCACACTGACTATGGGTATACATCAGAATTGTGTCTATGGGTTTCGCTGTGATGTACATACCATCCCATCTTGGACTCAGGTTGTATGTGACAAGTCATCCACATATCCAACCTGCAACTGTGTCCATGACTCATGCCCATAACTGAAGAGTTGCACATCACAGTGGTAATGTGCACAAAACACAAAGGATTCTGTCCCCATGAACCCGTGCCCAGCCTAGGAGTGGCTACACCGAAATGCCACACAACAAACCAAATGTTTTTCCCCATACACACACAGATAATGCAGCCTTACATGCCATGGGATAAAGTATGGCACATGCTGTGGTGTTGTAGGTGTGCACCTGAGTCCCTGGCAAGTAATTATGTATGGAATCCGTCAACAACTCACACCAATGTGAACCAACGGGGGTGACTTCTACAGAGACGCGTTGTGCAGTTGTGGACCAAACCGTGCGCACGCCTTGGCCATTGACTGCAATGTGAACCGACGCGGGTGACTTCTACAGAGACGCGTTGTGCTGTTGTGGACCGAGCCGTGCGCACGCCTTGGCCATTGACTGCAGTGTGAACCGACGCGGGTGACTTCTACAGAGACGCTTCGTGCAGGTGAGGACCGAGCCGTGCTCACGCCTTGGCCATTGACTGCAATGTGAACCGACGCGGGTGACTTTTACAGAGACATGTCGTGCAGTTGTGCACGGAACCGTGCGCACATCTTGGCCATTGACTGAAATGTGAATCGACACGGGTGACTTCTACAGAGATGCGTTGTGCAGTTGTGGACCGAGCCGTGTGCACGCCTTGGCCATTGACTGCAATGTGAACCGACGTTGGTGACTTCTACAGAGACGTGTCGTGCAGGCATGGACCGAGACGTGCGCATGCATAGCCCATTGAATCGTATGGAGATGGGTGCGTGTGGCTTTTCAAAATACGCGTTGTACAGTTAGTTGACCGAGCCATGCGCACTCCTTGGCTATTGACTGTCTTGGAGACGGACGTGAATTCAACACTTGTACGAGTTGTGCGCTGGAAATTCAGTTGGCTGTCTACAACGTGTACGAGTCTTACAATTTCATGGATTGGCCAAATTCATAGAATGCAACCATGTTGGACCTATCACTTAGTAGACATGGCACAGATTCTGCCTCTGCAGCACTGATATAAGGCTGCCTGGCCCCCAGAGATCTCACTTGCCTCCACTACATGACTAAGTATGGACGAATTTTGCGGATTTGCGGTCCGCAAATTTACGCAAAATTGCCCAAAAAATCTGTGAGTTCGAGAAAAATCTGCGAACTCGCGGATTTGCACAAATTACTGTTTCTACTGGCTAACAGTAAGTGCTAGCTCATTGGTAAATGTATAGTGCTTTTCCAACACTGCAGCTGCGAAAGGGTCAGAAGAGTTGTCTCCAGTGACCATGTGTGTGTTACTAGGCCATCGCGCCGAAGGGCGCAGGGGTCCCTTGAGTGAGCTGTCCATCACAGTGTGTAAATGGCGGGAAGACGGTGCACACCGCTAGTGTGTGGGCGGGACCAAACGAGTGGGACTTCTATGCGAGTTCACATGCCTCTTGTGTGTATAAAAGGTCAGAGAACGATCAGAGCAGCAGATGAGGAGAAAGAAGCTCCTGGACACAGTGAAGGATGGAGAGGCCTCTATCCAGCATCACAGCTAATTTTCAACGGTAGATATGGGGAGAAAGCACACCTGCCCAGCGCCGGGGTCCCTTGAGTGAGCTGTCCATCATAGTGGGTCAGGGCAGGAAAACGGTCCACACCATGTGTGGGGGCGGGGCCAAAGAGCGGAGCTTCTATGAGAGTTCACATGCCTCTTGTGTGTATAAAAGCTCAGAGACCGATCAGAGCAGCAGATGAAGAGAAAGAAGCCCCTGGATACAGTAACTGCACGGGGATTGCACTCGTGAAAGTCAAGGATGCAGAGGCCTCCACAGGCATCACAGCTACTTTTCGACGGTAGATATGGGGAGAAAGCACACCTGCCCAGCCTCGACAAAGCTCACAATTGTGTTTGGGCTGATGAATGCGTTACTGAATTTGAGCTTTAACTCTGGCACCTGATTTATTTATATATGTAAGTGCTTCCTGTTGAGGTTTAATTTTTGTGACGGGAGCATCGTGCCAGAATGAATCCTACCCTGCAAGAAGATGCCAGCCACCGTAAAAAAAAAAAATTATCCGCCCGCAAGGGGATTTACGGATTTTTCGGCAATTTCACGAGATTCGCAGATCGTGAAATTGCCAAAAATCCACAAATTCCGCGAGCGGAACTGATTTTCTGCCCATACTTATACAGGACCACATCTCTGCTAACACTGCTGCGGTCTCTGCATCCTCTGGCTACTGCAATGGCACGTACTCTGGAGAGAGCCCCAGCCTTCACCGAGGAGGAGAGCCAGGCCCTGCTGGACGGATGGCGATCAGTGTGAGTGCATGGCGATCAGTGTGAGTGCACGGCGATCAGTGTGAGTGCATGGCGATCAGTGTGAGTGCATGGTGATCAGTGTGAGTGCATGGCGATCAGTGGGAGTGCATTGTGATCAGTGTGAGTGCATGGCGACCAGTGTGAGTGCATGGCGATCAGTGTGAGTGCATGGTGATCAGTGCGAGTGCATGGTGATCGCTGCGAGTGCAGGGTGAGCGTGAAAGTGAAGGCGAGAATGAGAAGTGAGTTGTCTGAAAGCAGGGTGCATTCCCAGAAACTTGAAGTGTAGGGTTTCAGATATAAGTTAAACTATTGCTATAATGGCATTAATCAGGGATTGAGGGTGGAGGAAATACATAATGTGCTGATCCTGCACCAAACTTCCAGTCTTATGATTAGGGTTACCAGCTCATTATTTTGATGGCCCAGAAATAAGCAGTCACCTAAAGCTGTATTTTTAGCACTTATCTGTGAATACTTAGAACAGCAAATATAAATAGAAAGCACTTTTAATTGTGTCACTTTTAATTGTGTTCTAGGGCTGCCTCAATGATCTATGACTGAAAATTAAAGAGAACAAAGAAAAGTCACATAACTAATCAATACATACTTTTTCAATTATAACTCCATTTAGTGTCAAGAGCAGGCATTTTTCTTTTGGCAACCCGAGTTTATATTCATTTTCATAAATGCATTCTCACACTACAGCAAGAAGTATAAAAATACAAATGTAAGGAATAGGCAGAGTGGGGGCCCACGGGGTACTGGAACCATAAAAAACATTAAGCCTCTGTAACCAGTTTACAAAGGCATGTAAATATGCTAAGACCTGTGAAAAAGATAAGACTCCAGACACTGCCCAGCCGAGCCGAGCCCCCAGCAGCTCGAGTTTCACTGCAGCAGCCCGGGCTGAGACACAGGATGGGGGAAGAGGGGGGATGAAGCCCTGGAGGCCAGGGCAGACGTGTGACTGTGAATGCGCGACCCCCTTCACACCACTCCACGGCCCCCCTGGGGGTCATGCCCCACAGTTTGAAGACCCCTGCCCTAAAGGGAAAGGGGGATAGAAAAAGTGCCCTGTTCACGTCAGTGAGTGAAAGACTGGTAGAGCTGGACAAGAGGTAGTCAGCCAGATGTCAGGCAGGAGTTAGTCTGACTAGCAGGATTCTAGAGTGATAGTCATAGTTAAGTCAGTTTGTTGAATTTAGATCTAATTAAAGTCTCTGAAAGGCCTCTGGAGTGAGTTATCTTTTGGACATGTGAATTCGAAAGATGGGTAGAGCAGGTATCACCTTGACCGTTGGCGGTAGGCAGGCACCCCTAATTTGCTTGCTCCAACCAAACTTAGGGCAGTATCCATGCCATGAGTGATATAGCTCCAGTGCTGAAGTGGGCGGTGGCCTCCTAAAAAACGTTTGGGTACCTGCACTTATTTATATTTTATTATTATGCACTGAGGTCCATGAATTTAATGGGGAATGTGAAAGAGGACAAGGTGAGTGGTCCGGTGGAGTAGGCAGGAGAGGGTCAGGTGGAATGGGCAGGAGAGGGCCAGGTGCAGAGGGCAGGAGAGGGTCAGGTGGAGTGGGCAGGAGAGGGTGAGGTAGAGTGGGCAGGAGAGGGTCAGATGGAGTGGACAGGAGAGGGTCAGGTGGAGTGGGGAGGAGAGGGCCAGAGGGAGTAGGCAGGCGAGTATGAGGTAGAATAGGCAGGAGAGGGTGAGGTAGCGTGGGCAGGAGAGGGCCAGGGGGTGTGCGCAGGAGAGTGTGAGGTAGAATGGAAAGGAGAGGATAAGGTAAAGTGGGCAGGAGAGGGTCAGGTGGAGTGGGCAGGAGAGGGTCAGCTGCAGTGGGCAGAATAGGTTCAGGTGGAGCAGGGGAGGGTCAGGTGGAATGGGCAGGAGAGGGTGAGGTGGAGTGGGCAGGAGAGGGTGAGGTAGAGTGGGCAGGAGAGGGCCCGGTGTAGTGAGCAGGAGAGGTCAAGTTGGAGTGGGCAGGAGAGGGTCAGGTGGAGTGGACAGGAGAGGGTCAGCTGTGGTGGGCAGGAGAGGGACAGATAGAGTGGGCTTGAAAGGGTGAGGTAGAGTGGGCAGGAGAAGGTGAGGTAGAGTGGGTAGGAGAGGGCCAGGTGCAGTGGGCAGGAGGGGGCCAGGTAGAGTGGTCAGGAGAAGGTGAGGTAGAGTGGGCAGGAAAGGGTGCGGGAGAGTGGGAAGGAGAGGGTTGGGTAGAGTGGGCAGGAGAGGGTCAGGTGGAGTGGACGGGAGAGGGTCAGGTGGAGTGGGCAGGAGAGGGCCAGAGGGAGTGGGCAGGCGAGTGTGAGGTAGAGTGGGCAGGAAAGGGTGAAGTAGAGTGGGCAGGAGAGGGTAGGGTAGGGTGGGCAGGAGAGGGTCAGATGGAGTGGACGGGAGAAGGTCAGGTGGAGTGGGCAGGATAGGGCCAGGGGGTGTGCGCAGGAGAGTGTGAGGTAGAATGGAAAGGAGAGGATAAGGTAGAGTGGGCAGGAGAGGGTCAGGTGGAGTGGGCAGGAGAGGGTCAGCTGCAGTGGGCAGAAGAGGTTCAGGTGGAGTGGGCAGGGGAGGGTCAGGTGTAGTGGGCAGGAGAGGGTGAGGTAGAGTGGGCAGGAGAGGGCCAGGTGTAGTGAGCAGGAGAGGTCAAGGTGGAGTGGGCAGGAGAGGGCCAGGTAGAGTGGGCAGGAGGGGGACAGGTAGAGTGGGCTGGAGAGGGTGAGGTAGAGTGGACAGGAGAGGGTGAGGTAGAGTGGGCAGGAGAGGGCCAGGTGTAGTGAGCAGGAGAGGTCAAGGTGGAGTGGGCAGGAGAGGGCCAGGTAGAGTGGGCAGGAGGGGGACAGGTAGAGTGGGCAGGAGAGGGTGAGGTAGAGTGGACAGGAGAGGGTCAGGTGGAGTGGGCTGGAGAGGGCGAGGTAGAGGGGACAGGAGAGGGTCAGGTGGAGTGGACAGGAGAGGGTCAGCTGTGGTGGGCAGGAGATGGACAAGTAGAGTGGGCTTGAAAGGGAGAGGTAGAGTGGGCAGGAGAGGGTGAGGTAGAGTGGGCAGGAGAGGGCCGGTGCAGTGGGCAGGTGGGGGCCAGGTAGAGTGGGCAGGAGAGGGCCAGGTGCAGTGGGCAGGAAGGGGCCAGGTGGAGTGGGCAGGAGAGGGCCAGGTGCAGTTGGCAGGGGAGGGTCAGGTAGAATGGGCAGGAGAGGGTGAGGTAGCGTGGGCAGGAGAGGGTCAGGGGGAGTGGGAAGGAGAGTGCCAGGGGGAGTGGGCAGGAGAGGGCCAGGTGGAGTGGGCAGAGAGTGTGAGGTAGAGTGGCCAGAAGAGGGGCAGGTGGAGTGGGCAGGAGAGGGCCAGGTGCTGTGGGCAGGAGCGGGCCAGGTGCAGTGGGCAGGAGAAGGCCAGGTGGAGTGGGCAGGAGAGGGCCAGATAGAGTGTGCAGGAGAGGGTTAGGTAGAGTGGACAGGAGAGGGTCAGGTGGAGTGGGCAGGAGAGGGTGATGTAGAGCAGACAGGAGAGGGTCAGGTGGAGTGGACAGGAGAGGGCCAGCTACAGTGGGCAGGAGAGGGACAGGTAGAGTGGGCAGTAAAGGGTGAGGTAGAGTGGGCAGGAGAGGGCCAGGTGCAGTGGGCAGGAGAGGGCCAGGTGCAGTGGGCAGGAGAGGGCCAGATGGAGTGGGCAGGAGAGGGTCAGGTAGAGTGGGCAGGAAAGGGTGAGGTACAGTGGGCAGGAGAGGGTGAGGTCGAGTGGGCAGGAGAGGGTCAGGTGGAGTTGATGGGAGAGGGCCAGGTGGAGTGGGCAGGAGATGGCCAGGGGGAGTGGGCAGGAGAGTGTGAGGTAGAATGGGCAGGAGAGGGTGAGGTAGCGTGGGCAGGAGAGGGCCAGGGGGAGTGGGCAGGGGATGGTCAGGTAGAGTGGACAGGAGAGGGCCAGGTGGAGTGGGCAGAAGAGTGTGAGGTAGAGTGGCCAGGAGAGGGTCAGCTGCAGTGGGCAGGAGAGGGAGAGGTAGAGTGTGCAGGAAAGGGTGAGGTAGAGTGGGCAGGAGAGGTGAGGTAGAGTGGGCAGGAGAGGGCCAGGTGGAGTGGAGAGGAGAGAGCCAGATGCAGTTGGCAGGAGAGGGTGAGGTAGAGTGGACAGGAGAGGGTCAGGTGGAGTGGACAGGAGAGGGTGAGGTAGAGTGGACAGGAGAGGGTCAGGTGGAGTGTACAGGAGAGGGTCAGCTGCAGTGGGCAGGAGAGGGAGAGGTAGAGGTAGAGTGTGCAGGAAAGGGTGAGGTAGAGTGGGCAGGAGAGGTGAGGTAGAGTGGGAAGGAGAGGGCCAGGTGCAGTGGGCAGGAGAAGGCCACGTGGAGTGGGCAGGAGAGGGTCAGGTAGAGTGGACAGGAGAGGGTGAGGTGGAGTGGATAGGAGAGGGTCAGATGGAGTGGGCATGAGAGGGTGGTGTAGAGTGGACAGGAGAGGTGAGGGTCAGGTGGAGTGGGCAGGAAAGGGTGAGGAAGAGTGGACAGGAGAGGGTCAGGTGGAGTGGGCAGGAGAGGGACAGCTAGAGTGGACAGGAAAGGGTGAGGTAGAGTGGGCAGGAGTGGGTGAGGTAGAGTGGGCAGGAGAGGGCTGGATGCAGTGGGCAGAAGTGGGCCAGGTGGAGTGGCTGGAGAGGGTGAGGTAGAGTGGGCAGGAGAAGATAAGGTAGAGTAAGCAGGAGAGGGTAAGATAGAGGGATCTGGATAGGGTGAGGTAGAGTGGGCAGGAGAGGGTAAGGTAGAGTGAGCAGGAGAGGGTAAGGTAGAGTGAGGTAAGGTGGTCTGTCTACTAATGGACTTATTACTGTGGTGTATAAAACAACCACTGTCCATGCAGTTTATGCAATAGCAGTGAAGCCACATCTCTATGTTAGTTCAGATGTGGGAATCACACAGAGGGCTGCTAATGAAGCCGGTTCCAGCGGGCTCCACATTTGGCATGCACTTAGTTGAAAGTACGGTGCTTATTTCTGTATTAAAAATGAGCTAACACACACGGATTCTTGGGCCACCTTTCCAAACTGAGCACAGAACTTTCAAGAAACGCTTATTTAACTTCTGGTGAAGTCATTTCAGAAGGAGTTTGGTGGCAGCAAAAGTGAAAGTAATGGCCCGGAGGAAGAGATAAGAAAGGCAGATGGGTGAAGTCATTTCAGAAGTAGTTTGGCGGTCGCAAAAGTAAAAGTAATGGCCCGGAGGAAGAGATAAGAAAGGCAGATAGCGGCTGCACGCTTGCATGCGAGCGTGCACGCAATCTTCAGGTCAAGGAAAGCTTGAGGGTAGCAGTTTGAAAATCCTCTTACTAAAAGTAGAGCATGCAGCGCATGCGCTGCTCTAGGCTCGACCTAAAAAAGTGTTCCGGAATGGATGAAAGTGGCATAAAGGATGGATTGAGGTATCTTTGAAGGATAACTAGAGGAAAAGGGAATTGGATTTGCCAAAAATAAATAAACAGTAAGGCATAACACTATGAAAGATCGGTCTGGTTGGGATAAAAATAAAAGTTCCTGCTAAAAGTTCCTGCTTGTACACAGAATTGGTCTACGTTCGCTGTGGGTGGTTAAGCTTTTTCTGAAATGGACTCAAGACAGAGCCTGGCAGGATCTGAAACTTGGTTCACGTGTAGTATGTTGTGGTGTGTGGGAGGATAATGGGCTACCTGCAGTGAGGGAGAGTGCGTGGAAGCACTGTTAGTGGGGAAACATTGATATGGGAAAATCATCATCTGTTAACATTTTTGGAATGGGTAAAAATGCAAAACCGAACACCTGTTTACTTGAGAGATTGTGTTTAATTTTAAAGGGTAAATGGCATGCATTAAGAAACCACTTTCTGTGTGGAAGTAGTGCCTTTGTAATATAGTCTGCTTATTTTGTTTTTCCATGAGCTCGTAAAATCTTTTTTTCAATTCTTATTTGCTTAGTTGGTTTTCTCTTATTTGGTTTATCTGAACAAATGAGATTTGTTGTAGCTTCCACTATTTAGGAAGGGAAAATATTTTCTGGAATGGATGGAAGGGGACCGGCTCTGTAGGATTCGAGTTGCCCCAGAAATAAAGTAACATGGTTTCAGCAGAAGAATTTGGAATCCGCGCCTTCTTTACAGTGTTTTAATTTTGTTCTTACATCTTCTGCATTGTGCAGTCTTGCATGCATTGAAAGTTGGAGGTGAACCTCTGAGTGAGAGAAGGATGTTTCATACTTTTAAAACTTTGTTGATTTTGGGTTGTGTGTGCATGTCTGTCGGGTAGCGAGACTGAATTGTGTCAGGGCTCATTCACTTTGTGCCAGCTTGGCGAGGTACATTCATTTTGGTACAGTGTTCGAATTTGTGCCCCCATATTTCATCGTGTCCATTACAGTTCTTTCCTGACTAGAAGGATTTACGTTAGTGCCCCAGTACATGAATGTGATATAGATCGGCATGCTGTTTGGTAAAGTATTTCGAAGGGTGTGTGTGTGTGTGTGTGTGTGTGTGATGATTGCAGACTAGCTGAGATTATGTTGTGTTTTGGTGAATTTAATGTGCACTTGGGTTTGACAAAAATCATCCTTGCAATTGTCAAATGGTCTAAACTCAAACAGGTCACAGTGTTTTCTGTGCAATAGCAGTTGACACACTGGGGTCACTGAAAGGTGAACTGAGTTACTTAAGTTTTTCCTCTTGTTGATCTTTCTGCAGATGGTTTGCCAGGCCATCTCGTATATTAACCAGCATGTACCAACTCAAAGACAACAAACACCCAGGTTGGGCTTTTTGTTCTGTGAGAAACATGAATATCTTGTAGAAAAGGGAATTCAAAGTCCATCAAGTGTTTATTTTGCGAGCCAAGTGTCAGCAAATACTTTACACAGTTCATGAGACTTTGAAATGTTTAGATAAAATAACTGCTCACCAAAGTATACATAGTATGTACTCTTTCACATTAAATACCACCAAAAGTCCTATCATAAAAACTGCCAGAGGTGGTTATTGATTTGCCTTTGGTAAGTTTGGCAGAAGTGATGTACAACACAGTCATTGTCTATTGTAGACAAAACACTAAACGGGGATTTTGCTGCTTCAAACCAGCATCAACCACCGCAAATGAGACGAAGCAAAGTAGCACACCCCTTACAAATAAATATTATGGTTTTATGTACCACCTCTTTGCTAAATAGCAGACACAAAAATCGAATGGTCGCAACGAGTCAATGTAATTAGGGCAGGCATTTGGTGGAGAGGCATTTCATTTGTTTCAGATAATATATCCTTTTCCACACAACGTCTGTCATGTAATAATCTGCAAAAAAATTATAATTGTAGGGAGCCAAATTATTTTATTCAGGAGCAGAATAACAAACTGCCTATTCTTGATTCTACCTCATACTTCTATAGACCTCTATCATACAATTCCTGTATTTTACCTCACTAGTGCAGTTTCTTTCATTCATACTTTCTCACATCCATACTTTCACACTATGTCTCTGTTGCTAAATCTTTCTTTTCCTCCTTCTATCTTCATCTTCTGCCTTTCTCCCTTCTTTTATGGCTGAAAGTCTGATGAAGACAAATAAGCAATATTCCCCAAAAATAATTTCAGTGACCACCTGGACCAACGAAGGCTTGAACTTGTGTTAGCCGTCTACAACAAATCACTTGAAATTCCTCACTGGCGTAGTTGTGGGCCAATATATTTTTTAATGAACAAGATTTTGGTGGTTGTGAGGGATCCGCAACCCCGACCCAACCCAAGATGGCCGCGGGATTGGACACAGCCGGAAATCGGGTTGGCGTTCCAGCTATGGCCATGGGAAGCGCTGTTTCCGCTTTGCGCATACAAAGCGGGATGTCCACAACAAACGAGAGCGCGGAGCCGGAGTCGGGACCGGGAGGAGCAGAGGAGACCTTGGAAAGCGCTTCAAGGCCGAGGGACGGAGGAGAAGACGTCGGAGAGACCGAGGAGAGGCAGGAGAACGTCCCAAGACCGAGGGACCAACCCGAAGACACCTCAAGAACCCCAGAGAACGCGAGCGAGACCGGCCCCCTGACGGAACCAGAGGAGGCAGGATCTCACGATACCACGGTCACCTGGGACCGTGGCGACAGGCAAGTGACGGGGGAGACTGGGGGCTGGTTCAAAGGGTGGTGGAAGGGCCGCCTGAGCACTACACTACGTCACTAGCACGGTTGACTCCCTCACTTAGGCACGACACTGTTAGGGACTGGTGTTTGGTGTGCACATCCCTGTTTCCCCGCCACTTATCTTAAGAATAGGCAGAGACCTGACCCTTGTTTTGTTTCTTTCCTTTCACGCTCCCTGCTGGATTTCCGGAGGCCGGTCAAAGACTTCTGCACCCGAAGAAGGGATACAGACGCCAGACCATTGACCAAGCTCCAAACAAAGACTGCTTAATGTTTGTTTACTGTGTGTACTCAGTGACTGTGTAACTGACCACACAGAGATCACTACCTTGTTTAATGAGCCAGCAAGAGCCTATCAAAACCAAACGAACAAATAAAGCTGGTAAACCATACCCACAGACTCGCTCCTACCTTCGTGTGCCTAGTAGCCGGGACCGAAGTCCTGACAGTGGTGTCAGAAGTGGGATTAAGACCGCGACACAGCCGTCTGACCCCTCCACTATGGAAAATATAGTAACCCAACTAGCGGAAGGACAACGCCATCTACAGCTGATGGTGGAGGAGCAGGGAAAGCAAGCCCAGAAAGACAGAGAAGAGCTACACGTGGCCCTAAGAGACCAGGCTTCCCTACTGGTCAACAACCAACAAGTGCAGGACACAGCCATTCTACGTTTGTCTGACGTGGTGGCCAATTCCAGGATTCACCCCAATGTACCCAGTGCTGTGCTACAAAAATATCAAACCGGCGAGGATCCTGACTTTTTCTATGTGAACTTTGAAAGGGTGGCCACCACAGCCGCATGGCCTCCCGAGCGATGGGGACAGTATGTTGCGCCCCTACTGTCAGGAGAACTGCAGGCGGCCTACCAGGCGGCCAACCCCGATGGGAGCACGCCTTATGCAGAGATTAAAAGGACTATCCTAGAGAGATTAGGGTATGATACGGAGTATTACCGGACTCGGTTCCGAAAGGAGAAATGGGCTACAGGCGATAACCCCCGAACCTTGTTCTACCGCATTCGAGATCTGGGTTGTCGTTGGCTACAGCCGTCCAATGCCACGGTGGAAAATGTAACCGAGAAAGTAGTGCTAGAACAATACTTAGAGGCACTACCTGGCAACACCCGGGCTTGGATACGACAACACCCGATTCTGACAGTAGCTCTGGCAGTGGATCTGGCTTGTGCTTTCCATCGTTCCCCTGATTTCCATCCCCTAGCGCACCGCGCCCCCTTTTCTCCTATTCGTCCTCCCTTACGCCCTCCAAACCCCCTACCCGAGTCCCGGAGCACTCCTCTTCCTAGTAGGATAACCCCTAGGTTCCCGTCCCCTATCCCTACACACCAAGGACCCCAATGTTTCCAGTGCGCCGAGTGGGGGCACATAGCACGTAACTGTCCAAATAGAACCCCGGGGCCAGAACCTATGGATGTGGGGTTGACCAAGGGGAGGATCTTTAGCACAGGAGTGGTTATCAATCCCTATAATATGAAGGTACATGTAAATGGGAAACCAGTGACAGCCGTCCTCGACACAGGTTGCCAACAAACTGTAGTAGCCGCGGACTTGGTACCCAAGGCCCTTCTGATACCCAACACTCAGGTGAAAGTCACCTGTGTGCACGGGGACCAAAAATTATACCCCCTCGCAGAGGTAGCCCTGGAGATCCAAAAGGAGGTTCAGCTACGGAAAGTAGGGGTGATTACCGAGTTGCCTGAACGCGTTCTCCTAGGGACTGATTTACCTCGGTTTTCGGACTACTTACAGACATGCACAGGGTCTCCCTCGCCAACGGAGTGGTTGACCAACGCCCCGTTTTCTAACACTCCTATAGCACAACCCGCGGACCGACAGACAAAAAGCAAAAGGGAGAAGAGGGAAGAGAGACAGCTGTATTCACGACCACAGTATACACACACAATGCATGTTCTTTCTTCCTCAGATCAGTCTCCAACTGCCTGTCGCAACTTCAGGGCCGACCAAAGAGATGACAGCTCGCTACAGAATGCATGGACCCAGGCTGAGGACGAACAAGAGGGAAAGGTAGGACCGTATTTTGTGGTAAAGAGGGGCTTGTTGTATCGCCTGACTCTTACGAATAGGGGAAAAAGGGAACAACTCCTGGTTCCAGGGCCGTTCCGCCCTCAGGTCTTGTTGCTTGCCCATAGTCAGGCCGGGGGAGGCCATTGTGGGAAAGAGAAAACTCTTGATTATTTGTTAGATCGCTTTTATTGGCCAGGGGTGTATCACGAGGTAGCCAGGTTTTGCGCTGCCTGCGTGCGCTGTCAACTAGTGAACAACCCAGCTCTCCCTAGAGCACCCTTACATCCATTACCCGTGATTGACATCCCTTTTTCCCGGGTGGGAATGGATTTAGTGGGTCCCCTTATACCTTCTGCCCGGGGACATCGATTCATCT
The DNA here is from genome assembly GCF_964263255.1 of Lissotriton vulgaris. NCBI lineage: Eukaryota > Metazoa > Chordata > Amphibia > Caudata > Salamandridae > Lissotriton > Lissotriton vulgaris. The sequence goes on along the minus strand of NC_141685.1, from coordinate 1,806,446,114 downwards.
TGGTCATTGTAGATTATTCCACGCGGTATCCGGAGGCTTTCCCCCTGACCACCGCAACGTCCAAGGCGGTGGCCCAGGCGATGGTAACACTGTTCTCAAGGGTAGGTTTTCCCAATGAAATCCTTAGCGATCAGGGGACTCCTTTCATGTCACGACTGATGAAGCAGGTCTGTGACATACTACAGATCAAACAGTTAAGGACTTCCGTATATCACCCCCAGACCGATGGTCTGGTGGAACGATATAATAAAACCATCAAGACTCTGTTGAGGAAGCACATCGATAAAACAGGCAGAGATTGGGACCGGCAGCTACCACTAGTCCTCTACGCCATTCGCACACATGAACAGAGGTCGACGGGGTTCTCCCCATTTGAGCTTATGTTTGGAAGGAAGCCCCGTACACTCCTGGACATGGCAGCCGAACAATGGGTAGAAACCGAGGACGAGGGAAAACCCCTGCTCCAATACAGTGAAAACCTCAAAGAGACCCTGTCCGCTGTATGGGAAGAAGAACACACGCACTTAGAAACGCCCAAACACAGCAAAAACGGTTATATGACAGGAATACCAGGTTGAGAGAGCTGAAGGTGGGGGAAAAAGTGCTTATTCTCTTACCCTCTTCGGACAAGAAACTGCTAGCCACTTGGCAAGGACCCTTCTCTGTCCTGGCCAAAATCACACCAGTCACGTATAGAATAGCTGTCCCACACCACCCTAAGGCGTCCCAGATTTATCACATTAATCTGTTGAAAGCCTGGGAAGAACCAGATGTAACCCCTTCCGGATCAGGCACGCAGGTAGGCTTGGTCGTCACAAACAAACCCCTAGAAGTCTCCCACTATACACACGAAGTCACAGAAAACCCCTCCTGGGGTTCTCAGACAACGAAAGAACAAAAGAAGCAGTTAGAGACCCTCTGTGCGTCTTTTCCCACGGTAGTCTCCGGAAAACCGGGGAAAACAACACTTGTGGAACATTCCATCATTGTTCATAACACCCAACCCATTAAACAGGCTCCGTACCGGATCCCAGCCGCGAGACGGAAGGCAATAGAGGAAGAGGTCAAAACGATGTTAGAGGCAGGGATCATTGAACCGTCAAAAAGCCCCTGGTCATCTCCCATCGTTTTGGTGCCAAAACCGGATGGAAGCATCCGCTTCTGCATCGACTTCCGGAAAGTAAACGCGGTATCCCAATTCGATGCCTATCCTATGCCACGGGTGGACGAATTGGTTGAAACGTTAGGACAGGCCAGGGTTATGTCGTGTATTGATCTAACCAAAGGACATTGGCAGATCCCTCTTCACCCAGACAGTAGAGACAAGAACGCCTTTATAACTCCCTTGGGTCTCTTTCAATTCAGAGTAATGCCCTTCGGTCTCCATGGGGCGCCCGCGACTTTTCAGCGTTTGATGGACGTTATCCTGGGCCCCCATAGAGATTACGCCAAAGCCTATCTGGACGACATCGTGGTATATAGCCCGGATTGGGAAACCCACATGTTGCATTTACAGCAGGTGTTTGGGGCCCTTCAGAAAGCAGGACTAACAATCAACCCCCGGAACACCACCTTAGGAGCTAACCATATCGAATACCTGGGATATGACATCAGAGAAGGACAGGTACGCCCCCAGGTGAATAAAGTGGCAGCCATCACCCACATCCCCCGCCCCACAATGAGAAAAGAGGTTCGTTCCTTCTTGGGCCTGGTGGGGTACTACCGGCGGTTTGTACCACATTTTTCCTCTGTGGCTAGTCCCCTAACCGACCTGCTTACCAAACCCTTTTCCAGAGACAAAATGCCCTGGACCGCCACCCAAGAACAGAGCTTCAAAGACCTGAAAACAGCCCTGTGTAAAGACCCGGTTTTGTCCTGTCCGAATTTTAACACCACCTTTGTCCTACAGACAGATGCATCAGACAGGGGTTTAGGGGCCATATTATCCCAACCCAACGAGAAAGGCTTCCTCCACCCTGTCTTGTACATAAGCCGAAAACTGTTCCCCAGGGAGGTCTCCTATGCCACTATCGAGAAAGAATGCCTTGCAATTAAGTGGGCTGTGGAAGCTTTGCAATACTACCTCCTGGGTCGTCATTTTATTCTCCTAACTGATCATGCACCATTGACCTGGCTCTCCCTGCATAAGGATACTAACCCCAAGGTTTTGCGTTGGTTTCTTGCCCTCCAGCCTTTTTCCTACAGCACTTTCCACTTGCCAGGAAGTCTGCAGAACAACGTGGATTTCCTCTCCCGGTGTCCTTTGACCGAATGGCCCGATCGTGTGAAATCAGACGAAACCGATGTACATAGACAGCATTCATTTCCCTTCTTCTCCCACTCCTCTCCCTGTGGGCTCCATAGATACTGTAAACTATTGATCGTATCACCCTGTCAGTAAGAACCCGTACCCTTATGCATATGTACAGCCATTCCAGGCACCATGGCCTTCCTACCCACTGGAATCCCCAGCGTCCCTCCTGCGCGTATCTTGCACTCTCTCTCTCATGTATAGACCACGAAAACCTTTCCCTTTGCACGATCCTGATGTGAAACGGTAACCCTCCTGCTCGACCCAGGCCTTCCTCATTTCCCTCTCGAAGAAGCATCCTTCGCCTCAGCTGACATAGCCCCCCCCCCCCCAGTTGTATCTGACTGCCCCTGTTCTCTCATCTACAGGTCATAAGATCTCTCTCTCTCTCTCTCTCTCTGCGCGACTCTGGCCCTGCATGCACCCTGACCCCCCCCCTCCTTCTCCTCATATGAGCAAATCATAAACCCTCTTCTTCCGCAAAGCCCTGTCCTTGAGAGTCTCGGCCGCGCCTGACCAGCACCCCCTTCCCTTCCATGAATGCCCCTCTATTGACGAGCCCTCCCTCCGCGCTCGATTGTCCACGTAGGCATGAATACCACTCCTTTGATGACCCTTTCCCCCGAGTTCGGCTGACCACACATGTCCGAGGCCATCGCCTAAGCCAGGAGATACCATTTACTGCCCTTATTGTATGCCTAGCCACCCCACCCCCTGGGCCATGATCAGGCGCACACATCCTACGACACACTCAGCTGCACGATCGCCCTCCCCTCTTATCAGCAGGTCAAGGGTCCCCATTGTGAACGTATGTGGAGTAGGATCATCACGAGGATTATAGGAATGTTTTCCTTTTGCGACATACTGACCTGATTGTATCATCAAATGTTCTGCAATGTATAAAAGCAAGAGTCTCAAGCTCACTTGTTAGAGCACCTCCCGAAAGACACTGTGTTTCGTGTCCGAAATGACTGGCTCTCCTCATGAGAAATAAACTCTGTTCTTGATTCCTGCTCCCAGCGCCCGTCTCTTTATTTTGGTAACTATTCAGAATGGGAACTAAGAGGCGGTTTGCGCCAGCAGCCTGGGCATCGATAGAATTATGGGCTCACTTTCAACAATTGGCGTCCCAACGCGGGGTCCATCAGTGACATAGGGTTCGGTAAGAGAGATCCAGACGAAGAAGTGAACGTCTAAAATGATCGGAGTATACCTGCCTTGAGAGGGCCCTAGCCCGGCTGCCGATCGACAGAACTTCACCAATTCTGAACGGACCTCTCTTGAGTGACCTATTGTCCTGACTGGAATCCCACAGGAATGCTACATGGAGTAAGAGAACGATCGGGCGCTGGAGGAGGGAGTCGAAGAACTGTCCGTATGGTCCGGTCCGGGTAAGATTAAGTAGGGTGTTTTTACGCCTGATTGGTAGGGTGGCTCTGTCCACCTGATTGATTGATTGTTTGTATTGAAAACCGGTATTTGTATACTGGCATTGTTGGTATTGGTTCAGTTAGCTTTGAGGGCTACTTGACATATTGGTTCTCTTTTGAGAACGAGACATTCTCTGTTTGCAAACAGCGGCGAATAGGAACGTCGTCCCTCTTTGCAGATAGAGAAGGGTAGGTAATGCAGACTTTTGTCCCCGTTGTAATCCGTCATGCCTACTTTTCTCCCCACTGATTGTTTGAAGTCGATTAATAATCGATTGTTGCTCTTTGAGATCTTCCCTGTCTACAAACTGAGACGAGTAGAAATATTCTGTCTTCCTTTTTGGATAGCGAAGGGCAGGTAATGCAGACATTTGTCCCCGTTGTAATCCGTCATGCCTGTTTTTCTCCCCATTGGTTGGTTGGTTGCCTGGACATTGTTGTCTCAGGAATTGTTTCGTTTGAGGTATTTTCTATTTGCAAACAACGTGAAATAGAAACACTCTGTCTAGTCTTTGCAAGTAGAAAAGGGTAGGTTATGCCCCTTTGTGAATTCGTCAGTCCTACCCACTCCCCACTGGTTGGTAATTGTGGGGTAGCTCGCATGGTCCGCCCACGAGACTACCCTTATGGAGGACATATGCTCTCTACTCATGGGCCATTTAGTAGAAAAATAGACCGACTGGTCCGTCCAGGAGGCTACCCTAGTAAGTGGAAGTACATCGCTCGGTCTGTCCAGGATGATACCCTAATGAAGGAATATATGTTCCCCTTTTGATCGATAAATCTCGTTCCACCCCGGACCATTTATTGGAGGGGACTCGTCTGGTCCGTCCAGATGTACCCCCCTAGTGAAAAGGACACATAAAAATATGAAGTGATCACCGTTCCCTACTAACAGAAAGCTTTAGCTCGAAACACGCTAAGGAAGAGAAAGAAAAATAAAAAGAAATCAGGCTAAGTCAGTAACCCCCTGATGAGCTTTTGACTTCACCAAAAATAAGAAACATTAGAAATAATTCGTAATAAGAAATGTAAAATGGCGAAAAGATTCGATAGCAGAACATAGCCACGAGGTAGCTAGGCTTCACTGCCTGTTCCTGTTCCCAACATGTCTGCCTCATTGCCCGCCCCGCCCAAATAACGGCCACATGAAATAGAAACAACTCAATAGGTACCTACCCCCGTTCCGGAAGCTCCCGAAGTGCAACAGGTCCGCGGTTACGCCCATCCGGAAGGCGAGGCCTGGAGGCACGAGGGACTCGCCTGGCCACGGTCAGGAGGAGATGATGTTGGGCAGGCGGTCCAAAGGATGACAAGGACCTCTCCATCTTCTCCCTTCTGCCGCCCTGCAGGCCGCGGGGAGAGAGGGGGCTGTCTTGCCTTGGCCACCGACCACCCCTCTCTCTCACCCGATCCGGCTTTTGCCGAAGGCCGACGCCAAGGCGAGAACGGCGGCGAATCAAGTAGTCCCGCCACATTTCAAATTCGCCGCATGCCATCGCCTGCTGGTCCAGAGCCGAAGCCAAGGCAAGAACGGCGGCAAATCAAGTAGTCCCGCCAGATGCCAAATTCGCCGCCTGCCGCCGCCTGCATAGGTGCAGGCAGTCCCGCCACATTCCACGCTCCCTGGAGAGTTGAAGGTAGTCCCGCCACATGTCGCCAAGGGAAGGGGGGGGGGCTGTCTTGCCTCAGCCGCCGACCACCCCCCCCCATCATCAATGGCTGGCACGGCCAATGTCGAAAACGATGGAGCTGGAGAACGGCGCGGGGTCGCTGGAAGGGGGAGGTGGCGCGAACGACCCTCCCCCACCTCCCTCCAGGTGGAGGCTTCCAGCGACACCCCAACACTCTTTGCTTAAAGAGGGTCAACATCAAAAAGAGGTCTTCTGCCCAGGACGGGCACCCGCTCCATATCGCCTCTCCTCGACCTTGAAGATTCTATAAGAGCCGGGGGGCCCCCGACCCTCTGCATGGGTGCCCCCGCCCCCTTCGCTGGGAACCACGACATCGGTGCTACTCCTGCCGGCACCAGACTCGGATCGGAAATGGCTAAGATGCCGCCACGGCACAGGCTTGTTCAGTTCCGGAGGAACACCAGAATGACCCGGTAGGAAAATTGTTGCCGCCCTTCCCACTCTTTGACTCATGGTCCATATTTGTTAGATTGTTAACCACATTGCACGAGACTTTCTGAACTGCCAATGGAAAGTTCTGGGCCAACCTTGCGAGACTAGAGACACTCTGACTGTGCTAGAACTTGCCTGACCCCACCCAAAATGGCGCCGACCCAAAATGAGACGTTTTTAATGAACTTTGTTGCACCCTGATTGCGCAAGCTTTTTACCCCGAGATATATATAACGTTTGGATAATGAAAGTAGATATGAAGGATATTGAGTATGTGCTTGGACAATGAATTGACTTAAGGGTGGGTACCGATTATGAGTTGAAGAATGAATTGGTGTAATTTAAGGTAATGAATGAACATTGGATAATGTATTTATGAATTTATTAAAGATGAATTACTGACATACATCATGCCTGCTCTGTAGGGGAGTTTAATACGATTTTATTGCACTGCCGCACTTTATGCAATGAACTGCCACCAGCTTCGTTCTTCCCATGTACAGTTCCAATCTGCTCCGTGGCTAGTCCACCGGGTTGTAGGCCTGTATTTATGTGTCAACACTTTTTATTAAAAGTATTTTGAAAACGAAAGCATAGTTGTAGCGGTTGCATTAATGAGTTTTGAATGTATTACTACTATGAGCGACGAGAAAGTATGATGAAGGTAAGGGGTTAAAAAGGACCCGATATTCAGCAGCCACACTATGTGTCACAGGCAGCCGGAAAAGTGCTTTAGAAGCCCTAAAACGACACCACAGGAATGCCACCTGACCGCCACCCTTGTACCCGATGGAAAGGGGTTACGACCAGGTAGCTCATGTCACACAGATCGTCAATGATTATCTGTCTGACCTTTCTGGTCCATCTGGGCTTAAACGCCGTGATGGTAGGGAAGTGCACTACGTGGAAATAGGTCGAGTATGTGGTAGGTAAAGCATTTCCGGATTACTGCACGTTGATGAGGTTTTGAATGTTGCCCCCCCACCCCTTCTTTCTCCTCCCTTCTGCAGGTCACGTCGGAACACTGGCTGATGTATGGATGGACGACGACCGAACCGCCGATGAGAGGGGGAAAAAGGGAATATGAGCATGGTCCTTAGGACAAATAAAAGTTTTTTTTAAAAAAGACGTAGGCTTAAACATGACTGTTCCTCCTTAGAGCATAGCAACGGGAGGATGGACTGACATAGAGACTGGACAAGTACTGAATGACAAGAATAAAATTGACTAGAAACGACGCGTTAAATGAAATGACTGGACGTTTTGACTAGGTAGGGAAAGGACAAAGAAAAATTGTACGGGTAAGGGTTGCCACGGCACCACCCGCCTAGGAAGTTAGAAAATGTTGCCGATGTTCAAAATGCACTGCCCCCTTTCTCACACTCCTGCAGATATAGCCAAGCTGTCCGACTGTTTTCCCGATCAATACTTGCCGTTACCTCAGCCTGGAGAACTTTCCACCAAAGGAAGGAACTGAAAAATGGTTTAAGATCCAACCATGGGTAACTAGCGCAACCAGGTTAATCTCTGATCGACCAACCGAGGTGTGAGTATTGGTAATTGGGAACGCTCGCAGGCATGACACGCGAGAAGGAAAAGGGGGGAAGGGCAGAAAGAGCTAAGCACGTAGATAAATAGGATAGTAACGATATGTAGAAAATATAAAAACAGATCTTGTAGACTAACACTTGTTTCCTGTCTTGTCGTGAATGTCTCGTACATGCGTAATATATGTGCTGTCTTCCCTGTCTGAGTTTGTGTGTATGTAACGTACGAATTTATGTCTCCCCTCTGTCTGTATCCATAGGTCACCTGACCTTTGCCGTTCTGTGTTGTGAGCGCACTAAATGGCCTATTTTCGTACACGTCTCTCTCTCTCTCTCTCTCTCTCCCTATCTCTCTCTCTCTCTCCGCTCCTTTTTATCTCTTTCTCTATCTCTCTCTGTCTCTCCTTACATGTCATACGTGTACCAAATGGCTCGTTTAGATTGCGGACGACTCTCGCTCTCTATGAGAGTCTCCCTATTTGTTTCTCCCTCTTTTGGTAAAAATTGTGCCCCACCGGCACCAGTCTGATTTGATACATATTTGAACGCAAAGGTGTTCAGCAAAATTGACCGAAACTAAAATGAACATCTCTCGCCATGTTACTGCCTCTCCTTTCTGTAAAATGAATGAACTTGAATTGGCCGAGATAGAAAGGACAGGTAAGACGACTAAAGTCCCCCAAATCTGGCCATTTATAGGGGAACTGTATGTCAATGGCATCCTATGTCTGTTCTTCAGAAACGAGCGCCAACGTCTAGACTGACACCCAATACCCAGATTGTCCCACCCCCTTTGCACCCAAGCGCAAGCGCCCGAAGCATCCCTGCCCCATTTTTGATAGAACAACTTCTGCTGTCCCGGGTATAAACATAATGACCATGAGTAGCTGTTGACCCTTGAGGAAATGTTGTTTTGCCCGACTCTCGATGATAGCACCCCCGCCCTGTCTGAAAATATGATTGTTCCTGAAAGGAAATGCTCTGTAATATTGAATATGATGTGACGCACAGTTGATGGAAATGTCATTTATCCTCATGTGAGTTATAAATAGGACAATGAATAAACCTGCCATAAACTCAGTAGGAATGCTGATACATGCACTACTTGGTAATAGACCTCTGACTGTGACCGATGAGCATAAGAACTCAAATGCGGAGGATTGAGGGAGGAATTCAAATGCGTAGATGTCTTCTTCTGCCATTTCTCTAAAACGTTGTCTTGTACCCATTCAAAGATTCACGATCACCGGAGGAGATGGGTCAGAGGTGACGTTCAGCCTGACTGCAGACCTTGGGACACGTATGACATCGATCAGAAGTGGAGCTGCAGAGCGACAAGGCACGGGACGAGACCGCAATTTCAACGTGGAAAATGGAAAATGACGGGCCGCCTCGAAGCCCTCCGACTGCTAACCCACGTGTGCCTGGAGTCTCCGTCCGCCTTCTTTGGGCCCGATTGATGGGCCTGCCTGCTTGTTATCCTTTGCTCCCTTGGTCCCTTTTGTGTGTCCCAGGAACTCTGACCCAATTCCGCTCACTCTTTCTCCTATTGACTATTTGAACCACATCCACCCACCTTCCCACGTGACTTTCTGCCAAAGGAAAAAGCTGCAATTATATGGGAAGAGGGTGTTGCCACAGAACTATAGGTGCCGAGCATAAGGCGCCGCCAACGGACTGTTTAGGGAACAGGACTGTGGTCTAACAGCAGAGGACTGACCGCACCCTGCAACGCGTAAGGATCGAACCGAGCTGGACCTATATAGCTCCACCGCCGGTGCTCAACAGCGCCAACGAAAGTACCCGGATTAGAGCCTACCAGTGATGGCTCGCTGATAAAAGACACTGTGACGAAGAGATCTTGTGTATTGAACTGAATTCCGCTCTCAACTATCTGGTCAAAACTGTTCATTGGTCACATTTTTTTTTTAAGTCAGAAAGATTTATGCGATGTAGTGCGTTTAATTGCCAGGAACACAACGAAGAAGTAATTTCCTATGTACTGTATTCTTCCCATCACCTTGACTGTCTATGATTGTACGTCACATGTTAGTATCGACAAAGTGCTAATTCGTCAACGATGCTTGTCTACCTGTAATGCCATCAGCTGCGAAAATGATTGCTGCTATGTAAAAAGGGGCGACTGTGAAATCAGACGAAACCGATGTACATAGACAGCATTCATTTCCCTTCTTCTCCCACTCCTCTCCCTGTGGGCTCCATAGATACTGTAAACTATTGATCGTATCACCCTGTCAGTAAGAACCCGTACCCTTATGCATATGTACAGCCATTCCAGGCACCATGGCCTTCCTACCCACTGGAATCCCCAGCGTCCCTCCTGCGCGTATCTTGCACTCTCTCTCTCATGTATAGACCACGAAAACCTTTCCCTTTGCACGATCCTGATGTGAAACGGTAACCCTCCTGCTCGACCCAGGCCTTCCTCATTTCCCTCTCGAAGAAGCATCCTTCGCCTCAGCTGACATAGCCCCCCCCCCCCCAGTTGTATCTGACTGCCCCTGTTCTCTCATGTACAGGTCATAAGATCTCTCTCTCTCTCTCTCTCTCTGCGCGACTCTGGCCCTGCATGCACCCTGACCCCCCCCCTCCTTCTCCTCATATGAGCAAGTCATAAACCCTCTTCTTCCGCAAAGCCCTGTCCTTGAGAGTCTCGGCCGCGCCTGACCAGCACCCCCTTCCCTTCCATGAATGCCCCTCTATTGACGAGCCCTCCCTCCGCGCTCGATTGTCCACGTAGGCATGAATACCACTCCTTTGATGACCCCTTCCCCCGAGTTCGGCTGACCACACATGTCCGAGGCCATCGCCTAAGCCAGGAGATACCATTTACTGCCCTTATTGTATGCCTAGCCACCCCACCCCCTGGGCCATGATCAGGCGCACACATCCTACGACACACTCAGCTGCACGATCGCCCTCCCCTCTTATCAGCAGGTCAAGGGTCCCCATTGTGAACGTATGTGGAGTAGGATCATCACGAGGATTATAGGAATGTTTTCCTTTTGCGACATACTGACCTGATTGTATCATCAAATGTTCTGCAATGTATAAAAGCAAGAGTCTCAAGCTCACTTGTTAGAGCACCTCCCGAAAGACACTGTGTTTCGTGTCCGAAATGACTGGCTCTCCTCATGAGAAATAAACTCTGTTCTTGATTCCTGCTCCCAGCGCCCGTCTCTTTATTTTGGTAACTATTCAGAATGGGAACTAAGAGGCGGTTTGCGCCAGCAGCCTGGGCATCGATAGAATTATGGGCTCACTTTCAACAATCGTCCATTCTCGGGGGAAAGGCAGTGTGAGGGATCCGCAACCCCGACCCAACCCAAGATGGCCGCGGGATTGGACACAGCCGGAAATCGGGTTGGCGTTCCAGCTATGGCCATGGGAAGCGCTGTTTCCGCTTTGCGCATACAAAGCGGGATGTCCACAACAAACGAGAGCGCGGAGCCGGAGTCGGACCGGGAGGAGCAGAGGAGACCTTGGAAAGCGCTTCAAGGCCGAGGGACGGAGGAGAAGACGTCGGAGAGACCGAGGAGAGGCAGGAGAACGTCCCAAGACCGAGGGACCAAACCGAAGACACCTCAAGAACCCCAGAGAACGCGAGCGAGACCGGCCCCCTGACGGAACCAGAGGAGGCAGGATCTCACGATACCACGGTCACCTGGGACCGTGGCGACAGGCAAGTGACGGGGGAGACTGGGGGCTGGTTCAAAGGGTGGTGGAAGGGCCGCCTGAGCACTACACTACGTCACTAGCACGGTTGACTCCCTCACTTAGGCACAACACTGTTAGGGACTGGTGTTTGGTGTGCACATCCCTGTTTCCCCGCCACTTATCTTAAGAATAGGCAGAGACCTGACCCTTGTTTTGTTTCTTTCCTTTCACGCTCCCTGCTGGATTTCCGGAGGCCGGTCAAAGACTTCTGCACCCGAAGAAGGGATACAGACGCCAGACCATTGACCAAGCTCCAAACAAAGACTGCTTAATGTTTGTTTACTGTGTGTACTCAGTGACTGTGTAACTGACCACACAGAGATCACTACCTTGTTTAATGAGCCAGCAAGAGCCTATCAAAACCAAACGAACAAATAAAGCTGGTAAACCATACCCACAGACTCGCTCCTACCTTCGTGTGCCTAGTAGCCGGGACCGAAGTCCTGACAGTGGTTTAATAAAATGATGTGTAAAAAAGGTATGAAATGATTTGCTTGTTTTAAAATGTTACAAATAGAGTGTTAAAAATAACATAGACTTTTCAACAATTCGTGAAAAATAATTAAAAAATGTTTAACATACAAGTAGATTTTTAAATGAGCACTAACAACGGCGGACTGAGGTCGCTGTGCTTCGCTGTTCAGTTTTCTCCTTATTTTAAGGGTAAGTGCACATGAATTCCAGCACCCGCTGTCGTTAGGTGCAAATGCAGATGCAGAACAACAAGAGAAAATTTATGGATGGTGCACCAACGATAGTAATTTGTTTGGCAAGATATCCAATGTTATCATCAGTTTTATTCAAGAAGTATAAAATAGCATAATTCAGCCAACGCGTTTCGTTCGGATTGGTTGCTTGAACTTCAACAGGACTAATTGTCACTGATCCATGGATGTGATATCCAATGAAGTCATAGGCCTCTTACACAAAGCCATGCACCAGTAAATGGACTAGAGCATTACAGAGGCCAATGACGTGTATCTAATGGTAATGGGCAAATGACCACATGATAATGCCATCGGATTGACAGCCTGTGAGAAAATTGCCCACAATGAATGTCTCTCAAGAAAGTTTTCTGAAAGCTAGTCGGTTTTTAACTTATGCAACCTGTGTCAATGATATTATGCAGACAAATGATTAATTTAATACTCCCCATTGTAATTTTGTGGCTTTGTACCAAGATTTCTTTTTTGCATTGGAATATTTGTCGGGGGTATGATTCCATTCTTGCCCCCTTGACAAAGCTGCCTTTGAAGAAGCAGACCAGACAGGTGACCTGGACGTAGGTATGCCCTACTGCCTTTCATACCCTGAAGAAGACCATGCGCACAGCACCTGTGCTCAATGCCCCTGATTTGTCCCAGGAGTTTATCATGCAGACAGATGGAATATATGATGTTACCCTGCATGTCAACTCCACGCATGCCATCACAACGCATTTGTAACAACGCAAGTACTGTTACAACGCGTTTCTATCACAATGCATACTTTTACATCGCATATGCCTTTACCTCTCATACCATTACAAAGCAAAGGCATGCGTGGTAAAGGCATATACTTTGTAAAAGTGGTTAAGGTATGTATGTGTTTATATATATTACCTACTGGCGGGTGCCAGTAGGTAGTTATAGTTAGGACCTATTATCCACAGGAAATTCATAACATTCTTTTCCCAATAACTTTGGCGCTGGTTGACGAATCTTCACTGTTAGACCTGGCACCTTGGTGTGAGTTTCCCTTCCACTTTTTGCAGATGTGCCTCAGATGTTCGATGCTCAGGGCACTGCGCCACGGCCAATCTGTGCCGCAGTGCAAGTGCTCCCAATGTAAAGTGTATGTGTAATTGATTTCCACGATTGGATTATTTGGTGTACTGTTAGTCCCCAGCAAAGTGCACGAGGCGTGCCGGGGCTTGTAGATACAAATGCTGCTAGTGGGCCTGCACCGCTGGTTGCGCCACCCACAGAAGCGGCCTCGTAAGATATGTCTCGGGTCCGCCATTGCTGACCCCGCATACAGTCTCGTACTGTCATGCTGACTGTGCAAGTGCCCACACATACCAGTCCCAGAACCTTCCCTAACCTTCATATCCGTCACCCCTATGGTAGGCCTACAGGCAGGGTGCATTGTAAGCGTAAGGTAGGACAAGCATAGAGTGTGGCATGTCCTAGTAGTTAATTACCACCCTTTGTCGTTCTTCACTATTGAAGGGCTACCTGTTCTCTTAGGCCAGATGAGCTGTCAGAGCTATTACACGCTATAGTCCCGGTAGGCTCAGGGAACACAGTAGCAGGTCGAGTTTAGTATGCCTGAACTCAGAATAATAAAATACTTCCTTTAGTAAGGTTTATTTTAATATCCTGAGTTTGCAAATGCTACTTTTAGAAAGTTAGCCTTTGCTCGCCTAACTGTTCAGCCCGCCTCTGCCAGGATGTGTATCTGCTGTCTGGGTTTGTGTGAGTGACAGGGCTGGGAGATTCCCGGGGATAGTCGGGTGCTCCAGGTGGTGAATGGGATGCTTACACCTGAATAGGGTTGTGCTCCACCACCACAATGCTGGCTCCACCTCCTGCGGAGCGTCTGATGTCTCTGCCCTGCACCCTGAAAGAAGACGGCAGCGTCCTGTCAACAAAGTACTTCAGAACCGGGTTGAACCAGGCTCAGGCCCCCTGGCCTGCAAAGACAAAAGAAATGCAGTATAAATATAGGAGCTCCGCTCCTTACAAATCAGATCCAGTTTTGACCACGACAAACCTCTGCCTTACTAGAAGGACCAAGAGAAGCTGAAGGATGGACACCAGTCTGTATCCTGTTGGACTGGCCTGCAGTGGTGCCTTGCTGAGAACGGAGAGGAAAGGACCAGAAAGGACTTTTTTAGACTTGTGCCTGAAACGATCTCCAAGGGCTTGATTGAGAGCTTGCCCCCTGAATGGAACCCCAGGACCATTGGGTTCTATCTGCTTGTGCCCGTCTGCTGTTGGGCCTCAGTTCTTATTCCCTCGCCAGAGTTGTGACTCGGGTGCCTTCGCCCCCTCCCAGGTCGTGACAGCTCGGAGCTTGGTCGCCCCGCCGTAAAGAGCGCCGCTCATCCCTGAGTCGCTCTCCGGTTCAGTGCCGGGCCGCCTGCTCTCCTGTCACCTCGCCGCTTACGGAGCGCACTGTGTGCCTCTCATCTTCTCCAGCCGGAATCTGCACGGAGAGCATTTCATAGCCTCGGACGGTCCGTACGTCGTAACGTACCCAACTGTCTCGCTTTGCGCTCCTGCATACCAAGGCTCGTGCCGTACCTCAAGAAAGGCCTCCCCGTACCGTGGTACCGGAAGCCTGGTGCTGCACCCGTCTGCCCGAGAACTCTACGCCCCTCACAGATCCATGAGTACGACCTGGCGTGCTAAGAAGTAATACGTCCCGCAGGCCTGAACGGCGCCTCGCCCCGTGAGCTGCATCGATCCCGGATCGCCGCAACCCTCCACAGTCTAGCTCCTTCACCTCGCTCCTCGAGGGGATTGAGCCGGAGAAATCCTCTGGAGAACCGTCAGCCTCGTTCGGGGTCCGCCCTCACAAGTAGCCGCGCCTGAAACGCCTCGGACTTCCACCAGCAAGGTACACTTGAACTCCGTCCCGAGTTCATATCGGATCCAGGGTCCGCAACGTTCTTATTTCCCTGTCATCGTACCTTGCTAAACACTGAACATTGAAAGACTAAGTTTGCCTACTGTAATCTGGTGACCTCAATTTACTAAACATTATTTGGTCTTGTGATAATCCTGCTTGAATCTATCTTTTATATAAAGTATACGTATTTTTGATACAACCATACGACTGGTGTCCGTTTGTGGTGGGTCAGTGGGTTTACTGTGTGATCATAAATGCTTAACTTACTATCCCCCTGAGGATTAGCCTTGTCTGCTCATGCCACACTACCTAGAGGGTGAGCAGGGGTTATTCGAAGGAGTAGTTCCCTTGCCCTGACGTGGAGCTGAGGGTCCTTGCTTGTCACAAGTGCATACCTGTGCCAACCAGAGACCTTCGGTTCCAACATTTTAAAAATTTTCAAAACTAGTGGGGCACTCCAGTCAGCTCCGATCATGAATGTTTTGGGGTGATTAGCCAAGCGGGGGCCGAGAAAAAAGGGGCGGTCCCAAAACATGTTTTCTCCATGGTAATTGCCATAGGAAACTTTAGACACGGCTACAGCCCGAACTGCTGAACGAAATTACACCAAATTTGGCAAAAAGGTAGCCCTTGGTTCAGAAAGAACTCTTTTTGTTAAATGGTGTAAATCTGTTCAGTAGTTCCTGAGAACTTCAAGAAAAAGAGGTGAAGAGATGCATTTCCCATAGGAAACTTTAGACACGGCTACAGCTGGAACTGCTGAACGGAATTAACCAAATTTGGCGGAAAGGCAGTGCTTGGTTCAGAATGAACTCTTTTTCTTAAATGGTGTAAATCCGTTCAGTAGTTGCTGAGAATATCAAAAAATAAAAATATTGAGATATGGAGGCACAGAGAATCCACGCACCCTGCCGATCACTAGCTTCATGCTAATTGGCTGTCAACACTCCAAACCAGGAAGTTTTGGCAGCCATCTTGTGCCTCAGTAACCGAGGCACCAGAAAACACAAAACAGATGTAAATACAAGAAAAGGGGGCCGGGTAGAAACCCCCTGACCCCCTGGCCTGCTCAGGGGGTCCCACAAGGACCCCCAGGGCGCATTAAAGCATTAGAAAAAGAAAATCTCCGAGATCAGGCACCCAGCGCGAATTCGGGACAACATTTTAAAAAAAACGAAGCGGGCTCCCGTACTTCGTTATTATTTAGCCCTTGGGTGGGCCAGGTCCCGGCGGCAGAGAAAAAAAAGTGTGGGGCCCCAATCCCCGGGGCTTGGTTAATGAGTTGCGGGGGGCATGTAGCACCCCCGCAGCCCCGTGGAGCGCCAACCCCAGGGCTGGAGCCCCACATGCGCCCGGGGGACCACCACCTTTCCGGGGATTTGCCAATGTAAAGGGAGGGGGGCAGCGTGGCCCCCTCCTGGAGCTTGTGATGGCCCTGGGGACCACCACTCCCCGGGGCTGGCTCCTGCAGTGTCCTCACGGCTCCTGGCCTGTCATAGCAAACTGGGGTTTGGGTTTTGGAAGAAAGAGCAGGAAACCTGCTCTCTATTCCAAAATCTAACCCACATTGCTTTTCCACACGGGGAGCTGCATCTTAGCAGCTCCCCATGTGTAAAAGTAATGCCGGACGCGGGGAGCCGACAGGGACCTTGGGGGAATTGGGGCTCCCCCCACGGTCCCCAATGAGGTGGACAGGCCCCGGAGGATCAGGTTACAGGGGCCAGAAGGGCCAGGGAGGGGGCCCCCTCCCCAATAATCATTAAAAAATATTAATAATGCAACGGACGGCCCTGGGGGGATGAGGTCCCCGGGGCCATGAATAGCCTGATGAGGGGGGCCACGCAGCCCCCCTCCATAGTAATAATAAAAAAATATGGCCATGCCCTGGGGGATGGCCCCCCAGGCACTGGAATTGGCTATGGGAGGGGGGCCCATTCGGCCCCCTTCCCATTATTACATTTTCTCTTTTTTAAAAATTGGGGGTCAGGCCCTGGGGGATGGGGTCCCCAGGGCCCCAAAAAAAGTAAAAAGAAGGGGGGGCACACAGCCGCCCTTACAAAAACAATAAAAAAATAAATAAACGTGATCGAGACTAGGCCCCGCCCCCTCCAAGCAACACTCTTACGCGCCCTATGGCGCGTTTTAATTTGGGGAATTAATTCCCCATCAATACTGGGGTCCCTGCTAGTAACCTCTAGTAACTGCCAGAGTCCTGTGTTGCAGAGAGGTGGCCCAGTCCATGCCCCTTTTTACACCTCTCTGCAACGCAGCTCTGTGGCGCTTACTGGAGGTACCTGGTAGGCTAGTTGGCCACCAGGGACCCCCAGTATTCAAGGGGACTTAATCCCCCAACTGACAATGAGACACAGGGCGCGTTTGCACAGTGGTAAAGGGAGGGGGCGGGCCTGACTTGACATGTGTGCAAACACGCCCTGTGGCGTGTTTTAAGTTGGGGAATTAATTCCCCTTCAATCCTGAGTGCCCCTGGTGACCAACTAGCCCACCAGGTACCTCTAATACCTGCCAGAGGCCTGCTTTGTAGAGAGGTGGTCCAGGCCACACCCCTTTTTAAACCTCTATGCAACGCAGCTCTGTGGCTCTTACTGGAGGTACCTGGTGGGCTAGTTGGACCCATGGGACCCTCACGGTTCAATGGAACTTAATCCCCCAACTTAAAACATGCCACGAGGCACGTTTTCAGAGTGGTGAAGAGAGGGGGAGGGGCCTGAGGTGACATATGTGCAAACATGCCCTGTGGCGCGTTTTAAATTGGGGAATTAATTCCCATTCAATCCTGAGGGCCCCTGGGGGCCAACTAGCCCATCAGGTACCTCCAAAAAGCACCAGAGGCCTGCATTGCAGAGAGGTGGTCTAGGCCACGTCCCTTTTTTACACCTCTCTGCAATGCAGCTCTGTGATGCTTACTGGAGGTACCTGGTGGGCTAGTTGGACCCCAGGGACCCTCAAGATTGGAGGGACTTAATCCCCAACGTAAAACACGCCAAGGGAGCGTTTGCACAGTGGTAAAGGGAGAGGTCGGGCCTGAGGTGACATGTTTGCAAACACGCCCTGTGGTGCGGTTTAAGTTGGGAAATTAAGTCCTCTTCAATCCTGAGGGCTCCTGGGGCCAACTAGCCCACCAGGTACCTCTAGTAACTGCCAGAGGCCTGCGTTGCAGAGAGGTGGTCCAGGTCACACACCTTTTTACACCTCTCTGCAATGCAGCTTGGTGGCGCTTACTGGAGGTACCTGGTGGGCTAGTTGGACCCCAGGGACCCTCAGAATTCAAGGGGACTTAATCCCCCAACTTAAAATGCGCCACTGGGCGCATTTGCACAGTTGTGATGGGAGGGGGCTGGGCCTTTCTGCACCTCTGACTTAGAGGTAGTTTTAATCCCCCGTCCTATTATGTGCTAGGGCCTTACAGAGGAGGTCATGCTAATCACAGGGGTACCCCAACGCATAGTATTCCTTAGTGTAGGTAGGTGTTTTCACTGTATTCTAAGTGTCTTTCAGCATAGCACTGGCTCTAGGCCTGGTTAGTCAGACTCAGTTACCGCCAGTATCCGTCTGAAAAAGTTGAGTGCACAAGATGATTTTGCAACAAGGTCTCTTTCTGCTCTTTTGTTTGTTCTAACTGCACGTCTTGCTTCTTCCTGCACTTTTCTTCATCTTTGTGGACTTCTGTTGCTTCTTTCTGCATTTCTTTTGCTTTTTTCTGTGCATTTTGTCTTCTTTCTTCACATGTACTATCTCTGAAGGCATAGTTTGAAACTAGCATTTAAAAATCCTTAGAAATTCACTTAAAAATCCACAGGTTTCAGGCACATTATAGTTAGAAATTAGCGTTTAAAAAACCTTTGAAATTCACTGAAAAAACCATACGTTTCAGGCACGTTATAGTTAGAAATTAGCATTTAAAAAACCTTTGAAATTCACTGAAAAAAACATAGGCTTCAGGCACGTTATGGTTAGAAATTAGCATTTAAAAAATCTTAGAAATTCACTGAAAAAACCATAGGTTTCAGGGATGTTATAGTTAGTATGATATTTCACTCGTATAAAACCATAGAAATTTCCCCGTTATAGTTAGTTCAGCTAACTATAACTTGCTCACCCGCAATGCACTGCTGATGACGTCACATATTATATCACTCATGACATGGTCAGTGACATCACTCATGACATCACTCATGACATCTCAAATGACATCACTGGAGGTCAGGCCTTGGGGGATGGGGTCCCCAGGGCCCCAAAAAAGTAAAAAGAAGGGGGGCCACACAGCCCCCCTTACAAAAACATAAAAATAAAAATAAACGCGATCGTGCCAAGGCCCCGCCCCCTCCATTTCTAAGGTTTTTAAAATGCTAATTTCTAACTATAACGTTCCTGAAACCTATGTTTTTTTCAGTGAATTTCAAAGGTTTTTTAAATGCTCATTTCAAACTATAACATGCCTGAAACCTATGGTTTTTTCACTGAATATATATATATATTTAAAAATATATATTTATATATATTGTTTTTCTTAAATACCCACTAAAAACCCCAAATTACCCATTTTATCCCAATAACTATACACCCCCAAAATTCTAAAATTACCCTGGGCACCCCAAAACCCAAACCCACCTTGAACTCTAAAAATACCCCTACAACCCAAACAAACCCTGAACCCTAAAATTACCCTATCCACCCAAAACCCCAAACCAACCCTGAACCCTTAAAATACCCCTGCACTCCAAAACCCCAAACCACCCTAAACACTAAAATTACCTTGGGCACCCCAAAACCCAAACAGACCCTGAACCCTAAAATTAACCTGAGCACCCCAAAACCCAAACCCTCCCTGAACCCTAAAATTACCCTGGGCACCCCAACACCAAACCCTCCCTGAACCCTAAAAATACCCCTACACCCCTAAACCTAAACAAACCCTGAACCCTAAAAGTACCATGCCCACCCCAAAACCCAAAGCCACCCTGAACCCCAAAGTTACCTTGGGCACCCCAAAACCCATACCCACCCTGACCCCTAAAAATAACCCTATACCCCAAAACCCAAACAAACCCAGACACTAAAATTACCCTGGCCAACCCAAACCCACCCTGAAACCAAAAATACCCCTGCACCCCAAAACCCAAACCCACCCTGTACCCTAAAAATGCCCCTGCACCCCAAACCCATCCTGAACCCTAAAATACTCCTACACCCCAAAACCTAAACCCACCCTTACCCTAAAATTACCTTGGGCACCCCAAAATCCAAACAAACCCTGAACCCTACAATTATCCTGGCCATGCCAAAACCCAAACCACCCTGAACCCTAAAAATACTCCTGCACCCCAAAACCACCCTAAACACCAACATTACCCAGGGCACCCCAAAACCTAAACCCACCCTGAATCCTAAAATCACCCTGGGCACCCCAAAACCCAAACCCACCCTGAACCCTAAATATACTCCTGCACCCCAAAACCACCCTAAACACCAACATTACCCAGGGCACCCCAAAACCTAAACCCACCCTGAATCCTAAAATCACCCTGGGCACCCCAAAACCCAAACCCACCCTGAACTCTAAAAATACCCATGCACCCCAAAACCCCAAACAAACCCTGAACCCTAAAATTACCTTGAGCACCCCAAAACCGAAACAAATCCTGAACCCTAAAGTTACCCTGGGCTCCCCAAAACTCAAATCCCCCCTGAACCTTATAATACCCCTGCACCCCAAAACACAAACCACCCTAAACACTAAAAGTATCCTGGGCACCCAAAAACACAAACTCACCCTGAACCCTCAAGTTACCCCAAAACCCATACCCCCTAAACCCTAAAATAGCCCTGGGCACTCTAAGTTTATTCATGTTTTTTGATCACGAACTGAACAGTGAAAGTTAACAGGGAACAACTGTCTGAATTGTTTCTTATTTTATAGGAACCCCTGACGAAGAGCCCACGAGGCTCGAAATGCATTGGGTAAAATATTGATGAGCTCACTCTGCTTCACCTTTTATTGAATATGTTGCTGTGAAAAAGCCTCTGGCACTCAGTATGCATTGAAAGACGCTGAAAAATGAAAAATAAATTGGGAAGTGAAAGTATGCTGTCTCAGCGGTGTGTTAATGAAAAATGGATAACTACGTTTAAAAAGTCGGATTACTAAGGATAAACATGATTACCATTGAAGGAATTGGAATACATGGTTAAAAATGAGGGAAGTTTTCCCACTCTCGCAATGCGACGGGAGGGGCGCGCACACGTGCAACTCTTCTGTTCGATTTCACTCTAAAACCCAAACAGACCCAGAACTGTAAAATTACCATGGGCATCCCAAAACCCAAACCCACCACGAACCCTAAAATTAATCCTGGCACCCCAAAACCTATACCCCTACATCCCAAAAGTCAAACCCACCCTAAACCCTATACTTACCTTATACTTACATTGAAAATAGATATGCCTTTACCATTCATGCATTTACAACAAAATGTGTTGTAATAGCATGCATGGTAAATGCATATGCATTATAATGCCATGCGTTGTAATGGCATTGCGGAGTAATGGTAATTGTGTGTTGTTGGAATGCAGGGTAATGGTATTCGTGGTAAGATTTCCGTTGGAATGGCTGTTTACCAGACAGATGCCTCAGAGTATGGCATTGGTGATGTGCTTTCACGGCTAAACTAAGAGGGCATAGATCAACCAGTGGCCATCCTCAGCAGAAGGTTACTTCTCAGGGAACAGAGGTGGAGAGCAATAGAGAGGAAAGCCTTTGCAGTGTTCTGGGCACAGAAAAAGTTTAAACCATACCTGGTTGGGGCTCACTTCTGGATTCAGACAGACAGACCACACACCCCTCAGATGGCTAATGCAGATGTGGGGCGAGAATCAGTGGTGTAACGAAAGTCATAGGGGCCCCCCTGCAAGGTGCACAGAGGGGTCCCGCTCCAGATTTAATCCAGAGCTCTCTGGCGTGAATACAGTGCTGAGGGGGCCCCCCTGCAGCCCCTGTGCCCCCCGCACTGCGGGGGATGCGTGGGCCTGTGTTACGCCCCTGGCGAGAATCCCAAACTGTTGGGATGGTCCATCTCCCTAGAGGAAATGGATTTTACTGTGGAGCATCTCCCTAGAACAGAGCATGCCAATGCTGTTGACCTTTCCAGATTCTGCTGCCTTAGGGATGAGAAGTCCAATAAGGGTGGGTATTTCTCTGTTTTCATCTGGGGGGGGGGTGGCATGTGGGACTTTGTATCCTTGGTGTGCATTAATAGTATTGTGTTTGTGTTGTTTGACATGCAGGTTATGAGTCTGAGTTCATAGCCAGAGTGAAAACCTTAATCTGCCCAGGCAAAAGGGTTTGGACCAGCCTTACATTGCAGCAAGCAATGAAACTAAACCATATCCTACACAAATTGTTGTGCATTTTGTATTACACTTTTTAAAATACATTTAAAAAAAATAGTGTGTCATAAATGGGGTATTCCGAAGAAGGAATGCTGAAATATTTATCCACTTCAGGGTCTGCTAGAGTGCTCAGGAGCAATAGTTTTCCATAGCTGAAAAGCATATATTTACCTACAAAGAAATCATGTGCCAGATACAAAGTAAACTGCATGTCCTGCAGGCAAACAATTATACCACATGAGACGCAGTTCCTAGGGGATGCAGTGCTCCACATAGATTTGATGCCAATACAAAATCCTTTGCTGAGACAATGAGAATACTTTGTAAATTCTGCATTGTGGTATAATGGCAGTCACTGTTCCGGTCAAAGTGATAGTTAAAAGTCGAAGTTTCCTGCACTGTGTCACTAAATTATGCCAGACTACTTCTCAAAATGCCAGACATCCTGACACTGAGACTTGATATTATTTACCCTGCCATGGTTGTTGTTCAGGATGCTACAACTGCTGCAGGGTAACTTTTATACCGTCTCAAGCCTCAAACATTTCATTTGTCCGCTTGGTTACAGACACTGCTATGATGCAAGTGCACATTGCTCCATTGCGAAAAACACATTTTAATATCTGTATTGTGGAGTGAGTGCACAACCTATGTATAACACAGTTCGTTTCTTTTTGGGTGCTCCGTGGGTGGCGGCCAACGTCCCTGGGCGCCTGATTGACAAATTAGCACGTTGTGTCTCTAATGGAACACTAGAGACATCCCCTTGGGCACTCCTTTATCTCCTCCCTTGTAGTCAGAGGATTCCACACATTTTGTATTTCTTTACTTAGATGTTTTATTAGATATTTTTAATGTCTTATATTGAATTCATTCATTCATTAGATTCTCATTGTTTCAACATCAGTGACATATATTTCTTAGTATTCCAATGCATTTCGGGCGGTATCACAACGCCCTTCATCAGGGAATCAATACTATAGAGAAAACACAAAAATGTGGAAAAAACGTCACTAACTAAATAAAGGTGGTGAATATTTTCAAAAAAAGCATTATTAATCAAAAAAGCATAACTGTGCATTCCTACATAAGAGAATGAAACGTCTACAATTAGGTACAACATGGTAGGCATCTATTGTCCTTATCAGAGTTGCATGCATACACTCACGTGTCACTGTTCTTCTCTTAGGGGGGATATGTCTGAAAAAATATAGTGAAATAACGAGTGTAAGCTCAATGTACTGACTGCGCTATTTAAAAAAATCTCAACACGGTGATTATCGATGGTTCTTGGGACACACTGACCTCGTTCTCACTATCTCGGCGTTTAGTTCAGCAAACTCTCCGACTCCATTACCAAATGGTTGTCAAGGATACGAACAAGCTGGGATTCTATTAGATGCCGCTCCGCTCACGTGACACGGAGCGTCATCTTAAACACGAAGCTTTTTATAGGCACGGGTTCATCCTCTTAACCATGGTTAAACGTGAAAACAGTACTTCTGCGCTAGTTAGTGCTGAGTATAAGT
This sequence comes from Lissotriton vulgaris, assembly GCF_964263255.1. Classification (NCBI taxonomy): domain Eukaryota; kingdom Metazoa; phylum Chordata; class Amphibia; order Caudata; family Salamandridae; genus Lissotriton; species Lissotriton vulgaris. The sequence goes on along the minus strand of NC_141685.1, from coordinate 1,806,422,411 downwards.
CAATAATCATTAAACTTAACCATTTTAGGAAAAAAATCGGGAAAAAATCATTAGTGTCCCCACTGGGATTCGAACCTCTTGTACCAGGCAAACATAAAATCTAACCTCGATCGCGGTGTGCTACCGGGGACAATAGGTTACAGTGAAGAAAAAAGACAGAAAGGTGCTGAAAAAGTAGATGTGTACTGAACAATCAGTCAGTATGCATTAAACTATAACAGAATAAACATCATAGTATTTATTATCACAGGTGTCCAGTCCAGGGTGAGGAAGAGCATGCATACTGTGATGCACGTTCAATTAAAGGTAACATGATAGTTCGCTCCGTTCATTGAGCCCATTCGGGCTTTGAGTACACAGTTTATGTATCCAAAAGTTCTCTCGTTGTAGTAGATGTTTGGTGTTGTCTCTACCTTCTATTTTTTCTGCTACTTCCAACACCATGTATTGCAATTGAGAGATGTTGTGTTTAGCTTCAGTGAAGTGGGCGGCTACAGAGGATTTTACGCTTTTGAGCCTAATGTTCGATTTGTGTTCTGTCAGTCGTGTTCTTATGCTTCTTTCCGTTTTCCCCACATATAGTTTTCCGCACGGGCATTTCAGTGCGTAAATAACATTTTTAGTATTGCATGTGGCATTAACATTGATTTTGATATTATATCCCTTCATCGGATGATTAATGGTATTGCCTTTTATGATACTGTTGCAGCTTCCACAACTTAGACAAGGTTTAGTTCCTTTGAATGATTTGGTTTGGGGTTTGCGTTGCTTGAGGATTTCCCCCATGTTTTGAGCTCTTGTGTGTGCGAATATTGGAACTTGATCAAAATCATGTTGGAAGTCAGGTTCTGACTTCAGCATATTCCAGTGTTTGGTGATAATTCTTTTAAAGTTGTGACTTTGGGTAGAGAATTTCGACACCGCTACTATGCGAGCTTCCTCATGTTTATTGGACGGTTTTAGAAGATCCTTTCTGTCTATCACATCCACTCTTTTTCTCGCTTTGTCTATCACCTCAGTTGGATAGCCTCTATTAGCGAATCTTATGGCCATTTCATCCAAAGAAGTTTTCACCTTTGTGTTGTCCGATGTTATTCTCTTTACTCTTGTCATTTGTGAATAGGGCAAATGTTGTTTTAGACTTGGTTGGTGGAAGCTAGTATAATGTAGCATGTTATTCCTGTCCGTTTCCTTTCGGTATATAGTTGTTTCAAAGCCTTTGTTGGTTAAGTTAATTCTCATATCCAGAAATGTTATTGAAGATTCTGACATTTCCCAAGTGAGTTGTATACGACTGTCTTCTTGATTAAATTCACATAGTGCTGTTTCTAGCAATATTTTGGAAGATTTCCATAAGATGAAAATATCATCTATATAGCGGACCATGAATTTAAGATTGTCCTTCCAAATTGGTTTAGAGAACATATTGAGTTCTTCGTAGCTTTGCATGAAAATGTTAGCGTACACCGGGGCCGCCGAATTTCCCATTGCTGTTCCTGTGAGTTGCTGATACCACTGTTCGCCATATTTGAAGTAACTTTGGTATAGCGTGAATGTCATTAATTCGATAAGGAAAACCTGAAAATCCTGTTTCAGATCTGTGTTTACTAGGGCTCTTTCAACAGCTTCCAATCCAAGGTTGTGCGGTATTGAAGTGTACAGCGACCGTACGTCTGCTGTACACATAATCAATTTTTCACTCAGATCAAGATGAATTTCATCCAATTTTTTTAAAAAGTTATTGTCCACGGTAGCACACCGCGATCGAGGTTAGATTTTATGTTTGCCTGGTACAAGAGGTTCGAATCCCAGTGGGGACACTAATGATTTTTTCCCGATTTTTTTCCTAAAATGGTTAAGTTTAATGATTATTGACTTATACTCAGCACTAACTAGCGCAGAAGTACTGTTTTCACGTTTAACCATGGTTAAGAGGATGAACCCGTGCCTATAAAAAGCTTTGTGTTTAATATGACGCTCCGTGTCACGTGAGCGGAGCGGCATCTAATAGAATCCCAGCTTGTTCGTATCCTTGACAACCATTTGGTAATGGAGTCGGAGAGTTTGCTGAACTAAACGCCGAGATAGTGAGAACGAGGTCAGTGTGTCCCAAGAACCATCGATAATCACCGTGTTGAGATTTTTTTAAATAGCGCAGTCAGTACATTGAGCTTACACTCGTTATTTCACTATATTTTTTCAGACATATCCCCCCTAAGAGAAGAACAGTGACACGTGAGTGTATGCATGCAACTCTGATAAGGACAATAGATGCCTACCATGTTGTACCTAATTGTAGACGTTTCATTCTCTTATGTAGGAATGCACAGTTATGCTTTTTTGATTAATAATGCTTTTTTTGAAAATATTCACCACCTTTATTTAGTTAGTGACGTTTTTTCCACATTTTTGTGTTTTCTCTATAGTATTGATTCCCTGATGAAGGGCGTTGTGATACCGCCCGAAATGCATTGGAATACTAAGAAATATATGTCACTGATGTTGAAACAATGAGAATCTAATGAATGAATGAATTCAATATAAGACATTAAAAATATCTAATAAAACATCTAAGTAAAGAAATACAAAATGTGTGGAATCCTCTGACTACAAGGGAGGAGATAAAGGAGTGCCCAAGGGGATGTCTCTAGTGTTCCATTAGAGACACAACGTGCGAAAAACACATTTTGCCAGAGTGATTTCTATGTGGCCCAGGTATGTAACTCACAATTCCAATTATAGTAATTCACTATAGTAATATATAAAGTACCACTGTCATGCCAGAATCCAAATTGCCCCTATATGAAAAGCATAAATACTATGCAAGCTTCTCCATTACTCTATTGTAAAACACACCATTGGCAGTTATGTCACCATCCACATTACCTAGTTATGTACAGATCCATTTCATGCTAGTATACCTTGAACATGCCTCTTACCAGTGCAATGTCAAAACCTGTCAATAATCAATCAGGTGTCTTGTAAAGTGTGACTACTCACCCGTGAGGGTCTCAAGGTGCTGGGGGTGAGGGGACTGCTGATCTGTCGAAGGCACTTTGGTTCAGTCGAAGAGCCAGGTCTTGAGGTCCTTCCTGTATTGAAGCAGTGACGGTAATTGCCTCAGGTGGAGACAAAGGGTGTTCCAAGTCTTTCCTCTGAGGTAGGAGAAGGATCTTCCTCCGGCTGTGGTCTTGCAGATTTGTGGGACGGTGGCCAGGGCTCGTTGGGTGGAGCAGAGGTCTCTGGTGGGTGCGTGAAATGTGAGCCAGTGGTCGAGGTACTCACGTCCTGTGTCATTTAGGGCTTTGTAGGTGTGTGTGAGGAGCTTGAAGGTGATTATTCTGTTGACTGGTAGCCAGTGGAGGTCTTTCAGGTGGCCAGTGATTTGTCTGCGGTGGGGGATGTTGAGAATGAGACTGGTAGAGGCGTTCTAAATGTTCTGCAGTTTCTTGAGGAGTTTCGGGGTGATGCCAGCATAGAGTGCGTTGCCATAGTCAAGTCTGCTGCTAATGAGTACATGGGTGTCTTTCTGGACTCAGTGGGGATCCATTTGAAGATCACTTGGAGCAGGCATAGCGTGTGGAACCAGGATGATAAGATGGCGTTGACTTGGAGGTTTATGGTGAGTGAGGAGTCCAGGATGATGCCAATATTTTTTTCATGGTATGTGGGTGTGGGAGGGATTCCAAGTACTGCAGGCCACCCGTAGTCATCTCAGGTGGAAGGGTTGGAGCCCAGAATAAGGATTTCGGTCTTCTCTGAGTTGAGCTTGAGGCAGCTGTCCTTCATCCAGTTGGCAACTGCGTCATCCCGTCATGGAATTTGCTCTTGGTGACTGAGGGTTCATTCATGAGGGAGCGAATCAGCGTGGTGTTGTCAGCGGAGAAGATGATTTTGAGTCTGTAGTTCCTGACAATGTCTGCGAGCGGGGCCAGTTAGATGCTGAAGAGAGTGGGGCTCAGGGAGGAGCCCTGAGGCACTCTGCAGCTAATTTCTGTGGGTTCAGAGTGGAATGGTGGTAGTCTGGCTCTCTGTGTCCAGCCGGTGAGGAAAAAGTGGATTCATTCCGTGGCTTTGTTGTGGATGCCAGCGTGGTGAAGTCTTATGCATAGGGTGTGGGGGATACGGTATTGAAGGCGGCCGAGAAGTCCAGGAGGTTGTGGTCGTTGTCTGTGCCAGCGAGGAGGGCAGTCTCGGCGTGGTTGCTTCGGAAGCCAGATTGAGAGGTCCAGGATGTGGTTTGCTTCAATGAACTAAAAAATGTGGGTGTTGATGGCCTTCTCGATGCTTGTCAGAAAAGGGGAGCAGAGATATGGGTCTGAAGTTCTTGAGGTCCACTGAATCAGCAGAGGGTTTCTTCATCAGGGGGTTCATCTCTGCATGTTTCCAGTCTTCTGGGAAGGTGGCAGGGTTGATGGAGCAGTTGATGGTGCTGCAGAGTTTGGGACGATGGAGGTGCTGGGTCTGTTGAAGAAGTGGTGCAGACAGGGGTCTAAGGGTTCTCTGGAGTGGATGCTCTTCATGATCTTGAAGGTGACATCAGCGGTGAGGGCAGTCCAGCTGAGCAGGGTCTGCTGAGGTCCAGTGTTGTGGGGTGGGGGTTGCCGGTCGGGAGAGAGGGTCTTGGGTATTGAGGCTGTCGAAGCCGTCATAGGTCTCCTTAATCTTGTGGCAGGAAAAGGTGCCGAGTTTGTTGCAGAGGTCTTCGGAGGGTGGGATGTCTGCTGTTTCTGCGCTGGGTTTGGAGAATTCTTTGACCATTGCGAAGAGTTGTTTGCTATTGAGGGCGTTGGTGTTGATCCTTTCTTGTCGGACCACTTTCTTTGTTGTTCTAATGAGGTGGTGGTGTTAGTTGTCAGCGTTTTTTAAGGCTCATTGGTTTTTCGGGATCTTGCTGCTTCTCCAACTCTTCTCAGGTGTTCTAAAGGTGCGTCTGGACTCATGAAGGGTAGTAGAGAACCAGCTGGCTTTCTTGGATTGTCTGGAAGAGGCGATCTGAATGTTCAGCAGTTTTTTAGGAGTTTTCGGTGATGCCGGCATAGAGTCCGTTGTCATAGTAGAGTCTGCTGCTGATGAGTGCATGGGTGACCGTTTTTCTGGACTCAGTGGGGATCCACTTGAAGTTCTTTTGGAGCAGGCATAGCGTGTGGAAGCAGGATGATGAGATGGCGTGGATCTGGCGGTTCATGGTGAGCAATGAGTCCAGGATGATGACAAGTTTTTGTTCATGGTTTGTGGTGGGATTCCAAGTACTGTGGGCCACCCATAGTCATCCCAGGTAGAAGGGGTGGAGCCCAGGATATTGACTTTAGTCTTCTCTGAGTTGAGCTTGAGGCAGCTGTCCTTCATCCAGGCGGCAAATGCAGTCATTCCGTCTTGGAGGTTGTTTTTGGGGACTGAGGGTACCTTGGTGAGGGAGAAAATCAGATCGGAGTGTTGCTGGCCTGGGGCTTTCTTGAGGGGAGCCAGTGTGTCGGCGCAGGTGGAGATCCATCTGTGGAGGTTGCGTGCTGATGTATTAGCATCCGTAGATATCAGTGGTGGGGTTTTGCTGAGGGAGGTGGTGAGCTGTTCTTCGGTGACCTTGTTCCAACTTCTATGAGGGTGGAGGTGGCTGTGATGGTGTATGGTAGGTTTGTTGAATGAGAAGGGGACGCAGCTGAGGTCGATCCAAAGGAGCTCAGAGGTACGGCTGAAGGTGATGTTGTCGCTGGTGGAGAAGACGGGGCTGAGCGTGTGTGCTGCTGATTGGGTTGGGGAGGTGACCAGTTGTTTAAGTCCAATGGTGGCGAGGTTCTCCAGCAGGGTTGAGGTGTTCTTGTTGTTGGGGTAGTCCAGGTGAAATTTGAGGTCGCAGAGGAGGATGTAATCTGTTGAGGCAAGAGAGTGGGGTGCGATGAAGTTGATGAAGGAGTCTCTGATGGGTGGGCGGGGTCGAGGGGGTCTGTGGATGAGAGTGCCACAGAGGGTGGGTTTCGGGTAGGTCTAGACCTGGAAGTGGGAATGCTCCATGTTGGTTGAGTGGTCGTCCGAGTGGGTCGTGAGGCGGGGTGCTTTTGTGTACAATTGCAATGCCTCCACCCAGTTGTTTGATGTGAATGATCCTGTATTCATCTGGTATGGCGGTGGCGATGTTCTGGGCAGGAGTGGAGTTCATCCAGGTTTCTTTGAGAAAGGTAAAGTCAGGGTGGATGAAGTTGAGTTGGTCTCAGATCCCCATGGTGTATTCTCGCAGGCATGTCACTGCCCACAGTGCTGTATGGCTCTGCCTGCATTGTTTTTGCCTAATCTTGTATTTTTCCCCTGTGCCTAACTTTCTTTCTTGCCCAGACTTGTTTTTATTCCCCTGTGCCTGTACTTGCTTTCTTGCCCAGACTTGTTTATTTTCCCCTTTGCCTGTACTTGCTTTCTTGCCCAGGCTTGTTTCTATTCCCCTGTGCCTGTACTTGCTTTCTTGCCCAGACTTGTTTTTATTCCTGTGCCTGTACTTGTTTTCTTGCCCAGACTTGTTTTTATTCCCCTGTGCCTAACTTGCTTTTTTGCCCAGACTTGTTTTTATTCCTCTGTGCCTGTACTTGTTTTCTTGCCTAAACTTGTTTTTCCTTCCTGTGCCCAGTTCTCCCGCGGCCCCTGCCCATTTTTCCCACCGCTGCGTCCCTGCGGCCCGCCCACCTGCAATCCCATTCGCCGCCCCGCTCCCGCCTCCCAGCTGCTCCTCCCTCCCACATTCCCTCATATGGAAGCTGCTACGCGGCCGCGCTCAGCGGGCGCGCCTAAGGGAAGCCCGACTGTGCCCATCCATGCCTGGACCGTGCCTAGCGCCAGGACCCCTGGATACCACGAACGCCACGACACCCGACACCGCTACGATGCCAGAACCCTCCACGCACTGAACATCGGACGATCACACACCTGCTTCCTAGCCACCCGAAGCGCACCCACGGAGCTTTCACCTGACGGAACTGCAGCTTCACAAGCATCCGCCCCACCAAGCTGCCGACCAGGAAAGAACCCAACCACCTCAGATGCATCCTTCTCAACAACCGCTCCGCCCGAAAACATGCCGTTGAACTCTGGGACCTACTCGCTCAACCTCCCCAGACGTCGCCTTCCTGACGGAGACCTGGCTGAACCACGCCTCGGCACCCGACATAGCCATAGCCGTTCCGGAAGGCTACACGATCAACGCAAGGACCGCACCAACAGAGCGGGAGGAGGAATCACCATCAACCACAAGAACACTCTCAGAGTCTTGACCAACACCGATGACACCCTCAGCACCGCCATACACCTGCACTTCCAGATCCACACCGACCCCAACACCACCCTCAGAGGAACCCTCATCTACAGACCGCCCAGACCCCGAACACAGTTCAGCGACTCCATCGCTTACTTCGTCAGCACACACGCCCTCACCTCCACGGACTACATCCTCCTTGGGCACCTGAACTTCCACCTCGAGAACAATGATGACACCAACTTCACCACCCTGATCGACAACCTAGCCACCCGCCGGTCACACGCTTGACCCCATCTTCTCTGCAAGCCCCCATGTCTCCTTCAACCATACCACCGAACTCCACTGGACCGACCACCGCTGCATCCACTTCACCTTCAAGAAACCCACAATGCACCACCGCACCCAGCAGATGCCTTACCACTGCTGGAGCAAAGTCACCGAAGACCAGCTAACCACCACCCTCGCCCAGAGCCCACCCGCCGACCATACCGACCCGACACCGCCGCCCGCAACCTCAGACAGTGGATCAATGACTGCGCCAACACCCTTGCCCCGATCAAGAAACCCTCCAACAGTTATACCAACAAGAAAGCCAGCTGGTTCACTGAAGACCTCCGGGCCTCCAAGCAAACCTGCCGAAAGCTGGAGAAGATCTGGCTCCGTGGACGAACATCAGACAGCTACGCCACCCACAAGAATGCCACCCACAGACACCATCACCTCATCAGATCCGCCAAAAGGGCCTCCTTCAAAGACCGCCTAGACAACAACGCACACAACAGCAAAGAGATCTTCAACATCATGAAGGAACTCTCCAACCCCAGCTCCAACACCAACGACGTCCCATCCTCGCAAGACCTGTGCGACTCGCTGGCCACCTTCTTCCACCGCAAGATCACAGCCATCCACAACAGTTTCAACGCCACAACCACCCCGACAACCACTGAGACCTCCGCCCCCACGACCACCATCCGCACCAACTGCCTGCTCTACTGGACCAACATCAACGACAATGACACCATCAAAATCATGAACACCATCCACTCCTGATCTCCGTCAGATCCATGCCCGAACCACATCTTCAACAAAGCCAGCACATCCATCGCACCCCATCTCCGGAACGTCATCAACACCTCCTTCGAGACAGCAACCTTCCCGGAGAGCTGGAAGCACGCCGAGATCAACACCTTACTCAAGAAACCCAAGGCAGACCCCAAGGACCTCAAGAACTTCCGGCCCATCTCCCTACTCCCATTCCCGGCAAAGGTCATCGAGAAGATAGTCAACGAACAACTGACCCGCTACCTCGAGGAGAACAACATCCTGGACCCTTCCCAGTCCGGGTTCTGCAGCAACCACAGCACCGAGACTGCACTCATCGCCGCCACCGATGACATCAAGTCCCTGCTGGACAACAGAGACAGCGGCCCTCATCCTCCTGGACCTGTCAGCCGCCTTCGACACGGTCTGTCACCACACACTACGAACACGCCTCCACAACGCTGGGATTCAAGAGAAGGTCCTGGACTGGACCACCTCCTTCCTCTACGGCAGAACACAGAGTGTCCGCCTTCCCCCCTTCAGCTCCGAAGCCACCGAGATCATCTGCGGCAAACCCCAGGGCTCATCCCAACTCTGTTTAACATCTACATGGCCCCTCTCGCCCACATCGCTCATCGGCACGACCTCAACATCCTCTCCTACGCCGATGACACCCAGCTGATACTCTCTCTCACTAAGGACCCCCACACCGCCAGAACCAACCTTCACGAAGGAATGAAGGCCGTTGCTGAATGGATGAGGAACAGCCGGCTGAAGCTGAACTTGGACAAGACAGAGGTCCTCATCCTTAGATCTAACCCTTTGGCCTGGGATGACTCCTGGTGGCCGACCGCACTAGGAATCGCTCCAACACCCACCGACCACGCATGCAACCTAGGGGTCATCCTCGACTCTACCCTCTCCATGACTAAACAGGTCAACACCATCTCCTCCTCCTGCTTCAGCACCTTCTGCATGCTCCGTAGGATCTACAAGGGGATCCCCACTGAAACGAGAAGAACAGTCACCCAGTCCCTTGTCATCAGTAGGTTGGACTATGGAAACGCCCTCTACGCAGGAGCCTCGGGCAAACTCATGAGACGGCTTCAACACACCCAGAACGCCTCTGCACGCCTGATCCTCGACATCCCTCGCCGCAGCCACATCACACCCCACCTGAGAGACCTGCACTGGCTCCCGGTCAACAAGAGGATAACCTTCAAGCTCCTCACCCACGCACACAAGGCACTCCATAACAACGGACCAACGTACCTCAACAGACGACTCAGCTTCTACACCCCCACCCGCCAGCTCCGCTCCACTGACCTCGCCCTCACTACAGTCCCCCCTTCTGAAGAGCGACCTCAGGTGCCAGATCGTTCTCCCACCTCGCCGCAAAGACCTGGAACACCGTCCCCATCCACCTACGGCAGACCCAAGACCTGCTGACATTCAGAAAACTCCTCAAGACCTGGCTTTTTGAGCAGTAGCAGCATTTTCCACCCCAGCGCCTTGAGACCCTCACGGGTGAGTAGTGCGCTTTACAAATGATATGATTGATTGATTGATTGATTGTGTTTGTGGAGGGAGCGTGTGTTGAGCAGGATGCAGCTGAGGTGGTAGGATCTGGTCATTGTCAGTCGTGGGGTGAGTGGGGCTGGTGTGCAGTGGCAGGCACAGGTGCAGCTGCAGTTTCAATGCAATAAAGGGCCCTGGATGTTGTTCGGCAATGTGAGGCGGCAAGTGGTGTGGCACCCGGTGTTGAGGGAATATAGGTTGCTGGTGTTGTAGCGGAGTGTGGTCCGAGGACCAGGGTCCGTAGCACTGGGCACTGTCCAGACACGTACATGCGCAGATGGGTTTGACTGTGTCACGCCTTTGGTATACAGCTACCGCCATTAAGTAGCGGGAGGGAGAGCGCTGGATAGCTGAGTGATGGGAAATCAATGCAGGAGGGGGGCAGGGCTGTGGGGGATGAGCAATGGCAGGGACACGGTGAGAAAAGGCACAAAAAGTGCAAAAGAGAAAGAAAGTGACAGAAAGGGAGAAAAGATGAAACAAAGGAAAGAACCAATCAGAGGAGAAAAGGCAGAAGCAGAGAGACAGAGGGCAGAGCAGCAGCAGAGCAGAGATGCTCCCCACTGGACCACCAGGGATGAGGCGCAGGCAGGTGTCTGCGTATGGAAGAGGGCTTAGAACTCAGGACCTGAAGGTTCAGAGGGCAGCAGCTACTGGGTGGAGCTGTGCGGGAGGGAAGCTACTTACTGACAAGGTGACCAGTGAAATGTTAAATTGCCCAGTGGGGCATTCCTGTCCTGGCTGTGCTATACATTCATCTTACAACCAAGATGGATCGCACACCACTAGCCTCTCCTCCGGGTCGCCCCTTGGCACTCTGGTACATGTAGTGCATGTGGATGGACGAGTAAAAAGTAGTTCACCACAGTTGGTGCGAGTAGTTACTCATTATCCCCAAATTCTCTGGACCCGAGACATGGCCCGGGTTTCGGGACAGTTTCCCTCGTCAGCAGAGCAGTGTTTGGGGTGGATGAGAAGGCCGCCAAGTAACCGTCACAGGCCCTGATGCCTCTCCGGCGCGCAGGTGCGTCTCCAAGAGCTCGTCAGCTCAGGGCTCACGGGAGCCGTTTAAGTACAACCAAGATGGATTGCACACCACTAGCCTCTCCTCTGGGTCGCCCCTTGGCACTCTGGTACATGTAGTGCATGTAGATGGACGAATAAAAAGTAGTTCACCACAGTTGGTGCGAGTAGTTACTCATTATCCCCAAGTTCTCTGGACCCGAGGCATGGCCCGGGTTTCGGGACAGTTTCCCTCGTCAGCAGAGCAGTGTTTGGGGTGGATGAGAAGGCCGCCAAGTAACCGTCACATGCCCTGATGCCTCTCCGGCACGCAGGTGCGTCTCCAAGAGCTCGTCAGCTCAGGGCTCACGGGAGCCGTTTAAGTACAACCAAGATGGATCGCACACCACTAGCCTCTCCTCCGGGTCGCCCCTTGGCACTCTGGTACATGTAGTGCATGTAGATGGATGAGTAAAAAGTAGTTCACCACAGTTGGTGCGAGTAGTTACTCATTATCCCCAAGTTCTCTGGACCCGAGACATGGCCCGGGTTTCGGGACAGTTTCCCTCGTCAGCAGAGCAGTGTTTGGGGTGGATGAGAACGCCGCCAAGTAACCGTCACAGGCCCTGATGCCTCTCCGGCGCGCAGGTGCGTCTCCAAGAGCTCGTCAGCTCAGGGCTCACGGGAGCCGTTTAAGTACAACCAAGATGGATCGCACACCACTAGCCTCTCCTCCGGGTCGCCCCTTGGCACTCTGGTACATGTAGTGCATGTAGATGGACGAGTAAAAAGTAGTTCACCACAGTTGGTGCGAGTAGTTACTCATTATCCCCAAGTTCTCTGGACCCAAGACATGGCCCGGGTTTCGGGACAGTTTCCCTCATCAGCAGAGCAGTATTTGGGGTGGATGAGAAGGCCGCCAAGTAACCGTCACAGGCCCTGATGCCTCTCCGGCGCGCAGGTGCGTCTCCAAGAGCTTGTCAGCTCAGGGCTCACGGGAGCCGTTTAAGTACAACCAAGATGGATCGCACTCCACTAGCCTCTCCTCTGTGTCGCCCCTTGGCACTCTGGTAAATGTAGTGCATGTAGATGGACGAGTAAAAAGTAGTTCACCACAGTTGGTGCGAGTAGTTACTCATTATCCCCAAGTTCTCTGGACCCGAGACATGGCCCGGGTTTCGGGGCAGTTTCCCTCGTCAGCAGAGCAGTATTTGGGGTAGATGAGAAGGCCGCCAAGTAACCGTCACAGGCCCTGATGCCTCTCCGGCGCGCAGGTGCGTCTCCAAGAGCTCGTCAGCTCAGGGTTCACGGGAGCCGTTTAAGTACAACCAAGATGGAACGCACACCACTAGCCTCTCCTCCGGGTCGCCCCTTGGAACTCTGGTACATGTAGTGCATGTAGATGGACGAGTAAAAAGTAGTTCACCACAGTTGGTGCGAGTAGTTACTCATTATCCCCAAGTTCTCTGGACCCGAGACATGGCCCAGGTTTCGGGACAGTTTCCCTCGTCAGCAGAGCAGTGTTTGGGGTGGATGAGAAGGCCGCCAAGTAACCGTCACAGGCCCTGATGCCTCTCCGGCGCGCAGGTGCGTCTTCAAGAGTTTGTCAGCTCAGGGCTCACTGGAGCCGTTTAAGTACAACCAAGATGGATCGCACACCACTAGCCTCTCCTCCGGGTCGCCCCTTGGCCCTCTGGTACATGTAGTGCATGTAGATGGACAAGTAAAAAGTAGTTCACCATAGTTGGTGCGAGTAGTTACTCATTATCCCCAAGTTCTCTGGACCCGAGACATGGCCCGGGTTTCGGGACAGTTTCCCTCGTCAGCAGAGCAGTGTTTGGGGTGGATGAGAAGGCCTCCAAGTAACCGTCACAGGCCCTGATGCCTCTCCGGCGCGCAGGTGCGTCTCCAAGAGCTCGTCAGCTCAGGGCTCACGGGAGCCGTTGAAGTACAACCAAGATGGATCGCACACCACTAGCCTCTCCTCCGGGTCGCCCCTTGGCACTCTGGTACATGTAGTGCATGTAGATGGACGAGTAAAAAGTAGTTCATCACAGTTGGTGCGAGTAGTTACTCATTATTCCCAAGTTCTCTGGACCCGAGACATGGCCCGGGTTTCGGGACAGTTTCCCTCGTCAGCAGAGCAGTGTTTGGGGTGGATGAGAAGGCCGCCAAGTAACCGTCACAGGCTAGCCGAGTGCGGTCCATTGCTTTTGAATCTACAAATTGGCTCCCTTGAGCTTCGAGCTGACGAGCTCCTGGATGACGCGCCTGCGTGCCGGTTCGGGCATCCAGGCCTTTGACGGTTGTTTGGCTGCCTTCTCTTCCACCTCTAAACCATTTCTCTACTGATGAGGGAAGTTATCCCGAAACCCGAGCCATGTCTTGGGCGACATCCAAAAACCCGGGACATGGATCGGGTCTAGAGATCATCAGTCCAACAAGTACTTACCTGCACCCACTTGGGTGAACCACTCTTCAACTCCAAGTACCAGAATCCCAAGGGGCGACCCGGAGGAGGGGCTAGCCGAGTGCGGTCCATTGCTTTTGAATCTACAAATTGGCTCCCTTGAGCTTCGAGCTGACGAGCTCCTGGACGACGCACCTGCGTGCCGGTTCGGGCATCCAGGCCTTTGACGGTTGTTTGGCGGCCTTCTCTTCCACCCCTAAACCAGTTCTCTACTGATGAGGGAAGTTATCCCGAAACCCGAGCCATGTCTCGGGCGACATCCAAAAACCCGGGACATGGATCGGGTCTAGAGATCATCAGTCCAACAAGCACTTACTTGCACCCACTTGGGTGAACCACTCTTCAACTCCAAGTACCAGAATCCCAAGGGGCGACCCGGAGGAGGGGCTAGCCGAGTGCGGTCCATTGCTTTTGAATCAACAAATTGGCTCCCTTGAGCTTCGAGCTGACGAGCTCCTGGACGACGCACCTGCGTGCCGGTTCGGGCATCCAGGCCTTTGACGGTTGTTTGGCGGCCTTCTCTTCCACCCCTAAACCAGTTCTCTACTGATGAGGGAAGTTATCCCGAAACCCGAGCCATGTCTCGGGCGACATCCAAAAACCCGGGACATGGATCGGGTCTAGAGATCATCAGTCCAACAAGCACTTACTTGCACCCACTTGGGTGAACCACTCTTCAACTCCAAGTACCAGAATCCCAAGGGGCGACCCGGAGGAGGGACTAGCGGAGTGCGGTCCATTGCTTTTGAATCTACAAATTGGCTCCCTTGAGCTTCGAGCTGACGAGCTCCTGGACGACGCACCTGCGTGCCGGTTCGGGCATCCAGGCCTTTGACGGTTGTTTGGCGGCCTTCTCTTCCACCCCTAAACCATTTCTCTACTGATGAGGGAAGTTATCCCGAAACCCGAGCCATGTCTCGGGCGACATACAAAAACCCGGGACATGGATCGGGTCTAGAGATCATCAGTCCAACAAGTACTTACTTGCACCCACTTGGGTGAACCACTCTTCAACTCCAAGTACCAGAATCCCAAGGGGCCACCCGGAGGAGGGGCTAGCGGAGTGCGGTCCATTGCTTTTGAATCTACAAATTGGCTCCCTTGAGCTTCGAGCTGACGAGCTCCTGGACGACGCACCTGCATGCCGGTTCGGGCATCCAGGCCTTTGACGGTTGTTTGGCGGCCTTCTCTTCCACCCCTAAACCATTTCTCTACTGATGAGGGAAGTTATCCGGAAACCCGAGCCATGTCTCGGGCGACATCCAAAAACCCGGGACATGGATCGGGTCTAGAGGTCATCAGTCCAACAAGTACTTACTTGCACCCACTTGGGTGAACCACTCTTCAACTCCAAGTACCAGAATCCCAAGGGGCGACCCGGAGGAGGGGCTAGCGGAGTGCGGTCCATTGCTTTTGAATCTACAAATTGGCTCCCTTGAGCTTCGAGCTGACGAGCTCCTGGATGACGCACCTGCGTGCCGGTTCGGGCATCCAGGCCTTTGACGGTTGTTTGGCGGCCTTCTCTTCCACCCCTAAACCATTTCTCTACTGATGAGGGAAGTTATCCCGAAACCCGAGCCATGTCTCGGGCGACATCCAAAAACCCGGGACATGGATCGGGTCTAGAGATCATCAGTCCAACAAGTACTTACTTGCACCCACTTGGGTGAACCACTCTTCAACTCCAAGTACCAGAATCCCAAGGGGCGACCCGGAGGAGGGGCTAGCGGAGTGCGGTCCATTACTTTTGAATCTATACATTCATCTTGTATATATGGAAAAGCCATGGGATTTGTTATGCTTACCGTTTGCTACCATGTGTACATTCACCATAGTGTGGCTACACTTCTCCTGCATATCTTTAAAAGCTGATGAAAGGTATTATAGAAATTGCTGTTTTGTAGCGATGGGCTGACCATCACCCATTAAGTACTGATATGCTGTTGATCGTGGTGCAGTGGTATAGTCATGATGTACTGATTCTGTATGGCTACCAAATGAGGCTCTCTCCTTGGAGAGCTGAGAGTTCTGAAGGGGGAGGGGGTGGTTTGTTACAAAACCTTCATCAACACGAGTATAACTGTTACTTTTATGCACTATTGGGACAACTTTTTTGTCAAAACAGGATGTCTTTCTAGAACAGTTGATAAATGGGACACGAGTCTTGCCCTAAAAGTTGTGTACCCAAATTTGAAAACTGTGTGCCTTTTTTAAATGTCTCTTTCCCAGTGTCCCCATGTCCTTCTGTCAACCTGTTATTCATTTTTATTTTCTGTCAGACCCTGTATGTTACTTTATGCAGGAGACTCATGCCGCAGGTCTCTTCAGAGTTTACATCATTTTGTCGTGCTGGTGGTCACCAGCACAGCGCCATACTCGCATAGGTGGATGTGGTCCACATAAAATGGTACTTCTTTTGATTTGAGTGGTTGCAGCACCAATGATCAGACCATAATTCTACTAGCTGTGGTGACAGCATATTGCAATAGATTTCAGTCCTTTTTGCCAGAAGGCCGGTGAGTAGATTGCCTACTGCCTCTTCCTTGTAAAGTTATTGAGGAAATAATGAATTGGCACAGCTCATCCCCCTGATTGTATGTGAAGTGTGCCTAAGAGTTCTTGCGTGTTGGACTTGACCCCTTTTGCAGGGTCATCCCTAAACTTTTTGCCTTTCCCTCCCGCCTTATTTCTGACATGGTGTTGGTGGTTTTAGGCCTCTGGGCACTTTAGCACTGTGGTCCAGTATAAATTGCGCGCGCTCTCAGTGTTACCTTGCTAAAATTGGACTGCCCTCCCATAGGACTGCATTGGGGATTCCCTGATCAGTGTGTGTCATTGGTAATCCATGGTATGGGAGGAGCAGTGTGGTCAAATTTAGTATGTATGAAATTGTGAGAATAAATGCTGCGCAATTGTGTGCATAGATTTATTGTGGTAATTTTAGAAATGCCACTTTTAGAAGTTGGCATTTCTGTGTGCTATGTTTCTGCCTGCTTGATGTCAATTGCAAGTCTGGCTTGTGAGTAACAGGGGCTGGGAGATTTGTGGGGCTCCAGGAGGGGCAGGGTGAGTCAGCACTAGGCAGTATGGGACACCTGTGCTGGGAGTAGTGGGAAGAGTAATCCCCTGACTCTGAATAGGACAGTGCCCAGCCTGTACAATGTTGACTCCGCTCCCTGTGATGTGTCTTATCACCTAGCCCCCACCTAACAAAGGGGAAGAGGAGCTTGCAAAAAAAATCCCCCCTGAATTCGTTGCATCTGGTTCCCCCATGCCCTGCAATACAAACAAAGGAAATGTTAGTATAAATATAGGAGCTGTGAAAATGTGCTCTTCCATGATGCTGTGCTGATCCTGACCTTGCTGGTACGTGCTGCAGCTGGGGCCCAGGAGGAACTGCCATAAGGCCTTGCCTCCCTGGGCCCTGCCTTGCCCCCTTGATCCCTGACCTTTTTCTAAGAAGCTGTGGCTTCCTGTGCCATGTGAGCACTTTTATTTTCATCTACTGGCCCCTAAATGGAGGGGAGAGCGTGGGCTTCGCTGCGCGGCGCTGCAGCCCTTGGAGAGGAAATCCTGGTGTGAAGGATTCATCCATGATGCCTGAATTGCGGGTGCCCATCCCACTGATGCTGCATTTTTCGCGGGTGCCTACCCAGCATTTTGCCACGTTGAGCGGGTGCCCACCCCGCTTTATGTTTTAACTTAGGAGGGAGCCTATCCCTCATTTGCCGTCTAGAGGAGGACAAAGGAGAATCACCGCTGCGGCCCGCGCAAAAAGCGGAAATCGGGCATTGTAGTGAAAGGGCCACTTTTGTAGTCTGGCACACTATGATGACCTCCAACTATCACCATTTTAATTGATTTTAGTGTGTTATTTTACCCTAGCCTTAATGTAGTATGGTCCTGCATTTGCCTGTTTCTGTAATCTTGCTGTCTTTCAGTGGGAGCTGTTACTGAGTGGAACAGTCTTGCCAAGAGCAGAGCGTGTGGAATGTGCATTTGAAGGTGTGCAGTTGTGTAGGAATGAGTCGGTGGTGAGAATTATATCTTACTATTGGCTTTGACCATTCTGTTTTCTGACTTTATCTTGCTTAATGGTAGGGCTTGCCTATTGGCTTTAGCATAATCTTATGCCATCTTGCATTAGTGGCCTATGCTTAAGCGACTCCATCTTCTGAGCCTTTCTAGGTGAGAAGTGATGTTTTGCTTTCACTTGTTTTCTGCACTCTGTGTGCTAGTAGAGACCGGTTCTTATCAGAGGAATGTATAGGCTCCTTCTCGAAGTCATAGCAAAGGCCTGATCAACCAATGCTGTGTCCTGGGCACAGAGTGGTACAGAATCTGAAGGGTAAAGGAGGCGGGGCTTGCTAAAAGCTTCAACCAACACTTTCACTTGTATTAAAAGGGGGAGCCTCCACTGGTCTGGTGGAAGTTGGAAATGGAAGTTTGGGAGTTTGGATTCCGTGTGAGGGCAGACGTGTCTATCTCGGATTGAACCCTGATTGCTGAGCACTGATCCCCGGCTGTGTGAAGACTTCCCCCGGCTAGAAGTGGGCAGTGTATGCATCAGGTGATATATTGAGTTTTGTGATTATTGCCATTGTTATGTGAGCCAGTGGCTGTGATCGTTTGAGGTGTTTTCTTTGTGGTGTGGGAGGTACACATTCAGAGTGATCATCTACTCTGTACATATATATATATATATATATATATATATATATATATATATACATATATATATATATATATATATATATCTTTCTGATCTCTTGCAGAACGTCCAGTGTATCTTCTCTTATATCAGTTATTGCTTGTTTATTAATCAGTATAATTATTGATTCATGCCATTTAGATTATACATTTACTCAGTTATTGATTCATGCCCTTAGATTATAAGTTTGCTACATATATTTGAATATAATGCATTTGGTATCTGAGACAGCCTTGGTTTAGAGAGTATTATGTAATAAACCCCAAGCCTTATTCTAAAAGTGATAGTCTTTGCATTTTGTTAAATAAAACTTCTTTTCAAAAGGTGCTGTTTGTTTTGTGTTGTAGTCTTGCTGTGCCAAGGGTGGTAATACATGCTTAAAAGTGTATATTATTCAAAGTTGTAATGATATATTTGCCTCCCAGGTGGGAGTGTAGTAATTGGGTGGGGCTTATTGGTGAGAAGCCACATTCAAAAAATGTTTGGCGTAGTCGGTTGCAGGATATGAACATTGATTTAAAAGGGCAAGAAATATGTTTTCTAGAAATTAAAAGCGGACTCTCGGATACCAATTGATATATGTATATATTTGGATGGGAGGTAGCCCATGTGGTGTGCTAGCCCGTGAGTGAGCTAATTGTGCTGGTTTGAGTGAGAATTGGAGTGTGTGTATTTTGTAAAAAGTGCTTATAAATAATTTGCTACGTTAGGCAGAAAGGGCTGGATCCCTTACAAGTGTTTAGTAAGAAATGTATGCAAAGCATGTTCAGCTGCTGTGTGAATTTGAGACATGGGAGACATGGTTTGTGGAGCCAAAAATACCTCTGCAATATTAGCCTGTCAGAATAAATTGCAAAATAAGTGAAGGTTGAATTGACTGGAACCCTGAAATGTGGGATGTTCTTTGTTTGATATCTTTGGCGCTTGAAATTGTTTGGTTTCTTTGAGAACATGATAAAATTAAAGGAACATTTGCAATTGCTTTCCCAGGCAAATTAATAAATTAGGTACTTTTCTGAAAATGCCTGGAAAGAGTTTCTTGTTGTCCTGGTTGTTCTGATTTTGTAAAATTTAACAAATGTAAAAATATGGTCTGATTAGAAGTACTAGAATGTACATTATTTTAACATAGGAAGTGATTCCACATGATGTGTGAATTTGTGCTGCTCAGACACACATTTTAAATGTGCACTAGGACACGTGAAGTACATACTCATGGTCTGACAGGCGGCAGTTTATAGCTTTGAGATAAGAACAGAAGAAAGGGAGACAGAGGTGTATTATTGTTGAATAAAATGTTTAGCTTGTGAATTCTGTTTCATTCTGACAAGAGGTGAAAGGGTTGAGAAAAGAAAAATGCGAGGCTGTTTTCCGTCTCAGACATGAAATGTGTCCTGGGAGTGGAGGGCACGTAAAAATCTGGTGCAGGAGGAGAAATGAAATACACAGTCAGTGATGGTGCTGTGAAAACTGAGGAGGAATTCCTATGGGAGGGGCCATCCAGCTCGCTCCAGCCGACAGAGACAGCTTCTTTCAGATGGATGTTTGGGAGGCTTGCAAATGCGCAGGTTTCCTACCTCTCATGAGGAGAGTTGCAGAGCAGATAGGAGCAGACGGAAGTTGGCAGGCGTCGATGGCACTATGGCCTTGGAGGAAATAAGGAAGGTGGGGGCCAGAAAAAAGGCTCTGCTTGTTATTTTTGGCATGGGACCAGCAGGTTCAGTGGTAGCCTGCGTAAGGAGGAGGTGCAGCGCCTAAGGGGGATTGAGAGACAGCACACAGACAGCAACTTTTGATAGTTTGAAAAAATTAAGTAGGAAAAAGGTAAAGAGAATAGGAATTAAAAGGTGTCCTTTTGCCATCCTTGAAACAGATTTGAACATTAGTTGAAGAGATGTATTTTTAAAGCCATTTGAAAACAAGTTCGTTTTTTGTTTAAGAGAGAATTACACATGTACTGAAGCCATTTGTTTTGACCAGCTAGGATGAGTCAGAGGTGAAAAAATGTGAGTTTAGAAAATGTGAGGAAAATAAACAGACCAGTTTTTTTATTTTAGTTAACGATCGCTGATCGTAGGTATAAATTAGACATGTTGGTGAATAATGAATTTTGTTTTACAGGGAGGAATGTTATCTTAGGAAATGAAAGCAGCAATTTAGAAATGTGACAGTGTATTTTGTGTGCCAGTTCAAGAGAAATGTATTCTTTATACTTTTTGTAATGAACAGGGAAAGGAAAATAATGTTTTGAGTTACAAATACTTTTGTGTTATTGCGCATTGACAGATACTGGACAAAGAGTATTACAATGAAATACAATGTGATTTCTCAGGTCCTCATGAAAAATCCAGGGGTAGAGATTTAGAATATAAGATTCCCCAGAATGTGCTGATGGAGCATGACTGAACCTTTGATTTCTTTACAGATGACAAGGCTAAAGTCTTGGAGACATAATTCAGATTTGGTGTGCATACCTAAATACGAGTACCTAGGAGATACAGATCATACAAGCAGGTGGGCAGAAAATGAAGGGATTTCCCCTAGATTTAATCAGAATTGTTATTCTTATGTGCCAGAATGCACAAGCCAGACAAGTCC
This sequence comes from Lissotriton vulgaris, assembly GCF_964263255.1. Lineage (NCBI taxonomy): Eukaryota > Metazoa > Chordata > Amphibia > Caudata > Salamandridae > Lissotriton > Lissotriton vulgaris. Next base: position 1,806,401,771 of record NC_141685.1, on the reverse strand, counting down.
GATAGAAAGTGAAATGCCGGTTGAGGAAAGGAAATTACCAGAGCAGATGAAGTGTCTTGGGTTTTTGCCAATAGATAAAGGGAGCACGTATCCAGCAGTGAGTGGAGAAATAGTCAGGATAATGCCCCAGCCTTCCTGCTGTGCAGAGAAAAAGAGAGTTTCATTCTCACACCAAGGATTCAGAGATTAAAGCATGGGTAGAATTCTCAGACAATTACCCAGAGCTAGAGGAGAGCTATGCAGACAGTGATAAAAAATGTTTTTTTGCAAGAAGAGTGATGCTTTTTTCTTTTTTCAGATTGCCATATTGCAGTGCCGGGGTGGGCCTATCCCCAACCACCCCACCCCACTCCTCCCCCAGCCTGGTGGAGCTGCCAAGCCGAACGGTGGAAGGTGATGTCTTGTAGCTGAGGTAAGCTGATGTTCTGTAGCTGACCGGACTGGATGGGGCCCCCCTTTGCTGAATGGACCGGATGTGGTTCTTCTATGCCAAGCGAACTGAACTGATGTATTGGAGATGGAGAGGACGCGACTAGCGAGAAGGCTGTGTGACTTTCACACAGACAGCCTGTTGGTTTTTACATGAATAATGAGCAACAGGATGTACTACAATTGGAGTTGTTTTATTGACCTGTGAGGGAAACAAAATTCAAAAGCTGTGTATCTTTCACACAGATGAACTGTTAGTTTGAACACAAAAGATGAGGTGAACGACTGAGATGTTGTGCTGCAATTTGAGCAGATATTTTCTGAACTATAGACTGCACAGGGAGAAACCTTTTGATGATGCTTTTATTTTTCAGCGGGCGATTTATAATAGTTTGGCTGCCTTAGCAGTAGAAGTTCATTTATTTTGTGTTTCCAGATATGTATGAGTTCTTTTTGTGCTTTTCAGTTTAGCACCGGACTTATTGCTTTTACATGTATTTGGGAAATGCAGTCTTCTTTTAACCAGTTGCATGCTTGTGACGGAACCGCTCCGTCACAAGCCACGGGTGAGCTGTGCTTGTGACGGAACGGTTCCGTCATGGCCCGCTCGCCGCGCCTGCGCAGCGTGAATTCCGCGCCTGCGCTGACGCTTTAATGGGCGGGCGGGTTCATGACGGAACCGTTCCGTCACAAACACAGCTCACCCGTGAGCCGTGACGGAGCGGTTCCGTCACTAGTATGGAGCCACCGCGCAGCTGCCCCACCCCCTTAGCGCTGCGGCGGAATAGCCGCCGCAGCGAAGGGGTTAATGATGACATGTAGTTTTAGATGGTTTGTTTTCAATTGAAAAATGACGTAATTGTGTCTTTCAGTTGAGACTTGCTTTGACATATGCTTTTGTGGTTTTACTGAGTTTTTCAATCATAGTTTCGTTTTTTAGTTGAGAAATGCAATTTTTCATTGATAGTTATGTCTTTAGTTGAGTAATTACATTTTTGATATATGTGGATGGTGATGGTGGAAGGTCATGGGGTGGAATGTAGTGAAAGAGCCACTTTTGTGGTCTGGCACACTATGATGACCTCCAACTATCACCATTTTAATTGATTTTAGTGTGTTATTTTACCCTAGCCTTAATGTAGGATGGTCCTGCATTTGCCTGTTTCTGTAATCTTGCTGTCTTTCTGTGGGAGCTGTTACTGAGTGGAACAGTCTTGCCAAGAGCAGAGCATGTGGTATGTGCATTTGAAGGTGTGCAGTTGTGTAGGAATATGTCAGTGGTGAGAATTATGAGTTCTTACTATTGGCTGTGACCATTTTGTTTTCTGACTTTATCTTGCTTAAGCGACTCCATCTTCTGAGCCTTTCTAGGTGAGAAGGGATGTTTTGCTTTCACTTGTTTTCTGCATCTGTGTGCTAGTAGAGACCGGTTTTTATCAGAGGAATGTACAGACTCCTCGAAGTCATAGCAAAGGCCTGATCAACCAGTGCTGTCTCCTGGGCAGGGAGTGGTACAGAATCTGATGAGTAAAGGAGGGGGGGCTTGCTAGAAACTCCGACCAATGTTTTCACTTGCATTAAAAGGGGGAGCCTCCACTGGTCTGGTGGAAGTTGGAAGTGGAAGTTTGGGAGTTTGGATTCCGAGTGAGGGCAGACGTGTCTATTTCGGATTGAACCCTGATTGCTGAGCTCTGATCCCCGGCTGTGTGAAGACTTCCTCCACTCAGAAGTGGGCAGTGTATGCATCAGGTGATGTATTGAGTTTTGTGATTATTGCCATTGTGATGTGAGCCAGTGGCTGTGATCGTTTGAGGTGTTTTCTTTGTGGTGTGGGAGGTGCACATTCAGAGTGATCATCTACTCTGTATATATATATGTATCTTTCTGATCTCTTGCAGGACGTCCAGTGTATCTTATCTTATATCAGTTATTGCTTGTTTATTAATCAGTATAATTATTGATTCATGCCATTTAGATTATAAGTTTGCTCAGTTATTGATCCATGCCTTTAGATTATAAGTTTGCTACATATATTTGAATATAATGCATTTGGTATCTGAGACAGCCTTTCTTTAGAGAGTATTATGTAATAAACCCCAAGCCTTATTCTAAAAGTGTAATGATATATTTACCTCCCAGGTGGGAGTGTAGTGATTGGGTGTGGCTTATTGGTGAGAAGCCACATTCAAAACAGGCATGTCCGCCTGACTCGGGAAGTGCTACGGCCGAGGAAAGTGGAAGCTGAGGGAAGCCTTGCGGGCGTGCGGTCCCGGTGCCTTGCAGGCTCCATGTTGACGTCCCGGGGGGCCCGGGTGAAGTGGAGAAGTGGGCAAGCCCGCCGATGGCAGTGTGGGGCTCCTGGGAGTGAAGGGAAGCCCCACGTGCAGCAGAAGCAGCTCCCGCCAGAGGAGAGTAGGATTTTTCCCTTGGTGAAGCGAGGAAAGACTGGCGCAGAGAGAAGTGGGGCTCCCGTGAACTGTTGGGAGCCCCGGCGCCAAAGTAGATGTCCCGATCCTGAGCCCCGGTGAGTGGGGGCTGAGCCTGAGTGTGGTGGTGCCTTTCGAGTCCCAGGGTCGGTGCTTGAATGAAGTGAGCAGACCCCCCATTGCAGGCTGCTCCAGCGTGGGCACATAATTCACAAAATCCCTGTGTGGGCTTGGGGGCATTTCGTGGCACAGCTTGTTGGTGCTAGTCCAGGCATAGTGCCAGTTCCATCTATGCAAAACTGAGGCAGTTTATTGAGAGAGTCCCTGTGCGGCCCCGAGGGCACAGTCGTGCTAGGGCCCATGTGACATTTTCCTCAGTTGTGCCGCCGTAACGGGCAACTGCAACGTTTGGTACATTTGTTACAGAGTCCCTGAGTGGGACAACAGAGGGCACAGTGAGTGCCAGGCCTTATTGGATTCACAGCTGCACAGCAATTCGAATCAGCTGCTATGTTTAGGCCACAGTTATTTGGCATTATTGTTTATGAGATAGGAGTGAGATATACTCCTTTCTCCCAGTGCAATGGCTCGCTTTGGATTCCGCTGCCTTGGCAGCCGCCCTGACATTTGGGACATAGGGCATTTGAGCTCTCTGAGAAGGCCAGTTGGCCAGGGGGACTGTGAGGATCCTAGGGCGCCAGGCCCTATTGTGACTTATTTGGTGCGCAGGAAATGTGATTAATGGACTGTAATTTATGCACCGTGATTTATGCATAATGTATTTATGCTTGTGAGCTTATGGTCTAATGCGTTTAGACTTATGTGGTTATTGCATAATGTGTTTATGCTTGTGAGGTTATGGTTTAATGTGTTTAGACTTATGAGGGGATTGCATACTGTGTTTATGCTGGTGAGGTTGGTGCAGAATGTATTTCACGCCTAATGTGATGCTGCTTACATAATATGATTTATGTTGCAGGAGATGTTGCTAAGTACAGTGTTTACCAGTAATTACTGGTTGTTTCTATATTTATTATTAGTACTGCATTTACTATTTGTGCTTGTGATGGTTCTGACAGTGGCCCAATTGGCCCTGTCAGGTGTATATAATGCCTTGTAGATATTACCTTGTGCCAGGTGGCACAATGTATATTATGTGATTACTATTCTAATATGTTATGAGAATACAAAGGCTATTTTTGATATAACCTTGCGTGGAGTTCCCTTTGTGGTGGGCCTGATATGTTGTTGGTGTGTGCGTGTTGTGCAAACGCTTTACACATTGCTTCTGAGATAAGCCTGACTGCTCGTGCCAAGCTACCAATCAGATGAGCAGGGGTTATCTATCGCATGTAATTCCCTTGCCCTGACTAGAGTGGTGTTCTCTGCCTGGCTTTGGCGCAAGCCTTAGCCAACCAGAGATCCCATTTCTAACATTGGTTGTCAGCGATGAGGATAGCACTTGCGTTTGCGCAGTACCGCAGCGACAATTGGTGCACTACAAACTCACCATTTAGATAGTCACATGTTTGGGGATTATTGTTGCTGATTTTGTTTTATCCTTAAAAGTGTTCTTTTTTGGGAAATGTGTTCTCTTGTTGCACTATGAGTTGGGTGTCCTGCCAAGGGCAGAAACCAGAGAATCTGAAGGAGGATACTGCCCCTATGCTGCGTGTTGTGGGTTGGCCTGCAGTGGTAACTTAATTGGCAGGGAGACACTAGCTCGGGAGGGTAGATAATCCCCTAGGTGCAGTTTGAGTTTTCTGGAATCCCCAGTAAGGGTGGGATCCAGTGGTAGCAGCAATATGGAGTTCAGTGTAGGAAGTCCCAGCTCCAGTTCCCAGAGTATGGCACCTGGTTCCCTGTTTAAGAGGGGGACAGGTTGAGATTCAGGGGCAGTAAGATACTGTCTCACCAGTCTTGGGGGGCGTATGTGGATGAGTAGTGTGTTGCACTGGACGATTGGGTGTGAGTTCTCTGATCCCAGGGAACCTGCAGGGGAGGCAGACCTCTGGCTGCATGTTAGATGATCTGAAGAGGCATTTGGAAGTGATCTGCAATGGAGTGGCTCAGGTATCTTCCTGACCTGCATGGTGGAAGAGGTTCTGAGTAGCCCAGCTACGTCCCGGTGTACTGGGAGGGGTGTAGGGGCTCACGAACTGTCTCTGCAAAGAAGGAGTGAATGTGGGGCTGCGTGTCCCAAGGTGCCCGAAACCCAGTCTCAGGGCCTTGATGGTTCTTTCAGGGAACATAGGTTAAGGGCCTAGACTGTACTGGCAGACCATTTTGAGGGGGGATCTCCCAGTGTCTAGAGAACATGAAGCATTGGTAACAGAGCTCCAGTGGTTCTAGTGTCTGGCAGTACCACTCCAAAGTGGAGGGTGCAAAAGTCCAGATGGAGGCGTGAGAGGGGGAAAGAGTCGCCAGTGGAAACAACAGTGGGTCAGGGGCCAGCCAGAAGGGCTGAGTCTCCTAGTAATGACCATGGTGACGCCACTTCTGTCCTGGGGGATCTTCATGCAATGTCAGATGGACAGGAGGTCATGAGAGCTGCGCCAGGCAGACTGTTACACAACACATGAGAGATGTGTTACCCTCTGGTGGGGAGGCATGCGTGCTCCCCAGGAAGTCCTGGTGCGCCAGGTTTCCTGACCTGGAGGGAAGGGCAAATGTAATCAGTGTCCTGACCAGTTTGTCTTCTAGAGGTACCACTCCTGAGGGGAGGGTGCAGTATTCTGGAAGGTGGTGCAGCGGGAGGGAGTCCTTGCCTCTGACCCCAGTGCAGCCTGAGGGTTTAGAACCCAGGTTGGTAGACCAGTTGCTGGAGAGAGGTCCTGAACTGGTGGGTGAATGGTGTTCTGAGGTTGCCTCTCATAGGAGGAGAGTGCGGAACCTCAGGTTGAAGGACCAGTGACAGTTGGAACTACACTGAAAGGAAGGGTGGAGAATGGCTATTATGTGCCAGGGGTTACTGCCCCCCACTCTGTGGATTGGCAAGGACTGGAGGTCTCTGGACGGCCTAGGCCTGTTACTTGCCGTGGACAACTAGGCAGTACCAGTGTGGTAGCATAGTTGGGACTGAGAGTTTTTTTTGCAGAAGGAACCACATGGGTTCCCAGTGGTATAGAATGGGAGGGTGTCTCTGCAGTTGCAGGCCGGGGTCCATGTTCTATCGCGCGAAGCAGGGAAGCCCAGCAGGGGAGTGATTGGTCTACCCTGCATTTTGGCTGGAAGGGGGTTGTGTTGGACTTGGCCCTTTTTGCAGGGTCATCCCTAAACTTTTTGCCTTTCTACCTGCCTTATTTCTGACTTGGTGTAGGTGGTTTTAGGCCTCTGGGCACTTTAGCACTGTGGTCCAGTGTAAAGTGTGTGCGCTCTCTGTGTTACCTTGCTGTGATTGGCCTGCCCTCCCATAGGAATGGATTGGGGATTCCCTGATCAGTGTGTGTCAGTGGTAATTCATGGTATGGGAGGAGCAGTGTAGTTAAATGTAGTATGTATGAAATTGTGAGAATAAATGCTGCACAATGGTGTGCATAGATTTATTGTAGTTATTTTAGAAACATCACTTTTAGAAGTTGGCATTTCTGTGTGCTATGTGTCTGCCTGCCTGATGTGAATTGCATGTCTGGCTTGTGAGTGACAGGGGCTGGGAGGTGTGTTTGGCTCCAGGAGGGATAGGGTGAGTCAGCATTAGGCTATATGGGACACCTGTGCTGGGAGTAGGGGGAGGAGTAATCCCCTTACTCTAAATAGGACTGTGCCCAGCCTTTACGATGCGGGCTCCGCCCCCTGTGGTCTGTCTGATCACCTAGCCCCTACCTGACAAAGGGGAAGAAGAGCTTGCATAACAAACTGCTCCAAATCCCCCCTGAACCAGTTGCATCTGATTTCTCCGTGCCCTGCACTACAGACAAAGGAAATTTTGGTATAAATATAGCTGCTGTAACCCCATGAAAATATTGTCTTCCATGATGCTGTGCTGGCCATGACCTTGCTGGGGCGTGCTGCTGCTGGAGCCTAGGAGGAACTGCCATGAGGGCTTGCCTCCCTGGGCCCTGCCTTGCCCCCTTGATCCCTGAGAACCTGAGACCTTTTTCTAAGAAGCTGTGGCTCCTTGCGCCATGTGAGTGCTTTAATTTTAATCTACTGACCCCTAAATGGAGGGGAGAGCGTGGGCTTTGCAGTGCGGCACTGCAGCCCTTAAAAAGGGAATCCCGGTGTGAGGGATTCCCCCGTGATGCCTGAACTGCGGGTGCCCACCCCGCTTATGCTACATTTTTCGTGTGTGCCTACCCCACATTTTGCCACGTTGAGCGGGTGCCCTCCGCTTTATATTTTAACTTAAGAGGGAGCCTACCCCTCATTTGCCCCCAAGAGAAGGACAAAGGAGAATCCCCACCACTGTCCGGGCGAAAAGAAGCGGAAATCAGTCAAGTCCGCCTGACTCAGGGCGGAGCTACGGACGAAGAAAGCAGAAGCTGAGGGAAGCCCCACAGGTGTGCGGTCCCGTAGCCTCGCAGGCTCTATGTTGAAGTCCCTGTTCCCAGGAGGGGGCCCGGTGAAGAGAAGAGGCGGCCTAGGCTGCTGATGGCAGAGCCAGGTTCCCGGGAGTGAAGGGAAGCCCCGCATGCAGGAGAAGCTGCCACCAGAGGAGAGCAGAGTTTTCCCCCGAGTGAAGCGAGGAAAGACTGGCGCAGAGAGAAGCAGGGCTCACATGAGCTGTTGGGAGCCCCGGCGCCAAAGTAGCTGTTCCGATAGTGATTCCCGGTGAGATGGGGTGGAGGCCTGAATGTTGATTAGGGTCATTGCACATTAGCGTACGTTACCTCTTTAGCCCCGCCTAGTTGCCGCCTTACATTTAAATAGAGAGGAAGCCCCCCAATTACTGTGCACAGATGGAGCGCGGCCCCCACAAATGGGTTAGCACTCCCCTAGATAACCGCACATTTGCAGGCGCATGTAAGCAATTTAGACATCCAATTGCACCATGAAAATAAATAAAGAGAGCACCATATACACCTGCATGCAAGTCTTTCTTCTATTTCCTTTACTACAGGCATCTCCTCGAGACAACAGGAAGCTGAACACGCCCTGTGACACATGCCCAGGCCAGAACACCTGACACAGCTAACAAGCAACACCTGGCCCTTTCCACAGGTATTTAAGCGCATTCTACACTGAAGCTCATTTCTCACAGAGCCTCTGCCCGGAAAACAAGTTCATTGAGGGCCCAGCGACATCGCGCAGTAAGTACCTGAACTCGACTTTGCTAACGGTACAGCCACCATTCATGCTGCCCCCGGCCGTGTCTGTGTGTGCATCCTTTTACCGTTACCTTGTTGGGTGCAGATTACCCCCCCCCCCCCCAACAGGCTTTTTCCTTTTCTTTCCCCAATTTAGAGTGCACATGGTCCTGCCCGCCGGCTGAGCTCCATGCTGAGTTGTTTGCTAAAATCAGGTGTAAACAACTCCATTTTAATGTTTTGATTCCTTCACCACTGTTTATGCCAACTCTTGTTGCGTGCTTATCTAGGTTCCTGATCGATACTGTGACCTTATGCCCCTATTCGGCTATAAATCCATTTATTCCCTATATTGGCATAACCGTTCAAGTGCGATTTTCTGAAAAGTCATCTCTGGCCTCACACGAACAGAGCCACATTCCAGCATGACTCTCTGCTACTTCCTTTGCGACCAATTAGTGCAATGACAGAGCAGCAGTCACTATCTGATATTCCTAGATAACACTCCGAGTTCTTCAACAAGATAAAAACTTAGCAAACCTGGAAATCTCCGCTTGCTATGTTTTGATTAGTAATGGAACTCTAATGAGCAACTGATAACTGTCACTTCCTAGTGACATCTTTAATTGACGTCTTATGTCCAGCAAACTTGCGTCAAACCCGGCACCTGTCAGGTATAAATATTACCAACGTTGCCTTAAGCAATGTGAGCTGTGAGCTACAAGCTACTGTTGCTGATGCTGGCTGCCTGCATGACCCTGTGTTGGTAAATCTAGCACTCTGTCGCTGCAGCCTGCTATCCTGTGGTGGTGAAGCTGCTGATTACCATTATCACCGCTACAGCGCGAACTATGGTGCAGTACGCTTAAGGAGCTGAACAGCCGTCCTCTGCGAAGACATCCAGCAGATTCCAGCTGCCCGCGGACGCTGTCCCCCCTCCTTCCTCGACGCGCTGAAGAGAGCCGCTGCCTTTCTCGTGCAGAGAAATCCAGTCCCGGCGCTTCCGGTTTACCCTCGCGGGTGACTGGGATATCGAGAGAGACCCCTGAAGGAGATACCAATCCTCCATCATTCTATTCAGAGGTATGGTGTTGACTAAACCCTTAGACGAGAATTCTTGAAACAAACCTTGGCAAAACCAACTTAACTTAAGCTACTTACTTACTCCCCTTTTCACGTGTTAGGCTTAGGTCAGGCACACTGGGGTAGGCTTAGTTAGAAGCACCAGTTGAGTATGTTAGCCTAAGGTATATATGACTGTATATATGTTTTATTACTTTTAACCATTGTATTGCTAAGAAACCATATCAATGCTTTTACAGTTCTATTTCGCAATACTTATCTTACTGTACGTACTTTTTATAATAACAGTTATTGCAATTGTGGCAATACATTTCTCTTGTACGAGAAGAAAGACTGTTCAATAAATGTTAACCCTTTATTGACAAACGCCCGTCTCTCTATTCTCTACATCTCGTGAAAGTAAACTGCACTAGACTGACTGAGTGAAATACATGTCTATTGTTTCACACGACCCTAGAGATCGACTCTTGATCTGAGGAGCAAAGTTGTCATGTTGCACGGTTGTTGGAAAACTGAATCCCTTCTTGTCTGTGCCAAGAAAGCTGATCACTTCCTATGCAGAGAAGAAAGTTTCCAGTGACCTCTGAGCTAGTTGGTAACACAACCCAATTAAGTTTAGCATAGTCAGTGGAGGCCTGGAATATCTGCAGTTCCACGTCGATACTACTGTTTATGTTATTCCAATGCGCAGGGCCTAGTGGGAAACTAGGAACTACACTACATGGCGCCCAACGTTTGGTAAGGCGATAAACTAACGTAAGACTTATAGAGTAACTCAGTCGTGCATATTTCACAGACCCCTTTCTCCCGTAAATACTCCAATAGACGTCTGGAGTGGGTGAAAGGTTAAAATCCGCCCGACCTTAGTAGGAAGAGATTCCTATGTAAAGCTCCGGTTTATTCAACGTTGAAGGATACAGTGTTCCAAAATATTGTGCACCTAATCTTTGTCTCCTTGGAGACCTACTCTGCAAACCTGCATTTTTTAAAATGTCAGTAGAAAACGGAACCTCTGGGGCCGCAGTAGATGCGACTCAGCAAGGTCCCGAACAAGCAGACCCGGATGCTATTATCATCCCGGTTCACTTAAGAAGATCTATAACTTTAAAACTTATAGAAAACGAACTGACACCTCAGGGTGGTACAGTAATTTTCGTGATAGAGGCTCACGAGTATCGGCAGACAGAGGTATTCTATTCATGGATAAACTTTCCAGCGGCAAACGCTGCAACACAAGAGTTTCACTATTACAAAATAGAGGAACCTCCGGGAGAGTACTCTCCTTTCGAGGAGATTGAAATCCCACTTAAATTTCAAGAGCACCTGCTCTGGTTTAATGGCGCCCTAAAACACAATAATCACATAACTAGGCTCGGTCCTCTAGGGAGACCAGGAGCAACGTGGCCGGTTCTAGCCAGCTACACACCACATCCTGACATTGCAAGAATGTCAAGAGAAGAGCTTTTAGTACAGCTAAACACATTAATAAAAATACATAGGCAATTAGTCCAATATGTAATGCGGACTGCAACAGTCCAGCCAGCTGTTAATTCACACCAGCTGACCCCTCATCAGGGAAACACAAATAAAATTACACCACAGAACATACAGTCATGTCTTGGTAAAACACCCGTAAAACGGGAACAAATTCCTTTCTGGTTAGCACAGAAAATCACTCAAATAGAGGCAGTATTTCCTGATACTACCCCTATAGAGAAACACAGAATCTTGACCATCTGCCTTCCGATGGGAATCGCACCACACGTGGAGGACTGTGACACTTGGGGTACAGTCTTTGCTTCCATTTACACAAAAACACACGGTGTGCCGTCTATGGCGGTAATACCAGAAGTGCTAAAACAGATTCAAAATGAATTCGGTCCAGAGCCCGCTTTAAATCTAGGTATGAAATTACTGAAAGACTTCAAGCAGGTCACGGCTATATTATTAGCCAATATAAGAGGAGAAGCAGCATCTGTGGCGATTCGCCAGAAGTTGAGGGAAACAGATATAAAAGATCCTGTTGAGCTTGCAAAAATCATAGAAAAATGCTATGAAGAATTAGGTAGAGACAGCTTGGGTGCGAAACCAGTAAATCCCCAACTGCTCGAAAATCCTGAAAAATTATTTATTAAAAATAATTTAAACACTCCTAAGAAGAGCTGGGATGGAAATAAACAATCCACTCCCAAGGAAAAAGTTTTCCAGTCCAGAGGAAGGTCTCCTCGACGGAGGGAAAGAACTCCGACTCGAGAACGCCAGTCTCCCCAGCGGGAGCCCTCTGAGAAAAGATATAACCTTAGAAATAGGGATAATATAAAAAAACCTGATAGATATCAAAGTATTGATACACGTCCCTCTCGATCTTTTCAACAGAATTCGGAAAGAAGAGGACGGTCAGACCCAGGAGAGCACACCAAGTCCAAAGACAAGGAACCTGCTCAGAGTAAAAAATCTCAATTTCCTAAAAAGAAGGTAGCCAGTATTAGAGTAATCAACCATGCCGAGAATACTGAGGACACAGTTGAAAAACGGGGAGTGGGCATTGACAATGTTGGACAGTGCAGCAGAAATCAGTATAGCGCGCAAGAACTTGATGAGTCATCTGGAGACAGTGGACACGAATGAGTACATTCAGGTTGAAACTGCCGACACCAGACTTAGCGAGCCCCATAAAATATACGAAATAACATTGCGTATGGAGGGTGATAAGACTAGGAAAATTAAGGGTCTATTTTGGGATAAGCTCTCAAAAGGCTATGATATTCTGTTAGCTGAAAAAGATTGGCCCCCGGAGTTTGTCAGGGAGTGCCCTCGTGGCGAAGAAGTAATTATGCCTACCTTCTCGAATCACATACCGATTCATAAAAAATATACATATGCACGGAAATGGGCAGTAGCCCAGGCACCTGCATTATATAAAAATCATGTAGGATGGGATGAGGACTCTCCTCCTCACAAAATCCAACTAAAAAGTGAACCAACTGCCCAACGGCAGTATCCCATAAAGCAAGAAGCTAAAAAACAAGTCAGGAAGATCTTAGATCAACTTGAATACCAGGGGGTGATTGAAACATGCACCTTTCAAATGAACAATCCTTTGTTTCCTGTCTCCAAGCCAGACAATTCATATCGTCTAGTTTTGGACTACAGACATCTTAATACATGTTGCAAAACTTTTGCAGTACAAAACTCGCATAGTGCAGCCCTAATGAATAACATAGTTAGGAAAAAATATAAAACGACATTAGACATATCTAACGGTTTCTTTTGTCAAAACATTGCACCAGAAAGCAGATATTTGACCGCTTTCTCCGCATTTGGGTCGCAGAAAAAATTCTGTCGACTCCCACAGGGGTTCAAGAACAGCCCAGGACTATTCTCAGCTAGGGTAACAGAGTTACTACAAATCTATGATGATGAAGCATTATCTTACGTAGATGATATTTATCTCACAGATGACGACTTGGATACTCACTTGAAAAGAGTGAACACCATTATACTTGGGTTCGCAGCAGAGGGTTACAAATTCAACTTTAAAAAGTCCCGAATTGCCCATCTGACAGTACTGTTTTTAGGGTACGAATTATCAAGTGAAGGGAAAAGCCTAGCGGACAACTTCTTAGAGAAGTGCGCTGTACTCCAAGCTCCAAAAACGCTGAAGAATTTACAATCCATTCTAGGTTTTCTAAATTTCGGAAGAACTTACATCCTAAATTACGCAGAGAGGGTTAAACCTCTCTACGAACTAATTAAACCTGATTTTAAACAAATCAATTGGACTCAAAAACACACAGAAATTTTGAGATCACTGCAAACAGACATGTTAGCAAAAACAAAATTAGACACACGTGACAACACGATCGATCTTGTAATCCGAGTCATCCCAGGAAGATGCGGATTCACATACCTAACCTCTAATGAGGGAGAAAAGGTACCAATTTCAATTAAATCTCACTTGTACACACAAGCAGAAAAAAAAGTCAGTCACACAGAAAGAACTGTGAACGCAGTGCAAATCGCACTAGCAAATGAACGAGAACTAGCACACGGCAAAAGGATTAACATCCTCACAGCGGAATCCGCCTTCGAAGCGCTATTCAGCCCAGTAAACCTGCCTACAGTGTCACTGGATCCAAAATGGATACAGTGCATAGATTCTCTAGGAGCGGAAGACGTGAAATACTATTTCGCCCCGCAATACGAAGAACTGAATGATTTAGAGTATGAAGAAGAATATCCTCTGCCAATCGAAATTCTGCCTCTCCCACTATATGCCTGTATAATCTATACAGATAGCTCTGTACAGCATTTCAACGTAGAGAGAAAATCCTACGATGCAGCATGTGCGATCATTAAATGTCGTTGGCTGTGCGGTAAAATCAAACCGAAAATAACAAAAACTGAATCAGTAAAGTACTGTTCGGCTCAAAGAACTGAAATCAGATGTTTAAAGATGGCGCTCGAAAATGCAGAACGCGAATTCCCCACACTTATAGTGTGCGATTCTCATTTTTGCGTCAACTCTTACAACAATAAACTGCAGAGTTGGATCGAAAACAACTACAAAGATGACACAGGTGCCACAATAAAGCATAAAAAGCTCTGGAACGAGGTAGCTCTTTTATACAAAGAACTACAAAAGACTCACGTGATTCACGCACAGAGTCTTCAACGTGATGGCGTTCACGTTGCAGGGAATTCATTGGCTAAAACAGCCACCGCGGAAGCAACTAAACCGGCTTCCGTAGCCACAAAAAAGCGTACAGATAAATACATAGACGGGGAAACCATGCTGGCAGTAAAAACGACCGTAAAAGGCGACTGTGCAGCACTACCCGTAAACTATCCACTCAATTATGCATACATAATCGATGCAAACTCCGTTCCTTTTGCTCGAATCCCTGGAGTGGGGGATAGAGTAATTCCAAACATGAACAGGAGAATATTTTTAATAGCAGACGCACATATGGGTTTGGGTCTGAGATACCAAACAATTAAGGAGTCACTGACTGAATTGCAATCAGTTTTCTGGTGGCCGGGAATGAGTGTAGAACACCAAATATATGCAAACAACTGTGAAAACTGCAATAGGGATCGCAGTAGCGAACCTTGCTACCGGCTACCAGTCAGAAAAAGCGTAACGCTGCCTGCACCCCAACCTGCGTCCTATTAACAGTTAAGACGAAAAGCACTTAAACAATGAGGCCTCCAGCGCTCGGCTGACACTAGAAAGGTTATAAAAGATTTGCGAGTCCATATCGGCACATACGCAATTACCACGTTCCATTCTGACCAGGGTCCTGCTTTCAGCTCTCGAGCTTATAAGGGGGCCATGGCTAGCATGGGAATTGGGTTGCGGTATTCTTGTCCGTCATACCCCGGAAGGGAATAGTGTGATAGAAAGAAAAAACCGTGACATAAAGCAATCTATAACAGCGAAGGTATTAGGTTCAGGCGCTGGGTGGGTCAAACATTTAATAAGTGTCCAGACTAGTCTTAACAACATGCCAAGAAATTCTCTAAAAGGTTTCAGCCCATACGAACTATTGTTCGGAATTAGAATGCGCGTTCAGGACCTCGATAGTCAGATGTCAGTGGTACAAGAAGAAACAAAGCACTTTGATGTAAAGGATCGTTTGGCTGTTTTACAGGAACTGAATGAAACAAGAAAATCATTAAGCAACATAAAGTTAAAGCAACAGCCAAGTACCACTGACGAGGCACCACCCGCAACAGCCCCAGCAAGGCCTGTCTGGATTCCAAAGATTGGGGATCTAGTCAGAGAAAAGATCGCGGTTAAGAAGGAATTTGGGCCTTCTTACAGAAAAGCAGTACCTGTCTTAGCAGTCACCGGAACAAGATCAGTTGTGCTACCGCCCCTTGCTGGTAAAAAGGAGAACAGAGTCGTGTCTATCGATCTGGTAAAACCACAAGCATGTGGCCTATAATCAACAGTAGGCCCAGTGGACTCCCAAGAAACAACAGAATACCCAAACTTGCAACAATCCAAGAGGTTCAAACTGAAAGACTCATCACATTCGATCAGCCTGCAGTGCACAATGAAGCACTATGCAATAATGCCATGGAACTCGTGCCTCTTGAAACACAGATTGAAACAGTTCGTCAAGAAACAGCACCAGTCTACAATGATGTGGCATCAGAAAGTGCTACCGAGAGACAGATTGAAAGAACAATCCCATCAATTGACAGAACTGCCTCTGGTTATTTCATCAACTTCGACAACTTCTCTGAAGATTTAAACGACCCCGAAGTGATGCCAGAAACAAAAAAGTCCTTTAAAGAAAAAGCAACGGAACTCGTTCATCAACTGAAGAAAATCTACCTTGTTTCCCCTTGGCTAGAGTTCTGGTTCGGTCTAGGTGTATTTTTCCTCCTGCTTTGGCTCATCATGGTACTGTGTTTGGGAAAATTCATTGAAGGAAAATATATTACGATGGACACAGCAAGTCAGAACATCAACTTAGTCCTGAAACCACACAGAGAACTGTCAATAGTAAATGTCACAGCAATTCCAATACCTGGTGGGGTAGTATGGGAGAAAACAGACTATGAGATATATGGTCCGGTCGAAATCCTGAAGTATCCTCATCAACTAAAGGTTTCCTTAAGTGACTTTGTGACACCAAGTACATTCTCTGATGATTGGGACTTTAACAGTATTAATGACATGATGTCTGATTTAGTAATGTCAGCTAGATTCACAGATCATGATTATTTACAAGGTTCATCTAGTTATGAGCAGTTATTCTGTTACACCCACTATGGGGATCATTACTTGCATAAATCTGCACAGCCTAGAAATGTTTTTATGTATAATCAATGGGAACATTGTTCTACACCACCTAAAAGCAGTTCTAAAGCATTTTTTGAGAAATTCAAATACTGCTCAGGGTTTAACACCAGTGATGCAGAAACGTTTTATTATAAACTGTTAGATAAAACAGGAGTGTTGTGGCCTGACGCCAGGGAAAAGTTATCTAATAGAAGTAACGTCCATGGTCAAATGTTGTATGCAAGCATTGTTCCCGAGCGGGCCTCCAGACATAGTGACTCCCCTCTGGCCTCGTCTGAATCTCTATTCTATACGAATTGATACATTAAGCAAAATGAAATCTGTGCTTTTACAGACAACAGTGCCTATAACGTCATCTAAAGAGACGTATGATCTTCTAGTCGCAAGGACGGCTACTGAAGTCCATGACCTTTTATCAACAAATTGCCCCGTGCATTTCGTAGAAATGTTCAGCCAACTCCTTAACATGTCTAGTGCAATAAGCATCCCAGGCATATTTAAGACAGTCTTTACGGGTCTGCTAACACCCTTCCAGGCAATTTTGGGAATCTTTCCTAATTTTGTGCACTCCATTTTTGGCGGCATACCACTATTTTTGGGACTCGTTGCAGGGATTCTATTTTTGACCCTCCTGCTATGTTTTGGCAAGCCTCGGCTCAGACATAGCTCCCATGGGAATGGAAGAGACAATCCTAGCAATGCGCTACAGGGACAGGATAACTGACGTCCTCGGATTGGCCAGGCTGAGAGATCTAAACATGACCTGGTTCCTTTCATTCAGACCGATATGGCAAAATTGCATTTTACCTGTGCTGCGGTGTATGCTTTGCGGCGATGAATGCGTGTTGGACATCTGTCTTTCACTTCCATCAGCAGTACCAATGGACGTCGATACTTTGCTCAGTCCAATAACGGCTCACGCATTGTGTTGTCCCCAGCGGCTACCAATCCTGATGACGGCATTTGTGGAGACTCCTGTACTACAGCCAAGTGGTAACAGTGGAGCGAGTGACAAAAGCAACATCATCCAGGTACAACGTGCTGTGAGCATTGCTGGTCCTGCCTTCGATGACAGCAATCATTCTCACACCTGCCAAGTTACAGCGCTATCTAATTTGGTTGAACTATCACCTGAATTTGTAGACCAATTCTTTGAGAGCCTGTCTGATACGATGTTCTCACCCACAGAGAAACAATAACTTTTAGAAGCTTTCCGACACACAGCGTTCCCATGAACTCTGAATTCGGCCTTCAGTTTTGATCAACAAAAACTGCCAGGAGCTTTGGAAATCTATTTTCTTTGAATTGGACAATTTTTCTAATATTGACCCTTTTTTTTTTTTGGCACGAACATTTCTTTGCTTAACGTAAAAACTATTCTTAGAGAACAGAAGCTTCACACTTCTATTTCTAAACACATCTAGAGACATAACAACATAACACCAGCCTCTAGCACACATGTTATTACAATACATTTTTATGTGATGATTTATCTCGCATTTCTTCTGTCAGAGATACTTCATGTGTAATTCCTTTTGCATAATCGTTCATTGATTTCATATGCAATAATATTTTGAATGATTACTATGCTTTAAAAAACGTACAGTACCTAAATTCCATGTATTACAAGTACGCCTATTTCGAATGCATTTATGTATTTTGGGGTGGGCAATGTTACACATGCATCTAATTGCTTAGTTTTAGTAATTTTGATGGACATTAACCCGTGGAGTGGGTGTTGCGTGCTTATCTAGGTTCCTGATCGATACTGTGACCTTATGCCCCTATTCGGCTATAAATCCATTTATTCCCTATATTGGCATAACCGTTCAAGTGCGATTTTCTGAAAAGTCATCTCTGGCCTCACACGAACAGAGCCACATTCCAGAATGACTCTCTGCTACTTCCTTTGCGACCAATTAGTGCAATGACAGAGCAGCAGTCACTATCTGATATTCCTAGATAACACTCCGAGTTCTTCAACAAGATAAAAACTTAGCAAACCTGGAAATCCCCGCTTGCTATGTTTTGATTAGTAATGGAACTCTAATGAGCAACTGATAACTGTCACTTCCTAGTGACATCTTTAATTGACGTCTTATGTCCAGCAAACTTGCGTCAAACCCGGCACCTGTCAGGTATAAATATTACCAACGTTGCCTTAAGCAATGTGAGCTGTGAGCTACAAGCTACTGTTGCTGATGCTGGCTGCCTGCATGACCCTGTGTTGGTAAATCTAGCACTCTGTCGCTGCAGCCTGCTATCCTGTGGTGGTGAAGCTGCTGATTACCATTATCACCGCTACAGCGCGAACTATGGTGCAGTACGCTTAAGGAGCTGAACAGCCGTCCTCTGCGAAGACATCCAGCAGATTCCAGCTGCCCGCGGACGCTGTCCCCCCTCCTTCCTCGACGCGCTGAAGAGAGCCGCTGCCTTTCTCGTGCAGAGAAATCCAGTCCCGGCGCTTCCGGTTTACCCTCGCGGGTGACTGGGATATCGAGAGAGACCCCTGAAGGAGATACCAATCCTCCATCATTCTATTCAGAGGTATGGTGTTGACTAAACCCTTAGACGAGAATTCTTGAAACAAACCTTGGCAAAACCAACTTAACTTAAGCTACTTACTTACTCCCCTTTTCACATGTTAGGCTTAGGTCAGGCACACTGGGGTAGGCTTAGTTAGAAGCACCAGTTGAGTATGTTAGCCTAAGGTATATATGACTGTATATATGTTTTATTACTTTTAACCATTGTATGGCTAAGAAACCATATCAATGCTTTTACAGTTCTATTTCGCAATACTTATCTTACTGTACGTACTTTTTATAATAACAGTTATTGCAATTGTGGCAATACATTTCTCTTGTACGAGAAGAAAGACTGTTCAATAAATGTTAACCCTTTATTGACAAACGCCCGTCTCTCTATTCTCTACATCTCGTGAAAGTAAACTGCACTAGACTGACTGAGTGAAATACATGTCTATTGTTTCACACGACCCTAGAGATCGACTCTTGATCTGAGGAGCAAAGTTGTCATGTTGCACGGTTGTTGGAAAACTGAATCCCTTCTTGTCTGTGCCAAGGAAGCTGATCACTTCCTATGCAGAGAAAAAAGTTTCCAGTGACCTCTGAGCTAGTTGGTAACACAACCCAATTAAGTTTAGCATAGTCAGTGGAGGCCTGGAATATCTGCAGTTCCACGTCGATACTACTGTTTATGTTATTCCAATGCGCAGGGCCTAGTGGGAAACTAGGAACTACACTACACTCTGGTTACAGTACTTAGGCCTAATTTCACATGTAATAACGCATATTGTGAGACCTGCCACACTTTCACTGCCCACCACTGACGCCAACACTACCGCCTTGTCCGTGGTCACCTCTAGGCACCTACGCGGCCTCACTAAATGCTTTTAGCCCGCTACAAGGAGCCTTTACTTAAATGTTATGTCTGTCCTTTTTTATCCCCAACAGGTACAACTGGAGAGGAAACACCTCTTGCACATATAAGCACCGTAGCATGTGCTTTACACACAGGCAGGCGCGGTGCGTCCATTGGGGCGTTGGGGCATAGCCCCACTAAGCCACATGGACGCACGCACGCTAAGCAGGCAAAATGCAATTGTATTTGCCAATGCTCCTTACCTTGACCTTCCGTCCTCGACTCCTTCCTCACCTCACACGTCACACTGCTGAAGCCTGGGGGTGGGGCGCCACCAGCTGGGCTGCGGCAGCTTGTTTGAGTGGCACAGGGCTATAACCATCCCGAGCTTGCGCAGAGCACAGGCCTCCACCTTTACAAGGGACCCAAGGGTGCTGCCTCATGCCGCCAGGGCCGCGGCAGCCCCCGGGTCTAAATGGGCGATCAGGGCAAATACTAACCCCTTCTGGAAACGGGAAGAAAGGAAGGGAAGAGAAGGAGAGGAGAGCTGAGGAGGGGAGGGGACAGGATGGGAGGGAGGGAGGAGAAGGAGAGAAGAGAGAGAAGAGTAGAGAGAGGAGAATTGAGGGGAGGGGAGGAGAGGAGGGTAGTGGGAAGGGTATAAAAGGGGAGGAGAGTACATGAAGGAAGAGGAGCTAAGGAGAGGAGGGGGGGGCTGGGCTGGGGAGGGTGACCGGCAGAGGAGGAGAGGAGAAGAGGGGTAGGGGATGGGGGATGGGAGAGGAGAGGAGAGGAAAGGAGGAAGGAAGAGAGAAGGTAGGATGGAACGGCCAAGTAAAGAAAGAAGGGCAGGTTGAGCAGAGAATGAAGGGAGAGATGGAGGAATTAAGACACCCACTTCTACAGTCTTTGAGTATTACCATTCTACATACTGTGGTAATTACTGTGCAGTAATACCTGTGTACCTGTCATTACAGATTTATGGCCAATCGCTGTGTGACTTCAGTGATGCCATGCAGTAGCGATTGGCCATGGCTGTGTGTGTGGTGACGTCCCAGGCGCAGCACAGCCCATGTCACCGTCGCACACAGTCACACTAGACCTAGTGCTGGTGCATGTAGTGAGTTAGTGACTGTCTGCTGACTGCTGGCAATTGCTTTATTAACCTTCCTGCTTTCTCAAATTTGCTTGAAAGTGCACCATTTTTCTTCTCTTTTTTCAAAATTTTCTCTTATGGTGGTTCGGGCTCACGGCGCAGTATGCCAATCATTTTACGCCCTACCACTTTCAAATGTCACCAGCCGCCCCTGCACACAGGGCACTGACAAACCCATACTAACCCCTATAACAGCCTACACATAAGGTCCTGACGAACGTCGGAGGCCATAAGCCTACTGTGCACAACCGATAGCCTTTGTTTTTATTGACTGCCTGGGGCCCACCATTAAAACAGTCTTTGGGACACCCAGGACAGTATTTTAAACCTCACTCAGAGCACACTCACAGCACCCTCACGAACCAAAAAAAACCCGCTCCGCAGTAATCTGGCGTTAAAGCACACCTGAGGTACACTCGGTACCTCGGGTGGGGCCCGATGATGAAGCATGCCACCAAATAGGTTGGTGGGTGAGGGCCTTCATAAAACCTAATGGTTTTCCTCCACCCGCAGACATACAAACAATTTAAACCAGAGCTAGTGTTCATTGATTGCTAACATATAAACTGGGGAAACGGACTAGCCTCTCTAGTTCTCCTCTCTCTCTTTTTGATTACAACACAGTTTGTTGGGTGCAAGTCCAGTCATAGTGCTAGTGCCATCTCTGCATAAAGGGGGCAGTTTATTGAGAGAGCCCCAGTGGGTCCCCAAGGGCACAGTCGCGCCAGGGCCCATGTGACATTTTCCTCAGTTACAACACTGTAGCGGGCAACTGCATCTTTTGGCATATTTGTTACAGAGTCCCTGAGTGGGACAACAGAGGGCACAGTGAGTGCCAGACCTGTTGGATTCACAGCTGCACAGCAATTAGCGTCAGCTGCCACGTTTAGGCCACAGTTTTTTAGGTGCATTATTGTGAATGAGATAGGAGTGAGATACACTACTTTGCCCCAGCTCAATATCGCACTTTTGATTCCGCTGCCTTGGCAGCCGCCCTGACATTTGGGACATAGGGCATTTGAGCTCTCTGATAAGGCCATTTGGCCAGGTGGACTGTGAGGTGACTAGGGCGCCAGGCCCTACTGTGACTTATATGGTGCGCAGGAAATGTGATTCATTGACTGTAATTTATGCACTGTGATTTATGAATAATGTGTTTATGCTTGTGAGGTCATGGTCTAATGCGTTTAGACTTATGAGGTTATTGCATACTGTGTTTTTGCTGGTGATGAGGTTGGCGCAGAATGTATTTCAAGCCTACTGTGATGATGCTTACATAATATGATTTATGTTACAGGAGATGATGCTAAGTACAGTGTTTACCAGTAATTACTGGTTCTGTTCTATATTTATTATTAGTTCTACATTTACTATTTGTGCTTGACAGTGGCCCAATTGGCTCTGTCAGGTGAATATAATCCCTTGTAGATATTACCTAGTGTCAGGTGGCACAATGTATAGTACGTGATTACTATTCTAATGTGTTATGAGAATACAAAGGCTATTTTTGAGATATCCTTGTGTGGAGTTCCTTTTGTGGTATGCCTGGTATGTTGTTACTGTGTGCGTGTTGCGCAAACGCTTTACATATTGCCTCCGGGATAGGCCTGACTGCTCGTGCCAAGATACCAAGGGGGTGAGCAGGGGTTAACTTTGGCTTGTAACTCCCTTGTCCTGACTAGAGTGGTGGTCTTTGTCTGGCTTTGGTGCAGGCCTTAGCCAAATATAACAAGAAACGGTCTGAGGGAAGTTTAAAGCAGTGCTTAATTTGTAAAATGAGAAGTGCAGGTGCTGAAATGTTTTCGTAGGAGGCCACACCCATGTTCCTAGCTCCACCCACATCCTATATTGGCTCCACCCACTTCCACTATTAGCCCCATGATGTGGCCTAGATAATGACTGATGGAGCAACTTAGGCTACAAAGGCTAGTACGTCAAGGCTAGTCAGATTTTTGTGCAATGCACATCCTGAATTTGTATTTTTTGAAGGCGCTCTATTACCTCTAATGACATTATTTGAATTAAGTTACTTATATTCTTACTCTTGATGAGCCGCATTAAATTAAATTGGTGACTACTTCTGTAGCCAACAAGAATGTTAACACATTTTAGGTCTCGAAAGGAAAAGGAATATTGGCGAAAGCTATTATCAAAAGTGTTGTCATTTTGCAGTTCAGTCTATGGATTATGAGAAAGGCTGGCTCTTTTGCTGCTCATGATGTAGTACAGAGGGCAGGTGAAGTTTAACTTTTATCAATAAGGAAATCTGTGAGCAGTTTGTACATGGGGCCTCTCGGATACTTAGGGTGCAAATTTACTCAATTGAAAGGGCAGCCAGCAAGTTCAGAAACAGTTATTAAGTCTGCTCGGACAGAGGGAGCACCGGAGCATGAGAGCCATCTTCGCTGCGCAGAGGCTGCGACTTCAAGGCACTCCAGCTCCGACTTTTGTGAGCGCACACAAGTAGCCCCAAGTGCAGGTCAGGATGGAAAGCAGCTACCACTGATTTAATTGGACAGGCGAGCCCTTCACCCCGGCCCGGATAATCAACAAGACGCTAGTACGAACTATAAAATGTTTTCCATGCAAGGCCGACGCAGGATTCATCTGGTTGCCTAGGGAGGGCTAATTTCAGGAATGTATACAATAATATCAATAAGAGCAGGTGTGTGTGCGTTGTCTGTGCTTGGCTCATTTGCGTGCGTGTGTGTCTTGTTGTTTTTGTGTGTGTTGTGTGTCAACTTTGGAATGATAGATACATCAGGGGCTAGGCTGAGCACTTCTGGCATCATCTGAGCACCTCAGTCTGTCACCAGATTGGCATTACTGTTTCCCTGGCATCATAGAAGATACATCAATCTGTCACCAACGTTTGGCGCAGGAAAACAGTCCCCACAATTGGGTCCACGCCATCTCCAGGCTTCACCACAGCAGTAAGCCCCACTCTAACATGGTCCTCCAGCCTCCCTCCATGGATCTATTCTATCAAGTTAATACAAAATAGGAGGTGCAGAATCAGGAAAATACAGCCATTCGAGCTGTAGGAAACGTCTACACAGCTAACTTGGTAGGCCACGCACCCCCCCCCAGACCTACCTTTTAAAATTAAGCGGTAGGTTCATGCTTAGAATTCCCATATGAACAATTAAGCCAATTCAATAATTTCCAAATATATTCTGAGTACACAGGTGGGTTGCTTGTTTTCTAAACAGGCCTGAATATTGAGGAATAATTTACCTTTACATACGAGGTGTCAGTGGTATATAAACGCTGACGCACTGACAGCTAGCACAACCTACAGGTTACAGAATGGTTTTACACGTTTTAAAGATAATTAATCTACTTGGCCAAGACCATATGCCAAACATGCCATACAGGAGGAAGTTGTGGGGTGCTGTGACAACAGCACTACATTTGTGCCAGGACCTTTGAAATAAGGCCACTCGGATGTACATTACCCTTACTAATGCATCTTGCAGCTCCCCAAACGGCTTGACACTTGAGGGACGGTGTTGTATTCCAGAGTGGTTTGCTAGGTCAACATAGAGCAAAGGGATACATCCTTTCCAGCTCTGTCCAGAATTCAGCCTGAGTGCCCCCTTGAGGTCCCTCCGTAATCAGCAATTCATTCTGCTGAAATGCGGGGCAACACAGAAACAGCTGATCGCCTAATGTAAAATAAGCCTAAGAACAGCAGATGAGCAAAGCCCATTAAAGTAGTTAATTGATGATTCCGATTCAGCTAGTACATTACCGCACCACGTATACGGACGGTTGCATTCAGATTTTCTTTGACACAAGCAGTAGAAGAAGAAGGAAATTAGAGAAAGCTGACAGGCATTAGATAAGGAAATCCCTTATGAAATTATGAGAGATTAATAGGTCTAGGACACATCATTGGTATCGGAAATAGCATTTACAACGTGGGCTAAGCACCGCAAGCTGTCTTAGAGGGTAGGTGAGAGCCAACGTTGTGTTGTAACTGGCCATTGCAACCCGAATCGGACCGTGCCTGCAGCCTGCGGCAATGCCAGCCTCTCCTGTGCACGAGACCCAACAAGGCCTGCAGGCAGCCAAAATAATCCAAAGCAACACACATTGACCTGCACAACTACCGGCCCCTCGGAACTCCGGCAAAGCGGGCCGGGTAATAGTGCAGAGTCTTGCAAGTTATTAACTCCAGTCGAGTCCCCGGCCACCGCTTCAGATCGACCTCACTTCCTTCCTGTAAAGGACGTGAGGTCATGATACCCCCTCACGGCGCCGCGCTGGCGGCACATCTAACGCTCGGGAAGACACTGGCAGATTGTAACATTGTAGCACTAGTCTGTCACCCAGAGCGATCTTCAAAGAAGTGTCTTCTGCTGGCAAGTCTGCGGGGAGCTGAGCTGAGCAGCAGCCATCGCACAAAGGTGTCAGAGGCATGTCGACGTGGGCGCTAGCTGTGGGACAGGTAGATTTGTTTTCAAATAATTATATGGTTCACTGCGGAGGGAGAAAAATGTGTAGCTCCGGCCCTGTCAAATAAGTGCCGGTGCTGAGCCCCGGAAAGCACCGGCACAAATTAAGCACTGGTTTAAAGTCTTGTAAGGATTCAATCCCCCTAATTCTAATACTCGAAAAACAACTAGAACCCACAAGACTGGAGCAAATGCTGAGCATATACCTCTAGATATATATCTTGAGGCCCTCCATTCATATAAGCAATGTTAGAAATGGGATCTCTGGTTAGCTAAGGCTTGCTGAGCATATATCTCTAGATGTATATCTTGAGGCTATCACAACTCACTATGATGCTGTGTGTGCAGTCAAATATAGTAAGCAAAGGAAAAACACGGAGAAAGTACTCAGAATCACCTCCGGATAGCTGGTATCCCATCAATACACAATCATGTGCCCAGTATCATCATGTGGTGTCCCAGACAACCCTCTACTACCTCTGTTAGTTATCAGAGAGAGAAAGAAGAGAGTTGTATCCTTCTGTGTGATTCTTTCAAAAGGAAAAAAGCAAATGGGATTATGCTATAGAAAATTGGTGATTTGAGATAGTCTCTAATATGCAGTGCAAGAAAACTGTGAAAAAGTTTTTTTGGGGAGGTAGTAGAGGGTTGTCTGGGACCCCAGATGATGACACTGGGCACATGATTGTGTATTGATGGGATACCAACTATCCGGAGGTGATTCCCAAGAAATATATCTAGAGGTATATGCTCAGCAAGCCTTGGCCATTTCTAACATTGCGTATATGAAAGGAGGGGCATAATGAAATACTACCTGAATACCTGAAGCTCTGAAGTTGTAGGGTGCTCCATGGGTAGTCAGTGCTGCTTTCTCCCTCTCTCCTCACTTGTCCCTATAAATTGCTGCTCAGATTACTCCTCCCTCTAGAATGCTTGGTAAAGCCAAATGTAACTGTCTGGATTGAACGATCATCCTGGACTAAGGTTCAGGAAGGATCCTTTGTTGCTGTTGAGCTGAGTCAAAACTAGTTGCACCAGATCAACCTGTGATCTCAGAACACCAACGTTTGGAGAAAAGAATGGCTCAAAGACAGGGCCTACATTGCATTTCATCATCTATACCAAAAATGTTTTTATTACATTATCATTACTGCTGACTGAGATTACAGGCTGAAAACTAGTATAACCTTATAGATATGTTTGCTTTGCAAATCTACAATGTGTCAAACTTCAACAGTAGCTCTAATGCCTGAGCCAATAAGATCGGTCCTGCCTGAGTGATAGCTCCCCTGCCTTCTGATTGGTTTTAGAATATCAGTGTATCTTTTCATTTTCCTACTATGTCATCTACAAGCAGATTATCAGTCACAAGATGTGACAATGAATCTACTTGGAGGGTCCAGGATTTAAAAAGTATCTGGAAGCCATAACTAAGGAAATGTACAGTTTATAACTAACAAAATGATAGTAGCACGTAGCTGGATTACTACCTATAAACAAAATATATAACTTTTCGTCAATTTATAAGGAAATTGATAAGAAATGTCACTAATTTGCCTTAATTTCAACTTATTTTCTTGGTTGGGAATGGGGGTGGAAACCCCAAACACACCTGGGAGGATTAAACATTCTCACGGGGGAAGACCATGAGAATATTGGAACACTTCAGGAGAGCGCTTCAGGGCTGCCCATGCGATGTATGGCTTTTCACTAGTTTGAAAATTGTACTGTAAAATAAAATACACAATTCCAAAATGTAACTCCCTAGTGGTGACCTACCATGGGGGATGGTGAGCTTTCTAGCTTTGTAAGCTCCGTGAAATTCCACCTGTTTATTTCTGATTATGACTCACCACTGCTGCTCCCTCTCTCTGGCATGATTTCCTAGTTGGTCATTTTATGCATTCTGACCATTCTGCATTTTTCAACTTTCCAGGAATTAATTTATCAGCTCTCTTATCTCTGTGATAATGTTTCTCCATGACCATCTATCAAATGTTGTTGTTTTTTTATAGATAAATGCATCTGCTCATAAGCTTGTCCTCAAGCTAATGCAACTTGAGGAATCTGTGGCAGCATACATACTTCTCATTTCATCCTGCATTATATCATCTAGAGCTGCCTACGAACCCTCTGATAGCTTCCAATAGCATCTCAAATAAAGTTCAACGTGTACTTGGTGTTCTATGGAAGTATGTTTCTGACTTATATAGATTAAACATAGCCATAAAGCACTTCAGCGCTGAACAAGAGATAGGTTTACAAAACAGGCTGGCAGGAGGCTGGCCACTGGATAGAAGATGAGAGAGTAGAAGGAGGGAAGGCGAGAATTGTATAGGGTATTGGCTAGGTCTATTTGGATCTGTTTCTTCTCACTCAACGTTCGGAAACATATTCCCAGTTGCTCATCACTTTCTGCTTAAAACTCTCGAAACCACACAAGCACATTTAGGTGGTTGCTATTTAATCCGGGCATCAAGCACTAGGATGTTTACAAATGACTATGCAAAGTTTTGCCTCCCAACTCTTTCAGAAAAGTATTCTTGTTAAGACTTTCGAAAAATGTGCAGACATGCAGAAAAGAGACGTAAAAGTCCTGTTGCCTAATTTCACTTTCCCTCATATTTTCACATGGTCCCCATTTGCAAGGTATCAGTATGTTAGGCACGTGAAGAAAGAATGTATCTGT
The DNA here is from genome assembly GCF_964263255.1 of Lissotriton vulgaris. Taxonomy (NCBI): domain Eukaryota; kingdom Metazoa; phylum Chordata; class Amphibia; order Caudata; family Salamandridae; genus Lissotriton; species Lissotriton vulgaris. The sequence continues at coordinate 1,806,374,081 of NC_141685.1, read as the reverse complement.
TATATTTGACTTGTGTCTTTCCTTTCCCTGGCTGTGACTTCCCTGTTGCCCAGCTAGTGTGAGTGGTAGAATGCCTGATGACATCATGGAATGTTTGGTGCCTGGCTTGTGTGTGGAGTTGCAGTTGATGGCAGGCAGGCTGGGTAGCAGGGAGGCTGCTCCTGGTGGGGTTTACTTTCCATCTACCTATCTTCTTCTAATGAACTTAACCTGGAACTAAGCTTTAATAAATCCAACCTATTTTATACACCTGGCTCCAAGGACTTTCAATTACCACATTTGACGACGATTTAAAGAACCTACAGCATTGAGGAAAGAGACCGTGTTTAAAGGAGCCAAAGAACTACTAGAACTAAGGACTATACTAAGGAGATTGGAAAAAAAGAAAAAGGAAACATAGCCCCACCAGTGTCCCATATCATCTGGACAGCCTGCAGTCCAGGGCGTTTGACCTTCTTCTACTGATTTTAGTGCAGCTGCTGTGAAGATTGCTGCAATCCTACTGCCTTTGAGGAGTTACTCTTGTCCAGCTGTTCCTTCTACAATTGTGGGACATACTGCTAATTTGGTTTGGCAGTAGCATCTGGTTCTTGGGTATTGGCAGAGAAAACTGGCAGCATAATTGTCAATCAGACTGTAAACAGGAGAAAAGTGGTATTTTGACAATAACTGGCACCTTTTAACCTGCACAGGACATCAAAATCAACAGTTCTGGTGTTACAGAGGCTTCTAGCGGTAAAGAAGTTTGTTTCATAAGAATGGACTCTCAGCCCCATTAACTGTTACTGTTCGTGTAACGTTTCTTTTATTTGAGACAATCACAAAGTGAATACGTGTTTGTGAAGTACTTTTGTGGAACCAGAGATGATGCCACTGAAGTCTGAAACAATGGTGAGTGCCTCGTTTAGTCATTGAGTAAGTGTTGGCGCGCAACATTTGAATGAGCGCCACAAGCAGCAATATTTGAGTGAGCGCCACAAGCAGCAATATTTGAATGTGCGCCGCGAATCCATTGAAAGCACCAGAACAGCACGCGCTCCTCACCTCTTCATCCTGGACAACTGGGTAGTCTTCTGTGATGTCTCCTTTCGTTGCAAAGCAATCTTCTTTGCTGCCTCTCTACGTATTGCGGCAAGAGCGTGCCTGGAGCCACCCGGCAGGCATAAGATCAACGTGCCGCCATTTTGCTATTCTAGCACTAAGTTTGACCAGGGAAAAGTTGTTGGCACGCATTTAGTATTACGAGATGTCGAAGCAGCCGACTGGAAGGCCAGTTGAAGGTGTGTATGCAGCGTGTTATGGTCTGCATTTATAACATTCTTTTCTTCCTGCAGTTGGGGGTGTTTTTGAGTGCTTTGTTCTGCTTTGATCAGATTTCCACAACTAACGTCAATTACTTTCTTTACTTTCAGCAAGCCCACGTGCGAAAAACTGTTATGACAGTACCTTTTAAAATTTGAAGGAAGCACAGTGTTCGTGGAGACAAATGAATTTCTGGCAACCCACTGAGGTTCGGGTGGTCACTCTGAGTTTTCCTGTTATGAAACACATGGAAGACACTGGATTTTGGACATTGGTTTCACTTTAAGGGCCGATTATGATCGCGGACGGACTTGCGTCCGTCCGCGATCACTGAGGAGGAGGGGTCGTCCGCATGGGCTGCGGAGTCCCCTCCTGTGCGATTAGGATGTGACCGCCACCCTAGCGGTCACATCTTCTATTTTAACATTGCGGCGGGTGCGGCTTCAAGCTGCACCCGCGGCAATATTAAAAATGCAGTCATTGCATTTGCATGCAGAAAGAGGCAGGCACCTCGCGGTGCCTGCCGCTTTCTGCATACAAATGCAGGGTTTCATAGGTCCCCCCCATGTGCACCCCCCACCCCCCCTTCACCTAGGGGGCCCGCAACGGGCCCCCGCAGTGAAGTTCCATATGCTTTTCCACAGCGGAAAACCGCTGCGGAAAAGCATAATTGATAGCCCATCCTATTATGGCGGACGGTGTCTGAGAGACACCGTCACCATATTAGAGCTTTTCCGCCGAGGTTGTAATCCGACCGCGGCGGAAAAGCTGCGAACAGAAACCAGGACCCACCAGCCATCCTAATGTGGCGGTGGGTCTTTGGTCAGTTCGCTGCGGTTTTTCCGCATCCTCGGTGGCTTCCGCCGGCCCCGAGGATGCGGAAAAACCGCAATCCTAATGAGCCCCTAAGTGTGGACTTTGGGTGAGAGATCGCTCACCGGAATAAGAGACTTCCTTTTTGTTCATTTCATTGTATTACCCTTGATACTGTTTTGTGGGGTGGTTGTAGGGTTGTAAGTGTTCTTATTAGGGAGGTGTGTTTCCTTATTATGTGGAGATGGTGGGAGCTAAGTGCCACTATTCTTGATCATAAGGAGGTGTGTTCCCCTATTACGTGGATGTTGTGGGAGCTGTGTGCCCCAGTTTAATTTAGAGAGGTTTTGGGAGCTAGGTGCCTCAGTTATAGATCATAGGGAGGTGTGTTTCCCTACCCCTTTTACGTGGAAGTTGTGGGAGCTGTGTGCCCCAGTTCAATTTTCAGAGGTTTTGGGACCTAAGTGTCCCAGTGCTGGATCATAGAGATAGTTGTTGTATATACATAAGCTAAAGTGATTTTAAATATAAATATATAAAGTCAAATATTTACCATAATTTTATATATAATTTGAAACTAGCATAATATAATATAATGTACATTAATCTATATTATAATGTTATATATTATATATAAATAAAGAACAGTTGTCTTACATTTTTGTTATATACTACGTATGTTGGATGAGTGGCCTGGTGGGCGGGCGGGCGGGGGGAAGAGTCATAGAGGTGTCAGAGCTGATAAAAAAAAATGTAAACTTACCCGCAGCCATCCCTGTCACGTTCTTATGCACCTCTTCACGGCAGGAAGGCACAGGCTCCCAGAATGCCCTTTGCCCAATCATGTAGCTGCTCTCACGCATGAGAGCAGATTCAGGATTGGCCTGAGCCCCTCGATTTGTGCTCCAGGACAAACTGAGAGTCTGTGCCTGCTCTCTCCAACCCAGCTGTGATGTTGGGTTGGAGAGAGCTTTCACTGCGGATGGCGGTTTGGCCAGCCTGAGACGTCCGGCCAAACCATCATGGGCAATGAAGGGAGTGCACTACCACTCCCCTCAGTGCCGGTCACCCCCAGGCCCTGCCCCCTAGATTCGTCAGGAAAGGAAAAATAAAACAAGCCTCCGTTTTTTACTTTCTGTTGTTTTTTTGGGGGAAGGGGTGGCACTCCTCTACCATAGAGGAAGCTGCTGTGGAGTCGTAAACTCTGCGCTTAGTTTGTGAATACCTAAAAGTAGTAAACTTACAGAAAAGGTAAGTTTACCTTTGTGAATAGCGCCCAGAGATCATTCCAACTTTTTTGACCTGCACTGAACGTTAAAGAGGTGTCACTTAGATATGGGAGGCCAAGCAGATTAACACAGAGAGCTGAGCCACAGCTGAGCAGAGGGTCTGATCTGACTGTAGGATAAATAACACGAGCTGGGAAGACGACAATGCCATGCAAAAGTATGATAAAGATGACAAAATTCAAAAAAGTGTATTTCTTTAGCATGTGGTTGTGTTTTGTTTTAAAGCATTATGTTTATCACTGTGTAAAGTGCCATTTATAGAAATAATAGTTTCTGAACTTTACCTTAGAAACAATTTTTTGCACTGTTATAAATCCCAAACTAAACCTGAAGGCGTCCCAGTTCCGAAGTCGGCAGCTCCTCTCTACATCCACATTCATACCCTCTCCTACCCTTTCACCCACCACGCTTTAAAAATGGTGCTCCAAGGGGCAAGTCAGCTGTCATGTGTACCCTATATGTGGCACAAGTTGCTATATTACATGAAGCAATATTCAAGTCTACTAAAAAACACACAAGAGGTTTTGTACAGCACACATCCTGAACTATTTCAATTTGCTCTCTAACCTGATGATAAAGGAACAGGAGTGAAATACGATAAGTGCTTTGGATCACACAATTTGGTCAAACAGGACACTGGAATTGATCCCAGGTGTCCTAGTTGTGCAAATGAACCGGCTGCTCCCTTGCCTTTACCTCAAAGGTACATGGTCTGTTTTTAATTTTTGAGGGGCTAAATCACATCACTACAAAGTGAAAAAAATATAGGGATATGTTAAAATAAGTTGAAACAAGAGGACTTTTTCAAAAGTGGTAATTGATGTGAGCGGGTGGTAGAAACAGCTGAAGGCAGAACTCATTTTTGGCTCATTGGTTACAAGAGAGCCTAAACTGAGCTCGAGCCTGGCTCAAGCCTTCAGTAGCTCGCCCACGTCTAGAGCCTTTCTTTTATCTTTATGGCTAGCATGTTTCAGCAGAAGTGATTTTACATCTGAACTGGGACTTGAGAACAAATTGCCAAGTCCAATAGGTGTTCAGAAATGTTGACAGGACTCTGTCTACCAAAGGGCTGCTGCCTTTATTACATTGTGAGGTACACCCCTGATGGATAATGAGAATTTAAGTATGATTTTGCTCCGTCAAATCCTACTCATTGAATGTGAATTACTAAAACATACTTAAAAAATAAATTACTAACATTGTGTCTCGTTGAACACTGAGAGTTTTTAAAACTGCATCGTAAAAGCATGCAGAAGGGTTGCAAACTGGTGAAACATAGAATTACGACAAAGAGAGAAAAACTACTAAAGTGTTATGATGATAATGTGAAAAGTAATAATGCAGTTGGTGGATTTCTAGCAAAATATGACTTGAAAAGAGTTGCCCTATTAAAGTGTGTATTGCTATGTTTACTGAAAATGTAAATGTAAAACTGCACAGAGAAACTGACAGTTTTTTAATGAAACATGATTAGACTATGCTTATGAAAGTAGCAACATAGTAGATATATTAGATTCTCATGCGTTTATATTTTCGTTTTTTAAAGTTTGCACGTTTTTGATTTTCCATGTAGGCCTTAAAAGAATATATAATTCTTTTCATTGTAGGCCTTAGACAAATGTATTTTGTCCTTCATTTTTTCATTTGAAATACAATGAAAAGCTGAATTGGTTGCTCTAGTTACAAGTATAATCACTGAAGTTTCTTTATTACAGTCCGAATATCCTCTCTCTATAAATAAATGTGTCAACTTTGTTGCAAGTTAACTCGGAAGCGAGCGCGTGGACATGTTGAGTTGCAAATGTGCTTCCGATTTCCGAGGTGAAAATAAATATCGTTCATTCTTAGAAAACTGTTGACAGGGAACAAAGAGAATGATTATTCCACGATCACACCATGGATCCCAACCAATAGAATAAGGCAAAACTGTGAAGAAGCTACATTGTGGGCTGGAATTGTTAACATTTCGAGGTATAAAAACTTTGTGGCAAAAAGGACGAGGGCAGCTATTTTCCTTGCAATTCTAGGGCGTGACATGCTGTCGGTCCGAACTCTGAGGATTCTGAACTAAACCCTCCTGATTTCCCCCTGCACTTCCTTGGTTAGTGAAGTTGGGCAGGCTAAAACGTTCAGCTGAAGGAATAATGATTCCAGACTATTGCACGTTATGCAGTAGTCCACCTTTGCTTCTTGGTTCTGAAAATCTACAATTAAATTTTGGTACGTATTGATTCTGAAATTGCATAATGAATTTGCAATGTATGTTTTTTCTTTCTTGTTCACTCTCTCCTCACGCCAGTTATTTGATATATGATGTATTTTGCTTTGAACTGTGATTGTATTGTGTTTTTACTTGTATTCAATTGTACAAAAATGTATTGAGAATTGTATTGTGTTTTTGTGTATTGACCATTCATTTTGAAGATTAGATAAAAGTGCCTAGTTGTGTTTACTTATTGATTAATATTATTGACAAGTTACGGTTATTGAGTATTATTGTTAGATATGCATTTCTTCATTGCAGGTTGAAGCAATGGCTTCCGCCTCTTATTATTTTTGTCCTTATTAGCTCTTACAAAGATCCATCTGTGGACCTCATGATTTATAAGTGGAAGTAGAGTTTCTATGAGCCCAAACGCTGTGTTCTTGTGGGTAACATTACAAAGGTTTGAGTTTATGGTGTGGTGGGTAACTTTCGTCTGTGCCCACAAAATTTACACTGCTTCCGCTGGATCACCCCTAAATGACCGTCCTCCTGACCTAGATTTGTTCTGCCTCCACTCACCAAGAAAAGCCTGGTAGTCCAGAGCAGGTAAAATCGCAATGCTCCCCAGGCGCAGGGTTAAAGAAACCTCCCAGGACATTCTGACCATTCTTTTTAATTTTTCAGAAAAACACAATCCTGTTTTAGGTATTTATTTCTGAAAAGATAAAAGAATATGGAGTGGACTGCAACAAAATGGCAGTCTGTGCTGCATTCACTTTTGCCGAAAGTCCATCTGATACACTGCCAGATGCACATTCGACAACAGTATCCCAGCCAGGCATGCATAGAACTGTACACATTTCTGAAGATGTAGATGTACTGAGCAATTACACACTTTTTAAACCCTTGCATGCTTCAGACGGCCCCAAGCCATCCGACGTCATGGTGGGCATGTGCAGAGGACGGCTTGGGGCTGTCCGAATTCCGTTCACTATTCAAGACGCCCACACAGCGTGAAAATATGCGCCGCATGCAAGGGGTTACAAATCATTACAAAAACAAAACAATGCTGTTAATATTCTACATGCTACACATTCATTAAAACGTATCAACATCCAATGAGCATTCATAAATATCCATTACAATGGTGCACCCACAAAGTTTACATTTGATTAGGGAGGGCGACGGTGAGTGCTAAAATGGGTTAGACATTCGATTAGAACTTTACCACAAACAATTGCAGTAGTGCAGCAGATAGTACATATTTAGTCGGAAGAGGGTGAGCGCTAAAACTGGATAAACATAGGATAACCCTTTGCAATAGACAATGACAGTGATGCAATCACAGAATATGCGCTTAGTTGCAAGCAACGCACCTTGGCTTGCGATGCCCCTGGTTTGTGGGAGCTGTTACACTGGTCTTGAGTTGGGGTACAAGTGCACAAATGAACTACATGCAGCTAGTAGAGACAATTTTCGGAAGTGTTTTGTCTACTGCACAGATCCTATTGTTAGGTGAAGGTTCTGCTTTATTAATCCGGAACGCATGTAACATGCTGGGAGCTTTGGTATTTTATGACTGCAGTTGAATTTTTGAAGTGGGTAGGCTTGTGTCAAAAAATATAAAATACTGACAATGCTGTCTCCGATATTTCTTTTCAGCTATTTCATGCAGACTGGGCATTCTCTGTCTGCTGCCACTAATTCAAAAGGGTGAGAGTGCCTGCTGACTTCTGTATTCCATAGTATGCGATCCTGTTCCCCGGCTGGAGGCGCCTTCACCACCGTTCCTCCCTCTGTCTCCATTGCGCCCTCATCATTCCAGACTAATTCCTAGATGAACAATCCTTTCCCCACTCCAGTAGCTCGAGAAACAGCCTGGTTAGACAGGTGCGGACATTTGCACAACTCAATATCTCATTTAAAGGGCAGGCCCAATAACGCATGAGCAGTGAATCGTGCTGCGTCACAGGGGGACATGATCGTTTTTGACTGATGATAATGTTAGTTTGGTGAAGGTAAGAGGGTGCTACTGATACCCTTTGTACTTAACAACTGGTGATACAGAGCCTCTGATAATGGTGAGTCTCTGACTGCACTCATTCACTGATAACAGAGAGACACTGATAACACTAATACACTGATAAGACTAATAAAATATTGATTTTAAGTGCCTGACATTAGTGAATTATACAACGATAACCTGAAAACACAGATAATTCAAAGCAGCTGATAACCAAGAGCTACAATACTAACACACAGGCGGAGGGGCCTCAGATATTTTCAGTGTTGGTGTAGGCCCTGTCCATTCGGGGGAAGACGCTTACTAACTACGCCATACAAGGTGATTCGATCTGAATCAGAAGCTGATTTAACCACCTTAAAAGTCTAGTAACTGCGCTATACAAGCTGAACTGCACTTTGCAAGTTGATTCAATCTGAACAAGAAACGGATTTACCACTTTAAGAGTACAAGAGTTGCAAGACCTGGGTAGTGAACTCAGGGCCGCCCTCGTGTTCCTCATACTGTCATGCGCACCTAGGGTAACTAGGAATGACAGCTTTACGCTGCTGCAGGACAGTATACTTCATATCATTTACCCCCCTTCCAGCGAGCTTTGTAACATTCGCTAACTGCCCATTGCAGAGTGCCTCGGGTGTAAGACTGGCTGGACCGGAATATTCCATGTTTTAGGGGAAGCCACAAAAATACAAAGTTATTGGTCAGAGTTAACAACAGTCTTAAGGATGTCACGGGGAGAACACATTTATGTAAACCTGAGAGCTGCCTAATGGGCTTACTGCCTAGAGAAGAAAGAGCAACAATAAAATAGTTTTTTTGTATTTGACACTACTTATAGCTAAATGCTGTCTAATAATGAAATGGAAAGCTGCTAAGGTGTCTTCACTTGGCAAATAGAGAGCAGGTGGGCCGAGCTGGAAGCAGAAGCTCTTCACACAAATAAACTGAGAAGCATCAGTGATCATGAAAGAGCACATCTCTGAGAGGAGTTACTATTGGACTTTATGGAATCTGAGAACCAGGAAGAACTCACCTGCACATAGTGAAAGAAAAACTCTCTATTATAGGAGAGAAAATGCGGAGGTGACCATAAAGCTTAGATGTGACATCATTGAGGGTGCAGGTGCAGTGTTGTTAGAAGCATGTTTGACCCTGAGGCTTTAGACCAAGAGGCTTACCAAATAGCCCTTGGAGTCACTCTGGGTTCAAAAGATGCAGGTCTAGTCCTTTGCACCTAGGCAAGAGGGCAGCACTTCAGCACAGAACGGAAGCAATTCCTTCAAGCAGCAGTCCAGCAGAGTGGCAGTCCTCCACGGGTCCATAAGTGTACTGAAGTGGTGATTCTTCTCTTATATACAGGTGTGCCTTTATTGAGAGGGAGAAGCTTCTAAAGCAGTAATACTCAAAGTACAGCCCGGGGGCCTCATGCAGTCTCCTGACCTTTATATGCGGGCCCCTGGTCAACAGGAGCACTGGGATGCTGTTTACTTGACTCAGCACCAACATTAAATATATTTTAAAAAAGGGGCAAGAATGTATTTAAAGGTTACTTTCAGTTAAAAAAAAAAACGCAAGTAACTAGGGTGTCCTGCGCCATTTAACCACTAGGAACACTTTCATTTATAACGACATCTTGCAGAAATCATGTAAAAATATGAGAAAGCCTCATTAAAATTCAAAAAGTGTATTTCATTAACATGCAGAAGCATCTCAGGTTAGTAAATTGGATTATATCACTGCATTGAGAAGTATTTTTCTTTAAAGGGAATTTAGAAACATTCATGCCTCCTCTACACTGACAACACTACTAATAGTGAACTAACAGGCAAGTCAGTTGTTATGTTCACCCTTTGGCCAGATGGGTTGCTATTAATCATAGACAACATTATAATTTATTACATCAAACACAGGAGATGTTTTTCGAGTGCACATCCTGAAATCATGTATTTCGAGGTCCTCTTATATGTGATAATGAAGAGAAAGGAGGAAAAGTGAAATAAAAGAACTGCCTTGGATCACACAATTTTGTCAAGTGGGGAAACAGGGATTGATCCCAGGCTTTCTGATTCCACATTGTGCAATTCAATTTAGCCACTACATGTACATGCTTCACTCCCCCTTCACCCACCTTACGCCATACCCCCGACCACCACCTTGTCGGCATCACCAAACAGTTGACCCTTGGGAAAATGTTTGTGAGAACCTGTATTCTGGAGGCATGCCTTTGAAGTGCACAGATGCCCCACCTTTTCTGCCCTAGCTCCAGACTAACTGCAGGGGGTAGGCAACCCTTTGTGTGGAGACAGGACACAGCCTATTCAGGTGAAAGTGAGGCTGGGCCCAGCTCCTCCCTCCCATCCTGTCAGTGATGCTCAATCTAGTCACACCTAAGCTCCCATAGTGTGTGGCTGTCTAAGAGGAATACACAAAGACCACCTGCCGTCTACACCCGGTCATGACACCAGAGACGGGCTGCAAGCACCAAATGGCTTAAGAAAGAAAATACCAACGTTCTAAAAGTCCCATTACAAACTAATGGGGTAACCCATGACATGCTAAAGGACTTGGGTACAACATGGTAAAGACAGAAGGAGGTCCTGATGTTCCTTTTTGGATGAACCAAGAGGATTGTGACCCCTAAGTTAAATTAGGTCAGTCACTAAATTTTAAAGAATATAATTGTTATACAAGAGAGAGAGAATATTCTTCTCTACATACCAGAGAAAAAGACACAAATACTTATTTTTTAGAGAAAAAAATCTCCTTTATATTCTTTTATTTTATGAAATATCAAAGTAGATAATACATACAAATGCCAAAGATATATCAATCAATGGTTTCTCTAAAAAAGGGTGCAAAGAAAAAGTGCTTGCGTGCAAGTTCAATAAGAATAAGAAACAAGCATTTACAATGCAACGGTTTCGCCTTTGTGAAAGTTAGAGCTATTGTCATTGTAAATGACAATTTTTTTATTTATGTGTTGGTTTTGAAAACAGATAAATAAATGGCATTGTTTACAATGCCAATAGCTTAATCTCTCGCAAATGCGAGACCTATTGCATTTGCACACACACAGAGAGCCACCCACACACACACAGAGCCACCCACACACACACAGAGCCACCCACACACACACAGAGCCACCCACACATAGAGCCACCTACAAAAAAAGCTAGCCAGACAGAGCCCCAACACAGACAGAGCCCCAACACAGACAGAGCCCCAACACACACAGAGCCCCAACACACACAGAGCCCCAACACACACAGAGCCCCAACACACACAGAGCCCCATCACACACAGAGCCCCATCACACACAGAGCCCCATCACACACAGAGCCCCATCACACACAGAGCCCCAACACACACAGAGCCCCAACACACACAGAGCCCCAACACACACAGAGCCCCAACACACACAGTACAGAAAATAAGTTGAGGACTGTGCACCAACGCTCTGTAATGAGTACACATTTGCAGGCAGCTGCACACTGTAAAGAATGCATGCTTCCCGGGCGGGGGCGAGCTACCGGCCTCGGGATTGGACGGCGATGATCTCACGCTCACCGGAGCCTGCGATAGAGGCACCAAAAATAGCCTGATCCTGAAAAGGAAGAGAAGAGGAGATGTTGCAGTCAGCCGCCGCAGAGCGCAGGCACACACACCACACACACACACACTTCTACTACCGTGCATTACAGCACGGGCACCGCCCAGGGGCTTCAGGTGCGCCCAGCGGCGGGGACCCCAGTACAGCTCACTGGACAAACGTGATGTTTGTATACTTACCGCGCAGCTGTAAGCAGGGGTAAGCAGGGTCAGGAAATAATACCCCGTAGAAATACATTTAGCACACTATCCTTGTATGGGAAAATAAGAAAACGCGTGCACGTGTTTTAGATCCGCTAGAAAATAGTGTATAATTATAGCTATTCTTAAAATTACATTTTAATGCAGTGCAAGAAATTAGCTCTTTTAAAATAGCACATTGATTTGGGCGTGTGTACACATAATATCTATTAAGAGCGTGTGCGGAGTGGGCTGTGGGTGGGATACATGGCGATCCATGGATAAGCAGCAGGGTGCCCGCTTCCTGATCAGTGTAGAAGCTTCCTGGGCTCAGCACCAATCCTACCCACCAGGCCTGGGCAGGGGCTTCCGCCACCGCTCGGCCTGGGACCGTGTGATAACTAGGCCAGCTGAAGGGACCGCTCCTGCCCTCGGGAAACAACCCTGCTGGCTGCAAGAACTGTGTCTAAAGGAATTATTTCATTTTTCGAAGGATTCCGTTTTTTTAAATATTGTAGCGCCAAACATTCTGCCCGCTAATGACAGCTTCATGGCGCACTCTTAACTAGATGTACGTGAAGGTTTAACCAGGGTCAAATTCAAAGTGGGGTACATGCATTTCAGGCAAGCAGACTGTAAGAGAACAGTCACTGTACTTGGCACACACAGCTGGCATGAGGAGCACCAAGGTCAATGGGCACCAATGGCCAGAGAAGGGCTGGCGGGAGCTCCAGGAGTGAGGGCGGAGGGATGGAGGGAGAGAGCAGCGTGAATCTCTCCAAATCTAATGAAAGCCCTTCCTAAGCCTGATGTATTGCACCTGGCAGTCACTTGGTCTGCTCTAGCTATTGAATAATTGAAAGGGTCTGATCGGGGGGGGGGGGGGGCTTCCCGGGAAGTGTCTCTACATATGTACATTTCCAGGCGGACCTGCTCGGCTCCCCCTCTCTGGAGCAGCTTTAAGTGTTCCACTCTTGGTTGCCGGTCTTTCCTTCCCTTGTTTATTCGTTTCCTGTCCCTTGCGCTCTTTCTATGGTGGGCGTTTTTGCGGCGGTGGGAGGCGCTGTCTCTTCTGGTGACCAGAGAGAGCAGACACGAGGGGCACAGATTGAGTGAGGAAAGAGGAGGGGTGAGAGGAAAAGAGACGGCAGGAGGGGAGAGAGAGTGAGAGAACGAGAGAAACCGAAACTGTAAGAGGGAAGAGAGAAAGCTGAGAGGGAAAGATGTGGAGAAAGCACAAGAGAGAGGGAGAGAGAGAGAGAGAGAGAGAGAGAAAGGGGACGGAGTAAAGGGGTAGCGGCGGGTCATGGAATGAGCCGAGAGGGCAAGAGGTAGATTTGGAAGAGGAAAGCAAAAGAAAGATAGGGCGAGTACAATGTATTAATGGAGGACGTGAGAGGATGGGAGGGAGAAAGGAAAGGAGGGGGCATCCGAAATGAAGAGGGGTGTGTGAGGACAACGGTGAGTGGGCAGGAAGGACGGCGAATGGAGGAGGTTGAGCTCGTCAGGGTGCGAGGAGAAGAAAGAGAGGGAAAGGCAGTGCGAGGAACCAACGAGGAAATAGAGGGGAAACGCGAGAGGGGACGGCTGGGGCAGAAGAGAGGGAAGGTAGGGGGACATTTAAAAAAAGTGTGAACGGGACTGATGAATGGGGAGGAGCTGGGGAGGGAGTCTTATGGGTGAAGAAGATGCGAGGGACAGATAGGAAAGAGGACGAGAGAAGAGAGCCAACGGCGGGCAGAGGATGGGGACGGAGTGAAGACAGGCAGGAAAGGATGAGATCACCAGGGAAAGAAGAGAGGACAGTAAAGGGAGGGGACGAATTAATGAACAGAGGCCACTGGGGTAAGAATAAACTGTTGGCGAAGTGTAAGCTTACAAGAGAGGCGGAAAGGATTGCGGGGGAGATGACGAGTTTTACTCCGCCCCACCAGGCAAAACATTCGTAAACCCCAACTCCACCTGGGTAGATCCAGTCAGAAGAGACACCAGCTTACTGGGTGCCGCAAAGGAAGTTACGGCGTGGAAGGGTGCAGAAAGAGGCGAGTGTATATTTCTGAAGATTTATCAATATGCAAACACACCATATGTAAAGCTGTCACCGTGCCTCTAAACGCTGTTAACAACAATGGCTACAATAAGCCGACTAATAAAACGCTAATTGTATTGTCTCCCGGACACACTTTCCCAGCGATTCGACCAAGTGATAAGCAGATCTCTCCAGGAAAACCTTAACCCGCTCAGCTACCTCATCAGCGCGCATTCAGGCTGCCCCGTGCCAGCCCCGGCCACCCATCCTCTCAGGCGCGAGGCCAGCGAAGGAAATCGAAAGCAATATGTCTTGTTTGGCGGGGAAGGGGGTGTTTAGTGTCCGCTTGAGGGGGACAGCGGGAGGGGGGGTCGGTAACGGTCACACGGACAGTGGGAGGGGGGCGGGGGAAGACAGGACAGCAAGCACACCAAACCGAAAAAATATATAAGCAAGAAAAAATAATTAAGGAAATCCACGCTGCCGTCTAACACAACAATCTATTGTTTAGACTCAACTATGTCCTCTTACAGACAGGGTTGTTTTTCAAAGGAGCTCAATTCTGACGGGAATCATCTGTGCCAGGATGAGGAGACTGGAGGAATACAAACCTCCCTCAACAAAAATGTACGCCGAGATTCCGAGCTTTAGTCTTGCAAACAGACAGCAAAGCTAAACCGGGGCCGTTAAGGGTGCGGTTAGCTCCCCCCATGTCGCAGGATAAAGTTTTAAGAAAGATGAAAAATACGCCCTGAATGGGAAGTAAAGCAAACATCGGCTATAAGCATATGTAGCTGCTGGTGACTAATCCTAGAAAGCAAGCCAATCGGAAAGGAAAGCTGCCCGTCCGCGGTCACGTGACGCACTCATGGGAAGCGCCGGATGGCGCGTGGTGGCCTGCACAACAGCTTGTTCACGGTCCACGACCCTTCGGTGCACTCAGCTGCACTCAGGGACGTCTACTCGGGGCTGTCAACTATGCCCCAGAAGGCGGGTTTTAAATAAATACAGAACGTGCACTGCCCATTTATGAGCAGGCCACAGAGGTAAAATACTAAAATAACAGCATTCATTTACATATGCAATCACATAAATTAGATAATACTGTCCCATTCCACGTGTAGGATTTGTGCCCTTAGCTCCTAAAACTGAGACCCCACCAGACAGTGTTTTTTTTTTTAACATGCATAACTTAAAGTGCCATTAAACGGTGTGTCAACCCATTTCTAGTCCTGGGCTTTTCGGTCATGGGTCTATATTGTTATCAGTTGTTATGCTATATTTTTCTGTCGCTGCCCATAAAGACTACAGCTCCCAGAATACATTTGGTTGTGCAATGACAGCCAAGCAATCGAAAACGGTGTCCTTAATCTAGCACCGCGTGAGGTAGGTAAAAAACGTACCAATGAAATAAGCAATATTTACAAATAATACTCCACGATGCTATGAAGGTCAATGCCATGTTGGAGTGTACTTTATAAAAAAAATAACGCATTGCAGTATGTCACCCTTCAATCACAAAGCACCAAAATAATTAAATATTTGAACTGCCAACACACTTTCAAGGTGTGGTGAACGGAGAGGGATACCCCACCGAGACCCCGAATTTCCAATCATGGGCCTTCTTTTTACAAATGACTTCTCGCGTGGACTCACGCCAAACGGTTCAGTTATGCTAAACCTAGAGCCTTGCTCCAATAATGGACGGATCTGTTAATGAAAAGCACATGCGTGGAAAGATAGCGTCCGGATGAAAAATCAATCTGCCCGCTTTACTAGGAACCAGTGTTTTGTTGGGAATGAGAAATCACACCAAAAAATACATAAAAAAAAAAAAACTGTGGTCAGGGTCTTCCCAACTGAGCCCGGCTTCATGGGAAAGAACCCGGACAGCTGGGCACGCGTCCGGCGTGGGAGGCCTCGGCGTAGACCGGTCGTTTGATCCCCAGCACTTAGGCCGAGGTTTGGCTCGCTGGGGCCCCGCCGAGGACGGTCACACCAGCTCTGCCCCAGGCCGGCCGGCGCTGCGTTTCCGCGGCTCATCACCGGGTCCAGCAACGGGACAGTGTTTCATTTCATTCGGTGACCAGCCGCATTGTAAGAATATAATGCTGTGCTGTTATATTACAGGTAAAAACACCAAGTTCAAAACGCATAAACTGCAAAGTAGTCCGTCACAATCTGCGACAACTGCTTTCAAGTTGCATGTTTTACATTAACAAGGATGATAAGTCTCTCGCACAGCAAGGCTCTCTGTCGACTCTTCCTTTAGCTTTGCCTCTTTGCCCAGTCTGTCACCAGCCCAGGAGTGGGCGCAGATCGAAAACAGACCACACAAGGCGGTCCATAAGAATGGGTGTGTGCCTTTGTTAATCCGCTGGAGTTGGTATTACACTGGGCATTGAGTAACGGTACAACTGTACGGAGTAGTAGGTCAATAGGTGATACAATGTGCAATACATCCGGGTATTTCTTGATGCCCGCACCCCTTTGCGGGTTAAACCTTACAGAACTACATCAATGTGTATGCATTTAAATGCTTAACAATAAAACTAAAGAAAAGTAAAGGGTGCAGAAAGTTTAGTAACGGGGTACTTCAGCAATCAGGCGTGAGCTCCCCAGCACCGTCTTCCTCCTCTAGTCCGGCGCCCCCATGGGAGACCGGCAGCTGACGGGTTCAAGGGCGACCCGATCCAGATGTCCCCTCATGTGTACCTAAGACATCCCAGCGGGAGGCCTTCTGCAGGGTACGATCGGCAAACAAGAAGTGTCACTCAGAGGAACATTATACCGCGCTCTGCCCCGGGGAAGTAGAGACAAAGGACAGCCACACCCAAGGCAGGCAGGCACATCGCCACATGTCCGTTCCCAGAATCCCTCTTGCCAAAGGGGCAATAAGTAGTTAAATTATACAACTCCGGCCAAGAGATCTTCGAGTGGCTTTCAAAAGAGGAACAGAGGGGGAAACGATAGAGAAAGACTTAACAGCAGCCCCATCCATTTCTGAAAACGCAAGCCTTCTTCCTTTCTTGCATCACGCAGCTTTCCTAGTGCTGCCTGTAACGCCTCTCCGCACTGCGCTCAATATTATTTAATTGCACAGACATCTAACGCTAGCTCCCGAGAGCTGGGGCTAACCCCGTACTCCATTTAGGACAAAACCACGGTGCACCTGGGTACTCTTACCGATGGGCCCGGGCACTTCGCAGCCCCTCTGACGGCTCCCGGCACTCACCTCTTTTACCGGTGGGAGGCTTCCGGGTGTTGTGAATACCTCTCTCCTGAAGGGAGTGTCCGTGATTCACTCTTAGCCCCGCCCAGTCCAATGCCGCCCGGTGCGGTGGACCTGCTCCGTTCACAGGGCAGGCGAGTGTGGGAGGAGCGCTCCGCGGAGAAAGGGTGCGATTAGGGCAGAAACACGAGCGCAGGACAGTGCCGCCTCTGCCCCGGGCTCACGACCTGGGACGGGCCCGTCCCTCCCCCTTCCTGTCTCTGATTCAAATGAACTTTATTGCCACGACAAGGCAAACGGGGTTGCCGAAGTTAACCGGAACGGCAAGTTAGCCCTTCCTTCAATATACAAAATTAGTTCGGCGGTCAGGGCTGTGCATTTTACAAGTTAGACAAGCTGTGGCAAAGAAAATTTGTACAATAGGCAAACCACCTACATCTGTTGCCAGGCGATGCTGTGCATTTCTCCACACCTTATCGCTTCTGGCCCATGTGATGAGGAGACAAATGTTACACAAGTCAGGTCCCGGGCCGGCAGCCAATCACAGCGCGGCCCGGGAATGACGTCAGGTGGGTGTCCCGGGCCGGCAGCCAATCACAGCGCGGCCCGGGAAATGACGTCAGGGGGTGTCCCGGGCCGGCAGCCAATCACAGCGCGGCCCGGGACAAAGGGGCGGGGCTTAAAAAAAGCACCAGAAACGCCCCCGAATCGCGTTTTCGAGAGAAAGCGCGATTGACAGCCTCTGTCTCCCAATGGCTAGCCTCCATTTATGGAGCTAGCCAATGAGAGGCAGAGGCGGTGCCGACATCCCTACTGTAGACAATAGTTTTCGATCTGGGAGTGGCACTGCGTGCCCCTCGCCAGGTCGAAACCTAAAAAGGATATGAAAACCATAATTTAATCGTTTTACACAATGGACACTGACTGGAATAGTATTAAGAACGGCAAACCAGTGTGTTTGGGCCTGTCTTCAATTCAGCTTTACCTTATTCTTCCACATCCATTTCGAGAGATGATCCTACTCTACTCAAAATGCAACATCCAAAACAAGGGAGGACTAATACAGCATAATACAGACCATGGGACAAGTGGTGAAGACGTTTCGACCCAACTTAGGCGTTGAGGGTAAATTCAGACCTCTGCATGCGGGTCTCCATCAGGAAAATTATATATATATAAGGCAACCGTAAGTAGTGCCCAAAATGGCAGACCGGGTCAGTCCACAGCTCGGATTAATGCGTCATCACCTCAGTGGTGTGGAGTAGTTTGAGTCACTTGATAGCTCCTTGCAATGAGGAGACGTCATCTGTCCGAAACTGACCAGATGCCATCCAGATAAGATCACTTCTGTTACTGACGTGCAGCCAGATAAGAATCTCACCGATGTATTCGCCTAGCTCCTATTGGTATTATTCACGTAAACCCAGATACCAACAAAATGTATACCAATCTCCTCATTGCAAGGAGCCATCAAGTGACTTAAACTATTCCGCACCGCTGTGGTGACGACGCATTGTTGCGAGCTGTGGACTGACCCGGTCGATATTCTTCTGTGATGATAGAAACTACAGCCATGAGGCCACAGAGTCAGGGTGTTCCAAGCAGAGACAATGTGACCTAGCAGACTGGTCACATCGTCCTGTCCCTTGCAGGATGAGCCAAAAATTGATTTGCATATGGTTATGGACCACAGTGTAGTAGCACAATAAGCAAAAATCGATGCTCTGGAATGTGGCCCGGAATAATTGCCTCTGATTGCTAATTATTCACATATTCCATCTAGCAGTTTTTATTATTTTGCAGTAAATAAGCCAGAGAACCACAAAGCAAAGAGGTTGGTAGCAGCAATTGATGAGAGAGAATGAGGTCTGCATCTCCATTTACCACTGATCATATTCACATATGTTGATCACCCTTCTCAGTGCTGATGTGTTATGATGGATAGTGCTATGAATGAATAGGAAGCAGGAAAAAAGTGCAATGATGCCATCCATTCCAGCAGGGGTGGCTCCTCCGGTAAAATGGAGGAGCATTCCCTACTGCTCTGAGAGTAGGTCAAAAAGGAAAAATAAAATGATAACATCATTTTATTTTTCTGAATTAACTCAGCTGGTTAGAGGCGAGGTGGGGCTCTGCTGTCACAGAGGAGAAGGGGGAGGAGTGGTGAGCACTCTCTTAAGTGCACATGATGGTTTGGCCCACCGTCTTGGGCCATGCTCACTTTGCATGTTCTGCACCAGGCTGTATTTTACAGCCTGTGTGGAGAGATGCACAACCCCCAGTCCCCCTCTAAGTTCTGAACCACGGCGCTCAGACCAATCACAACGCTGCTGTAAAGCAGCATCGTGATTGGCTAGGGGAGCCTGTAAGCTTGTGTGATTCCTGCCCCTGGAGTCCTGCAGTCAACCGAAGAGCCGAAGAGGACCGAGAGGTGGCAGCTGGCGTGCAGGTAAGTGATTTAAAGAAAAAAATTAATTCCCTCCCCCTTTCTCCCACGACCAGCCCCTCCCATCCCCATTAAGTAGCAGACACCACTGCATCCCAGGCCATTCTTACAAAGATCTTGAAATCACTCTAAAAGTATGTGAGACACAATTCGAGCATCAATGGGGTGAAGTCACTGCTTGGTTGAGCACCTAGTGGCCATCTGGTTTGTAAAGGGAGTTTTCCACACTTGGGGGCTGATTACAATTGCTGTGAAACTGCCACCGGCAGGCTGCAGGTGGCGGGTTCACCGCGATCTTGTGCCCATTTCCAGAACGCCATATTATGATGGTGGGCAGGATCGTGGCAGTCGGCAATTCCGACCACAAGAAATCCGACAGGCTCATAGCACGTAATGCATGCCAACGGTACCTAGCAGGGAGCGCCGGTCAGATCACGATGCGGTTCTCCCACCATGGAAAAGCTTACGGGATGGCTTTTGGGGGCCCATTGTGGGCTTGTGCTTGTGCCTGCCACGTCGTGCACAGAAATGCAAAACCTGAATTTTTTCCATTGCGGCGGGTACTGCAGCCAGCTGCACCCCGCTGCAATGGAAAACATGGAACTTGCTACTGCTGTGGGGGCGGTTGCATCGTAGTGACATACGTGGGACCTCCGCCTTATAGTCCCCATCCCTGGGACAATGGCAGATGGACAGAAGTCCGTCCGCCATCGTAATCAACCCCTCTGTCTCCTAGGCACGTAGGGGCCTATTACGATTGCGGTTTTCCCGCATCCTCCGGGCCGGCGGAAGCCACCGCCGGCCTGGAGGATGTGGGAAAACTGCAGCGGACCCACGAAAGACCCACCGCCACATTAGGATGGCTGGTGGGTCCTGGTTTCCGTCTGCAGCTTTTCTGCCGCAGTTGGCTTACAACCGCGGCGGAAAAGCTCTAATATGGTGGCGGTGTCTCACAGACACCGCCAGCCATATTAGGATGGGCTTTAAAAAATGCTTTTCCGCTGCGGGTTTTCCGCCGTGGAAAAGCATGTGGAACTTCACTACGGGGGCCCGTTGCGGGCCCCCTGGGTGAAGGAGGGGTGGGGGGTGCACATGGGGGTACCTATGGTACCCCCCTGCATTTGTATGCAGAAATCGTCAGGCACCACATGGTGCCTGTCGCTTTCTGCATTCAAATGCAATGTATGTATTTTTACCATTGCTGCGAGTGCAGCTTGTAGCCGCACCCGCCGCAATGGTAAAAATAGAGGATGTGACCGCCAGAGTGGCGGTCACATCCTAATTGGACAGGAGAGAACTCCGCAGGCCAGGCAGGCCTCCTCCTCTATGGTCGCGGACGGACTCAAGTCCGCCCGCGATCATAATGAGCCCCTAAGTACTTAATAGTTAACCTGACTGGTTATTTGTTTATTTACTCACTCACTAATTCATTCTTCCATTCCCCACCTCAATCAAATGCTTAGTAAGTTCACATTGTTATATGTTAAGCCAGTGGCAAACTAAATGTACTGAATGTATATCTAACCCCAGGGGTGTTGGTAGGGTAGGGGACTACTTTTCTGAGAAATTTCCATTGTGTGTTTTTGCGCTACTCTAAGCTCAAATCCCGTTTTTTTGGTGGCTAAATCTGATGTTCTTATTCATTTTTGAAAATTCTTTTAAAAGAAATTTGCTTCTGAATTTGATATCATTTTCCTGCACTTTATAATAAGAGTTTTTGCAGCTAATTAGGAAATTGACTCTGCACTTTAGTTTGAATTAGGTTGAGGAAAGGGGAACATTTTGGAACGGGAGATCGCGCTGTTGTGCATTGGTATAAGGCTCGATTTTTCTTCTCTCAGTGTCCATTTTAGTTCGGCCACGGAGAAGTACAGGTCAGAATTCTAGTGCTGATTACTGCAATGTGCCCAATCAGCCATGTAAACCCGACCGATGTGCAGATGCCTGGCAAACGTGTGCAGTGGGCACACTGCTGGCATGCCAAAGGCACACCCAAACAAGCATGTCTGGGCCCATCCACGCCTGGACAGCGACAGGGGCCAGGAATACTGCAGGTTTTAACATCCCCCCTATAGAGAGTATTCAGAGACGATACTCTCGGTCAGAGTTACTTGAGTGACGCTCAAAAGGTAAGAATGAGGGATGTGGTACCCTGAATTAAGAAAACAACATGATTAATTGCAGCGCATACTAATTTGATTTAATATCGGGTATCACCTGCATCCACTTTGAGAAAAGGGGTGGAGGTCAGGGAAAGGGGATTGCATTTACAGGAGGAGATCACCTGTGATCTTGTTAATGCATGTTCTATGATTAAACAAATCTGGAAGTCTGTGATTTGATTCAATCCTTGGGTCTTGATTGCTTACTTATTACAGAAACCTGGAAAAGGAGGACTCGGGCTAGATTTGATGGCAGAGATCCCTCCAGGCTATATCATTGCCAAGCTTAACTGTCCCCTTCGCATGTTGGGGGGGGGGGCTTGCCATTATATCTAGAACCAGTTAACCAGGCACGTGTGAGGTGGTGTGGTTTAGACTGAAAGCCAGTATCAAAAACATTCTGTCTGTGCTCCTTATCTATACCCCCCTGGCTCTGTACTCACTTTCTGGAGCCCTGAGGCCAAGTTTGGAATTTTTTATTGCTAATTCCAACGTCAAAATATTAGGCCATTTTATCTTTTACCTTAAGGATAATGCTTGCATTGATTCTAATACTTTTCTTGAACTTATGACAAGGTTTGTCTTCACCCACATGGGTAAATCCCTCATGCATACTGCTGGCGACAAGCTGGATGCTATTTTTACTGACCATATAGACCTGGCTGTTGGGGATATTCTGTTAATTGGGCTGATGATCAGGCAGTGACTTTTAGAATTGCAATGCTGGTAAGGGCAGAGCAGGCGCAGTGAAAATCGTTATCTTACAGAAATCAGAGTCACATTTCATCAGATGATATGGATTCTGCTCTTCTTAGTGGCAGTGCCTAATTAGAGCCGGTGGTTTCCTGTGCTTGGCGCTGGCAATTAATTGCCGGTATCAGCACTTAATTGCCAGCACCTGCACTAATGATAGTGTAGTAATCAGGACAACACAGGTATGATGAAGTCAACGTAGTTTTATTGTAGAGTATATAAAGCAGGTAAGAAGGTAGTCTCTCCACAGTCCTAAGTATCCATTAACAGTCTCTCCACAGTCCTACCGGGAGTAGCCTGCTAGCTGCTCAGCCCCATCCACCCAACTGTCACACTGCTCCAGTCATCCAAGCATTCTACACACAGCCCACACACCAAACATTCCACTCAGAACATTCACACAGGCTGAGCAGCTAGGAACAAGTTATCATAAGAGGTAGATAGTAATAGGAGAATACTACAGATAGCTGCCACATAGTGGCTTTGTTTGTGTAATTTAAAGATGAGCAGAAAAACAGATGTTTGTAATTTCAATATACATTAAAAGCAACTAATACCTGCCAACCAAGCCTCTCTTAATGCTTTGGCGGCCTTGGACAGTCTGAATTGTCATACTTGTAGCAGTGTGATGGTTAGCAGTGGTGTAAATACAGTGGCAATGTGTGGTGCAAACTATGGTGGCCTCCTGATGAGGTCACAGGACTTGTTTTTTTTTACAAATCAAGGACTGCTCAGTGGTGAACAACTTTTCGCTGAAAATTAAAGTTTGCAGATTGGGTGTAGGCCATGATAGGTCAAGTTGTTCCAGTAAAAGCAAAGGCCTGTACCAGACCCAAAGCATCTGCTCCCTGGTTCTCAGATGATATTAAAGCTTAGGCAGCAATGTCAGAGGCAAGAGCGTAAATGGAGGGTGAATTGTGCCCCAGAAGATAAAGAAAAGCGCCATGGGTTATTACTCATTTACGAATATGCCATTGCCAAATTTTCCTTCTGTGTTAATAAAATTAGATGTGCAAGTAATTCCCCCAAATAACTCTTTAAGGTGGTAAAAGAGCTTTCTAATCCTACCGATCAACAGTCTATGGAGAACATGCAAAGGTATTGCGACAATGTTGCTGTATATTTCAGAGATAAGATCCTTAAAATGTATTCAGATTTCAACATTATTGAAGATAGGTCCCCTTGCTTGACCCAGCTGACTTGTATCCCTCTCCAGTTTTGTCTGCGTTTCCACCTCGTTTTTCCAAGTTAAAAACTCATGAATATGAAAACTTGTTCACCTGAGGATCAAGGCCCACACAAAAATGTGCAACTCGCTTCAGATCAGATCGCAACTTTTTTGTTCAAAGTCTTTAGCCAGATATTAAAAACTGGAGTGTAACCCTGTCTTTGGGAGGTAGATATTGTCATTCCTCTGCAAAAGAAACTGAATGGAGACCATAGGACCTTAAAAACCTAAGCTTAATCTCACTACTGGCCACACCGGCTAAAATACTAGAAAAATATATTAACCATGATTTATTTAAGTTCATTACCACCCACGATCTCTTGGATCCATCTCCGACCAGGTTCAGAAGTGGTCACAACACAGAGTCGGCTCTGATTGCCGCTGTAGACTCCATTCCCTTCCAGGTCGACCATGGGGTGCTGCCATCTTGGTAATGCTGGAAATGTTGGCAGCATTTGATTCCATATCACCCTCCTGCCTGGTCCAAATACTCCATTAGGTGGGGGTGAGGGCAACTGCTTTGGATCACCTCCGTTCCTTCCAGACTAATAGTTTCCAAACAGTCACTCATGGATATTTTAAACAACCAGCGGTTTTTAAGCTCCCCTATGAGATCCTGCAGGGGTCCTCTCTCTTTCCCACTCTTCTGAATTTGTATGTCTCGCACCTTGCTGATCTGGTGTGCTCGTTCAGTTTCTAAGTGTTATTTTATGCAGACAACACTCAAATTGTTGTTTCGATATCGGACAATCTACCTCTGGTGGCAGATACGTTTAAACAATGTATGACTAGCATCAGGGTCTGGATGAAGAATAACTGATTAATATGAAATGCAGAAAAAACTGAGATTCTGGTTTTTGGGGCACTGCATTCGGTGTGGTCCGAGCTTTGGTGGCAGGAGACATGTGGTCCTTTACCATCTTTGTTGAATCAGCAAAAAACGTGGAGGTTGTTTTCGATAACTCTCTTAATTTTGACTCTTAGCTTAATCTGACAGCCAGCTCCTGTTTCTTCATCATTTGAACCTTGAAGAAAACCTTTTCTGTTATTCCTCTTGAATTTCCAGATGCAGAGGTCATAGCCTTGATAAAATCACGCTTAGACTATAGCAATGCTTTATATCTGAACACCAACAAGTCCTCACTGAAAAGCCTTTGGGTCGTTCAGAATGCGGCAACCCGTTTTGTTCTGAATGTGCCTAAAAATCTCACAGTTAGGGATGGCATTTGCTCCCTTCACTAGCTGGCAGGTATATGTGGGTAATATATAAAGCTCTTTGCATAGTCTACCTGGCTCTCTGCAATCAAAGGCCTGTGCCTTTCATAACAGTTTTACAGTGCTACGCACATAAAAGACTGCTCAGGTCATACTCTCTCTGGAAGGTGACTGTCCCCAGATTCAGCATAGCCGAATGGGGTGGCCTCTCTTGTTCGATGGTGGTAAATAAACTGTGGAATACTCTACCTGTGCACATTGCGGCTCTGGCTTTTTCTTTGTGTTCCGCAAGCAACTTAAAACCTGGATCTGGGGGGGGGCGTGGCTTGGTGCCTGACAGGAATGGCGGTGCCTGGGTGAAGCTCCTCTGGGACTCCGGGTGACTACTATCTTCCCGTGCTGTATCAGCGCTGAAACTGCGATGTGAGATTGTCAGATCATTCTCTACTCCTCTTTGGACTCTTTTTTGGATGTGAAAAATCAAGTTTATAGACAATGTGAATTCTTTGGTCATTGTCACTGCTTCGCGACCGCCATTTTGTTTCTTCACCAGCGCTGACTCGCCAAATTGGAGACACCTCTGAAGGACTATGGTACTTTTGCTCCTACGCTTTTTATTTTTTCTGGTTGTCTGTTTCCTCATGGATATCGTCTAGTTTTTTCCTTGCATGTCTCCGGATTTTTCTCTGTGCCTTTCTGACTTCATTAAGAATTTGAAGATCTTTACCGAATTCTCTCATCTAAAAGACTCTTCTACGTCCAGCAGACGATATGGCGGCTTCTGACCCCGCTTCGACGTCCTCATGGAAATCCCTGACTAAACTTCTTAAGCAGAATCCATCATCTCCGCCTAAAGCATCGTCACCTGTTTCATTGGAGATCTTATTAGAAGAGATTAGGGCATTTGCCCTTTTATGGAAGAAACAAATACGAAACTTCAAGTCCTCACGGTCACTTGGACGCAACTTGATAATAGAGTCACTGCAGTTGAGCAATCTATCTCATCCATTACTGCTACCTGTGACAAGCTTTCTCCTTTACAATCTCAGGTGTCTTCTCTTCAGCGCCAAGTCGAGGAGCTTGAAAATCGTAATAGACGCAATAATCTCCGTATTTGCGGACTTGCAGAAGGACAGGAGGGGTCTGATCCCCTAAAGTTTTTCAAGTTGTTTATTCCTAAAGTTCTACACCTGCCGGAGGGCACCGTGCTTAACATCCAAAGAGCGCACAGACTGGGACGCCTTTCCTCATCTGCTTCTCCCTCACAGAGTTTCATTAACTCTCATCACAACGACCCAATGGATGCCTCCTCTTTAAATACTGGCTAACTATTCATTTTTTCCTTTATGATGTGGTTTTTACCCCCTTGTCGTTTTTATTGATTGTCTTTTTATTCCCTTGTGGTTCGTCTACATATTCATGTACTATGTATCCTTATTGTTTTTTCTTCCCATAGTTCTTTCCTCCTCTTGACGTGATGTTACCTGGCCCCTCGTTCTGCTTGGTCCCGGTTATCCCGTTGGCCCCGTCTGGTTCCTTCCCTTCCCTTGTCTCCTTGAATTCTCCTCCTGTAAGGTATGTTGTCAGTTCATATTCACTTTTTGTTGTTCACTTGTATTCTTCTCTTATTGTTCTCTTTGCTGTTTCCTGAACTTGCCCTTTTTCTCTCTTTTTTCTTTTTATCCTCTCAGCCTTCCTATTTCTCCCTTATCTCCTCTCTTTCTTCTTTGCTCTCTCTCCCTTTCTTTCTTCAACTTCTCCCTTTTTTTGCACTTTTTTTATTATCTCGAACATTCTTTTCTCTCATACTTTTTCTTCTTTCTCAAGTTCTAATTTGCTTCTTTCAATTTCACCAAGATATCGTTTTAAACATGTTTCATGCATTGTATGCTTTTTGTATAAAATGTATATTTATTGTGTTACATTCAGAGTTACCTCATGGAACGTTAAAGGTTTGAATAGTCCCATTAAAAGACAATGAGTGTTATCTCACTTGGCTAGATTAAAATCTGACATTGCTATGTTAGAAGAGACCCATCTTAATGAAGCTGAAGCTTCTAAATTAAAACGGCTTTGGGTCGGTCATGTTTTCTCCTCCCCTGCTTTAGGGAAAAAGAATGGTGTTGTTATTTTAGTCCACAAAAAGTTTAATGTTTCTGTTATTCATAACGAATTTGACTCTGATGGTCGCTGGGTGATCTTAAAATTGTCAGTTGATAATATACCTATTACTATTTTCGATGTTTATGCTCCAGTATCTGTTGACTCTACCTTCTGGCCTCTTATTTCGGACAAGTTAGTCTCTCTAGATGACAACTTTATCCTTTTTGGTGGTGACTGTAATCAAGTTCATAATCCCTTCCTTGATAGGCACTCCCCAGTTACTTTCATTAGGTCCAAGATGCACACTCAATTTACCTCTACCATACGACGTAAATCTCTAACGGATATCTGGAGGCTTTGCCATCCTGACCTCCGAGAATACAGTTATTTCTCTCCCCCCCATAAGACA